>NC_088386.1:112125000-112750000 GCF_037993035.2 Macaca fascicularis
GGCTCCTCTGGCTAGGAATGGGAGTGGTGAAAGCAGGCATCCTTGTTCAAATTCTTAGAGGCTTTCAGCATTTCCTCATTCAGTGTGATGCTAACTGCGGGTTTGTCATTTAGAGCCTTTATTATGCTGAGGTGTGTTCCTTTTATACCCTAGTTTGTTGAGACTTTTTATTATGAAGTGATGTTGGAATTTATCAAATGCTTTTTCTGTGTCTATCGAGATGATCATATGGTTTTTTCCTTTCATTCTGTCAATGTGATGTATTATGTTTATTGTGTTGTGTATCCCTTGCATCCCTGGGATAAATCCCACTTGGTCATGGTGGTTTGTTTGTTTGTTTGTTTGTTTTGCTGTTGGATTTGGTTTGCTAATGTTTTGTTGAGGACTTTTGCATCTATGTTTATCAAGACAATTAGCCTGTCACTTTCTTTTTTGTTGTTGTGTCCGCATCTGGTTTTGATAGCAAGGTAATATTGGCCTCATGGAATGAGTTAGGAAGAAGTTCCTCCACCTCAGTTTTTGGAATAATTTGAGGAGAATTGGTGTTATTTCTTCTTTGAAAGTTTGGTAGAATTTGGCAGAAAAGCCATCCAATCCTGCACTTTTCTTTTTTGGGAGACTTTATTACTGATTCAATTTCATTACTTGTTATTGGTCTGTTCAGGCCTTCTGTTTCTTCTTGATTCAATATTAGTGGTTGTATGTGTCCAGGAATGTATCTGTTTCCTCTAGGTTTTCCAGTTTGTTTCTAGCACATTATGAACAACTATTTATAATAGTTCCTGGTGATCTTTTATATTTCTATGATATCAGTCATAATGTCTTATTTTTCATTTCTGGTTTTATTTATTTCGGTTTTTCTCTTTTTTTCTTGGTTAGTAAGTTGTTTATCAATTTTACCTATCTTTTAAAACAACTTTTCATATCATTGATCTTTGTATTTTTTAGCCTCCATTTCATTTAGTTCTGCTATAATCTTATGTTTCTTTCCTTCAACAAATTTTGTTTGGTTTGTTCTTGCTTTCTCAGTTCCTTGAGATGCATTGCTAAGATTGTTTACTTGAAATCTTTCTACTTTATTGATGTAAGCGTTTATTGCTATAAACTTCCCTCTTAGCACTGCTTTTTCTGTATCCTATAGGTTTTGGTATATCATGTCCCCATTTTCATTTGTTTCAAGAAATGTTTTTAATTTCCTCCTTAAATTTATTTCTTAACCCAATGGTCATTCAAAAGAAGGTATTTTAATTTCCATGTATTTGTATAGTTTCCAAAGTTTTATTCCATTGTGGCCTGAGAAGACACTTGATATTACTTCAATTTAAAAAAAAATTTTGAGACTCGTTTTGTAACCTAACATGTGGTCTATCCTAGAGAACGTTCTATGTGCTGATGAGACAAATATATATTCTGCAGCTGTTGGATAAAATGGTCTGTAAATATCTATTAGGTTCATTTGGTGTAATGTAGAGTTTAAATCCAACATTTCCTTGTTAATTTTCTGCCTAGATGGTCTGTCTAATGCTGAGAGATGAAGTCCCCAATTATTATTGTATTAGAATCTATCTCTCCCTTTAGATCTAATAATATTTGCTTTAAATATCTGGATACTCCAGTGTTGAGTGCATATATATTTAGTATTATTATATCCTCTTACTGAATTGATTCCTTTATCATTATAGAATGACTTTCTTCTCTTTTTACTATTTTTGACTTAAAATCTGTTTACCTGATATAAGGGTAGCTACTCCTGCTTGCTTTTAGTTTTTGTTTGCATGGAATATCTTTTACTATCCCTTTACTTTCAGTCTATATGTGTCTTTATAGGTGAGACAAGTTTCTTGTAAGTGACATATATATGGGCCATGCCTTATGTGTTTTTTTATTTTTATTTTTTGTATATATTCAACCAGTCTATATCTTTTAAGTGGAAAGTTTAATCCATTTACATTCAAGGTTTTTATTGATATGTGAGGCTCATTCCTCTCATTTCATTAATTGATTTCTGATTGCTTTGCATGTCTTTTATTCTTTCTATTATTATTATTATTATTATCATTTTGAGACTGGGTCACACTCTATCACTTAGGCTGGAGTGCAGTGGCATGATCTTGGCTCACTGCAATCTCCGCCTCCCAGGTTGGAGCAATTCTCCTGCCTCAGCCTCCCTAGTAGCTGGGACTATAGGTGCCCGCCACCGGGCCCAGCTAATTTTTGTATTTTGAGTAGAAACAGGGTTTCACCATGTTGGCTAGGCTGGTCTCGAGCTCCTGACCTTAGGTGATCCACCCACCTCAACCTCCCAAAGTGCTGGGATTACAGGTGTGAGCTACTGCGTCTGGCCTGTTCTTTCTTTCTCTGATTGCTTAATAAAAGAAATAATTAAGCAATAATTATTATTGGTTAATAAGAGAAAGAAAGTGGTTTGGTGGTTTTCTGTAGTGGTAACATTTGAGTCTGGTCTTTTCCTTGTTTATATGTTTCCTCTACCAGAAGCTTTTATATTTTTGTGTATTTTCATAATGGTAGATATTGTTCTTTTACTTCTGGGTATAAGACTCCCTTAAGCATTTCTTTTAGGGACAGTTTAGTGGTGATGAATTCTCTCAGCTTTTGCTTGTCTGTGAAATACTTTCTGTTTTGTTTATGAAGGATAACTTTGCTGGGTATAGTATTCTTGGATGACAGGTTTTTGTTTGTTTTTCTTTCAGCACTTTGAGTATAGTATTTCGTTCTTTCCTGGCCTATAAGGTTTCTGTTGAGAAATCCACTGTTAGTCCAATGGGGTTTCCTGGATAAGTGACTAGGTTACTAGCTATTTTTAGAATTCTCTCTTTGCTTTTGATATTTTATATTTTAACTATAATGTGCTGTGGAGAAGACCTTTTTGAATTGTCTCTGTTTGGGAATCTCTGGGCCTCCTGTGTCTGGATGTCTAAATTTCCTGCTATACTTTGGAATTTTTTTTGTTTTGCTTTGTTTTGCTTTTTGAGATGTAGTCTGTCACCCAGGCTGGAATGCAGTGGCACAATCTCCACTCACTGCAACCTCCACCTCCTGGGTTCAAGTGATTCTCCTGCCTCAGCCTCCCAAGTAGCTGGGATTACAGGCACCTGCCACCATACCTTGCTAATTTTTTTGTATTTTTAGTAGAGGTGGGATTTCACTATGTTGGCCAGGCTTGTCTTCAACTCCTGACCTCGTGATCCTCCTGCCTTGGCCTCCCAAAGTGTTGGGATTACAGGCATGAGCCACCGTGCCCAGCCTACTTGGGAAGTTTTTATCTATTATTTCATTAAATAGGTTTTCTAGCCCTTTCATTCTCTTTGCCCTCTGGGACATTAAAAATTCAAAAATTTGGTTGCTTTATGGTGTTTCATATGTCGTTGTAGGCTTTGTTTATTCCTTTTTTGTTCTTTTTATTTTATTTTTGTCTGCATTTTTCAAAAGACCTGTCTTCAAGTTCTGAGATCCTTTCTTCTGCTTGATCTAGTCTATTGCTGCAGCTTTCAAATACATTTTGTATTTCATTCAATAAGTTCTTCAGTTTAGAATTGCTGTTTAGCTCTTTTTTTATGATATTTATCTTTGGCAAACTTCTCATTCATATCCTGAATTGTTTTTCTGATGTCTTTGTATTATTTTTCAGTATTCTTTTGTATTTTCCTGAACTTCTTTAATATCAGTATTTTTAAAATTCTTTTTCTGGGCTTTCACAAACTTCTTTTTGATTGGGATCTGTTACTGAAGACTTACTGTGTTACTTTGGAGGTGTTTTTATTTCCTTGCTTTTTCATATTTCCTGTGTCCTTACACTGATATGTGCACAACTGATGTAACAGTCACTCTTCCCATTTTTTGAATTTGCTATTGTAGGGGAAGACTTTTTCATGAAGATGTAACTACGGTATTGACTGGGAAGGGCACTTTGCCTTTGATTTTGGGTACATGCAGTAGTGTAGTCTCCATATGTTTTCTTTAGCTAAAAATAGCATTAGTGGTGCTGTGATTTCCTTGGTGGCTTAGGGTGTGGTTTTTAGTAGATGCTGTGGTGAAATTTTGCTGGGGATTGGGATGCCTGGTAGGCCAGTCTTCAGGCCCCAGTGGTGCCAGCAGTGGATGAACATGCCTGTCCTTGAGTCCCAGAGTGTCAAACACTGGCACCAGTGTGAGCAGGTTCAGGCAGGTCAATTCTTGGGTCTTGAGGTGGCTTGCTCAGGTGTCAGGAATGGCAGCAGTGGGCTAGGTGGGTTGGCAGTTCTTGATCTCCTGAGAAGCAGGTATGGTATGGATGATGGCAATAGCAGTGGTGGGGCAGCCCTTTGAGACCCAAGCAGTCCAAACTGATGTTGTCATTGGCCGTGACAGGCAGGGCCTGCCAGGCCCCAGGCCTGCATTACAAGTGGTGCATGGGGGTGGGTTTCAACTGTGGTGGTAGTGGCAGGTCAGGTGGGCCTAACCTCAGACCCTGGAAGGAATGCTCAGGTGCTAACAGCAGTGGACTAGGCTGAGTGATTCCCAGCCTCCTAGGCAGCATGCTCAGGTACGGGGGAGGGCAAAGCTGGGCTAGGTGGTCTTGCTCTCAGGACCCCCAGTGGTTCATGCAGGCACTGGCTGTGGTAGGTGGGGGCAGGGTGATCTCCAGGTGACCAATAAAATGCTTAGGCTGGGGAGCAGTGGCTGTGCTATAGCCTTGCTACTGGAAAGCGTGGGGTTACTTTCAGTGGGAGTAACCATAGGTAGGTGTCTGGGGGGACATGAACTTTGCTCATGCCTTCGCCTCACAGCAACTCACTGTGGTGGTTGTGGGCAATGGAATTTGTCCTCAGAACCCCCTCTGTTGGGGGGATGGTCACTGCTAGTGGTTCCTGCCTCGGCCCTGGAGGCTGCCATTACAGGCAGGGAATGTCAGTGGGGCTCCAGTGAAGACGTGGAGATGCAGGGGCTTTGGGGCCCCAGGGCAGGATGCAGCCTGTTGAAGGGTGGGTTCTCAAAATGGTGCTGGACTGCAACTGCTTAGGACTCGGGGGGTTATGGGATTCAATGTGAGCTCCCTCCGTGGAGTAATGCCATTGCAGGGTCTCCAGGCGGCTCCCTATGTTAGTCACAGGGCCTGTGAGGGTTGAGGGGCTCCACAGTGGCTAGGATTGTAGAAGCCCATGACGAGAAAGTGGACCACTGAAGGTGTCTCATCTGCTCTTTCCCTGCATTAAGGAGACTCCAGCCTCCCTACCAATCCTGGCTGAGCAGGCTGCCTCGCCTCTCTCTCTCTTTCTTTACTTTTGGTGTCTCCCATCACTTCTCTGCTGAATTCCAGTGTTCTCTCTTAGACGATCTATTCAAAGTGTGATTTTCTACGCACTATTTTGGTTCCTCTCTGTGGAAGAGGCAAGTACCAGATGCATCTAGTCAGCCCTCTTGAAGCCCCTCTCCAGAGCCAAGTTGCTGGGTTTTATGTTCCTGGGTTGTCTCATTCATTCTCCCCAGAGCCAGCACCATGTTCTGTGTGATAAGTGTTTCATAAATGTTGCTCAGTGAAAGAATGGATGAATGAATGCGTAAGTATGAATGCCCAGCATGGAAGCCATCACTGTGAATCAAAAAGCTTTTATTGAGCCCAATTTGGGGCTGAGATTCTAAGCAGCGTCTGATATAGGAACCTAGATCTTGTTATAGACAAAATCCTTGCTTTGGAGGTTGCACTATGCCTCTGACAGCATTGAGTTCTTCCTTTGGAGGATTGCAGTATGTGTCTAACAGCACTCGGACAAACAGAACCGATCACAAGCATGATCACTCAAGTATGAGGCAGGCAATGGCCAAAGGGCATCACAGCTAGAAGAGACTGTGGAGGATATCTGATCCTGTCCTCTCCTTGAGGATTCTGAGGGTCAGCAGGGTGAGGCCTTGCCTAAGGCTACTCAGCCGGTCAGCAGCACAGGTGGACCTCAGGCCAAGACCTCCTGTTCATTCCATGTCTCCAGGCTGCCTAAAACCCTGTCTACATCCTGCTCACCCAGGTCCCTCAAAGCAGCCTCCCCTGTGTCCAGTTGGCCTTGCTCCCCTGCTGCACCCGTCCCATCCTTTGGGTTGGCATTTGCATTTCCTTCCACACAGCAGAATCCCTCTTTTTCCCTTCTATAGATGCGGGGAGGATGGAAAGAATATCTTTGCCCAGACCCCCATCTCCTGCTGTAGCATGAGCTACAGGCTGTAATTGGGCTTGGAGCCAGGCTGCCCACTTGAAGTGTGTTCACACAAGGGAGGAGGCTTAGGCCTCCTCATGTGTGAAAAGTTGTAGATGACTGCTCTACTCTGTGGTGCACATCTCCCTCTTTGTTGAAGAGCAGGCAGAGTAAACAGGGGCTGTTTTGTTGGGCCTAATTTCCTGGTAGCATATCATCATGAATATTTACTGGTGTAGAAAAGTGACAAGGTTCCCTTAGTCCCTACTATGAAATGAGAAACTCTCTAAGACAAGAAGTAAGTATGTTTCATAGTTGACACTCTGTACTCATAGTACTAAGAGAGAAAATAGGCAATTTCTCTGTCTACTATGGGCCAGTGAGATGACCTGCTGAAAACTTGGTTTGTCTTTTCATAAGAATAATAGCCATCACTTAAATAGCGCTAACTGTGCCAAATACTATCATAAGCACCTTATACAGCTCTCTCTCGGTATGTGCAGAGAGAGCACATTGGCTCCCAGACCTCTGTGTATATATACCCAAATTGACACATACTCAAGTCCCACAGTAGGCCATGTGGAACCTGCAGAAATGGAACCTGTGGATTCAAAAGGTAGCCCTCTATATATACAGGTTTCACATCCAGTGAATACTGTATTTGGTTGGAAAAATCTGCATAGAAGTGGACCCACACAGTTCAAACTCATATTGTTCAAGGTCAGCTCTATAGATTAGCATTCCCATTTGGGAAGATGAAGCACGTAGGGAGACCAAGTAGCTTTTCCAAGTTCACACGAGTAGTGGGTGGTAGAAGCCAGATTTATATGCTTAGATAGTCTGGCTTCCAAATCTGTACACTTAGCCGCTTCACTTCATGGTCTCCTTAGAAAGACAGCTTGTCAGTGAGATGTGGTTGATGTTTCCCCAAGCCTTAGCAAAGGTAAAATGGCCCCCTGGCATTTTTAAGGTTTGCCTCCTTAAAAGCACATTCACACACTCAAACTGTGTTGTTGGAGAACAGAATGAATGCTTAAGGTTTCAAAGGCTCTGCAGTACTGAAAAGAGGCACAGAGGCTGCAGGATCTGCAGGATGGGTGCCAAAACCTGCTGTGGTGCAAAGATGGATCTTCAGAGGAGAAGGACTGTGTGTTTGGCTGAAGGAGTGGATGGACCCTGAGCACTGGGCAGGCCTTTCGAGGTGCCAGGTAAGTGGAGTAAAGCTGCTGGCCTCAAGGAAATACACAGCCTGACTGTGTGTGGTCTGACTTCAGGAGACATGAACACAGAGACATAGGTCTCTGCAATGAAAAGCAGTGGCACACATGTGATGATAGACAGAAACTGTATTATTTATTTATTTATTTATTTTGAGATGGAGTCTCGCTCTGTCACCCAGGCTGGATTGCAGTGGCCCAATCTCGGCTCACTGCGACTTCCGCCTCCTGGGTTCAAGCAATTCTTGTGCCTTGGCCTCCCGAGTAGCTGGGACTACAGGCATGTGCCACCACACCCTGCTAATTTTTGCATTTTTGGTAGAGACAGGGTTTCATGTGTTAGTCAGGCTCATCTTGAACTCTTGAGCTCAAATGATCCGCTCACCTTGGCCTCCCCAAGTGCTGGGATTACAGGCATGAGCCACTCGCCTGGCCAGAAACTGTAATCTTCTTTAGTGCCCAGGATGCAGTGGGGTGTGGTGAGGACTGTGGCTAACTTTAGCTTGTGCCCCCTCTAGAAGAGACAACTGCTACTCAGTGCCAGCTTTTGGTAGCCATGTGGGAATATGCATTTAATGTCATCAGATTAAAAAAAAATTTTTTGTAGGCCAGGCACGGTGGTTCATGCCTGTAGTTCCAGCACTTTGGAAGGCCAAGGTGGTGAATCAGTTGAGCCCAGGAGTTTGAGACCAGCCTGGGCAACATGGCAAAACCCTGTCTCTACAAAAAATATTAATTAAAAAAGTTAGCCGATGTGGTGGTGTGTGCCTGTAGTCTCACCTCCTTGGGAGCCTGAGGTGGGAAGACCACTTAAGCTCCTGAGAGGTGGAGGCTGCAGTGACTCATGATCACACCACGGCACCCCAGCCTGGGTGACAGAATGTGACCATGTCTCAAAAACATTTTTCTTTAGAGAAACCATACATCCAGATTTCACATGAAATGTCCCTTTTTAAAAAATGTGGGCTCAATAGCTCAATATTTTAGATTTGATTTGGGGTAGCTTGAAGAACCCACTGCAGGAGGATGAACCCACTGTGGGAGGATGGTGTCCTGTGGTTTTACTTCCATTCGACTTCAGTGTGAACCAACAGCTCTAGCTGGGAGAGGCCCAGTACCCCACATGACCCTACATGGCACACAGGAACAGTGGCAGGTGGTCGTGGAGCCAGGCAGATGTGTGTGTGTGTGTGTACGTGTGTGTGTTTGTGTGTGTGTGTGTGTTTGAGACAGAGACTCACCCCGTCACCCAGGCTGGAGTGCAGTGGTGTGATCTGCAACCTCTGCCTCCCGGGTTGAAGTGATTCTCCTGTCTCAGCCTCCCAAGTAGCTGGGATTACAGGCACGCACCACCACACCAGGCTAATTTTTTGTATCTTTAGTAGAGACGGGGTTTCACCATGTTGGTCAGGCTGGTCTTGAACTTCTGATCTTGTGATTCACCCGCCTCGGCCTCCCAAAGTGCTGGGACTACAGTCGTGAGCCACTGTGCCTGGCCAGGCAGATGTTTTTTTAAGACCCTGTAAGTCCCAAGGACAAGGAGGACCACAAAAATGTGACATTGAACTTCCTGCCGATTTGCTTATGGGCAGCTTTAACCTAAACAGGAAGAAATAAAGGGATGTGACCATTCCTGGCTTTCTAGGTGAGGTAAAGAATTCATTACATTTACAAGTTTCGTCTTATCCCTCGCCACAGCCTTGTGAGCTAAAAGCAACCACATGCTGTTAACAGATTCAGATGGGCTGACTCGCCCAAAGGGGCACCATAAACGGGATGGTAAATACATGCCCAAGTGCATGGAATCAGGCAAACCAGGTTCCTTGGCTCACCACCTCAGCCGCCATATGGTCTGAAGCAGCTTAGAGTTTCTAGGCCTCTGTTTCCTCATCTCATAAAATAAGTGTGAACGCAATGCCTATTAGATGTGTGGTAGGTTAAAATTAGTTAATGTCTGAAAAGTGCTTAGAGTAATGCCTCTCTCCTAATGAACACTCCCATAAATGTTAGCCATAACAACTGTTATCCAAGTCCCTGCTTAAGCCTAGGTAGCTATTATTTGAGTTCTGTGCCTTCACTGCTCCTCACCTTCATCATTATCATTCAGCCTTTCAAACAGCCTCACTCATCAACACCATTCCCACTAGGAAATGTTCAGGAGTGGTGTTGTCCAATACAATCGCCACTAGCTGCTGTGACTACCCAGCACTCAGTGTGGGGCCGGAATTGAGATGTGCTGTAAGTTGTATTACTGAAATACACACTGGATTTCAAAGTCTTGGTATAAACAAGGGAGCATATGATATCTTATCGGTACTTTATATATTGATTACACAATGAAATGATAATATTTTGGATATATTGGATTAAATTAAAATATCATTAAAATTAATTTCACCTGTTTTACTTTTTAAATGTGGCTACTAGAAAGTTTAAAATTACAGCTGGGCACTATGGCTCACACCTGCAATTCAAGCATTTTGAGAGGCCGTGGTGGTAGGATTGCTAGAGCCTGGGGGTTCGAGACCAACCTGAGCAATATAGGTACTCAGGAGACTGAGGCAGGAGGATATCTTGAGCCCAGGAGGTCGATGCTGCAGTAAACCATGATTGTACCACTGCACTCCAGCCTGGGTGACGGAGCAAGACCCTGCCTCAAAAAAAAAAAAAAAAAAAAAAAAAAAAAAAAAAGTTTAAAAGTACTTGTGCAGCTTGCATTAAATTTCTATTGGACAGCACTTATCTAGAATCTAGAGCATTGCCTGACACAGAGAAGGCCTTCCAGAAACATGTTGAATAAGTGAATGAACAGCTAGAAGGATATTGAATACTCTCAATACAAAGAAATAATAAATGTTTGAGAGGATGGACATGCTAATTAGCCTGTTCTGATCACTATGCATTACATGTATGGTATATTAGTCTGTTTTCACGCTGCTGAAAAAGACATACCCAAGACTGCGCAATTTACAAAAGAAAGAGGTTTATTGGACTTACACTTCACATGGCTGGGAAGGCCTCACAATCATGGCAGAAGGTGAAAGGCACATCTCACATGGCAGCAGACAAGAGGAGAGAGCTTGTGCAAGGAAACTCCCCGTTTTCAAACCATCAGATCTCGTGAGATTTATTCACCATAATTAGAACAGCGCAGGAAAGACCCACCCCCATAATTCAATCACCTGCCACTGGGTTCCTTCCACAACACATGGGAATTCAAGATGAGATTTGGGTGGGGACACAGCCAAACGTTGTATTATATGGCAACATTACTACATAACTCACTAATATGTACAATTAGTATGTGTCAATTTGAAAATATTTTAACATAAATAAATAAATAAGTACATTAATTAATAAAGGCTCCCATGGAGTTCTCAGGCCTTTGTCTTCTCACTTAAGCTACATGCCCTCCCTCTGGCTCTCCCACCCCTGCAATGAATGACCACCACAGAATCTCAGTTGTCATTCACCACTAGACAACCTCTCAGTCCCACCGTCCACAGAATAGGGAATGGAGCCTCGAGAGATGGAGGGCCTTGAGAAGATCACACATCTGTAAATGACAGAGCAGAGAGTAGAACCAGAATGCCTTTTCCAAGGCCTACGCACTTAAACACTACCTTGTTTTGCCAATGTGGTCCTAGATTTCTATAAACACGTCTTCATAAGGGCAGGTGGACACTCTCAGGGTAAGGCTGAGTACGTGGTCACATGGGTTCCAGTCACAAAATGAGCTCCCAGGAGATCCTGCCATCCCTCCCTCTGAAACCTTGACCTCAAAATTAAGATTAAGCCTAACCCCAACCACCCATCTTGTAGGAGGCATTGAGGTTGTAGCTCTTGAAGACAGAAACCGATAGTACTCTCATTTGGGTCATTCTGTTACGTATTTAAGTAAAAGGGCCTTGGAGTGCCCTTGTAATAGTGATAATAGTATTGAAAAAACACAAAAGAGCTGGCAATAGCTCCTTGGAAGTCTCTGAAATAGTTAATATTATTGATCCAGAGAGGCTGCCAGTTGGCACTTGCTGAGTTGCTTTCTTTCTGTCAGTTCCACTCACACACATACACACACACACAGACACACACACCATCACCGCTACCACACAAGTGCAGAGCCATGTGCTAGTCGGTAAAAGATTTTGGAACAATACACTTAGAGTCAATTAAATCCAAATGTGAGGCAGTTACACAATGTCATAAAAACTTGCAAGGAGGAGGAGCAAGAAAGGCACATGACAGAGCCAAATAAGAAGAACCAAGGTTCATAAGAGTGGTGATAATACATTTTTTAAATGTTAGGCTATCAATGTTGTTTAAAATGTTGAAGTGTTGATCACTTTCTAAAAACAGCCATGGGTCTCTTTGTCCTATCTGTTTGTAGAATCTCAGACTTTCTAGGTCACACTCATTGCATCCAAACCCAGATAATGCAGTAGGTGAGCAGAAGCTGGTTTTTCCATTGAGTGGGCAGGGACAAGTGCTGGCCTAAAACTCACAGCATATGGCCGGGCGCGGTGGCTCAAGCCTGTAATCCCAGCACTTTGGGAGGCCGAGACGGGCGGATCACGAGGTCAGGAGATCGAGACCATCCTGGCTAACACGGTGAAACCCCGTCTCTACTAAAAAATACAAAAAACTAGCCGGGCGAGGTGGCGGGTGCCTGTAGTCCCAGCTACTCGGGAGGCTGAGGCAGGAGAATGGCGTAAACCCGGGAGGCGGAGCTTGCAGTGAGCTGAGATCCGGCCACTGCACTCCAGCCTGGACCACAAAGCGAGACTCCGTCTCAAAAAAAAAAAAAAAAAAAAAAAAAAAAAAAAAAAAAACTCACAGCATAGCTAAGACAGAACTAGAAGCCAAGCCTTGCAAGTCAGAGACATACGTCACTCGAGTGCACAATGGTGACAGGCCATTCCTCCAGAGACTTGGAGGCCTGAAAAGAGGGAGGAGGCTCCATTCTCATTATTTTTATTTTTATTTTTAAAAATTTGTTTGCTTTTTCAAATGGCTCATCTGTCAACTTGATTCATTCTCATTCTTGAGGGTCTGACAGTCTAGTGAGGAAGATAGAACAAAACACCTAATTTTCTAAAGAACTCAGACCAAAACAAAGTCAATAATTAGCCACAACCGGATGGGACTGTAGATAAAAGTAACAGAGAATGCTGGAAACACTCATCCTAGCAGGGAGTAGAACTGAATTTTAAAGGCGAAAGGGAGCCCAGGCGCAGTGGCTCATGCCTGTAATCCCAGCACTTTGGGATACCAAGGTGGGCGGATCACGAGGTCAGGAAATCGAGACCATCCTGGCTAACATGGTGAAACCCCATCTCTACTAAAAAAATAACAATAAAAATAAATTACAAAAACTTAGCTGGTCATGGTGGCGGGTGCCTGTAGTCCCAGCTACTTGGGAGGTTGAGGCAGGAGAATGGCATGAACCCAGGAGGTGGAGCTTGCAGTGAGCCAAGATTGCGCCACAGCACTCCAGCCTGGGTGACCAAACGAGACTCCGTCTCAAAAAAAAAAAAAAAAGGTGGAAGCGGATATCATTTGACTAGAAAGGATGGAGCTTTTGATTTGGGGATAAGCATCTGAGGACTGGAGGCATGGTGTGAACAGATGGATAAGTTGATTGTCCTTGCTGGTGACCCAACAAGGATGCCGCAGGATCAGAGAGCACCCGGATGGTGAGCATCCCTGAATCTGCTGTTTAGACTTAGTCTTTATACAAGATGGTAACAGAAAGGCCAGAAAAAGGAAGCAGTTGGGACCAGAAATCATCCTTTCAGTCATGGCTGTTGGTTGCTCTGCCATCTTGCTCAATCAACAGTGTTTTTCAATGAAACTGTATTTACTGTTTTTTCTCAGAGCTCCCTCTGCACAATGTTTTCCCAGAGCCAGGGCACTGAGCTGTGGGAACTAGGTTTGGCCAACTCCCTGAAAATTTCTACCTGCTGAGAGCTCCAGCTGTCTCCCTGCCATCGCGATGAACGTGCTGCAGAGCGCAAAAGTGGGACAAGTGAAAAAATGAATTGAAATAAGGAAGCAACCTGTAAAAAACCAGCAAACAAGACTAAATCAGCAATGAAAGTCAATGAGGCAAACACCATCTGGCCCTGAAAATGAATGGAGCACAAAAGGAGGCCTTGTCTCCTGGGGATTCCTGCTCCAACCAGGCAGAGTTACATTCATGCCCGCCTGAGACCAGCCTGGGTTGGCAGCAAGTGCTGATGTGTTTTTGTAGAGCAGGATGTTTGGGACAGGTGCTTATTTCCCTTGACAATGTATCAGGGTATATTTTTTACCTAATGAAACTCTAACAGGAATGAGTTATGAGCTTCATCAAGACACAGAGCAGAATTCAGGGATTTGAATACAATGGAACTGTCCCTGAAAGAGGTACAGCTGGTTTGCATGTGACCACTTGCATTTACTCATTCATTCCTTCACTCACCCATCTTTCCATTCATCCATCCCTTTCTTCCTCTCCCTTTCCACCACCACCACTGATCTAGCCCACTCCACAGCACATCATTCCAAATGCTTGCTGGGCCATCCTCTCTGGCCTGCCTTCTTCTTTTTTTTTTTTTTTTTTTTTTGAGACGGAGTCTCGCTCTGTCGCCCAGACTGGAGTGCAGTGGCACAATCTCGGCTCACTGCAAGCTCCGCCTCCTGGGTTCACGCCATTCTCCTGCCTCAGCCTCCCGAGTAGCTGGCACTACAGGCCTGCCACCACGCCCGGCTAATATTTTGTACTTTTAGTAGAGACGGGGTTTCACGATGTTAGCCAGGATGGTCTCGAACTCCTGACCTTGTGATCCGCCCACCTTGGCCTCCCAAAGTGCTGGGATTACAGACGTGAGCCACCGCGCCCGGCCTGGCCTGCCTTCTTCTGAGCCCTCCTCTACATGCCTCCAGAGCCTATTTTCCAAGCCCAAACCCGCTCCACTTTCCTGATGTTAGCCCTTTCATGTCCCTCCACTGCTCACAAGCAATACCTACCATAGCCAAGCCGCTGCCAATCAGCCAACCTCATCTCCTGCCGCGTTGTCCCTCCCCTCACTCCATTCATGCAGAATTACTTCCAGGTCCATTAATGAGCTACATTGACTCATGCTTTGGTGTGTTTTCTAATGCAGATCCCTCATTCTGGAATGTTTCCTTTTTGTCTTCTCCCACATTTTCTCACCTATATGCCCGCTGATATATACTTAAATATAAAGACCAAGTGTAATGGTCATGAAAGTGTGCCACTCAGACCACTTGCTGCAGAAAGCATAACTGCCATGGCCTTCTGGTTCTGCTGCCATGTTCACACCAAGGCTGTGGTGCCAGTGGGCTGCTCCCAGCCAATGGCTGAGTACAACGGGGTACTAAGGCAGCCCCATCCAATAAGACATGAGATTCCTCCAGGGGGAGACTTTGGCTCAAGCGTTCTTCATTGGTCTAGCCAAATCTTACCTGGAACTGCTTCTCTGCAAACTGAGACTTCACCAACCCTATCCTCCTTTATCCCTCTCTTCCTCCACAGGAATCAGGCCTGCATTGTGGTGTGAGGGCTCTGCCTGCTTTTTGCTCCCTCCCTCAATGAATCTCTTGTATGTAACCCTCTGTCTTAGTCCATTTTGTGCTGCTGTAACAAAATACCAAAGGCTGGGTAATTTATAAAGAACAGAAATTTATTTTCTTACAGTTCTGGAGGCTGGGAATTCCAAGATCAAAGTACAAGCATCTGTTAGGGACTTCTTGCCACACCATAACATGGCAGAAAGCATCACATGGGTGAGAGATGGGGAAGGGTGAAGTCATCTTTTTAATAAGGAACCCACCTCTGAGATAACAAGCCTAAGATAATGGCTGGCATTAATCCAGTCACGAGGGCAATGCCCCAATGACCCAAACCCTTCCTTTTAGGTCCCACATCCCAACACCACTGCAGCATTGAGATCAAGTTTCCAACACATGAACTTTGGAGGGCACATTCAAACTATAGCACCCTCTCTTTGCATCTGCTTTTCTGTGAACTCGAACTAATGTACCAAGTTAACATCACTTCTCTCTTAAAACCCTTCTTAACCTCCCTCAAGTAGAATTGAACTTTCTCTCTTTCACACCGTCCCCTCTACCTTGCATGTACTTTCATGATTATACCAATGGTTCTTTACTGTAATTATCTGCTTACATGGCTGTCCCTATCACCCAAACTGCAGACTCCATGGGGCTAAGGAGTTTACTGTCTTATTTGTCTTATTAACATCACTGCCTAGTACAGTGCCTGTTATATTCAGATGCCCCATAAATGTTTATGAAATGGATGAATAATGGATCTATTTATTTATCAGTTCTCATCGCCACATACTATGTGTCAGGTACTGAGAATAGGGAGATTAATGAACCAGAATCCCTGACTTTAATATACTCTTAGGCTGATCAATGGGATTAGCATGCAGATAATGACATTAAAAGTGAGAATGTTATAGCTTCTTTCAAAATGGTATAAGCAAAATGAAATAAGAAACCAGAGGAAGGTATAATTGCTCTCACTGGGAATGGAGGGTGGAGGAGGAATCAGTGAAGGCTTCCTAGAGAAAGCATTTGGATTGGGCCATGTGGGACCTGTTTAAGATTTATACAAGGGGTGTAAGAGAGGAAGGGCCTTCCAGGTCAGAGAAACTACATAAACAAGGACACCAAAGGGTGTTGTGACGAGGGCCGTTTTGTTAATTTCTATCATGAAAATTTTCAAATACACACACAAAAAGAAGGTAATGCATTTGTTTTACCTTCTTGTTTTGTTGTTTTAGCTAAATGAGGCTTTATTTATTTATTTATTTATTTTTGAGATAGAGTCTCGCTCTATTGCCCAAGCTGGAGTGCAGTCGTGCAGTCTCGGCTAACTGTGATCTCCACCTCACAGGTTCAAGTGATTCTCCTGCCTCAGCCTCCTGAGTAGCTGGGATTACAGGCACCTGCCACCACACCTGGTTAATTTGTGTATTTTTAGTAGAGACAGGTTTCACTATGTTGGTCACGTTGGTCTTGAACTCCTGACCTCAAGCAATCCACCTGCCTCAGCCTCCCAAAGTGCTAGGATTACAGGGACTTTATTTATTTGATGTTTGTTTACTCTGTCTGATTCCCTAGGGTCTCCATCTGCCTTGGAACTCAGAAAGCAGCCTTCACTTTGTTTGTTTCGGTAGCTCCATATTGTCAGTCTCCTTGACTGACTTTCCCAAGTCACATCTGGCAGGCTTTGTGGCCAGGATTGATGTCTGTGAGGCTTCAGGCATTTGGCTGGACAAGCAGAAACCTTCAGTGAATATCCCCAGTCAGTCCCTGGGCAGAGGACTGGCTGGCCCCTGAGGACTGGAACCTGGAGTGGGCACGGGGCATCATACACCTTGTCTGCCATCATCTACTGTTGGAAGGAAAACCCTGGCCTAGGAAGGATTTGGAAGGTGGGAAAAAAAACTTAGAGGAGAGAAGGAAAAGAACCAACTGTCTGCAGTCTGGACGATCCTGCTTCTATACTTGCCAGTTGCTTGCAGCTTCTATTGGGCACAGAGGGAGTTGGCCTAGCAGGCAGTCACTCTCAAAGATGCCTGGCTGCATCTGTGTGCGGTGCCTCTCAGCCAAGTGGACTCCTCTCAACTGCATGCTGGCAGCAAAAACTCCAGATCTCTGGTTGCTCCAAAGGCTATTCTAGAAAAACTTCTGGTCTGGATGACCAAGGCCTAACTGAAGGTAGGGGAGGCCACTCCTGCTGTCCAACTCAAGGTCTCTTCCCTGCCCCTGCCCTTCATTAAATTACCAAATAAAGTCTGAAGTGCAGATTTCCTTGCTCTCAAACTTTCCTTATCACAGAACCATAGAAACACAGGCAATGGGAAGCCTCAGGAGTCCTCTACCCCAAACCCCTCAGGGCCCACCCTGCTACAATGTCTCAGGAAAGATGACCCAGGACTTCATCCAAATACAAAGTACCTATTTTCTAAAAAAGATTTGACTCGTCATTGTTGTTGTTTGAGACAGTCTTGCTCTGTCACCCAGGCTGGAGTGCAGTGGCACAATCTCAGCTCACTTCAGCCTCCACCTTCCAGGTTGAAGCAATTCTCATGCCTCAACCTCCTGAGTAGCTGGGATTACAGGTGTGTGTCACCACGCCTGGCTAATTTTTGTATTTTCAGTAGAGACGGGGTTTCTCCAAGTTGGCCAGGCTAGTCTTGAACTCCTGACCTCAGATGATCCACCTGCCTTGGCCTCCCAAATTGTTGGGATTACAGGCGTGAGCCACCGTGCCCGGCTTACTCACTGTTTTTAATAGTTACTTAATATTCTACTGTATATATGCACCATAATTTAAAACATTACACAAATATCACATGAATTCACTTTTATAATTAAAATGCAAACAATATAAGCAGAAAGGAAGTTCCCCCTTCACATTCCTCAACCTCATCCTCTTCCCCCAAAAAAATTGCTCTGATCAGTTTGGTGGTATCGTTCCATATTCTTTTGGATGTGGCATCTTAACATATGAGATGTAGGTGTGGTTTGGTGTTGTTCTCCAAGTACGTGATCATTGTGCATCTTGTCCTGCAGATTTCATTTTTCAATTAACGATATGATTTTGAGACCTTTCCCTGTCAGTCCTTCCATGCCTATGACATTCTGTGATGCTGATGGCATCCCATGGTTTCAATATCTCATACTCCATCACTCCCACGTGACAGACATTTAGGTTCTTTCCAATCTGTCTCATTATTACGCTCATGTTGCTCTCATTTACCAAGCTCTTTGCGAATGCAACATCTGCTACTCTCTCTCTAGGAGAGTTCCAAGAAATGGAATCCCTGCGTTGAAGGACATGTATATTTAAAATTCAATAGAATGCTACTAAATAGCCCTCAAAAACAGTCTACTAATTTATCCTCCTACTCTCAGGGTGGGGCAGATGCCCCCAGCTGGCTTACCCAGCATCCAGTTCCATCTCCTTTTCCTTGGTGCATTCCATAGTAGTAGCTGGTAAATAAATAGAAAAAGTATAAATAATCACTTTCCTAGCCCGCCCCTCCAGCAGCTAAGTGTGTCTATAAAACACATTTTTGGCCACAATACTACACGTGGAAGCATCTTGGAGTAGAAACATAGTTCTTTACCTTTTCAGTTTTTTTGTTTGTTTGTTTTTTGAGAGAGAGTTTTGCTCATGTTGCCCAGGCTGGAGTGCAATGGCATGATTTCAGCTCACTGCAACCTCCACCCCCTGGGTTCAAGTGATTCTCCTGCCTCAGCCTCCTGAGTAGTTGGGATTACAGGAGCACGCCACCATGCCTGGCTAATTTTTTTGTAATTTTAGTAGAGACGGGGTTTCACCGTATTGTCCAGGCTGGTCTTGAACTCCTGACCTCAGGTGATAAACCCACCTCAGGCTCCCAAAGTGCTGAGATTACAGGCATGAGCCACCGTGCCAGGCCAGCTTTTCTTGACATAAAGGAGAGATGTGACTGGGGCCACCCCTTCTCTTGTCTTATCTCATCTGAAGATGAGCTATCATCTTGAGACTATGACAAATCAACATTTTAAGGGTGCCAGAGCAGATGACAGAAAGAGCCTGAGTTGTTAGTGGCATCACCAAGCAACTGGACTGATGCCAGCAGCCATGTACACTGGACATCTTATTACAAAAGGAAAACACACCCTTAATTGTTTAAACTCCTGCTAGTTGGGTATGTTACTTGTAACTGAAGAAAAACTTAAATGGGACACAGTGCTGATTCCAGGTACTCATTTTGCTTTGATTCAACCTTGCTTTTTTAAAAAAAATGTTGTGGGTGCATAATAGGCATATATATTCTTGGGGTACATAAGATATTTTGATACAGTCATACAATGCATAATAATCACATTAGGGTAAATGGGGTATCCATCGCCTCAAGCATTTATCTTTTTTTATGTTACAAACCATCCAATTATATACCCTTTTGGTTATTTTTAAATGTACAATAAGTTATTGTTGACTGTAGTCACCCTGTTGTGCTATCAAATACTAGACTTTATTCATTCTATCTAACTACATTTTTGTGCTCATTAATCATCCCCACTTTCCCCCTCTCCCACTACCCTTTCCAGCCTTACCATCTTTCTGTTCTCTATCTCCATGAGTTCAATTTTTAAAATTTTTAGCTCCCACAAATAAATGAGAACATGCGAAATTTGTCTTTCTTTGCCTGGCCTATTTCACTTAATGTCCTCCAGTTCCATCCATGTTGTTGCAATGACAGGATCTCATTCTTTTTTATGGCTCACTGGTACTCCATTGTATATGATGT
Organism: Macaca fascicularis; assembly: GCF_037993035.2. Taxonomy (NCBI): domain Eukaryota; kingdom Metazoa; phylum Chordata; class Mammalia; order Primates; family Cercopithecidae; genus Macaca; species Macaca fascicularis. The sequence continues at coordinate 112,144,738 of NC_088386.1, forward strand.
ACCACATTTTCTTTATCCATTCATCTGTTGATGGACATTTAGGTTGCTTCCAAATCTTTGCTATTGTGAATATTACTGAAATAAACATGAGAGTGCAGATATCTCTTCAATATACTGATTTCCTTTCTTTAGGGTATATGCTTAGTGGTGATTGAAGAGGATACCAAAAAAAAAAAAAAAAAAAGGAAAGATATTCCATGTTCATGAATAGGAAAAGTCAATATTATTAAAATGTCCATACTACTCAAAGCAATCTACAGATTCAATGCAATCCCTATCAAAATACCAGTGATATTTTTCACAGAAATAGAAAAAAAATCATAAAATGTGTATGAAACCACAACAGGCCCAGAATAGCCAAAGCTATTCTGACCAAAAAGAACTGAACTGGAAGAGTAACATTATCTAACTTCAAATTATACTATAGAGCTATAATAAACAAAACAACATGGTACTGGCATAAAAACTGACACATAGACCAATGGAACAGAACAGAAAACACAGAAATAAGTCTATCCATCTACAGTGAACTCATTTTTGACAAAGGTCCCAAGAACATACACTGGGGAAAGGGTAGTATCTTCAATAAATGGCACTGGGGAAAACTGGGTATCCCAGAAATTGGGATTTCTCACCATAAAAAAAATCAAATCAAAATGGGTTAAAGACTTAAATCTAAGAACCCAGACTTTGAAACTACTATGTATTCGTCCGTTTTCACATGCTATAAAGAAATACCTGGGACGTGGTAATTTATAAAAGAAAGAAGTTTAATTGACTTACAGTTCTGCGTGGCTGGGAAGGCCTCAGAAAACTTACAATCATGGCAGAAGGAGAAGCAGTCACATCTTACATGGTGGTAGGTGAGAGACAGTGTAAACGAGGAACCATCAAACACTTATAAAACCCTCAGATCTCACTCACTATCACAAAAGCAGCATGGGAGAAACTGCTCCTATGATCCAATCACCTCCCACCAGGTCCCTGCCTTGACAAATGGTAATTGTGGGGATTCCAATTCAAGATGAGATTTGGGTCGGGACACAGAGCCAAACCCTATCATACTACAAGAAAGCATTGGAGAAACACTCCAGGACATTGGTCTGGGCAAAGATTTCTTGACTAATACCCCTACATGCACAGGCAACCAAAGCAAAAATGGGCAAATGGGATTACATCAAGTTAAAAAGCTTCTGCACAGCAAAGGAAACAATAAACAAAGTAAAGAGACGGCCCACAGAATGGGAGAAAATATTTGCAAACTATCCATCTGACAGGGAACTAATAACCAGAATATATAAGGAGCTCAAACAATTAAATAGGAAAATATCTAATAATTCCATTAAAAATGGGCAAAAGATCTGAATAGACATTTTTCAAAAGAAGACATACAAGTGGCAAACAGCTATATGAAAAGGTGCTCAACATCATTGATTATCAGAGAAATACAAATCAAAACTATAATGAGTTATCATCTCACTCTGGTTAAAATGACTTTTATCCAAAAGACAGGCAATAACAAATGCAGGCAAGGATGCAGAGAAAAGGAAACCATTGTACACTGTTGGTGGGAATGTAAATTAGTACAAACCACTATGGAGAACAGTTTGGAGGCTCCTTGAAAAACTAAAAATAGAACTAACCCCGTAAGATTCATCAATCTTACTACCAGATATACACCCAAAAGAAATGTAACCTTGCTTTTTATATGCTATGGTAATGGTACAAATTTCCTATTACTCTGTTGAACAATAAAAATGATAATGGTAATTATTTATTTACTGCCTACTTTATATGCATTATCTCTGACATTACAAAGGTCCTCAGAGGCCAATTATCTTTATTTTAAAGATGAGGAAACCAGAGACCGAAAAAGCTAAGATACTTGCCCGTGTTCACAAAGAATTCTGACCTGATTCTGCTTCCATAGGTCCCCATTTTTAAAGTCAGACACCCATGGTAGCTTATTTAATCCAGGAAAAATGATAATAGTAGCAGTAAGGTGGCACGTGTTGGGGGGCCATGCCATGGTCAATGCCAGGGGTAATGGAGGACCCCTTTGACTGTGGCCAGTGGATCAAGGTCTTGCTCTGTGCCTTGCCTCTTATCTTGCATTCTGAACCCTGGTGTCCTGAAGGCCTCATAACTGGATCCTGCCCCTTCCAAAGCCTTTAGATCAGAGTTCTGATCATAGGTCTGCCTATTTTTCACTTTAGGTCCCTTCTTTGTCTCCCCAGTGTAATCTAAAAAAATGTCTTAAGAGAACACTCTCTGTATGTATGTAGGTGCATATTGTCTTTCTATTTTATCATTTGACAACTGAACAGATTCACAAAGAGAATTAACGAAGGCCGAGTGTAGAGGATTATACCTGTAATCCCAGCACTTTGGGAGGCCAAGGCAGGTGGTTCACCTGAAATCAGGAGTTCCAGACCAACCTAGGCAACGTGGACAAACCCTATCTCTACTAAAAATACAAAAATTAGCCAAGCGTGGTGTTGCGTGCCTGTTGTCTCAGCTACTCGGGAGGCTGAGGCACAAGAATTGCTTGAACCCAGGAGGTGGAGGTTGCAGTTAGCTGAGATCACACCACTGCACTCCAGCCTGGGCAACAGAGCAAGACTCTTAAAAAAAAAAAAAATTAAAGGAGAATGACTGTTGTGAATGCTGCCAGGAAGCCACCTTGACCCCTACTCGGTAGGAAAGGGAGGCAACCTGTTACTGTCTTTGGTCTCCCAACCAGTGCATCCTTGGATTTAACACAAAGTTTTGTCATAGGGATATAAGGAAAGCTTTGTATTCACAATTTTAAAGAATTTTGATTACAAGTGACATACACACAGCTCAGACTAATATGAGCAAAATGAAATCGATTGGCTAATGTCTGGGAAATGTAGTGGAGAAGCTGGCTCAGTCATGAGTGGTTCCAGGAGAGGCAGGACCATCTCTCTCCTGCTCTTTGCTTTGTGTGTCTCTATTTCTTGACCATATTCAGAAGGTAGATGCTTCCTTGGCAGCAGAAGATGGGACCTTTTATTTTCCCTGACACACAGAAGTGCAGCTAGCAACCCTAGTGGAGGGAAACCGTGTCTCCCACTAGCTCTGTTGGATAAGTCCCAGGGAGGGCATGGAGAGCCTTCAGTCACATACCAATTTCTGAATCAACCCCTGTGGACACAGAAATAAGAGACTTTGACTATCCAAGCCTGAATCACAGTCTCATTTCTATGGCTACAGTGATTTTAGTGGTTCAGCCTTACCAAAACCATATGGCGTGAGTTTCCCATAGGAAAGAGTGTGTGCTAAATAGACAAAAGTAACAGGTGTCCACTGAAATGATTTGAGGAGCGATGGACAACATGAGCTAATGCCTCAGTCTTGAGGCTTTTGAGGGTGGGACTAGGACTTGCAATAAAGTCACCATAATTCACCAGACAGGTGTATGCTCTCAGCATGCTCAGGGCAGGGGCAGCTCCACCATTTCTGCATTTCTTCTTGGAAAACGGATACCTGCCTGTGTTGGACAGTGCAGAGGCCTCCCCTCTCAACAAGTCACCCTTTGGAAGGGCCACTACCTGGAACATAAGAGCTGGTATCCCAACTCTAACCTGTGGAAAAAGGGGCTAGTCCAGCTGACTAACATTACCAAGCTCAGAGGGCCTGATAGAGACAGGCCCCTTCCTGCCCCTCTCCACCTGTTGCCTGGGAGTCTTGATCCTCTGGAAGAAAACTAACAGGCTGCTCAGTCAACAGGCCTTGACTCCAAGTCAGTTTTTGGAGAATGCGTTTGTTACTATTTGTGCTTATGTCTTTCTGTGTGTGGACCTGCGTGTCAAATGCAGATACATGGCTATGGTCCTCCTGGCTGAAAGAACACAATACAATTCTCCACCTGCCTGCTGATGATTGAAATTCCACCACTTATGGGATTACTCCCCTTGCTTCAGAATTACCTCCTCTTAAAAATGCAAATTTCCCAGAAAAGAAAATACTGTTAGCTTGCTTATTTATAGTTAATAAGAGTAAGCTTGCCAAGTTCTTTCATGAGAAATATTTTTTATGAAAAATGCTGAGCTTCTTAACAGAGTCTAGTAACTAAGCAATGGGGTTTTTGAAGGTGGTTTTATCTAATTTACATTTGAGGTATCCACCTGGCAAGAACTTCCATATTGCAGTTTCTCACCACAGTTTCTTATATGAATAAACTTCTGGTTACCATTGACTTCCTGATAAAACTCAATTATACACAACTGTAAGTGATACTATTTAAGTTGTAATGGAAAATCAAGGAGGAGGAATCATGTCCAATATTTGAGTTTAACACAGGGTTGAAATAAAGAAATAGCTCTAAGACAGAAAACGGAAACCCTGAGTTCAGGACTCCAGATTTTGGAGTAGGAGGCAACTGGGAAAAATTTTAGGGTCTGAATTATTAGAAAAACTGCTGAAGGTGTCAATCTTCCCATAGACGGAGGGATGGCGAGGTTGGAGCTGACCTTAGCAGACACTGAAGGGCACGTGGCACACAGATATCTCGGTTACATCTGGCTGATGGGGGCCTCATTCACTTCCTTCTTTGCTTCTTGTATCAGGATAAAACTTTTAAATGCATTTCCACTTTGCTGAGAGGCAGTGTAATGCAGAGGTTAGCAGCCCAATGTATGGCCTTAGACAGCTGAGGTACAGATTCCCATGCCGCCATCTATAGTCATATGACCCTGGGCATCGTGCTTAACGTTTCAGGCCTCAGTTTCCTCCCCTGAAAAATGGGAATAACAGTAGTTTCCAACTTATGGGGTTGGAAAAACCCAAGCACCTTGGAGAAATAATTAATAAACAATAAAATAAAATAAATCCACTTCTGTATTATTTGATGCAGAGCCCAAGCTTTCTACTTTTTCACTTAACAGATTGTCCCCTCTCTATGGGGGAGGGCGCCTCAGACCCATGGACACCTTGGGGGTGTTCTATGCCAAGGTGCCAACTGCATCCGGCACGGTGCTTTCCTTGCTGGGCTGGACCTCAGAAAACGGCAGAGTGCCAGACTTTGGCCAATGCCAAAGGCACTGAGGTTGCTGTGTTTAGGACTTTTCCTTCTCGAAAGTTATGAGGGCATGGGCATCGGGTGAGCCTGCTTCTCTTTTCATCCATAACCCTAAACCCTCCTGAGCCATGGCAAGAATTGTCATGTAAACTCAGCTTTTTTTTCTGTAGGCGACGTAAACCATTTTTTTGTATCTACCCCAATCTCCAAAGCTTTCCTGTAGATCTCTCACATTCTAACCTCCCTGGTTGACCTGATCCAGATTTTCCTTAAATTGGCTGGTTGTCTTTCCTTAAATGTGTCAGAGTGGCTATGCTCAAAGCCAGATTGCTGGCCGGGCGCAGTGGCTCATGCCTGTAATCTCATCACTTTGAGAGACCAAGGTGGTTATATCACCTGAGGTCAGGAGTTCAAGACTGGCCAACACGGCGAAACCCCGTCTGTACTAAAAACACAAAAATTAGTCAGGTGTGGTGGCAGGTGCCTGTAATCCCAGCTACTTGGGAGGCTGAGTCTGGAGAATCGCCGGAATCCAGGAGGCAGAGGTTGCAGTGAGCCAAGATTGTGCCATTGCACTCCAGCCTGGGCAACAAGAGTGAAACTCCGTCTCAAAAATAAATAAATAAATAAATAAATAAATAAATAAGCAAGCCAGATTGCTGGGGATGGGATCCTGGCTGGTGACTATGGGCAAGTTACTTAACCTCTTGGCCTCAGCGTTCACATCTGCAAAATGAAGATAAGAATGGTATCTGTTTCATCAGGTTGTTGGACTATTAAGTGAATTAATACGTATGAAGCGTTCCATTTGGTGCCTTGCACATAGTAAGAACTTCAGATGTTAGCTAGTATCTTGCCCCATACATGGGTCATACTTGCAGATGATGTGCAAGTGAACTCTGGGCTATTGTACATTACTCTGCATTAAATAACTCCACAGGAAATATAGACATTTGCCTGGTGGTATGAAGGATGACCTGCACGTCGGAAAGTCATCAAGGTGTACTTTCACCTTTCTTCCCAGAGATGCATATAAAATATAAAACCCCAATTCATTCATTTCTGTACTCATAAATTCAATTTCCCAAGGCACTGGGAATTTACCATCCTGTTGGGCGGAGAAGTCAGAACTTGACCTTTCTTTTCTACTCTGTGATTGACCTTGTGTGTTAGAACAGAAGTTGAAGGAAGAGGAGGCATGTCTCCTAGATGCTGAAGGTACTGTTGCTCTCTTCCAAGAGTGTCTTACTCCTTCACAAATATTCATTGAGAACCTAGTGTGTGCCAGGTACTGCTGTGGGTCCTGAAAATACAGCAGTAACCGAGGAGGATGAGGTCTTTGTTCTCTTGGAGCTTGAGTTATCAAGATCCAACAAACGCCAGCATTCTACAAGAGTTTATTATTAATTGCCTCTTCTTCTTCAGTACAACATATTCAAATGATGACCCTCAATGACTGCAAGAGTCTAAAAAGCCTTGTGAACCACCAAAGAAAGACAACAAGATGGCCACTATAGTTTTGATGATATGCATATTTGTTGTATTATACCTTTTTTTTCATTTCATTTCTTTTCTTTTCTTTTTTTTTGGAGACCAAATCTTGTTCTGTCACCCAGGCTGGAGTGCAGTGGTGCAATCTTGGCTCACTGCAACCTCCACCTCCTGGGTTCAAGCGATTCTCCTGCCTCAGCCTCCCAAGTAGCTGGGATTACAGGTGTGTGACACCATGCCTGGCTAATTCTGTATTTTTAGTAGAGACGGCATTTCACACATTGACCAGGCTGGTCTCGAACTCCTGGCCTCAAATGATCTACCCGCCTTGGCCTCCCAAAGTGCTGGGATTACAGGCATGAGCCACTGAACCTAGCCTTTTTTTCTTTTTAGAATTGGGGTCTTGCTATGTTGCCCAGGCTGACCTCAAACTCCTGGGCTCAAGTAATTTTCCTACCTCAGCCTCCCAAGTAGCTAGGACTAAAGCATGTGCCACTGCAACCCACTCTGTAATACTTTTTTGAAAACAGATAGTCCATATAACACATCTATAGCCTCCATAAATGCTTAAACTGAAAGGCCTGTTCCTAGACCATAGTGAAAAATAAATACACTTCCTCTACCTGGTTTATTTGCACAGTGTGATTGGTTTTCATTTGTTTGTATGTTTTCCTTGTATGTGTCCTTCAGTCTCTCTCCAAGTGTGTCTTTCTTAACTCTCTGATTTTGAGCTTCATCAGGGAGAAACCTTTCTAAGCCTGTGCACACCCCACTGATGTTGTTGCCGGACCCACAGCCAGCCCCAGGGTGGGAGGGCCAGATGAAGTTGAAGGGAAAAAAAGATCTTGTCTGCTGCCTCATAATATGTCCAAGCCCTCTCATGAGGCCTTAACGTGGGTGCTGTCCTCTGATAGTCAAAGGACACTGTCAGGGCAATGAGGTCCTAACAACCCTCTCCCAACCTCTGTGAAATGACCCGATGGAGTGGAGCTCTGCAAACTTCCTCCAGCACCCATGGTCTCTGCTTCTAGGATTCCTAGGCAGAATCCTTGGGAGAGCCTGGGGCCTGAAGGACTCTGTCTGCTAGGATGCCAAGAAGAGGCCAGGAGTTCACTGCAGATTCACACAGAGGCACACAGAAGGGAACATCCCTGTCTGCCCTGCCCCATCCATGCCCTCAAAGGAGAAATGAAAATGTGCTTGATTTCTTGTGATGAGAGAGAATCTAGCGGTGGGGCAGACACAGGGAGAAAGAAGGCTGTTTACACCACAGAGGGAGGATAGGGAAGAGGAAGAAAAACTCGCATATGGAAAGGGACACTAATGGTAGGGAAAGAAGTTTTATTTTCAAGCTTTTAAGAGAATATTACAAACAACAGAGAGTTTTAAAAAACCCTAAAAACTAGTTTAAAAAAGTACTTGACAGTGTCCTTTTAATACCCATGGATGATGCGGCCATTGTGCAGTGACAACCAGAAACTCTGCAGGTGACCACCCAGTGGCCTTCCCTGGCAGGGTCCCCCGAACGAGCAGGGGGGTCCAGGGGTAGTGCTCCCTGCCAGGCACCCCTGGGCCCACCTGGCTGCACGGGAAGGACCAGGGAGCATGAAGCACTGAGCGTCAGCCTGACTGCCTCTTTGGGGAGGGTTCTAAGCAGCAAGGAATGCTTAGATTGGGCTCTACTCCACTCCTTGGGGCACACTGGCCAAGCTCCTCCCAACCACTGCAGCTGCAGGGGTGCCCTACCGTGAGGGGACTGGGTATGTGCATGTGCCAAGACAAGAAAGGGCTGGCATTGCCCATGTCCTGGCCATGGTGGGATTGGGTAGTTGGGAAAGTTGCTCCGGGATTGACAGCTTCCAAAGCTGAAGCCACAGCAGCAGAACTGTGCTTCAAATACTCACTGGAAATCTGTACTTTTCTCTAGAGGGGTGTGTGTGTGTGTGTGTGTGTGTGTGTGTGTGTGTGTGTCCTGTAAACATCTTTGAACCAAAGCACTATAAAATAAATTAACAAGGGCACAGAAAGACACCCTTTTCCAAACCTAAGCCCTCTTTGAGCCCACCTGAAATCGGGAGTTCCATTTGGAAGTTCCTTCAGGAAGGAGACACACCTCTCCCTCTGGCTGCTCACACCAGCTCTCCCTCCCTGCGCATCCCTCCCTGACCATCCACCCCTCCATCCCCACAGCCATTTGTCAGCGAATCTTGCCCATCCAAATGAGCCCAGGATCCCCAAAGGCAGTGTGTCCCTGCCAGCTCGCTCACGAGCCTCCCCCTTTCCTGGCTGCCTGCAGAACACAGCCCCAGGAGAAACAAAACCAAACAGGGTGAGAGCAGAGCAGACCACAGACGCTTTTCCTCTTGGCCCCCTTGGCCTCCGGCACTGCCACCAGTCACACAGGCTTTGCCTGCCCTCCGCCTCTGCTTCTTCAGGTACCTTGCCTGCGGGCGCATTGGGGCAGGTTTTTTCTGTTGGGCCGGGTTCAGCCTGTATTGCACTTTGTTGTTGAGTTGGTGTTGGTTTTCATTGCTGTTGTGTGAGTGGCATTGACTGATTGGAAATAGCAGAACTGCTCCTGCACCAGCCTCACTCCCACTCTGAGCCTGCCCCAGGCTCCTGCCAGGCCCCCCACCCTCTGCCTGCTCCCTCTGCTGGCTCTGGGGGTGCCACTGCACCTCCCCACCCTGCTCCGGGCCCTCAGTGGTGGACATGGCCTTCCTCCTGGGCCTCTGCTCTCACACTGTCGTGACTCTCATGACCAGCTCTCGGCTGCTGCCTGGGGGACTCCGCTGTTCATGGGGTCTCAAGTGACTCAGGATGTGCAGGATGGTATAAGCACAGTGGTGTTGGGACAGAGGGCCTGAGGGGTGGCTGGCAGCCTGGGCAGGGCCCTGCTCAGGGGCAGGGGTGCCTGCGCCCTCCTCTTCCGAGGAGGGGATATTGGCCTGGGTGGATGAGGAGGTCCGGGGGTTGGTCCTGCCTCCTGCCTTTTGATCCTCCAGGTCTTTTGTCTTGTCATAGTTCAGCACTTTCCACTGCTGGTTGACAGCCTGCCACCGTTTAAAGATGCGATACACCGAGGGTCCCTCATGGATGATGAGACCTGAGGCAGCAGGGAGAGGAGAAACAGAGGCCAAATGAGAGGAAGTGGGTCACTGCCAGGAGACCACAGTCTCTCTGAATCTATGCAAGGTATGGGCGTTGGCTCCAGTGCTGAGCCACAGGCAGACTATCCCTAGATTCCCAGGCTCAGCGAGTTCCAGTAGGCAGAAGGTGGAGGGGCCACCAGGCCGAGTCCATGAAATAGTTGAGCACCTTCAGGCAGTGCCTTCGCCCACTTCTATTCCACCCCACCCCCTTCCTGCCTTGACAAAATCCAAATTCATCCACTAAGGCATAATATAAATATCTTTTCCTCCCTCTATTATGTATCCATGGCACCCAGTCCTTAGCAGATGTTGAACGAATTGTGTGCTTTTAAAGTACCACAAAAGAAATCCCATGGTCGGTTGCTCCACACCTGCTAAAGGTTGCTGGAAATCCCACTGGTTAACTCTTTGCACGGATACCCCAGTGCTACTGAGATACAAACAGCCCTGGGAGAGATAATTTGATGCAGTTATATCTGCCAGAGGCAGTGATAGAGTTGGAAACAAGCTACACCAGGCAGCAAGGCAAATAAATAATCATTGTATGCCTACTATGTGCCAAGCACTGAGGATACTGCAGTCAGCAGGACACCCTCTGAGAGCTTACATCTTCACAGAGACACACAATAGATGTGTAAACAAACCAATGCGACAATTTCAGGAGCTGACAAATGCCTTAAGGAAGATAACTGGGGTTAAATAGCCACTGGCTGTGGGCACTGAGATCCTGTTTCAGCAAGGGCGGTGGGAAAGGCCTTTTGGAGGAGACCATATCCGAGTTGAGACCTAAGTGATGAACAGGAGAGATCCATGCAAAGATCTGGAGAGAGAGCACTTCGGTGGTAGGAACTCCAAGCGCAAAGTCCACGAGGTGGGAATGGAATGAGCAAGGTCAGAGAGAAGGTCAGTGTGATCAGTACAGTGCAGCAGTGAGGAAGTGGAGGGAGGTAAGGCGAGCAGAGGCCAGTGAATGGCAGGGCCTTATAGGCCATGGCAAGGGATTTGCACTCTATCCTGAGTGTAATGGGAAGACATTGACGGTTTCAGTAGGGGGAATGCTGTGATCTGATTCAGCCTTCATAAAGCCACCGGTGGTGCATGTGAAGAGGGCCAAGAGAAGGCGTGGAAAGCCAAGCAGGAAGCAGTGGCGTCATGCGAGTTGGGAATGGTGATAGCGTTGAGTAGGGTCATGGCAGTGGAGCAGTGAGAAACTGCTGGAGTCAGGCCGTGTGCTGGATGTAGAGCTAAGACTTGCTGACTGGCAAGGTGGGAGTGAAGAGAAAGATCTGGACAACTCCGAAGCTCTTGGCCTCAGCAGCTGCATAAATGGGGAGCCATTCCCTGAGAAGTGGAGGGCATCAGGGTAGGCTATGGATTTGTGTGGTAGCTGTGGTGACCGAATTCGTTTCCTATCGCTGCTGTGACAAAGTACCACACATCTGGTAGCTTAAAATGGGACGCATGTTTCTCTTACAGTTCTGAAGATCAGAAGTCTAAAATCAGTCCCACTGGGCTGACGTGAAAGTGTCAGCAGGGCACCTTCTGGTTCTTTCTGGAGGCTTTGAGGGGGAAGAACCTGTCTCCTTGCCTTTTTTCAGTTTCTAGAAATTGCAATTTCTGCCTCTTTCTTGCATCGTTCCAGCCTCTTTCTTCTGTTCTCACCTCTCCTACTATTCTTCTGTCATTAAATCTCCCTCTCCTTGTAAGAACACTTGTGGCTACATTTAGGGCCCACCTGAATAATCCAGGATACTGTCCCCATTTCAAGATCCTTAAATTAATCACATTGGCAAAGTCTTTTTCCATATAAGGTAACATTGACAGGTTTAGGGATTAGGACCTGCATGTCTTTGGGGCCCATGATTCAAGTCTATCAGAGTGATTACTAGCTACATTTTAGTCATGGTTAGTTTAAGGTGTCTGATAGAAAGCTAACTAGAAGGATCAGATGGGCAATTGGACATATGAGTCCGAAGCTTAGGGAGAGGTCTGGCCTGGAGATAGAAGCCATCATTGTAGAGGTAGAACTTGAAGACTTGGAAATGGCTGAGACCTCTTAGGGGAGAGAAGAAGGCCAAAGACAGAGCCCTGGGCTTTAGGTGTTTAGAGGCTTGGTGGAGGCTTTGGTGGAGATAGGGCCAAGGAATGAGGCTCAAAAGAAGCAACCAATGGGGTAAAAGCAAGACCAGCAAGTGTGGAGACCCAAAAGCCTAGGGAAGGATTCAGAAAGAGTGCAGTGACTCTTTACAATGTTATCAAGAGGTCAACTTGAGTAAATTGGGAAATGACCACTGGTTCCACGGGCACAGATGGCGGGAGAATGATAGAAATGACAGTGGGAAAATCAGGTAGTTCTCATCCAAGCACACATACATATTTTTTTCCCCATGAAGTCATCAGCTAAGAAAGAAGAGATAAGAGAGGAAGTGTTAAAGATTTGTGAAGAGAGGAGAAGGTGGGAAATAATTATCTCGGAAAGTAGGAGTGTGAATTTACAAGGGAGATGCGGTAGAATTAGCTCACTGTGTTAAGTGTCCATTTGAGATTTGTGGCCATAAATCTGAAGTGACTCTAGTCACTGGTTGTGTGATTTTTCTCCACGCCTTCAAACTGCTTGCTCAGGTGCACATGTGGAAGAAGAAGAAATCTGGGTTTAACCAGGGTAAACTGTTTCCCTGGGCAAGCAGACATGAGAATTATATGTACTTGCAAGAGAGTGGTTATCCTGCTGGACCATGGAGCCCAGGCTGGGGATGGGGGAGAATAGAAGAGGTATAAGAAATAATGAAAAGTGGAAAGTGAGAGAGTCAAGGCCACGTCTTTATGAGGTTGGAGGATTCTTGGAGTCAGTGAATAGGGAGTGATGGTCAGAGAGTATGATGTTTCAATCCAGATTTTGGAAGTGGTGTGGTTACTGGCGATTATGAATCCAGGATGTGACTATTTGATTGGGGCTGGTGTGTGCTGGAGGAAAAGATCTTTGGAGCAATAGCAAAGCCAGGGAATTGGAAAGACTATCTGCCTCAGCCATCCTCAATGCTATCACACCAAACATTCCCTTTCTATAACAAATTTATTTTAACATCACCATTCCTATCCTGAAATGAAATTCATAAGCTACTGCAAACTACTATGTCTTTTAAATTAATATAATGCCCTAACAGATAATGTCAAATAAAAATAATAAAGGGAAATCTTTTATAACAAAACAATAAACATTTCAGTGAAAACGCTGCAGCACAACTACATTAGAAAAAGGACAAACAAATAAACAAACCCCAGACATTTCCAAAATGCCTCTGGGGGACAGGCCCGTCTCTGCCGAGCACTGATCTATGTAGCTGCTGAGGACAAGAGTTGGGGGAGTGTATGAGCAGGTGCGTGAGGGTATCTGAGGACTGAGTAGGTGGCCAGCAGCCAATAGCATCCAGAAGTGAAAATGGGTGATAAAGAAAGATACACTTCGGCCGGGCATGGTGGCTCATGCCTGTAATCCCAGCACTTTGGGAGGCTGAGGCAGGTGGATCACTTGAGGTCAGGAGTTCAAGATCAGCCAGGTCAACATGGTGAAACCCTGTCTCTACTAAAAATACAAAAATTAGCCAGGTATGATGACATGCGCCTGTAATCCCAACTATTCAGGAGGCTGAGAGAGGAAAATTGCTTGAACCCAGGAAGTGGAGGTTGCAGGGAGCCGAGATCACACCACTGCACTCCAGTGTGGGTGACAAGAGCAAGACTCTGTCTGAAAGAGAAAGAGAGAGAGAGAGAGAGAAAGCAAGAAAGAAAGAAAGAGAGAGAGAGAAAGCAAGAAAGCAAGGAAGGTAGGAAGGAAAGAGGGAGGGAGGGAAGGAAAGAAGGAAAGAAGGAAGGAAGGAACGAGGGAGGGAGGGAGGGAAGGAAGGAAGGAAGAAAGAAAAAAGAAAGAAATAAATAAAGAAAAAGAAAGAAAGAAAGAAAGAAAGAAAGAAAGAAAGAAAGAAAGAAAGAAAGAAAGAAAGAAAGAAAGAAAGAAAGAAAGAAAGAAAGGAAGGAAGGAAGGAAGGAAGGAAGGAAGGAAGGAAAGAAGGAAGGAAGAAAGGAAGGAAGGAAGACAGACTTTGAAGGGGCTGGGGCTTCTGAAGGATGAAGGAAGATAAGTAGTTTCGAGTAGTGATGGAAATCAAGAAGGACATGGACCCCACTTCCAGACCCCACAGGACACGGTATATGGGAGAAAGAACAGCCGCCACCAGCGTGAGGGAAACAATGTTCTCAGGACACAGCCATGCTTCAGGTAGGAAAGATGAAGGGAACGCGCAGAGAGAAGGTTGCTAATGAGGGACCATGAGGTGCAGTGGGGCACGGTGAAGGGCTGGGAAGACAGGCTCAGATGTAGGGATGAGCTGAGCAGGAAAGGGATGCTGGTGCAGAGAGTGAGGCTGCCAGGGGCTGGGCCCTGTGATGGTGGGTGAGATGATCGCATGGCGGGCTTCATCCCACAGCCACTGAGGATCCAGGGGAGGAGCTGGCTCGGAGCAAACAGCAATGAGTGAACCCGGCCTCCTGGTGCAAAACCTCAGAGCCTCTTCAGTCTCCAACAGGCTGCAATTCTCAGAGACCAGAGCCACCCATACAGTCACTTTCTCCTGCAGTGTTCCAACTGTGTCTGAAATCACGCCTCACTCAACAACTCTTCAAGATTCATCGAGAAAGAGGTAGTCTCGGGGGTTTCTAGCTCTTTGTTTGGATCACACCCTTTTGAGGATCTAATGAAGGGAAGGACCATCTTCCTGGAGCGGAAAACAACCAGACACTCAAATTACCTTGTACTAAATCTCCTGAAGATCACTGGTGGACCCTCTGCTCTGGCCTGACAGATGCTGAGCAAAGAGATTTCCTTTCTGTCCCACTCTCTCACCCTCTCCCAATTGTACCAACTCCCATCATCTCTGCCAACCTTTTGAATGTGTACCTATGCACCCTTGGCCCTGAAGCCATGCGTCTGTCCATTTATCCCACAAACCTTGTTTGAACATTGCTATGCTCTTCTCTCCAGACTGTAAGCCCCTCGAGGACCGAGCCAGGTCTGGTTAATCTCCAGCAGCTAACACAGCACCGGGAGTGTGGAGTGTAATGGTACAGTGGAAGAGATGGGGTCTGGAGAGAGAGAAGCAGGATCTTCTGAAGCCCCAAATTCACTCTTTCCAGTAAGGGCCATTACACTCGATTCTCAATTAGCTTCTTGATCAGACAATTTTGTCCTGATTGAAGAGCGTGACTGAAATTTCTGGTGTGAATGCTGCTTTCCGATTATCTAACTGTCTAGTGTTCAGGAAGTAGGTAAACCATTTTAATGGGTAGCTGGCTGAAGGCGAGGAAGGTGGACCTGTTTTTCTAGATAATGCTTGTTTGGCAAAAGAGGGAAAAGCACAAACTACCTCATTCAAAGCCACTCTTCTCAGCCCTTCCTCTGCTCCTTGCTCTACAAATTTCTTATTGATTCCTTGGGTGGCAGCATGTTGAAAAAACAGGAGAAGATGACTGGGGCTCATCTGATACGAGCAGGTGACATGGCCAAAGTTGAAGAGGTGGGAAAAAGGGAAGGGGGATAGAGAATGTCAGTGGATAGAGAAATAAACTGGATTCGACTAGGAAAAAAGGCTGCCGGTGAACAGAGACAGAAAAGTCATAGGAGGAGATAACGGAAAATGAGGGGGCATAGTAACATCAGGAATCCAACAAGTTTTGATTAAGTCCTTTCTGGCTTTTTAAAACTTAATTTAATGGTTTTCTAGTGATCACTTACAATGCACCCAACCCTGGGCTGTATTTGTGGGAAATCCAGTTCTAGAAGAATTGTCTCCATCTTTCCAATGTCTCTCCACCTTCCGGGGCTCCTCTTCCTCATAAAGCTGCAAGCTCCATGGGTCATCAGAATCCCATCCCCACTCCATGTCCTGCTAGTGGCCTGGGTTAAGTGACATAAAAGTTGCTGACAACTCTAGACCAGTGCTTTTCACTGGTGACAGTTTCACGGGTTTCACTGGTTTTGACAGGGTCTCTGTCTGTTGCCCAGGCTGGAGTGCAGTGGTGCAATCACGGCTCACTACAGCCTCGACCCAGGTTCAAGCGATTCTCCCGCCTCAGCCTCCCAAATAGCTGGGACTTCAGGCGCACACCACCATGCCTAGCTAATTTCTGTATTTTTTGCAGCGACAGGGTTTTGTCATGTTGCGGTCTGGTCTCAACTCCTGAACTCAAGTGATCTTCTTGCCTCAGCCTCCCAAAGTGCTGGGATTCCAGGCATGAGCCACCGCACCCAGCTGCATTTCACACTCTATTGTGCATCAGAATCACCCAAAGAGCTTGTTAAGACAGATTCCCAGGCTGCAACCCTGGAGGACTACTGGCTCAGTAGCTCTGGGCTGAGGCCTGAGAATATGCATTCCTAAGAAACCTCAGGTGAGACTGATGCTGCCTGTGTGTGGACTGCTAGGCTAGGACATAGTTTTTATCCCTCAAAGAAAGCTCTAAATTTTGATCACGAAAATTGTTATAAGTAACTTTAAAAAGTAATCTACTTCCAGATGCCATAGACATGAACATGGGAAGAAATGGAAGAAATAAGTACTTCCTCTCCTAGATCCAAAGACCTTCGAGCCCCACAACTGAGTTAACTTACTAGCGAGTGTGTATTCTTATTAAGCTTTCAGAGTGTTTGCCGCTTACTCACCTTGAGTCTTTAGATAAGGGACTTCCTCTCTCTCTGAGACTCAGTTTTCTCATCGTAAACCCTTCCTCATAGGGTTGTTATGAGATTAAATAAAGTAATGAGTCCTGCATGCCGATACCTGGTACTGTGCCTGGGACACATGTAACTCTCAATGCCACATTGTATTGATTATTGTGGGGGAGATCACAGGACACAAAAAAAGCCCACTCATCTCTCTTCTTCCTTCTTCATTGGCAACCTCGTCCCCAATAAAAGTACCTGCTCTTTCATCTCCTGACTGCTCTCCTCCCCAGCCCTCAGTCAAGTCATTTTCTATAGATGAATGACATGCCAGAGCTAAAAAGCACTCTAGAGACCAACTGATTCTCATACTGGTGCCTCCTCTCCAACCACAGAGAGATACTCTCCCCCGTAGAATTCCCCACTGTCAGACAGCTATGGGGTGAGGCTTAGTAGTGTCTCACTCTGAAGCTCTAGCATTGCCAACCACCCATTTTCCAGATTCCACTCCTCCAGTGCCCACCCCTGTTAAGAACCTGGACCAAAGCACATATTGGGCAAGGGTTGAAAGAAATGAATATAACCAGCTATTTTGGGTAGGTTCAGGGGGTGCTGCTGGAAGAGGCCAGATTGACAACATTACCACCTGCCTAGTATTCTCCAGGGTGCATCTTTATACTGGACACAGGTATGGCCAGGCTGCACATCACATGAGCTATTATAAAATTACAAAGCTTATTATAAAGTTATCATAAAGTTACAAAAGTAGTTTATTTAGGTAAATCTGCCAACACCTTTCTATCTCGAAGCAAGAGTTTTGTCTTTTAAAATCCCAAGGATTGCCCTTTGGAAATAGGGTATTTATTCCTGTTGGGCTATCCCAGTTCAGAACATTTCCGGAAATTGCTCAATGGGGTTGGCCTTCTGTGACAGAGATGGCTAACTGTCCACCAAAATCCATGCTCCCTTTCCTTGGTATAAAGTTGCCACTGAGAAGAAATTACATTGTCTAGCTTTCTGCACCAAGGGGAGACCAGGTGACTAGTACTGAATGTGACCACAAGCCAGGCCAGCATTTAAGAAATGGGTCTAGGGAGCACTCATTTCATTTGATTTTATAGAATGAGGTTTGCCCAATACAAGTAAAAAATAAAAACAAAGAAAACAGAAATGGGTGTTGAGAGAAAATGTGTGCAGGGCTGGGGCAGAAGATGACTTATTCACGCTTTCTTTAATTTTCTATTAGCTGGAGGCAAAAGACTCAGCAGCCCAAGGGGCCTGTGGAGCCCAGAGATGGAATGAGCTTGTGCCTCCAAATTGCTGTGTGGAAGAGAATCTCCTACTGCTCAGGAACTTCTATTGGGTTCAACCACTGACACATAGGGGCTTATTTTTTTATATCTGCTGAATATACCCTAGCTAACATACCTATAGCTCTAGGTTAGGGGCCACATGAGAAAAAAAGTTTGTGGCTTGATGGCATGTTTCATATTGTACCCAAAATTTATTATCTGGCTTGAGCATCCACCTTACGTATCAAATTGGGGCTATTTCTAGTCACAAACCCACTGCCAACAGACAGACCACTCCTGAATCTGTTCTGTGCCAAAGGAGTTCCCAAGAGATATTCCTAAAATATGTTGAGCTTTGTCAGCACAACTGGCATAAATGAAGTGCATCTCGAGGGGTCTCCTTGGAAGGGGACAATGCTGATTTGGCGCATCTGCTTCTAAATCAGTCATCTTCATCTCTAAGCATCCAGTCACTTGGCTGTGGAGATAGGTGGCTGTCACAGGAGGCTCCGGTGGGTGGGAAGGAGTTAACACGGAATCTAGAAAACCAGACAAGCCACATGCAAGTAACAGAACGTGGATGGGCATCATCTCGCCAGTTTCTGCAGCTGCTGCTTCTCATGTCAGTTTTGTGGCCCAGCCCAACATTGCTGGGGATGGCCCATGGCCACAAGTGTCAGCCTCTGCAAGCCCTGGCATCTCAGTGTGGAGGTGACATCAAAATCCTGGGATGTCAGATCTGGAAGGAACCTGGAGGTTGTTGGGTTCACCCCTCTCATTTTATAGATGAGGAACTAGTTGGAGAGAGAGGGAGTAACTTGTCCAACGCCATAGAGGTGATTAGTAGCTGATATGGTTTGGCTCTGTGTCCCCACCCAAGTCTCATCTTGAATTGTAATCCTCATGTGTCAAGAGAGGGACCTGTAATCCCCACGTGTCAAGGGAGGGAGGTGATTGGATCATGGAGGCGGTTTCCCCCATGCTGTTCTTGTGATAGTGAGTGAATTCTCACAAGATCTGTAAGTGGTTGGAAATTCCTCCTTCATTCTTCTCTCTCCTGCTGCTTTGTGAAGAAGGTGCCTCCTTCCACTTCTGCCATGATTGTAAGTTTCCTGAGGCCTCCCAAGCCATGTGGAACTGAGCCAATTAAATTTCTTTCCTTTATAAATTACCTAGTATCAGGGGAAGTTCTTTATAGCAGTGTGAAAATGGACTAATACAGTGGCTATTCTGGTCTTCAGACCTAGATCTGCTTTCTAGTTTCTTATACTGCTAGGCTGCTTCCAACAAATGTTCCAAGTTTCCTAATCAGGAGATTAAAAGGTTTTACAGGTAGAGTCATTTATAGCTAGGAGGAGAGGAAGGAATTTTTGTAGCATATATATGTTTTTGTAGTTAATGTGGATTAAAATTAGGTTTGAAAGAAAAATGTTTGTACAATCCTGCTGCCCCCACCCTCTGCCTATTTGATATAAAATGAGATTTAAATTCCTTCATCTCAGAGGACAGGGGCTAGGCATCTTTAAATCACTGAAAAGAACCTCAGGGGACCACACACAGGGGAAGCTTAAAAAAAAAAAACACAAAACTTTCTATAATTTTGCTGATTACCATATTCTATTGTTTTAAAGCTTTGGAAATAATCTCAGGAACATTCCTTTCCTTCCTTCCCTTGACCCCATTTCAATCACAAGTTAAAAACAAACATGATGAAGAAGAGAGCCTCATTTTTGCAGAGTTGACTATTTGGTGTCCAATCTCGTACTTCTGTGGAGTTAAAAAAAAATGGTTTTTTTGGTGCCAAAGCCCTTAATTAATTTGCTCTTGTTAAATCCTAATAACTTGACCCACTGGAGCAGAGAATGCCCCATTTGTTTGCTGGGAGGCTCTGTCAGCTTCTCTGCAGCAGAGGACAGCGTCATTAGAGATGGCAGAAGAGGAGGCAGGTGGAACGAGGACATTAGATGTAATCAGATATTCTCATTGAGGGGACACGGGTGAGGGAAACAAGAACCTTCAAGAAAAAGCTCTGCTCCAAATAAGAGCAGACTTTTATTTACGTGAGGACACAGGTTCAGGCGATCTCTATATCTAGGCTGTGGCTGCATTCTGATTATAACAGTTTTGGCAAACATTTCTTGAATGTTCCCTCTGAGGGGAATCCACTCTGATCAAGCACTTCCTACCTGGTCCCTGATAATTACAAGGGCACACTCCTTTACATTTGCCACAGTGTTAAACCTCTGAACCGCCCTCTGATGATGGTGTTATTATCCTATTTCATAGACAAGGAAAGGGAAGCAGAGAGAAGTGCCAGTTCCTCAAGGTCACAAGGTTAGTAAGAAGCGGAGCCCTGGGCCATTCTGTAGCATGGCTGCCACTTGGGAAACCCACCACTCTGGCCTTTGTGACTCAGTCCTTCCTATTGTTTTCTCATTCTCTATCTTCACCCGTCCCTTACTTGGTTAGTGTCCCCTGGTCCTCTGTCCTCAGTCACCTACTCTCTGAGCACTGCAGTATCTCATCAAAACCCACAGCTTCAAACACGTTTTATTGTTCACTTCCAAATCCGTCTTCAAGCCTCATTATCCAACTGCCTACAGAAACCTAGGCATCCATCAGAGATTTTTTTTTTGAGACAAATTTCACTTTGTCACCCAGGCTGGAGTGCAGTAGCATAATCAGCTCGCTATAACCTCAAACTCCTGGGCTCAAGTGATCCTCCTGTCTCAGCGTCTTGAGTAACTGGAACTGCATGTGTGCACAGCTAGGCAGGGCTGATTTTTAAAATTTTTGTAGAGATGAGGACTCACTCTGTTGCCTAGGCTGGTCTTGAACTCTTTATTTCAAGTGATCCTCCTGCCTTAGCCTCCCAAAATGCTGGGATTACAGGCGTTAGCCATCATGTCTGGCCTACCAGAGATTTTTAACCCTCTTTTACCACCAGCCCCAACCCCATCAGTCACCAACTCTTGTCAGAACAGGACCAGTGCCGTCAACATCTTCCTCTATGTCACAAGAGGGGGCCACCTGTGTGCTATAAAAGGCCCCTCCCTCTTTCTACCCTGACAAAGAGAGCCCTTCTCGGTACTGCCTTCTCCTCCTTGTATTCCATAATGTACTCCATGTGTCTTGTTTCTCTTCTACTACAAACTCTTGGCTTAGAGAGGCTCTTGCCTCTCTACCTGGATTTTAGACTTAAGATAGTCCTTTTGTTTTGGTGCCTTTGCTAAGGACATACCCTTTGGTTGTCCTTTGTTCTATCCATTGCCCATCCCTTTCTCAGGCTCTGCTATGGTGCCCATTCCCCACTCAAGCCACACCATGGGACTCTCACTCTCCTGAGAGGGACCCAAACAACCCTATCAAATCTACATCCTAAGTACCTCTCAAGGTCTTCCCTACACTTCTTCCCCACTGCCACTGTGTTGCATCTCTTCATTTCTTGCTTAGCCTATTACAAGCATTTTCCAACAAAGTCCTTCCGTTCCCTATTCTGTCCACCTCTGACCCATTCTCTCCATAGTTGCTAGAGTTCAATTTAAAATGCACATCTGATCATATTTCCCCATTTGAAATTTTATCAATGCCTCCCCACCACCAGTGGGGTCAAATCTGAGTGCCTTAGCACATGACCCATGACTCTGTGGGATTTGGCCTGGCCAACTTCTCCAAGCCCCTTGCCCATCACCCACCTCCCAGCCAAAATATTTGCATTGAGCTATAAAGACTCCCCAATATTTCCTGAGCTACTTGGCTCATGCATGTCTCTGCACCTCCATACAATGCTAGTTCCTTTGCCTGAAATGCTCTTTCCCCCAGTTCTGGATGAACTTTGATTTGTCTTTGGAAACAAGTTTAAGGATAGCGTTCCTTCCTTCAAGAAGCACTCCTGGACTCCCCCAAGAGAGTCAATTGCTCTCTGCTCTGCTCTACCTTCCTCTGTACTGTGTACACCCCATCCTGAATTGTGATTTATTTGTAGACTATGAGCTCCTTGAGGGCAAGGAACTGTGTCTTATTCATCTTTTTGTGAATGTTCTCTAGTTTTGGGAACAAAACGAGGCAGCCAACAAAAGCTACTGAAGGAATGGATATGACCCGCTCTGACTCAAGTTCCTCTTTCCTGGGTTCACGCTCATTCTTATGTTCAGACCTCAGTCCCAGTTCTTATAATATGGGATTCAGTGATTACCTTGTCTGCATCCCGAAAAGAAGAAAGATTCTTGAAAGCAGGTGACTCTCTCATTTGAGTGTATATACCCAGGTTCCTCTGAATAATTTCTTTTCTTTTCTGAGACATGGTCTTGCTGTGTCACCCGGACTGGAGTACAGTGGCACTGTCATAACTCACTGCAGCCTTGACCTCCTGGGCTCAAGTGATCCTCCTATCTAAGCCTCCCAAGTCTCTGGGACTACAGCTACACACCACCACACTCGGCTCTTTTTTTTTTTTTTTTTTTTTTAAGAGATGTCCCTAGTACACCGCTCCAAAAGGAAAGGTAAATACATTGTTTGGCCTCCCAAAGTGCTGAGATTACAGGCGTGAGCCACTGTGTCTGGCCTGAATAAATATTTTTTAATTAATGAATGAATGGGTTCCCCAAGTTCATGGTAACTAGATTTAGCTTCTCCCACCTGAAGAACCTTTCACTAGAGTGTCTTATAGGGGGATAAACCATCAAATTTCATCTCAATTTTTCAGGCTTCTTTCTCAATTGATGTCAAAATAGCACAATCAAAAAGGAGATGCAACAATGGCTAACCTCCCAAACCCTGAATATAAGACAGGAGCAGCTGGGACTCACTTAATTTCTGATTGTTACCAGCAGTTATCGTGAGGGTCAAAATATTACTGGACTAATTTCTCCCCCCAACCTGCCTCCCCAACCAAGCTCTGCATTTGCAGTTTTAAAGAGCAATCAGAGAAGAAACAGATAGTAGAAAGAACCTTGGAATTAGAGCCAGAGGTTCTTGGTCCAATCCTCTGCTCCACCATTTTCTTAGCTGTGTGACTTGGAGCACAGGTACTTAAGCCTTTCCTCACCTGTTACATATGCATCCTGATACTTATCTTGCTTATCTTTTGGGGTTAATCAGTTTCTCTGTTCTTGCAGGGATGTCACAGTTTGTTCCATCCAAAGCAACTTATGTTTGGCTTTCACAGTGGTATGCATTAGTCTAGAAAGTTAGGACCCTAAGCTAAGAGATGCTTTGTCTGTCGAGGCAGCTTGTATCAGTAATTGTACAACCCTCTGGTATAAGGAAGTCTAAAGACACCATCCTCAACTCTGGAGCTGTGCTGCATCAAATAGGGAGCTCAGACTTTCCTGGCAATCATTTCAGGCAAAATCCTTTGGTAAGCACTGAGCCATTCTCCGAGAGTCACTGCTCTGGAGTCTTCTTATTGATCTCTAGGAGCCAGTCGGATGGATACAGCTGTGAATGGGGTTGAAGCGGCTCCATGAGCAGCAAGCAGGCAGTGTCCCACACCGCATCCTCCTGCCTTCCTGGCAGGGCATATCTGCAGAGCTGCTGTTGGCGTTCCGTGAAGTTTCTCCTTGGAGTCCCTACCACTCTCATGAGCTGTCCCTCAGCACACCGCTCCAAAAGGAAAGGTAAATGCATTGTTAACGATTTGTTAAAATCATCCATTTTATGTTTACTCATATTCTTTCCTATCTGTGGCCATTTAACAGTCTTAGGGAATGAACAAATTGTCCTTGGTATCTGAAATATAAAGAAAGTCTAGAGACTCATCGTAGCAGACGGTTTTGTTCCTCTTCTCTTACGTAGCCTTTTGAGCCAACACAGGGCCAGACTCATTTTCTTTTCGCCTGATGATAACATTTTTATCTCAGGTGCTGAATTGCTCCACCCATCCAAGGAGCTCTGGCCTATGGATATTGATGCTTTTTGTCAACGTTTGCCTCAACTAGCCTTTCTTGAGAAGATGCCCCTCGGCTGAAATCCCTTCCACCTACTCTCTGCCAGGGAGCCTCCTCTTCCTCTTCCCACTCACATTGTCTTCTTCCACTCTCTTAGGACTTCTGGAAGGGAAGCTTCCCCCTTTTTCATGGAAGCAAGCTAACTTATCAGGTTTTGAAACTGTTACATGTCTCAAATGTAAGACAGATGCCTCCTGTGGCTCTTGCCTTTGTTTCCGCCTTTGTGCAGCAAGAAGACTACGCTGTGCCTCCTTCTGGCAGTCCCAGCCAGGTCTCTGTTCCCTGTTCTAGCTTCTCTGTCTCTCATTGGTTCAGTAAATCTGGTTTGGGTGGCCAGAGGTCAAGGTTCATAGGTGGAGGCAGGAGGTGGTGGGAGAGGGGTGATGGGGACATTTTCTCCTTCTCTCAAAGCAAACTGCACCCTGGGTTGGCATTCTGGAAATTTGATGAAGGTGGAGTGTTGGCTGTGTTACAGCATCACTTGAGGTGGGGGCAACCCCTGGTTGATGGGTGCTTTACTGGGAATGTCTGCTGGGAGCCTGTGGCTTTGGGCTTCCCCAAGCACAGTGACCTGAACTGAGTATGACTTCTGCAAGAACCCTGGAAATGATGCCCAGGTGGATCCTATACCCATGGTTGTGGGTTTCATCTTCTTGCTCCTGAGTTACTGTTTGGGAGCCAAGAGAATAGCCGGGGACTAGGAGGTGGAGTGCGGTGACGACTCCCTGCAGAGGTAAGCCCGACTTGCCATCCTGGAGGCTGTAGTTCCTGTCCTACATTGCCCTGAGTGAATCTAATGCCAAGTGTGCTCTCTGGAAGTCCCCATGAGTCAGAATGTCTAGTTGAGCCTACAAATAAAGATATCCCTGGCAGGAATTGCAGGCTTTACCCGATTCTCCCTCCAGAGAGCCCCCAAAAAGTGGATATTTTTGCACCCAATTGTGCAGTGTGATGCATTTTCCCTCTACTGGACAGAATACTGCACAGAAGGAGAAGCTGAATTTCACCCTCAAACCACCACCATCACTACTGGTTATCATCATTTCACCATCATCAAAATCCCCATCATCACAACCCCAAGATTTGTGGATTCTCACCATTGCCTGGCACGTCCCCTTCTCTTGCAAGATCACATATTACTCTTTTTTATTTCCTCTCCCAGCATTTTCCCCTGCGGACAGCCTCTCCTAGGAAAACACTGAACTGAGAGTCCTACTCCGCTGTGGGAGTCAGCCTAAGACAAATGCTTCTGTTTCAGAATTTCACAATCTGAAAAATGGGAAGACGAATCCTTGCCCCCGCAGTCATGCTCTGAAATGGTCTAGGTTCTTATTATAATCACTACAATGACAGAGCGGTCTGAACTCCTTAAAGGTGAGATGGTCTAAATGTCAATAGATCTCACCACTTTCCGATGACACTGAAAGCCATTAGGGTCCCTCTGCATTCCCTCTCCCATCCCATAGCTGTCTCCAAGCAGTCACTGGCTTGTCAGCACAGAATGGATAAATTGTGGTGTGCTTTTGCATCTTGGGTTATTATGTTTTCCGAAGAAAGGAAAACAATGAAAACTCTCAACAGTCAGCCCACTCTGCTTCTCCCAATAAACTGAAGGACTGAGTGCCACATGTGTATAAGAAAAAGAATGAGAGAGATAGAAGTGGGCCAGGGAAAAGGCAAGCAGCTAGAAGAAAGCCAAGAAACAGGAGGAGGAGGAGAGATGGCACAGAGCCCTATTCAGAGAGAAACACCACGCGAAGGAGAGACCAGAGCACCGGGCCAGCCTGAGCAGGAGCACTGGGAGGCCCAGAGCCACAGGAAACAGACCTATGCCTGACAGCCCCCTTGCGAGCGGGCCCAGGTGCACTCAAAGTCACAGGTGGCAGGTTTCCCATAGGTCACACCATGGGACTCCTGCTATGTGGTGCAAGAGAGCTAATGGAATAAGCACTGGGTTGTGAGTCAGGAGAACTCGCTTTTAATCCCAGATAAGAACCTTGAGCAGATTATTTCCTCTCTCTGAGCCTCAGTTCTCTCAGCTGCAAAGCAAGCAAACTAGACTGGTTGATGACCTGGTCTCTTCTATGTTCAATTCGGTCTTCAAATCTGTAGAGCCATTGGTGGTAGCAGGTATTTATCCTCCTCTCTTTTGTCCATGCTCCCTTCAGGGAAGGAACATATTTCCCTGCCCGGTTACCCTATTGATGTTGGACTTACTAATGACTAGTGTTAGCCAATAGGCTGTGGGTAGAACGGACAGTGCACTAGTTCTGAGCAGATGTTTTGAGATGCATTGCAAGTTTCCACCAAGCCCTCTTGTGCTTCTGCATTCAACCAGGAAAACAGCACATCCAGTAGTCCCTGCTCCTTTAGCCTGGGTCCCAGCATGAGGAGACACTCAGAGCAGGCCTGAACCCAATGCACAACCAGAAGTTAAACCCAGCCAACCTCAGCAGAGCCAAAGCCATCT
This sequence comes from Macaca fascicularis, assembly GCF_037993035.2. Lineage (NCBI taxonomy): Eukaryota > Metazoa > Chordata > Mammalia > Primates > Cercopithecidae > Macaca > Macaca fascicularis. Next base: position 112,170,850 of record NC_088386.1, read on the forward strand.
TCCAAACCCCTGAATGGGAAATAAATGTTTGTTGTAAGGCACTGCGATTTGTGGAATTGTTTGTTATTGCAGCCAGTGCTGACTAGTTGACTAATACATCATGTGACAGGAAAGCATGTCTCATAGAAGGACACATCAGAGACTGATCTAAAGCCTGCCTGAAGGAGAATGAAGGGCAGCTAGAGGGGCCCCTCCACTGTTTCCCCCTTCCATGCCAGAGCTGCTATAAACCTCCATATGGAGACACACCTGGCTTTTGGCATCAATAATCCAGGGCTCAGCAGGAGTAGGAGGAGAGTTTGGTGGGAGGGGGAAGGAAATTAGAATGCATCAATGTCAAATTGTTCCCCGTTCATAGTCCTCCAAACCTGGGCCGCCTGCTTCTCTCACTGCCTAGGTGCTATAATGAAAAGACTCTTGAACTTGGAGTTGATATATTGGTTTAGCTAACTTGGAGAGACAGCAAGATGGCTTAGACAAGTTTACAAGTTCCAGCATCTCTGGTATCTGGCTACTATAACAAGTATGTAAGTCTCCAGGCTTTTCTGATCCCTAATATTAAAGAACTCCAAAGAAATTCACACAAACATCAGCCCAGCCAAATTCTAGCTAATAGATATTTTTCTGCCAAACAGAGAAGTGTAGCATATTTAATACAATATACTAATAACGCCCAGAGAGGATAACTGTGGAACTCTAATGTTCCCAGGACTGTGACTTAGGGGATAACCTGAGAGTTCTAGGGTGGGATGTCTGACCAGAGCTTCCCCACCTCCTTAGCTGCTTGGACCGTGTCTTCAGAGCCGCAACAGAGCCACAATCATCTGTTGGGCGAGGGAGGGGAAAGACCCAGCCCTCCACCACCAAAGCTACATGGTGGAAGAAAGGAAGAATACAAACTTGGGGGTGGTGTCAGGGAAGGAGTAGGATCTAAAGCAGTGGGTTCCAATTTTTTTTTTTCTAAAACACTGAAACCTTTTAAACAAAACTTTATCTGGAACAGAAATACATGTAAATAGATAAAAGAACAGATGCCATGATGAAACAGGAGTGAGAATTTGAAGCCTCCCTGTGCAACATTCCTTTTCCATTCCCTGGTTGGGATGGGGGAGCCTGGAGCTGTGTGTGAGGCCCCAGTACTACACAAAGCTGGAAAACCACTGGACTAGAGAAACTCACGGCATTGAAACAGGCTTAGAGAAAGCTGGAATAAGGCAGGGAGTGGGAGCAGATTCAACCATGGCTGTCTCTAGGCAGTTTGCTGTGAAGAGAATGGAATGAAATGGGCAGGCATCCCTTGTCATGCTTGGCAGTGTAGGGTGCACAGTGGAGAGGAGGCCATGCACACCCTGCTTGAGGTGCATAGACTTAACAATTTTTCTCAAATCCTCCTAGAGGCAAGCCTCATCTTTATCTTCAACCGTGCAGACAGGTTTGTTTGGGAAATATCTAGATCTTCCTTCTTTTCCCTGCCTCCTCCCCCTTCCCATCCACTCCTTGAATCCAAGCCTCTGGCCTCTCCTGAGCTCAGAGGTCTCAAGCCTGGGGCCATATCTGCTTCAGCCTCCCACAATGGGGGATCCTGAGGGATCTGTCCATCCCACGAGCACATGATTCCCCACTTCCCATGGAGGCAAGCCCCCAGACCCACCTATGCACACCACGTCCATGAAGCCATACATCCCATAGCAGATCTGGAAGAGAAGGTCTTGGCGCTGCCATCTTGCCGAGGGGCTGAAAGTTGACCAGATGAGCCAAGAAATACTGGCGATGAGGAAGAGGGAGCCCAGGATGGCGGCTGCAACCTGAACCTTCTCAATGACCGTCAGAGAGATGGCCTGCCACTGTGGGGGAGAGAGTGGCCAGTTAGCAGTCGTTTGGATGCCCTCATCCCATTCCCACCCCTCTTCCGTCTGCTGCTCCAACAGCCCACCTCTGATTTAAGATTTAAGCCAGGGCTTTCCAACCTGTGGTACAATGTGCATTTTGCAGGTTTCTGAATTTCACATTGAACTTTAGATGCAGAGAAAATCTCTATCACACCAAATGATCACAGTTAATTGTAAGGAGGGGGCTCTAGGTGGGCATGGTTGGAAAGGAAGACCCTTAGACTTGATTATGATATAGACAGAGAAATGGAGAGAATGATGAAAATGCAGAGCTAGTGAGGGTGGTGTTCTAGGCCCCCTGACATTTTTTTTTTTTTTGAGACGGAGTCTTTGCTCTGTCGCCCAGACTGGAGTGCAGTGGCATGATCTCACTGCAAGCTCCGCCTCCCAGGTTCACCCCATTCTCCTGCCTCAGCCTCCTGAATAGCTGGGACTACAGGTGCCCGCCACCATGCCTGGCTAATTTTTTTGTACTTTTTAGTAGAGACAGGATTTCACCATGTTAGCCAGGATGGTCTCGATCTCCTGACCTCATGATCTGCCACCTCGGCCTCCCAAAGTGCTGGGATTACAGGCGTGAGCCACCGCGCCTGGCCTGCTCCCAGATGATTCTTTTCAGAGAAACACAGTCTATTTTCTAACTAATAGGTGCTGAGAGTGCACAGGCTTTTTTGTTTTTGATTTTTGTTTGTTTGTTTGTTTGTTTCTTGCTTTCTACAACATCACCTTGCATGCCACTTAATTTATATGCTAGAGGTTACCAATTCAGTAGACCAGGGAATGAGATGTGGGGAGAGAGAAGAAAAACAGCTTATTTTACTGAATGTATATCAACACTATTATTTCATTTTTTAACAGAAAAAGCCCTGTGCTTATAGCAGTATTGACAGATGGGTTAAAGGCTAGGGTGTGGGTGAGTTTCAACACTGAAATTCTATGATTCTATGGTTGGTCCAGGCAGTATAGGTCTGAAGGAGTCAGGAGTTAGATTTTTAGCTTGGGGTTTATTCATGCAGTTACTCAAGGAATACATATCGCGTATTTTCTATGTGCTGGCCACTATGCTAGGTGTTGGCAATGAAGCCCTAGGCAAAAACAGACAAGGTGCCTGCCCTTATGGAGCTTATAGTCTAGGGAACTTAGACAACAATATAATTATTTGCACATGCAATTCATCAAGGGTAAGTCAGGGAGGAACACGGCACAGTGAGAGCTGGTGACAGGGGGATTCGACTTCCTAGAGGAAGCGATGCTTGAGTTGACTAGGTTACTAGTCAACTAGGCAATGAAAGGAGGGAAGACTGCTCCCAGCAGAGGGAAGAGCATGTGCAAAGGCCTGTGCCAGAAGAAAGCATGGGAAGGATAAAAGCCTGGGAGAAGATAAGAGTGGGTGGAGTGAGACAGCAAAAGAGCTTGTGGGGTGAGACAACTGGAAAAGGAAGAATGAGAGATCACACAGAACCTTGTAGAATATGCAGAGACTTTGTGCTTTGTCCTAAGTGTAGATGTGATGATATGAATGGTTTTATGCAGAGGACTGACAGGATCAAATTTGGGAAAGTGGGGGGAAGGACATCTTTCAATTGGAGACATTTGCATAACACTCTGCAAAGAACACCCCCAGAAAGCATTTCACTCTGAACTCTGAGAAAAGGCAGACTATTTTCCCTCTGCCAACAGGGAGACCTGGATGGAAGCATTGATTCATTCTGGCTGTAGCTGGGATTGGCCTGGCCGGTGGCCCCCAGGGAATTGTAACTGTAGGGAAGCATTTCACTTGCTGGTCCAGACGTAGGACATGAGCCTCTACATTTAATTATACAGATAGGCTCCATTACAGGTAATTGGGGCTTTACATTTTCCACTGTTTCCCCTGCCTAGGGTTACACATAATGAAAGGATTTTCCAGAAGATGACTTCATCATACAGACTTCTTTCATGCACAACAAATGCTTTTTCCAGGGCCTGCCCTGCTGCCTGGAAAGAGGGCTTCTGGCTGAGTTTTTGTTTCTACCATTGAGGCATCCATAATCCTCACTTTCTCCTGCTCCTCTAGACTTCAAAAATGCCAAATATAGAGGCACAGAAAGCTTCTCTTCATCCCTAAAACCCCTTCTACCAGCTCTGAAGCCAGCTATGGAACCTAAATGGGGCTTCTGACTGCAGTGTAAAGCGTGACGAAGAAGCAGGGTGGGGTGCTATGGACAAGGCACTCTCCTCCTGTCTGTCCCATATGAGGCTCCACAGAGATGACGGAGAAAGCAGAGAGTGAGTGAGCTCTGAAAACTCACAGGAGGGCTGGGAGGGGGAGATGGGCACCCGGGGTACCAGGTTGCCACCAGATCCCCACTCTGATCTCAGTATCATGAGGTTTCTCCATCCCCTGAACTCTCATCCTGCAGCACCAGTGAACGGAGAGACAAGGGGAAGAGCACAGAGACCGGATGTTGTGTGTCTTAGAACAGGAAGGAGCACCGAGTGAGGGATCAGATGGCCCGATCCTGACTGGGCTCCGCTCCTACGCACTGACCTAGGAGAAGTCAAGAAATCATGAGGACCCTCAACTTTCCTTTCTGTAAAATAGAAATAATTGGTCTTTCCTGCTTCCTAGAGTGTTGTGTGAAATGAAATCACTCTTAAACCAGTGCTTTGAAGGGCGTTCTTAATGACGTTTCAGCAAAAGTACAGATCAGCGTGTCAAGGTGGGGGTATTCCCAAATGTGCCTGTGCAGAGGGTAAGACCTGGACCCAGGAGTCAGACCCCCACATCCACTCTACCACTCAGTAGCCGTGTCAGCCTGGGCACGTTGCTGAACCCTTCTGTGCCTCCATCGTCACATCTGTAGATTCGGAAAAATAATAGTGCCCACTTCACTGGGTTGTTTTCAGGACTGAATTATACAATATATGTGAATATTTAGAACACTGACTGGCACCTAATAAGCACTAACTAAGTGTTCATTAATAATTGCAATTCAGATGTAACAAAGAGAGGGTAGGAAGCAGCCACAAAGCCTTGAGACCCTCAGAGCCATGCTGTGCCTCCTTCCTCAGTGGTTCTTCTGGCTGGAAATATTGCTTCTAGAGGGTCGCTAAGCTGATGCCCCATAGGACACTAAATAGTGTATTATTTCTCACTACTTTTTTTCTTTGTTTCTGAGACAGGATCTCGCTCTGCCACCCAGGCTGGAGTGCAGTGGCACAATCATAGCTCACTACAACATAGACCTCTTGTGCTCAAACAATCCTCCCGCCTCAGCCTCCTGAGTAGCTGGGACTACAGTCATGGGCTACTATGCCCAGCTAATTTCTTTTGTAGAGACAGGGTCTCATTATGTTGCCTAGGATGGTGTTGAACTCCTGGTCTGAAGTGATCCTCCAGCCTCAGCCTTCCATCAGTGCTGAGATCACAAGTGTGAGCCACCATGCCTGACCTATTTCTCATGACTCTGTCTGGGGCATGAACCAGGAGGTAAGATAACCAGGAGACCTGGAAGGAACTTCCCCCCTCTGGTAGCAGAGGCAGTCCTGGGATTCCCATCCATCGCTCCACCCACTTGTGGTGGGGCCTGCCAGCTCCATCCTACACTGTAGATGATCCAGCCGGGTGGGGCATAGCAGCCCAGAAGTTGCCCACTGTGCTGAGTAGGCAGCTGTCTCACATGTTGCTGGACCTGAGGAGTGCAGGACATACAATTGGGACATTTTGGACCACAACCACACAAAATCGCTTCTAATCCAAACTACTTCCTTCTTCCAGTGCTATCCAGAAGTGAGACGGCATTTTCTGAGCACACACCATTGCATTTCCAGGAGCAACAGAATCAGAGGGAGCCTCCACCAGTGAATGTCAAGAAACTCACAGTGGAAGACAGGGTAGGGACTCAGGAATAGATGCATATGGATCCTCACAGATTCATATTGCTAACACTGCCACTTGCTTACCTGACTTGGGAGATTAGAATAACCTTTTCGTTTTTTACCCCCAGGAGAAAGTTATCCCTAAATGCATTTTCACTTTATGAGCCAAGGGTAGAGCCAAGGAAGGGTGCTTTGGGCTGGGTTCACAGGTTTGGAATCTGACCCTTTCTTGAGGCTTGAGCTGGATGAAAAGAAAGGGGAGGGTTAATGCATTCAGACCCCTGCTGGAGCCCAGAGGATGTGGAGTCAGCTGTCTCGTGACACTGCTATTTTAAGACACTTTGAGATTTTGAAATGAATTGAAGATGGAACCAGCAGCAGGGAAAGGCACTTCTTTATGACCCCTTGGTATACTACTAAGAGGGCTAAGGTGCCTGGGGCTTTTAGTGCTACCTTCCAGAAATGCCCCACAAGCCCAGCACACCTGTGTGTGCAACACACACACACACACAGGCTCATTCTTGGGATTGCCCCATGTAAAACTCCATGGGGTGTGAAACAAAACACCTGGACACCATAGCTGTGGGTGCTTCCAGCTGCTCCTCCATACAAAGACCCCATCGCCAACCCCCCCCAACCCCCATTACACCTCCTGGGCTTTCAGGACTCCCCCCTCCACCACCACCCCAGAGAGGAGGAGTGAGACTGTGCCACGAGCCGAAGTCCCCATCCTCACGCTCGTGCTCACTAATTGATTATGTGGCAGCTTAATTGGCTGATCATGCATATGTGGAGGTATTTTCAGAAGCAAAATGCTCTCTGTATGTGTGTGTGCCTCGAAGGAGAGCTGCTTGATTTGGGGCATTTGTGAGGGCGGCACAGGCCTGCCAGCTCCTCTGGGAACAATGGATGTGTCAGGGCAGGGATAGAGTGGTGGGGGCAGTCAGAGGAGCCCTAAGTTCTGTCTGAATCTGTGTGGCAGGCCCTCATTTCACCCTGGTCCTACCTGCCTTTCCAGGATAGCTTTTTAATATTCTCTCCCCTTCTTCTATTTCTTATTGCTTATATTCCCATTTTTCTCTGCCTCCCTCTCCTGTTTCTTCTGTTTTACCTCTGTCCCTTGCCATTGGAAGAGTGGTCTCTGAACCAGAAGCATCAACAGGTCCTCCTCCAGACCTACTGAGTAGCCTGCATTTTGACAAGACTGCAGATCAATTACATGCACATTGATGTGTGAGAAGTGCCATTAAGTCCACTCTTATTTCTTCTTCTTTGTTTTTTTTTTTTTTTTGAGACGGAGTCTCACTCTGCTGCCCGGGCTGGAGTGCAGTAGCTCGATCTTGGCTCACTGCAAGCTCCACCTCCCAGGTTCATGCCATTCTCCTGCCTCAGCCTCCTGAGTAGCTGGGACTACAGGCATCCGCCACCACACCTGGCTAATTTTTTGTATTTTTAGTAGAGACGGGGTTTCACCATGTTAGCCAAGATGGTCTCAATCTCCTGACCTCGTGATCCACCCGCCTCTGCCTCCCAAAGTCCTGGGATTACAGGCGTGAGCCACCACACCCAGTCTTTATTTCTTCTTTACCTGCCCATAATTTGATCTCAGTCCTTCTCCTCACCCCTCCCACCTTCTGTCTTTTTGTTTCCTGTTCTCTTCTGCCCTCTGGCCCTTCTCTTTTCCTTCTTCTTCCCTCCCTCCTTCATTTCTTCCTTTCCTTTCCTTCTTTCTTCCTCTCCTTTCTGCATTCATTTATTCATCCATCACTTATTCTCCCTTTTCTATCTGATTCTCCACACTTCTTTCCTTCTGTATCTATTTCCCTCTCTTTGTTCCATCTCTTCCTCTTCTTCTTGCTGAAGCTTAAGAGAAAACACAAATATCCTTTCATCCCCTCCTACCCCACGCCGCCCACCGTGCTTGCCCACCCAGCCCATCTCCTTCCTTTCCCTCAAACTGCCCTGAATCTAAGGTGAAGTAAGCCTCCTGCTGAAGCAGGTGGTGTGGAAGCCCCAGGCCCAGCATCCCCACCGGGCAGCCCTGGGTCGTACCTGCAGAGGATTTTTTGTGCTTATGGCGATGACGTGGTACTTGTAGTAGCACAGCTCGCAGCTCCAGCAGCCCCGCTCGCTGATCCACTTGATGAGGCAAGGCTGATGGGTGCACTTGACCGAGCCATCGCAGCGGCACGGGCTCAGCAGCTCCCCCTGCAGGGAGAGAGCACAAGGTGATGAGGCTGAGACCTACGGTGGCTAGTGGGTGGGTGATGGGCGGGAGCATGGCAGCCTGGTTTGGGCCACCCAAGTAGGCCACAGGCTTTGTTTGGGGGCACCAGACTCCACAGAGGAGGCCTGGGCTCCTGCACCCCCACCATGAGAGCCAAGCCATGTTGGTCAGCACAACTAACACCTCTGAGCCCCTGCTCCTACTTGATACAGCACAGTGCTATTAATTCCTAGGGTTCTACGAAGATGAGTGGGCTGGGTTCTGCGGAAGCCTCTGCTGTTCACAGTGGGGTGTCAGGCTGCAGAAGCGTCTCTGTAAAGGCTCGGCCAAGGGCTGCAAACTCAAATGCCCTCAAGGACAGACGGGCAACACAGATAACAAAAGCTAGCTAGTGGAGACTGAATTGGAAGGCTCAGACCCAAGTTAAAGGGAAAGCCGCCATCAGCTCTAGCCAGTGTAGATGTGGGGATCTAGGATGTTGGGCAGATGCCCTCACTGAAGGTCTGGGTCCCTCCAGCCACCCTTGGGCCTGGCTGGGGTTAGCTGGGAAGCCCAGTTGGAATCAGAGAGGCAGAGGACTCAACTGAGCAAGATGGTGTCAGGATTTGAAACCTCCTTTGAGTGGACTGCAGCCTTGGGCTCACTCTCCAGAATGTCCCATGACCGTATGTCAGATGGTCGTGGCTGAAACCTGTGTTTTTTGTTTGTTTGTTTGTTGTTTTTGAAACAGGATCTCACTCTGCTGCCCAGGCTGGAGTGCAGTGGTACAATCGTGGCTAACTGCAATCTTGATCTTCTGGGCTCAAGTGATCCTCTGGCCTCAGTCTCCCAAACGACTGAAACTACAGGCACGCACCACCATGTCCGGCTAGTTCTTTATTTTTTTGTAGAGATGGAGTTTCATCACGTTGCCCAGGCTGGTCTTGAAATTATGGATTTCCATCTGCCTCTGTAATCACGCACTTGGCTGCAGACTGTAGAATCGGCTCTTCCTTCTAAGATTCCTGGAATCATATTTCTTTTCCATTTCAACTCCTATCACTCAAGGATCTCACTATGGCCTGGAAGAGGTTTGGAATGTCCTTTTGCACCTGGTCTACCTGTTAGCTGTTACTCTCTGTCTTCAAGATGATTCAAATGCCGCCTCCTACTGGAAGTGGTCCCTGGCTGCTCCAGGTTGAGCACAGTGCTTTGAGCTCTGAGTGCCTTATGCTGAGTGACTTGGGTACATCCCTGTTAGCACGCTTGGCGCACCATTATGAGGATCTACGCATATCCCTGTCTACCCACCAGAGGAGCCCCACAAGGCAGGGTGAGGTATTCATCTTTGCACCCCTTTCCTCCAGTGGCAAGCCCTGTACCCAAGGTGCAAGCCCTAAATAAGTTTTCATGTTTGAATAAGTACATGAAAAAATAAATCAAGGGTCTTCTCAGGTTGCCTGCATTGCCTTGCGGAACAGGAACAAGATGCCCACTCCATGAGAATGGGAACCACATCCATTTTGTTAACTCTGGGAACAAACATCTTGCTCAGTGCCTGGCACTCTGTATTTGTGCAATGAATGAACTTGGCAGAAATGCTCAGGTGCTCATCCCCATGAAACCCTCCTTGGTTCCCCACTCTGCTCCTCCAGTATCAACAGGCCCCCTTTGCTGTGGCTCCAGGCCCTTCCCATACCCTCTGTTATAGCGCGCCCCCATTTGCCCCTCACAGGACAATGTCTTACCCATCATTGCAGCCCTAACATCTAGTAAAGGGCCTGGTAAATTTTGATACTCAACACAACTTTGAGACCTGAATGCATGCGTATCTATCTTATGAACGAGAGGTTTTGCTTCTCTAGGACATGGCCAGCCTTTGGCTCCAGGTAGGCAGCCACCTCCTGGAGAGGAAAAGAAGAGGCGGGACATGCCCACGTTGCTGGGCACTCGGCACACTCATCAAGGCCTAAGTGCCTTTGTACTGAGGAGCTGCTATATGACTCTGAAAAGGAAACAGGAGGGGGTGAGTGGAGAGACGTGCTGGGGGAGGGGCGAAATTCCTCATTATTCGTGGCAGCATTTCCAGGCTCATTAATTCTAACAGGATGAGCTGGGTTTGATTAATCGGGTTGTTAAGCAGCCATGTCAAATTGCCCATCAGGTAAGAGACATTACTTCTGGTCCCTGGTAACAGTGCTGAGCGACAGTGAAGTCTCCACGCCTTGCTTCCCAAGCAGCAGCCAAGAGACAAGCAGGAAGAGCTGCTGCCTGGGGCACAGCTGATAACAATAGCTGGGCTCTGGTTGTGGGACCATCAGCGCTCACGCGAGCCCCGCCCTGAGCCTCAGCGTGCTCATCTGGGTGGAGAAAGGAGGAGCATGACCTGGCCTAATCCCAGTGACTGGCTAAGGGTCAAGAGGGAAGGACTATGCCGCTTCCCCTCCAGAGAATCATTCATTTTCCTTTAGGGAGAAGAAAACTCCAAAAGGCAGCATAGGGACTTGCTGCTGGCATTACAAATATTAGAAAGCAAGGATCGTCTGGGTGAGGCGGCTCATGCCTGTAATGCCACACTTTGGGAGGCCAAGGCAGGTGGATCACTTGAGGTCAGGGGTTCAAGACCAGCCTGGTCAATATGGCAAAACCCCATCTCTACAAAAAATACAAAAATTAGCTGGCCATGGTGGCATGATCCTAAAATACCAGCTACTCAGGAGGCTGAGGCAGGAAAATTGCTTGAACCCAAGAGGCAGAGGCCGAGGTTGCAGTGAGCAGAGATGGCACCAGTGCAGTCCAGCCTGGGTGACAGAGCACAACTCCATCTCAAAAAAAAAAAAAAAAAAAAAAAAAGTAAATAAAGCAAGAACAACAAACTGTTAGAAAACTTTAACTTTGATAAAGGAAGTGATGATCAGGGATTTGCTGTGGGGGTTGGGGGGAATCCAGAAACAAGCTATTTTAACTCTGGCATTCAGGCAAGTTTTGTGGGTTATGATTTAGTGTATTTCTATGTACATTTCGGGGAAAGCCCATCATCTTTTTAGTGTTTAGGGCTTCTAAAAAGCTTTAACAGGGACTCTTTGCCAACTTCTACTGGTCAGACCTGTATGTCTCCAAGAACAACAGAAGTGGAAATGAGCCAGATGGATTCAGGCTAAACTTAGGAAGACGCTCCTTGCAGTAAACTCTGTTAAAAGCCAAAATGGTGCTACATAGACACTGAGGTGAATTCCTGCCCCCTCTGCCCTAGTAAAATTCTCTCAATATAATAGATGTCCCTAACTGAGGAGAAAGGTTAAATGACTCCCTCAAGGTCACATGGCCGTCAGACTCTGAGCTTCACCACCTGCTCTGCTCATCCGCCTTCCATCCTCTGATTCCTGCTGCCCCACCTGCACCTGTGCCTGTAAGTCTCCCCTTCTCCAGGTCCCACCCCAATTCCTGGCCCAGCTCAGACCCTCAGCCAAGTCTCCCATCATTACCCACAGTTTTTCACTTCATCATTTTCAAATGCTCTGGGATTAGAGCTGCTCCTACATACCCCATAGAACTGAGCACATCAGCGATGTACAATTAAAGTGTGCTTACTAATTGAGCAGGCCCCAGGGTATGGGAAAAGACAAGCCCTTCTGGCCCAGCTACTGAGGCTCCAACATTTGGGCTGGGAGGATTACTGTGATCTTGTTTGCAGAGCTCGGCAAACTCCACAGATCAAAGGGGCTCATTAATGCAAAGGGTACCAGACACTTCCTCAATGATCTGCTCAGAGTGTTGGGGCCAGAGACTGCCCTGGGAATGACTGAAACAAGGAAAACGGGATCTTCTCTAATCATCTGGCCCCCAAGGGACACACTGTGGGGGAGTGGTTAAGAACATGGTTTTGGGAAACAGCCGCTTCATTTTGGAGTGTCTGTTCACCAGCTGTGCAAATTTAGCCAAATCTCTTAACCTCTCTGAGGCTCCATTTCTTCATCTTTCCATGGCAAGTAACTCTTACCTCCTCAAGGGTAGTTGTAAGGATTTTGTTTGTTTGTTTGTTTGAGACACGATCTCACTCTGTTGCCCAGGCTGGGGTTCAGAGTGGAATGATCATGGCTCACTGCAGCCTTGACCTCCCCAGGCTCAAATGATCCTCCCACCTCAGCCTCTCGAGTAGCTGGGACTACAGGCACATGCCACCATGCCCAGCAACATGTATTGTATTTTTTGTAGAGATGAGATTTCGCCATGTAGCCCAGGCTGATCTCAAACTCCTGGGCTCAAATGATCCTCCTACCTCAGCCTCCCAAAATGTGGGGATTACAGGCGTAAGCCATTGTGCCTGGCCTGTAAGGATTAAATGAGATCATGCATGCAAGGGTTTGACACAGTGCATGGCACAAGTAAGTCCTCCTGTTAAACTGTTACAATTCTAACTCACATTTCTGTAAGAACTTTAATGTCATAGTTTTTTCTTCGACAACTCTATTTCCTACTGTCACTCTAAGACAGGTGAAACAGATAAGGAAGGGAACGACTGCCGAAAGAAAAGAGTCAGTTGAGTCACCAAAAAACAGTAAAGATTAAAGAATTTTCTAAGAGACTCTGCCCTTCTGGGATGGATAAGGGACCCTGACTTCTAGCCCAAGATCATCCCTTGTGTCACCATGGGGACACTGGGAGCATCTGGGGAACCTTCTTTTCAGGGGATGCCAAACAGAAGAAGAGTGCAGGCCTCTTGTATGGATTGAGTGGGGTCGTGCTAGAGGCAGGAGGCAGGAGGGATGGAGCTGGTGGGAGGGAGAACAGATGTATTTCGCTCACTGCAGTGGGAGACCATAATATGCCTCCCCAAAATACGAAGGCGTGTTGAGCTAAGACGATTAAGAAGCAGCAGATTTAGGAGAGCTCTCTTCTCTTTCTCTATTTGCATAAAAGTAGGACTTAGATTTACAAAGACAAAAGTTATCCTGTCTCCGCCTCTCCATCGGGAGAACAAAAGTAAACACTGAAGACAGCTTTAGACTCTCATTAACCTCCAGATGACACCAGAGGAATTTATATATCTCTATATATGAATATATTAAAAAATTTAATATAAATAAATGTATAAAAATATAAATAAATAAATAAATATATATATATATATATTTTTTTTTTTGGAGACAGAGTCTCTCTCTGTCACCCAGGTTGGAGTGCAGTGGCGCAGTCTCAGCTCACTGCAAGGCTTACTGCAATAGAGGAATTTATATTAACAAAGTTTACTAAAGTTTTTCTGCCCTTTGTTTTCTTTCCCCCGGAGTTGCTGCCCATAACCACTCAAAGTCCTTTTCCTTTGTCTTGCCACTTCTCTAAAAATAGATTGTTTTTGTTGAAGATGCTATATTAGCCAGAGTTCTAAGCCAGTGAATTACCTTTCATTGAAGTTTCTCTTACGTGATATACACTGCATACCCTAATAAACTTGCTAGTTTTTCTCTTGTTAATCTGTCTTTTGTTACAAGGGTCTGTCCCAACTAGAAACTTGTAACGGTTGAGAAGAAATTGTTTCCCTCCCAACACTGCCAATAACACAGCAAGCTGCAGGCACCAGTCTCCGGTTGTTTCTCCATTCATAGATTTCTTCCTGTTTATTTTGAGCTTGTTTCATTTTTTACCTCTTTTAGTCTGAAGGTCTCGCTTTAGGAGTCCCTAGGTTACCTGGTTGCCATGGTAGTGACAGGTAAATCAAAGACTTCCCCTTCTGCCCACACAGATGCCAGGCAACCCTGCCACTGAGTAGAAATAAATAAACACAGTCTAGTGTAGCAAAGACAGTCCTGTACCATGTTGCAGTTTGGAAATCTGAGAGAACAGAACAAGGAGACAATAGCAACATCAGCCTTGGGGTACAGTTTAGGGACATGTTCCTTAATAAGACTAATATGATGGTTAAAAGCTTGGGCTCTAATCTCAGGCAGACTTGGGTATATCCAAGCTGTTACAATCTGTGTGACCCTGGGCAAGTTGCTTAACATCTGTGGGCCTTGCTCAGTTATCATTCATTCATTAAATGTTTACCTACTATGTTCTAGGTTTTGTTTTAGGTGATAAGGATACTACAGTGAATGGAACTGACTAAAATTCTCTAGTCAAGACAGACAATAAATATGATTAAAAAATAATAAAGAATATGTACCTAAGAGGCTGTTATGTGAGATGGAGAAAAATAAGCAGGGAAAAGGGAAATGGAATAGAAGGAGGGGGGGAGTTGAAATCCTACATAGGGTGGCTATGTATGAATGCTTCACTCAATGGAGGTATTTGAATGAAGAGCCGAGGAAAGTAAGGGAGCAAGCCATACAGTTATTTGGGGGCTGAGCATTCTGGACTGAGGGAACATCAAGTGCAAAGGTCCTGAGGCAGAAACATGCCTGGTATGTTCTAGGGGAACCAAAGAGGCTGGTGTCTCTAGGGTAGAGAAGTTTAGAGGAAGAGGGGCAGAAAATGCAGTCAGAGATATAACACGGATCAGGAGTCAGGGGATAGATCAGGCCAGGCTTGTAAATCATTTTAAGGACTTGGCATTTGTAAATGAGATGGGCAATCGTGAGTGTTTTGAGCAGAGGAGAGTGGCATGATCTGATCATATTTGACAGGATCACTGGCTGCTCTATTGTAAACAGACTGGAGGCAAATAAAGGCTGGTGTTGTGTTCACCCAGGTGAGTCATGATGGTGTTTTAGACCACTATGGTAGCAGAGGAAGTCCTGATAAATGGTCAGTTTTAGGAGATATTTTGAGGATGTAGATGTTAAGATTTGCTGATGGGTTGGATGTGGTAAGGAGAGAAGCCGAAAAGTCAAGAATGATGCTAATTTTGACCTGCACAATGAGAAGGATAGGGAGTTGCCTTTAATTGAGATGGGGAAGACTGAAGGAGAAGCGGGTTTGGAGGAAAGATTGGGAGTTCAGTTTTGAAAGTGTCAACTTTGAGATGCCTGTTAGATATCCAGGAGGAGATGTCACATAAGTATTGAGAGGTATGTTAATCTGGAGTTTAGGGGGAAGGTCCAGGCTCAAGATATAAAGTTGAGAGTCATTTGGTGTACAGATGGTGTTAAAAGCTATGTGTCTGAATGAGACAACCAAAGCAGTGAGTGTAGGTAGGAAAAGGAAAGGGTACCAGACCTGATCGCTAGAGGATGCCAAGGTTTAGAGGTCAGGAGATGTAGAAGAACCAGCAGAAGAGACTGAGAAGGGAAGCTCAGTGAGATGGCTAGAGTATATTTTTCCAAAAGCCAAGAAGAAGATAGTGTTCCAAGAAAAGAGGGAGCAATGGACCTTGTCAAATGCTGCTGATGGTAATAAAGCATTAATCATGGACTTGGCAAGTTTTCTTTCTGGTTTCTTCTATTTTCTAAGTGCAATATGAAGAAAAGGCACGGGCTGAGAGTGAAGATTGGGGAGGATGCCCTGAAGGTCTGAGGACTGGCATAAAATAGTCATCCAGGAGAGTTCTAGGGTGATTAGACTAGAGAAATAAAGTATGCTTGTGGCAGCACTGAGTGTCCTTTCCTTTAAAATAAAATGGCTCCTCTGTGAAACTGAGGGAGGAAGGTAGTAAGAGAGTCTGTTTAGCTCCATGCCTGGCACACAGTAAGCTCTCAGTAAATGCTGGCTAATAGGTAAGAGTTTATAGCAGATCTCCTCATCTCTAAGCCTACCTTCTCACCCACTTCAAATGTTGATCAATTTTCTGGCTTTCTTTCTTTCTCCTCTCTGTAACATTTTCTTATTAATAATTCTATTGTTATAAATATTTCACAATTCTACATACAAACACTTTCACAGACATTATACCACCTACTACCTCAATAGCTAAATGAAGCTAATAACAATTTCCTTCACTTTATAGAGAAGATAGAGAGGTTGTTACTTGCTCAAGAAAATGGAAAAGGAGGGCTGTGGAACCAGTCTGTCCATCAAATTTGCCCATATCCTGTCTGCCCATTGCAGTGACACCTGCCTTCTGTCTCTTCTCCCACCCACAGCAGCCTGTCCATCAGACCCTTACCTTCTTTGTCCCGATGTAAGAGATGGCCTTGCTGGCTCCCCTGTTATGATATTAACACCAAGACAGAAACCATATCGTGCTTTCCCCTGAGTCCCTTTCCTCTAAACCAGTTCCCAGTAGGTAGTATTTATTGGGTATTAATTGGTGTGTGTTTATGTTAGGGGGTGGGACAACATGGGGTTTTACTTCCCCTTCACACTTTATTCACAATCCCACCCTTGGTGAGGGGGAGATATCTGTTAAGACAAAGTTAAGGGACAGAGGTTTTTGGAAGCATAGCAACCCATTAAAATTTACTCTGAGATGGAGTCCACATCAGCAGGAAATGTCCAGTTGCCTTGTAGTTGTTCCACTGTGAAGACTCAGAGAATCTAAAGCCTTAAAATCAGAATTTCCCCTCCAGGGTGGAGGTGGAGCCCATGTGTATTGGTGTGGGGAGGAATGGGTATAGAAGTAGAAAAATTCACCGGATTTGTGGAGGAGAATAAGGAGAGATGACAGAGATAGTAGGAATTCTCCAGTGTCCATATTAGATCGTCTCTATGATGATAGACTTGCGAGAGAAAGTACTGTTTTGTAACACTTCTTGGACTCCTATATTTGAGGAACCAGCTAACACACACACACCCAATTTTATTGGCACAACCAAACTGTGTGTGATATTGACCAACTATTTGTGTCTGTGATCTGGGTTGGTAGAAAGGGTTAGGCGGGGGAGGACACAAAAGGGGATCACCAATGGGGCCAGCGAACAGAAATAAGCTAGGAGAAACCAGAAGATTCCAGTGTCTTCTTCCTTCAAGACACCAGGCAGTAATTTCTTCACTCTACAGACCTGTGGGAGGTCAATGTATTTTGGTATCAGGATCAAGAGAAATAACCTATCATAAAGACCTTCTTTCCAACAAAGATTGTGGAGGAGAGATGAATGGAGAAGGCTTTGACTCCTGCTGCCCTAGAGAATGATTAAGTGAGTTTCCCCCTTATCTGTGGGAGGCAGGCTGGCTGGCAAGATGACCTTCAAAGATCTCCCATGGCCCTAGAATCCATTGCTGTTCACAGACCAGCCAATCTGAATTCTCCTCATGTGGTGTCTGATAGTGTGTGAGCAGCTCTTTGTTTTCTGGTTGGAGTCTGTCCCAGCCAATCCTTTAGCTGCACCAGCTGTCCATGGCATTTCACATGCTCCCTTCCCGGCCGGCTCACAATGGGATTCTTGCTTCCCTCCTGATCGCACCAAGGCCAAGTCTTGGCTTCAGGAGACTAACAGTGTGTTGACACTGGCAAGAGGAAATAAGGCATTGTTGCAAGATAATTTGATTTAAAAAAGAAAGAACTCTATTACTAGGGAAAAAAATATTTAAGGCCTTAATGAGCTGTAGTTATCTACACTAAATCCAATTAACCCCATAATTATTTCTAGTTCTACTCTCCTACCAGCAGTTTACTTTCTCACACACACACACACACACACACACACACACACACACACACACACACACACACGTTTAATCTGCTTCTGTCTTCATGGAATATTTTCCAGCCTTTCTGCTCATCATTTCAATGTAAAAAAAGAATGTAAAAAGAGACAAGGAAAACAAAAAGATCCAAGCCAAACCCTCCAAAACTATGCTTTTCATTTTCACAATAATTATTTTGTTCCTACAGTGCTTTTCTCCCTATAATTTTACTGGTATAAGACAAATGCACCTATTCCCTCTAACTGCCTCTAAATTTACTCAACTGGTACTAGAAAGAAGAACTTAGCCTCACAATAATTGAATTTAAATAACATCCAGTTCTATGAAGTCAAACATGATCTGCATAATAAACAAACCAAGCTTTACGGGGGCTGGCAGAAAAAAAAAAAAAGGTCACGTTTAATGTGTATATTTATAATCATATCTGTATTTCTGACGACCTACATGTGTAATATACTGTCCGTTTGTCTTTCTGCATAACTCACCATTACCATCACCATTGTTACCAAACAGCTACAATTAAAGACTGACCTGCTCTCAGTTCTCCCCCTGGCTAAATAGAAAAACATAATTTAGATAAATCTTGCGTGACCAGAATTGGTCTGTTTGCATACGGTGGGCTGGGCCTGTTTCCAAGGTCCAGGCCACTACCCTGGAATTTCAGGGATGCCAGGTCACCATGTTCTCTCTCTTTCCCAGAACTCAAGCCAAGGCAAAGGCACAGGCTCCCTGGCAAGTTAAGTGGCAAATACTCTTGCCTCCTACGAGCAGCCCTCCGTGATCTCTGCATACAAGCAGAGGGATCCCAGCCTCGGCTGTGCAAAACTCTCGTGGTGGTGTTTGTAGGAGTTGTGGTGAAATTCTTCAAAAATTAATTTTCAGTCACTGTAATTAATATTCAGTATGTTCAGAGAAACAGCAGATGTTGCAAGTGCAAATGAGCTGTGATGACAAGTTACACTTCACTAATGTTCCGGATCATGGCCCTAGGCACTTAGAACCCCTTCTGTGTATCACTGACTCTTACAAAGCAAAAAAAGCAAGATCTTTCCTACGAATCAATTCCAGCTCTGCCACCCTCTCTGGCTGGCAGCCACGGGCTTAAGCAATCTAAGCCCTGATTTCTTGGTTCTCAGAGTTTAGCTTGCGTAAGAATCACCTGGGAGGCTTGTTACACATTCAGAAGCTCAGGCTTCACTCCAGAGATTCTGATTCCATGAAGACCCTCTCTTCTCTTGAAGTGAGTTTGGCTGAGACTCATTTTGTGAAGCGCTGGACCAGATACACCTCAGCAAACCTTCTGTCTCCTATATTACTTTAAGACTCTTATGTATACGAAGATAAAAATAAATACCAATAGCTGAAACTTACTGAGCACTTACCAGGTGCCAAACCCTGTATGCAAGCATTGACTGCTGGGTTCAAATCCCAGTTCTTCCACTTGCTAGGTGAGGGATGCTGTGCAAGGTACTTACCCACTCCAAACCCCATCCACACCATCTGCAGCTATACCGCTTTGCTAGTGCTTCTGCTATTGTTGCAGCCTCTCTTGGTAGCTCACACCTTTGAATGTGTACTAGAGGCCGGGTATTGTCCTGAGCACCCGACACGCATGGGGTGATGCAGCATGGTTAGCGGGGCAGGCAGACCCGAGCTGGCTGTGTTGAATCCTTGCTGACCTGGAGTGAGTTTTCTCAGGGGTAAAGTGGGACCAAAGATACTTCCTGCCTCCCCAGGTGCTCATGAGGATTCAGTGGGATAGTAGAAGGTGAGGGGTTTTTTTGTTTGGTTTTTGTTTTGGTTTGGTTTTTGAGATAGGGTCTTGCCCTATCACCCAGGCTGGAGTGTAGTGGCGTGATCTCAAGTTACTTCAGCCCTCAACTTTCTAGGCCCAAGGGATCCTCCCACCTCAGCCTCCTGAGTTGCTGGGATTACAGGCATGCACTACCATGCCGTAATTCTGTTTATTTTTTGTAGAGATGGGGTCTCGCCATGTTGCCGTGCTCGGATTACAGGCATGAACCACTGCACCTGGCTGTGAGATGTTCTTAGGACCCTGTCTGAAACCTAGGGAGTGTTTATTGTGGTGTCATTGGTGGCTCTCAGGTACCCACCTATCTATCCTTCATCTCTTCACATCCTAACAAAAAGAGGTAGGGAGAGGACACTGCTCTCTTGGCTTGTGGATAAGGGGTGCCTTCCGTGTGTGGCCTTCCCAGGCACCTCACTCTACTGCCTTGTAAATGAAGTTCATCAGTCTGAAACCTGAGAGTGCACAGTTGCCTGGAAGCCTAGATCATGTGTGTGGGTCATAACTTTGCTGAAAGCCAGCAGTCTCCAGGTGTGGCTAACGGCCTGATTGTGTCAAGGGGAGGAAAGGGCAAAACAGATACCGCATGGCCAGGCGTGGTAGCTTACGCTTGTAATTCCAGCACTTTGGGAGGCCAAGGCAGGTGGATCATGCGGTCAGAAGTTCGAGACCAGCTTGGCCAACATGGCGAAACTCTATCTCTACTAAAAATAGAAAAATTAGCCTGGCATGGTGGCCCACGCCTATAATCCCAGCTACTGGGGGGGTGAGGCAGGAGGATCGCTTGAACCTGGGAGGTGGAGGTTGCAGTGAGCCAAGATTGTGCCACTGCACTCCAGCCTGGGCAACAGAGTGAGACTCCATCTCAATAAATAAATAAACAAACAAACAAAAATAAATAAAAATACAAAAAAATTACTCAAGCCTGGTGGCATGTGCCTGTAGTCCCAGCTACTTGGGAGGCTGAGGCAGGAGAATCACTTGCACCCGGGAGGCAGAGGTTGCAGTGAGCCGAGATTGCACCACTGCACTCCAGCTTGGGCAACGGAGTGAGACTCTGTCTCAAAAAAAAAAAAAAAAAAAAAAAAATCAGATACCCCAGCCCTTCCTGCACCTGCCTGCCTCCATGTCTCTTCCTAAGGACTCACCCCTCCCCAAGCCTTCTTGCTGCACATGTGTGTTTCCACCTTCTGTGACCAGAGGAAACAAACAGGTATTAAGTTGTGAACGTTTACAGCCATCTCCTCTCTTCACCTCCCGGCTTTCAGGTAGGGCTGTGAGCTTGTGTGTGTTTCCAGGAGAAACTGGGGGTTTTGTTTTGCCTACAGAAAGTGAAAGCAGGGCCCAAAGGGTAAAATGATCTGCATTTTAAGAGCTTAGCAAGGAAAACGGAACGGGAGAAAGAAAAAGAAATCTCTGCCCTATCATTTTCTCTACTCACTTTATAAAGACATTGCAGTAAACATTTAAATTGTTTTTCAATTCTTTCTCTATATGGGACTTGTATTTCTTCTTCATTATCAGCTTCATCATTATACTCAATTTAAACTGAAAAACCTGCCACCCAGAGAGGGCACTGGCCTTTGTGAGGGTGGCGCAATGGGGCAGCACTGAACTAGGAAAAAATTCAAGACCAAACCCTGCTCTGGGCTCAGAGCGCCAAAGGGTGGGTCCTGCGCCCCTGCGAGATTGATGCCTCCTCGTTCTCACCAGGTGATAGCTGTGCCAGAGTCTGCTGGAAACCTGGCCCAGTTCTTTTCACACCTCTCAAGGAAACGTACTATTCCTGAAATATTGGCTTCAGTTCCCTGTCAGGAATAAGCATGCTAAGTAGAATCTGAATTACTATGGCGTGTGAATAGACTTCGGTCTGTTGACTCCGAGCTTCTGCTAAGCTGCTCCAAGTGGCTGTAGCTTCTGTCATCTTGGCAATTTTATTTTCTGTTTCAAAGAATTCTACATCCCTTACTTCTAGAGCTGGGAAGGGCCTGGTCATCAAAGGTCCTCCTCCCCTCCCCCAGCCTCTGGTCAGATTGCCTACCTCCAGTCTTGGCAGATGGAAGGGAGCCCTGGGGTCTTCCTTGCTCACCAGTGCCTTCCAGTTTTCCCATTCTGATCTGTATATGAAAATCAGCATGAGACAGGGCCAAAGCTCATAGAACAGCCCACACCTCTGCACTCAGGGATCAGGGGGATATTTATGGACCAGCACTGTTTCCATCCAAAGGAGAGAGGCCATAGCCCATGGTCTTCTTCTTTGTTGTTGTTGTTGTTGTTTGCGTGTGTGTGTGTGTGTGTGTGTGTTTTGAGATGGCATTTCCCTCTTGTTGCCCAGACTGGAGTGCAGTGGCACAATCTCAGCTCGTTGCAACCTCCGCCTCCCCTGGGTTCAAGCAATTCTTTTGCCTCGCCTCCCAAGTAGCTGGGATTACAGGCATGCACCACCACGCCTGCCTACTTTTTTTTTGTATTTTTAGTAGAGACAGGTTTCTCCATGTTGGTCAGGCTGATCTTGAACTCCCCACCTCAGATGATCCGCTCGCTTTGGCCTCCCACTGTGAGCCACCACGCCCTCCCCCATGGTCTTCTCTTAGGAGCTATTCAGCAGTATTGGTTGAGCACTGACTCTTAGTCCTGGTGTTGAGAACTCAAGAGGGCACCTGCCCAAGAGCCATTCACAAGCGAGGACACACTCTCTCAAATCCAGATGGATTCTCAGCTTTTGCCATGCTTTTCAGGTCTGCATTTCACTTAATTAGTAGCTGATATATAACATATTACCTTTTTTATTTCAGATGATTAGATAGTTAAGCAAGCAATCAAGACCTGCTGTTCTCAGTTATTTTCTGGGATTTGGTGACCCAAGCTCATGTTCCCCATCCTCTTATGCTTCACAATTATTTAATCTTCATTCATCTTCTGCTCAGCCATCATCCGTCCACCCTGAAAAGTTCTATTTTTAAATTCTATTCTCATGTCATTGATCATTTCAACCACTTTATTTTCTAGACTACTTTTTGCCAGTCTTTTAGGTTTTTTTGTTTTGTTTTGTTTTGTTTTTAACAGGGTTGGCTCTGTTGTCCAGACTGGAGAGTACAGTGGCACAGTATGGCTCACGGCAGCCTTGACCTCTCAGGCTCAAGTGATTCTCCCACCTCAGCCTCCCGGGTAGCTGGGACTACAGGTGTGCGCCACCATGCTTAGCTAATTTTTGCATTTTTTGTAGAAATGGGGTTTCAGCATGTTTCCCAGGCTGGTCTCGAACTCCTGGGCTCAAGAGATTCACCTGCTTTGACCTCCCAGAGTGCTGGGATTACAGGCATGAGCCACTATGCCCAGCCTCTGTTATGTATTTAAGGTATGTTTTCCTGCTACATTCAAGATAGCCATGGATGTACATGCCCAGAGGCTGGGAAGGAAACATGATTCCCATCTTAAAATATCTTTAAAAATGTATAGATTTATTATAAATCAAAATGTTCCTCATAACTACAGCCCCTTCCCACACATATAATTCCCCCTAAATCAGGAACATAACGTACAGCCTGTTTTTAACTTGTATTTTTCCATTCACACTATGTCACGAAAAAATTCTCATAGTGATCCATGATTTCACAGGTCCTGTCCATGAGTTTCCTGAGAAGACAGTCCTGGAGTGGAATTACTAATTCAAAGGACATTTTTAAGGCTGTTAATATATACTGCCAAATTGGCCTTCAGGAGGATGACACAAATTTCCATCTGTATCATCTGAGCATGTCACTATCTGCTGCTATTGCCTCATGTTCAAGGTCTTGTCCTTTCTCCTCATTCTCATGGGCAACTGTCAACAGTACCACCACTGTGACCCTGAAAAGAAAGGCTCAGAAGACGTAGACCGTCGGTTTTCTTTTTTCTTTTTTTCTATTTTCTACCTTTCTTCACACTGTAGGGAAGGAGTGGGATGTGGGTGCAGGACTGGGGAAGAGCTAAGTCAGAAATGAGCAGCAGTGCAACTGTGGCAATCTTGGAGGGGGGTCTCAGCCATGAAAGAGAACCAGGGGGTGCCTTGCCAGCTGGAGGCTGCAGAATCTTAGCTTGGGTGCTTTGCCTTCTCCTTGGAACTGACGGATGACAGGAATGACTTGGAGTATTCTTGTCAAGCATCTCAGCATAGTCAGTCTCTGAGATGGCAAACTTTAGGGCAGAGACACCTGGGCTGAAAGGTCCCACATTAAAAACCTGTCAGTCAGATAACTGCCCACCACTGCCTTCTGTAAGATACCTGGATGAGGGAACCCCACACTCTTCCCCAGTAAGACTCTTGTGTGACTAAAAGACTCTGTGGTTAAAAACATATCTTAATCTAACCTGTATTTTCCCTGCTGCAATTTCAGCCTTTTCCTATCTTTTCATGGTGAATGAACAACACACAGGCTTTCAGATCAGACGACTTCTGGCTCTGTCATTTACTAGCTGTATCAGTTAACACCAGCTGCTGACTTCACTTCTGCATACGCATTCCAAAATTAGTGTCTTAAAATAACAACTACTTATTACTTTTCACAAGTCAACAAGTTGGCTGAGTGGTTCTGCTGATCTGACTTGGTTGATCTTGGCTGAACTCACTAATGCATCTGTGCATTGGCTAGACACTGTCTGATTCAGGATAGGTTGACTGTCCTCTGCCTGATGTCTCTTATCATCCAGTAGAATATATGCTGGATACATCCAGTAGAATATATAAATATATGCATTTAATAAAAAATTCAAATGTGTATATATATGCATTTAGGAAAAAACTCAAATATATATAACATATAATATATATTATATATATATGTATCTTGAGATGGACTTACTCTGTCATCCAGGTTAGAGTGCAGCGGCATGATCACAGCTCACTGCAGCCTTGACCTCCCAGACTCAAGTGATCCTACCACCTCAGCCTCCCAGGTAGCTGGAACTACAGATGTGTGCCACCACATACAGCTAAATTTTTTTGTATATTTTATAGAGAAGGGTTTCATTATGTTGCTGAGGTTGGTCTTTAACTCCTGGGCTCAAGCAATCCATCTACCTCGACCTCCCAAAGTATTGGGATTACAGGAGTGAGCCACCATGCCTGGCCCTTAAATGCATCATTCTTATGCACTACGTTCTACATTCAAAGCTCAAAGATAATAATAATAATAATAATAATAAACATTATTCCCGTGGCTTCTGTTGAATCCCCAACTCCTAGCCTGTGCCTAATCAAGTGTGCCCTCCATTCGTTCCAATGGTCTGGAATTCGGAGACTAAAGGAGTCAAAGAGTATCTCCTCCCTTTGTTCCCGGGACCATTCAGTTGTGAAATGACCTCTTGGCTTTCTAATCTGGGTCCACTACCACAAATGAAATAGAAAGGAGTCAACACTTTTGCATTAACTGATGATTCTTAATAGAGGCAATAAGCTGGGAAACCCCCATTTCCTAATTTAAATGTGGCTTTGGGGATAGGGTAAGTATCCCGGCCTCTCCTTCGCTAATCGGGCTCCAGAAGGGACATTAATTGCAGCCAGCCCATCCTGCTGGGAAGACCCAAGGCTGCCAGCTTCCTTGCTGAGAATGGAATAGAATTTTAATTGGCTGTGAAAGCATCATGGCAGGAGGTACAGGGAAGAGTTGGTCTGCTCCCCCAAAGCAGGTGAGAGAAGCTCCAAGGTAAAGGACTCAAACAGGTGCATGGCGGCAAGAACCTCCCATGCTCAGGGGCCTTCCTGGCTGCAGCACCACAGTTCCAATTCCAGGGCTAGACTCCAGCCTAGGTGAAGGACCTTCTCACACTTGGGCGATCAGCACAGGATCATGGAACCTGTGAATCTTCTCATCTCTGTGCTTCTCCAACTTCCATGAGAGAAGCACCACATAGTTACCATCACTTGTGTTGTCAATCTTCAACTTCAGAGAGCTCTCCAAACATAAGCCCAGCTTCCCAGTGTACTGTGTGTGTGTGCCATTTGTCCATTTGTATGGTTTGAAGCAATGGCACAGCATTCCTGTACTGTTGTTTCAGAGCAATGTGAATTTATTTCACTCAAATGAATTAATCTAACTATGCTTAGGGAAAACTTGTTCTCATGGCAATGAATATGTCCTTTCTGTCATGGCAATTTCTGGAACACAAATATGGAAAAGAATGACACGTGAAGGTCAATAGATGTGACTATGAAAAACAAGACAATGTGGCTTTTTAGCATAAATGTACAATGATGTATGTGGTTTTTGGAGAATGTTGGACAAATTACTTAACCTCTTGGTGCCTTAGTTTTTTCATTATTAAAATGAGGGCAATAGTAGTACTGATCGAATAAGGCTTTTGGAAAGAATAATGAGATGTAAAGAGCTTAGAATAGTGCAGAGTCTTAATAAAGATGTTTTCGTGATTCCTTCTAGTGAAGTGACATAGAGAAGTGGGACCAGTCATTGACCCACCCAAGTTCTGTCGACCTAGGGGTATAATAAATCTGTTGGCAAAAAGCAAAGCAGAACAACAAAAAACTGCAAGCAAAATCATTGCTTTCAGGAGACTATTTTGTGAAACAGAAGCTTGATAAAAATTCAGAATTTGCAGTAAAGTCTACTTCATTAATACTTTAAAACTCACAGCAATAAACTATCACTTAGAACAACTAAGCAGTTTTGTTTTTATTGTGCATTTTGATATTTATTTTCAAGTTTTTATTGAAAGTTCATCACAAACTCAGTAAGGAAGGTGAGCAATACATTGAAAAGGACCATTGAAAATGGAATTTTAGGCCAAGTGTGGTGGCTCATGCCTGTAATCCCAACACTTTGGGAGGCCGAGGTGGTCAGATCACCTGAGGTCAGGAGTTCGAGACCAGCCTGGCCAACTTGGTGAAACCCCGTCTCCACTAAAAATACAAAAATTAACTGGGTGTGGTGGTGGGCACCTGTAATCCCAGCTGCTTGAGAGGCTGCAGCAGGAGAATCACTTGAACCTGAGAGGTGGAGGTTGCAGTGAGCTGAGATAGCACCACTGCACTCCAGCCTGGGTGACAGGGTGAGACTCCGTATCAAAAAAAAAAAAAAAAAAAGGCATTTTGTAATTTATAAAGATATATGTATACAGATATAAAGGATCCTAAATTGTAATCCCCCCCAAAATCACACCTCAATTCCATTTCTTCTCTCACAGCTCCTTTCTCCATTCATACTTCCTGTTTCTTCATTGAGGCATAAAACATCCTGGTTTAAGCTCAGAACACAGGAATGAAAATAGGGAGGAAGACCGGGCACGGTGGCTCAAGCCTGTAATCCCAGCACTTTGGGAGGCCGAGACGGGCAGATCACGAGGTCAGGAGATCGAGACCATCCTGGCTAACACTGTGAAACCCCGTCTCTACTAAAAAAATACAAAAAACTAGCCGGGCGTAGTGGCGGGCGCCTGTAGTCCCAGCTACTCAGGAGGCTGAGGCAGGAGAATGGCGTAAACCCGGGAGGCGGAGCTTGCAGTGAGCTGAGATCCGGCCACTGCACTCCAGCCTGGGTGATAGAGTGGGACTCTGTCTCAAAAAAAAAAAAAAAAGGAAGAAAAGAAGTGAACAATGCACAGCGTTCTCTCTGAAATGGCAAGAACTTCATCTCCTAGAAAAAGCACTCAGAAGTCCTTGGCCTTTGGAAAAAAAGAGCTTGAGGAAGATGACATTGGTTCACGTCCTTAAAAGGCAGAACAGGCCTCCCACTATCGAAAACAGCTCGTTCCCCTGCACACCTGGTCCTCAGATCATGCGTGGGTGCCCAGGCTCCTGTGCTTAGTCTTTCTTAACTGGACCATCAGTGCTTGGGAAATGGGCAGGATGGTCATTTAAAGAGATAATTGACTGCACAAATCAGCTCACCTCTTCAAGGGATAAATTTTCTCACACTTTCTGACTCTGTAATAGGTCAGGAGGTTGTTGGAGACAGAGCTGACTTTTTCCCTGATGTCCAAGGTCCTGAAATGAAGTATGGCTGGGCCACTCGACTGGGAGTGCAGTTACGGAAGCCAATGCTAGTGCTGCAGAGAGCGCCGACGCCCAAAGTGGGTACATCTCTGATGGTGTAAAGGATGAAGAACAAGCTCTGAGAAAGGTTAGGTAAGTTCCTGGCTTTCAGTCTGTCCCCTCCACCTGCCAAGTGAGCAAGTCTGTTCCTCTTGCCAAGTGAGCTGCTGTTTTTCTCATCGGTTATATGGGATGTTGGATAAATCATCTCTACTAGTCTGGTTTTGATTTTTAAAGATTTTATAAATTATACAAAGGTTCTGTAGATGAAAAGCAACACCAGATTCCAGGAATTGCTTAAAAGTGAGGTAGGCCAAAGGCATAGAAGCAGGAGTTCTTTGTAAAGGAAGGGAGTAGCACACTTCATGGGCAGGTCAAGAGGTCACCTGGAAATGGCACCACCCGCTACTGGAAACCTCCTACCCACCCCAGGACCCTGAAACAGGGAACTTGGAAAGAGAAATTTAGGATTGTACATCTGTAGCACTACAGAGGGTGAGACATGTGGTCATGGGGGTACTCAGGGTACTGGAAAGATTTGCTACCTAGAGCAGAAAAAGGTAGATTTCTATTGCTCACCGCAAATCATTTCTAAAAAGCTTCTGATTCACTTTCTTATGCATCTTAGCTTTTACTTGGCTTCTCATATATACATATAGATTCTAGAATGACTTTCCTTGACATGGGGACATAAGTACTATAGGTATTGAAAAGGATCATCTTCAGTTGTAGCTATAAATCATCTTTCTGGTCTCTAGCTTGATTTCTCATTAGTTTTCTTGGCTTGAATTATGACTTGACAGAATATGAATACCCAGGGGCAAAGGGCCATTAAATCAAGGTGCCAGACTTGCAAAACTGACACCTAGATCCCTCAGTAGAGGAAAGACAAGCTGTTTGTAATGACTGAGGACAAATAGAATGGTTTCTCTCAGGCCAAAATTTCTCTTAAGGTTGATCACCTCTTCACTTCTTGTCCTAATTCTCCTGGCACTCTCATCCAAATAGGAGACTCATCATTCCTGAAATGCCTATGTTATAAGGCCAACATAATGTATTTTTGTTTTTATTCCATTTTTGTTTTTGCTCTATAAATCTCCATCAGTCAAGTCTGTCTGAGACCCTAGGGCATTCATAGGGAAACATTCATAGGGAGGCTGAGGTGGGCGGATCACCTGAGGTCCAGAGTTCGAGACCAGCCTGACCAACATGGAGAACCCCCATCTCTACTGAAAATACAAAAATGACCCAGGCATGGTGGCACGTGCTTGTAGTCCCAGCTACTCAGGAGGCTGAGGCAGGAGAATCGCTTGAACCCAGGAGGTAGAGGTTTCAGTGAGCTGAGATCACGCCATTGTACTCCAGTCTAGGCAACAGAGTGACACTTGTCTCAAAAAAAAAAAAAAAGAAAACCTTCATACACTGCATGGAAGTCATTCAATTCAGCATGCAAGCATCCTATGCGTCCTGTTCCTAATCATTCACTAGCCTGTCAGTGACAGGGAGCTTACTACCTCACAAGGGTACCCATTGCATTAAAAAAACATTGTTCCAATCAACAAATGCTTGCTGGAGAAATGAATAAATATTAGATTACAAGCTGCAGGAGGGCAGGACTATGTGTAAGGCATGGCAAAGAGGCATTATTAAAGATATGAAGAGAATCAGGATATCTGGTGATGTGTGCCTGTACTGGTGAGTCCGGTATGCATGTGGAGCCAGGAAAGGAGATAGGCAGGTATAAGTTCAACGTTATAGTGTTCAAGGTTCAAGTGTACCAGGTCTGTCTGAATGTTCATGTGGTCTTGGTCTATGGTTTGAATGCTCTTTCGCAGCAATTTCCTCCATCACCTGTCCCACCTCTGTCTTCTGGGATAAATCCTTATTCCTATTCACCTTAAGTATCACCTTTCTTTGTCTGGCTCTAATGCTAAGACAAAAATGCCAGAGGCAAGAAGAATGGTAGAGAGGAGGAGAAGAAGAGAACATGGGACAAAAGAGCCAGCCTGGGGTGCTAAGGAGCTGCCAAAAGACTCACAAGAAAAGTAGCAGAATGGGTGGGCAGGCCCTCACTGCCTGAGCCAAGCCAGCACCCATTCACACCTACAAACTCAGACTCTATGACCAAGAGCACTGAATCTGTGAGTTTTTGACCTTCCACTAATCCGACTGGTGTTATCATAGGCCCATGTGGAGATGGAGCAACTTGCATCATCCTGGTCATATGAAAGAAATCAAGGGCTGATTGTCCTTGCCAACCATCTCCCTGTACTCAGCCCGTTGGAGGAATGACATCACATAAATCCTCAAACATAAAGAGGCAGAAGGACCATACACATCTAGCCTTGGCATCCCATGTATCTAATCTAAACATTCTCTGTTCTCACCAGGACATCCCAACACATTACCTAACCACACCCCACCCCTCCTGCACCAAAATATTTTTTTGTAATAGTTGTCATTATCATTATTATCATCATCATTACAATAATTATCATCATTGTAGAGATTGTCTGAGTTCACCATTGCAACTCCAAGGACATTTTGATTCTGTATTTATACATGAAAAGTTTTAATTGAAATTATATCTGCACTGATAAACTCTCATTGACAATCTATTCTCCGAAGACAATTCTCTTTAGCCAATTTAATTTTTGATCAATCTTTTAAAATATAGAGCAGTTAAATTGTTTCCATTTTTTCCCATTTCTAATTTAATGTTATTGAAACTTTTCCTTGGGATAAATCATTTTATAAGTAAAATGGGCATTAACCCATTTTACTTTTTGATAAGTTGATCAGTTTTGGATCCGTATCAAAATTTACTAATTACAGTTCTGTCAATGAAGACTTTATTGTGTGGCTTTATAATCTTTCCAAATCTATTTTTTTCTAGATCAAAGTTTGCAGATCTGAATTTTGTCAAGAAGTTGTAATCTTCTGCCAGATTTTAATAAACTATACATTTAACTGAGGGGGGTTTTGATCACTGTCAGTTTTATCTTATTTTGAATATATCTAAACATCATCAGAGTGAAGGTGTCCTGCCATATAATAGCAAGGGTACGTTACTAACTGCTTAGTATATGTGAGCATCAAGAAACATTATCTCATTTAATCCTGCAGCAGTGTTGAGGGATGGGTGTTATTATCCCCATTTTATAGATAAGTGAACTGAGGGTAGAAATGAGGTCACTTGTCCAGTCTCATACAGAGACTATGTAACAGACCTGGGAATTAAAAACCAGGACTTTGGGTGTTAAAATCCCTCTTTTTTTTCTGTCCTACTGTACTGTTTTTTCTAGTGTCTCTC
The DNA here is from genome assembly GCF_037993035.2 of Macaca fascicularis. Lineage (NCBI taxonomy): Eukaryota > Metazoa > Chordata > Mammalia > Primates > Cercopithecidae > Macaca > Macaca fascicularis. The sequence goes on from NC_088386.1 coordinate 112,201,474, forward strand.
AATTCATTCACAAGTATACTGTGTTCACCGACTGTACACACATCTCGTAACACATTTTGCCTTGTTTTTGCCTACTTCCTGTTCTCTCTCTCTCTCTCTCTCTGACACACACACACACACACACACACACACACACACACACACACACATCCCCTTTGTGCTCCCAGTAAAGCACAACAGACTGCCACTGTGCTCCAGGCCTCACCCTGGGAGCAGCACAACTTCCTCTCTCCTCCCTCCCTGGTAGGTGAGTCCCACAGTGGCCCCAGGGAACCACCTAGAAGGAGCTCCCAGGCCAGCATGTTAGGTGGTCCTCACAGGTGTGCCTCTGATTTCCACCTGGGAAACCTGAAGGAAGCATCCCCGCAGGGACTTACAGGGGCCCAGCCGCTGGCTGAGGGAGTCCATCAGTGTTGTTTTATTTAGAAAGGAAGAGCATGGTTTCTCGGTGGAGCACATCCAGACAGTTTCCTTTTTTACAACAAATTACAAGGGGGCTGGGAAGGAAAGGAAATGGAGGAAGAGAGGGAGGGAGAGGGGTTTCTATTTTTAAACCCTTGCTAGGCATTAGCTCTGTGGAAGTTTCTGTGAGGAAGGAAGAAGGAAGAAAAGATGGGAATGAGCAAGGGGTAATTGGTGGGAGGGGTAAGGTCTAGGGAAGCGATTTTCAAACCTACTTTTTTTTTTTTTTTGGAACTGGAATCTTTTCTCCAAAGGTATCCTATGAAGAAATGCCAATATAAAAAACAAATAAAAGGGGAGCTGTTTATCGCCATGGACATAGGCAGCTTCCTGAGCCCTGCCCACTTGGCTTCTCCCCGGAGCACGTGGAGGCCCCCGTGATAGCTCTACTGAAAACAGGTTGAAACCACTTGTTGAGCAGGGTAAGGGAAAAGGATCACATTTCCATGTATTCATTCATTCGTTTGTTCATGAAATACTTATTGATGCCTAGGTGCTGAGGTGGGAGCACTGCTTGAGACCAGGATTTTGAGACTAGCCTGGGCAACATGGCAAGACCCTAACTCTACAAAAAAAATTTTTTTTAATCTAAAAAACTTCGCTAGTCATGGTGGCATGCATCTATAGTCCCAGCTGTCCGGAACGCTAACATGGGAGGATTGCTTGAGCCCAGGAGTTCGAGGCTGCAGTGAGCTATGATTAAGCCACTGCACTCCAGCCTGAGTGACAAAGCGAGACCCTATCTCAAGAAAACAAAAACGAAAAAAACCTCAAAGTTGCGGAAAATATGTCAAATTGCCTTTAGACAAGACAAAAAGGCTGGGTGCGGTGGTTCATGCCTGTAATCCCAACACTTTGGGAGGCTGAGGTGGGCAGATTGCTTGAGCTCAGGAGTTTGAGAGCGTCCTGGGTAACATGGTGAAGCCCCGTCTCTAACCCTCAAAAATACAAAAATTAGCTGGGGTTGGTGGTGTGTAACTGTAGTCCCAGCTACTTGGGAAGCTGATCAGAGGATGGCTTGAGCCAAGGAGGCGGAGTTTCCAGTGAGCTATGATGATGCCACTGCACTCCAGCCTGGGCAACAGAGCCAGACCCTGTCTCAGAAAAAGAAAAGAAAAAAGTCAGGCACATGGAGCTCTATCCTGGACTCCAGGCCCTACTCCCTAGAATCTGTTTCCTGTATCACCCATGCTGAACGCTGAAGATAGGACTGTGCAATCCATATAGGCAGACGGCACAGAAGAGCCCTACAGTGTGCCTGGTACTGCCTAAGGTGTGGCTTGTGAGCCAGGCCTGCACTCTGCTTCTGGAGTTGTGATCCTCCCACTAACTTACTTGTGCTTCCCAGCATTTGCCCCTGAGAGTCCTCAGAAAGAGATCTTGCAAACTGTTATAGGAGCCCAGACTATGATGTATGCGTGCTGCCTAGACAGTTATATATCATTCATAGCTCATTAACCTGAGCTAAAAATAGAAAGCCACTGCCATAGCCAGCTGTGAATCCTCCAGGGGCCGATCCTGGTTTGATTCTAATTATACAACCTGCTTAGCAACTCCTGGTCCCCTGTTCCCATTTTTTTCCTATTCTTTTCAAAGAATGGTGTGGATATTCAAACCTATTCATGGTTTTCATGTTTGCTCCTTGTGAACTGCAGAAGCAAAGTATTTGGAGAGGGAAGAGAATGGTTATCATGGTCAAAATGAAGTCTTGGGACTAGTTATAGATTTCCATCTCCTTGCCTTTTGGTCCATCTTCACCCCAACCACCAATCCCCTATAAGCATAAAAACTGGAGAACTGATTCTAATGGCAATGTATCTTCACAAAGCAAAACCTAATTAATCCTCACAGTGTGTCTTTCAGGGAAGAGCTTTTGATCTGCATCTACTCTGAAGCTGGAACAGAATAGACAGGTGAAAATTATAGCAGGAGAAATTCAAGCTAGAAGAGAGGTAGAATTACCAGATGGTATGGACATGAAATAGATTACCATGGCAGCTGGTATAACTCTTTTTCCAAAATATTTTTAACACAGGCACGATCTCCCTATAGTGGACATAGGACACTTTCCTTTGCTCATCCTGTTCAACTCACGTGGTCCACGTGAAGCTAAATTGCACCTACCACACCCAAGTTCCTAGGGTGTACATATAACCCCAGCCTAACTAATCAGAAGACTCCTACCCTGGGACACAGCGACTGGTTTAGGAATGGGTTACATGACCCAAACCATCTGAGGAGGGCTTCCCAGGGATTTTACTTAAGCTTTATTGGAAAAAAAAAAAACTATTTTAGTCTGAGCTGAGTTTATGAGCTATAAGTACAAGATAAACTTGGAAACCATCTTGCTTCCACATGAAGAGACCTGAGCTAGACCCAGCTACACAGACCAAAGGATGAAAATAGAAAGAGAGGCCTCGGCTGTAACCATACTGCAGCCATTCACTGTAGCTTCCCTGTTTTTGTATAATGCCTTTTTTTTTTTTTTTTTTGCATGATGTAGTTCCACTTGGCTTTCTGCCCCTTGCAACCAAAAGAGCTCTAACTGATATAACTCCGTTTCCCTGATTCCGAAGCCCAGTCCTATCCTAGCCACAAACACACACCACCTATCTAGAATGGCTTTGGTGCCTTATGACTTGAAACTGAGGAGCTGGCAGGAAGAGGGGACGGTGATAAAGTAATATCTCTAGGATTATACTTCCCATTTTATGATAGGCAAAGTATAGAGCCATTGGCCTAGATGAGACCCTGGAGGGCACCTACCCAGTGCAATCACTCAAATGGTGCCAGGCCCCTCTCGACTTTGCTACCAAGTGGTCACCTAGCCTTGACCCCAGTGATGAGTCTCCATCCTTGCTGAGGCTGCTCTTTCACCTTGGGGCAGTACTAATCATTAGATAGTTCCTTCTTTTCTTTTCTTTTTTTGAGGTAGGGTCTCACTCTGTCGCTCAGGCTGGAGTGCAGTGGCATGATCATGGCTCACCACAGCCTCAACCTTCTGGGCTCAAGCAGTCCTCCCACCTCAGCCTCCCGAGTAGCTGGGACTACAGGTACATGACACCATGCTTGGCTAATTTTTCTAAATTATTTGTATAGACATTCTCCTTATGTTGCCTGGATTGGCCTTGAACTCCTGGGCTCAAGCGATCCTCCTGCCTCAGCCTCTGAAAGTGTTAAGATTACAGGTGTGAGCCACCACACCCAGGCAGTTCTTTCTTAAAATGAATCAAAATCTAGTTGTCTGTTATTTCCAGCCACTGGCCCTCTCTTCTGGGGTGATGCAGGGTAAGCTTGCTCTCTGCTGCATGATAACCTTCAAAGTACTGGTGGGCAGCCAGTCTGGCTTCCTGGTCCTGCCATGTATTCCAGCTACTCTTCATGTCACATGATTTTAAGTCTCTTCATACAGTCACCTTTTTATTAATCCACTTCTGGGGGCATGCGGCACTCAGGACTTCATCCTGCACAAGACAGGTGTTAGGCTGACAAAATAGGAGTATGGGAGGTCTCTAACTCCCCTTTCCTGGATCCCAGACTTCAGTGAGGATAGACTAGGACCGCATTAACATCAGCAAGTGATGGGAAGGAGTGGGGGAGGATTATTTTAAATTAAATAGCAATATATTGGATTATAAAGAAGTCAAATATATTAAGAAGGAAACCAAATATTACCTACAATCCTACCATCTAGAGATAAGCACTGCTAACACCTTATTATCTCTCCTCTAATCTTTTCTCTATACAAATATAAACATAATTTTCAAATAAACTCTAGAATCAAATTCTGAATACTTACTAGATTCAGGAGCATATCCCATGCCATTAAGTAATTCATGGAAATATTGGTGATGGCTCCATAATAGTCCATGCCTGAATTTTTAAATCATGTCTTTTTTGGGGGGGTGCGGGGGGCAGTCTCACTCTGTCAGAGTCTCACTCTGTCATCCAGGCTGGAGTGCAGTGGCGCCATCTCAGCTCACTGCAACCTCCGCCTCCCAAGTTCAAGTGATTCTCCTGCCTCAGCCTCCCGAGTAGCTGGAATTACAGGCGTGCATCACCACACCTGCCTACTTTTTATATTTTAGTAGAGATGGGGCTTCACCATGTCGGGCAGGCTGGTCTCAAACTCCTGGCCTCAAGTGACCCACCTGCTTTGGCCTCCCAAAGTACTGGAATTACAGGCGTGAGTCACTGGCCTCGGCTGTAAATCATGTCTTTATTGTTAAACACTTAGGTTTTCTGACATTTTTGCTTTAATAAACAACTGCAGTTTAAACATTTTTAGTAAAGATTTATAGAAATAAGATTAGAAATTGTAGGGTAAGAACTTTTTTTTCTTATTTTAAATTACCAGACCATGGGCTTGCACAAGAATAAGGACTTTTGTAAGGTTCTTGCATCTTCTTAGCAAATTCCATCCCAGAAATGACTTAGCCATTTATCCTCCCATCCATAGTGTATGAAGCACTTGTCTGATCACTTTCTGCTCAGGATTAGGCATTATAATTTTTATATTGTAATCAATGTATTAGGAGCAAATGGTATCTAATTGCTGTTTTAAGTTGTATCCATTGGTTATTTATAAGGTTGATTTGTTTTTAGATTTGATGAAATAATTTTTTATTAAATTTTATTTTAACTTAGATTCAAGAGTACATATGCACGTTTGTTACATGGGTATATTGTGTACTGGTGGGGATTGAGTTTCCGGCATATGTGTTTCCCAAATAGTGAACATTGTGTCCATTAGATAATTTTTCAACCCTTACCCACCTTCTGGAGTCACCAGTGCTTATTATGTCCACCTTTATGTCCATATGTGCCCATTGTTTAGCTCCCATTTATAATTGAGAACATGTTGTTTTCTGTGTCTGGGTTCCTTTACTTGGGATAATGGCTTCCAGCTTCATCCATGTTGCTACAAAGAACATGATTTCATTCTTTTTATGGCTGTGTAGTATTCCAAGGTGTATATATACCACATTTTCTTTATGCAGTCAGCTGCTGATGGTCACTTAGGTTGGTTCTATGACTCTGACATTATGAATAGCGCTGTGATGAACAAACAAGTACAAGTGCCTTTTTTTAAACATAATGATTTATTTTCCTTTGGGTAGATACACAGTGTGGAGGTTGAACTAACTTATATTCTCACCAACAGTGTATAAGCATTCCCTTTTCTCCATATCCATGCCATCGGTTGTTTTCTGATTTTTTAATAATAGCCATTCTGACTAGTATTATATGATATCTCATTGTGGTTTTAATTTGCATTCCTCTGATGGTTCATGATGTTGAGCATTTTTTCATGTGTTTGTTAGCTGCTTGGATGTCTTCTTTTGAGAAATCATTATTCATGTCCTTTGCACAGTTTTTAATGGAGTTGTTTCTTGTTGAGTTGTTTGAATTCCTTGTAGGTTCTGAATATTAGTCATTTGTCAGAGGCATAATTTGAAATGATTTTCTCCCATTCTATAGGTTGCCTGTTTACTCTATTGATTATTTTCTTTTGCTGTGCAGAGCTTTTTTGATTTAACTAAGTCCCATTTGTATATTTTTGGTTTTGTTGCATTTGCTTTTGGGATCTTCATTGTAAATTCTCTGCCTAGACCAATGTCCAGGGAGTTTTTTCTTGGCTTTCTTCTAGGATTTTTATAGTTTCAGGTCTTACATTTAGTCTTTAATCCACCTTGAGTTAATTTTTGTGTGTGGTGAGAGAGAGGGGTCCTGTTTCATTCTTCTGCACCCGGTTAGCCAGTTATCCCAGCACCATTTACTGAATAGGGTGTCCTTTCCCCATTGTTTATTTGTGTCAGCTTTGTGAAAGATCAATTTGTTGTAGGTATGTGGCTTTTTTTCTGGGTTCTCTATTCTGTTCCATTGATCTATGTTGATAAAACAATTTTTAAATTGAATAAATTTGGTTCCTCTATGTGACTTCCATTGATTTTAGAGGCAAATGGCATCTAATTTCTCTTTTAAGTTGCATTCCTTTGATTATTAGTAAAGTTGAACATTTTTAGTTCATTAAAACAGATTTTAAATGGAGAAAAATTGGTCTTTTACTATTTTATTCCTAGTGTGTTACTTTCATAAATTAGAAAAAAATACTGATATTAAATTCTAAAGACTAAAAGTTATGGCTTCCCTAGACCTGATTGTAAAGCTCCCATACCTACTTCACAGGTCAGTTTTGAAGGAGCAAATGGCATGTAACATGAGGTGGCACTTGAAACTTTACAATCACATGTAAGCAAGTGTCCCTATCTTCCTCTTTCTGTCTCTGACAGCTCTCCATCTCTTTCATCCTTGTTCACAACTATTAGACATGATCCCTAGATAAGGAAAGGGTGTAGAGAGATCTACTTTCTCAGGATTGTGAAGGGAGCATAGATTTTTCAGGGCTTTCAAAAGCTGACGTGAATATTGTATGAAACACATCAAAGATATCTGATTCTCCTGCCATTTAAATGATTTGAGCCAGCCAGTAAATACCATTAATTAAGGATCCACTCTAGGCTAAGCCCTGAAATAAGCATTATGGGAAGCACTTAGGGCTAAGGCAATAATGGAGAAAGGGAAGTCGCTGCAGAGAGAAGAGACGGTGGGGCTGGAGAACTGCAATAACAAGAGCCATTGATCCTATTTCCCTCTTGCATCCTAGGTCTCATTTCTTGGTGCCGGTGAAAGGGGATTATAAGACAGCTAGTCTGCATTGTAGTTGTGTGTTATAATCACAAGACACTGTTTGGAAAACTTAAATTAGATCTCTAGTTTACCCCTATATCAGAATAAATTCTAGATGGATTTAGCATGCAATGACTTTTAACAAATGTCTCTTGTACGTCTACTGTGTACCAGTTGCTAGGTTAGGTTCTTAAAATGCAAAACAGATATGGTTTCTGCCCTCCACAGAGTTTACAATCTAGTTAGGGGTGCACATATTAAATAAGTAGACAAATGATGTAACTACAATTCTTTTTTTTTTTTTTTTTTTTGGAGACAGTCTCACTCCATCGCCCAAGCTGGAGTGCAGTGGCGCAATCTCAGCTCACTGCAACTTCTGCCTCCAGGGTTCAAGCAATTCTCCCACCTCAGTCTCCTGAGTAGCTGGGATTACAGGCACACACCATCATGCCCAGCTAATTTTTGTATTTTTGGTAGAGATGGGTTTTCACCATGTTAGCCAGGCTGGTCCTGAACTCCTGGCCTCAAGTGATCCAATCTCCTCAGCCTGCCAAAGTGCTGGGGTTACAGGCAAGAGCCACCATGCTTGGCCTGTAACTACAAGTATTGATAAAAGTTAAAAAGGAAAATAATAGGATGCTAAGAGAAAGAAGACCAGGGTTAGGGAAACCTCCTTTAGGTTGTATAACCAGGAAAGACTTCTCTAAGCAGATGGTATTTAATTTGAGATTTGAGGAATGAAAAGGGGCCACTTGGTTGAAGAGTAAAGGAAGATCATTCCAGGCAGAGAGGGCAAGTGGTAAGAAGACCATGAGAGAGGACAGAGCTAGAAAGAAAACACAGATAAATATTTTTACAACCATGGAACAGAGAAGCCCTTTCTAAATGTGATTCCAAAATAAGCTGGAGCCACAGTAGTCAGATCACATCAGAATTTTTTAATTCTTTCATGGCAGAGACCACATAAAGTTAAAGACAAATGGTAAACTGGTAAAAATCGTTATAACTTGAATGTCAATATAGTATTGTCCTTACTAGATTGAAAGTACTTAAAACTAAATGTCAGAAAAGTTAATACTCCCAAAGAGGGGAAAAAAGGTCAAGCAAATTCACAAAACAAGAAACACGAATAATCAATAAACATTGGAAATCTTAACTCTAGTAAATAGAGACATAAACCTTAAAATGATAATGACATCCTATTTTTTACTCCTGAGAGTGGCAGAGATTTAAAATAATGGTAATTCACAGAATCAAGGAGAGCAAGTATTCTACTCTTGCTTCTACATGGATAAGCAAGTATTCTACTCTCTGCTAGTCTGTGGGAATGTGCATTGGTATAATCTTTCTAGAAAACAGAGAGTAAAGGCCTTAAAAATACACATATTCTTCAACTCAGCAAGTCTGCTGCTAGGAATTTGTTGTGAGGAAGCACTCTCAGTTCTGCAGAAAAATTAAACTGTCGGGATATTCATTACACTATATTCTATTATGATTTAAAATCAGAGACAACCTCAGGAGACTATATTCATACAATGGAATACAGTGAAATTGTTAAGAAGAATTTTGTTAAATTTATATTTTACTGACATGAAAATGTCTTCAAGATGTTGAATAGAAAAGTGCAGCTTACAAAACAGCACCTTCGATAGGACTGTATTTTGTTTTAAAATACTGTATATATACATAGAAATGTCCTTAAAATGTTAACAATGGATTTCTTTAAGCGATGAGATTACATGTGACTTTTATGACCTTTTTAGAATGAGTGTGCATTACTGTTTATATTAAGAAAAAATTAAGCTGTTTTCTTATTGAGATGGGTAAAAAGTGAGTCATCCCAGTCGCCTTAGGCCAGAAGGAACTGGAAGAGGATCCTGTCTGTTTCACTTCCTGGGAGCGGGTCTGTTTGATCCGCATCACTGGAGCCCTCCAGAGCAGGGCTAATCCCTAAGGGAGGCGACATCCTCCACCAGGGCCTTTCTATCCCTGGTTTAGACACAGTCACCATCCACATAAACCCTCTGCTCAATGTTTTTTCTTTTCCAGGGAAACAAAGCCCTTTGCTGCTCTGATTCATTGCCCAGTTGGAGGCCAAGTCACCACAGCTCAGACGCAGGTGTCTGGGGGTGACACAGCGCGACACTGAACCTCCGGAATAAGGGCAGTCCTTCCGCCTTCAAGGCTGTGAAATGTCAGGCGTGATTAGAAAGGTCACTTGTCCTGACAGCTCTCCGTGCTTTCCGGAGAGCAGCCTTCCTGCTGAGAACATTCTTAATTGTGCTTCCTGCCGTGGGGTCCCTGCCTGCTCACGCCCCTTTCTAAAACAGAGGCCCTATCTTCCTCCTAGTCCCTCCTGAACATGCAGGAAAATTGCCGAAGACTGCAAAATCTTGCAAAAACAGGGCAGCTCTCTGATTCCAGGAAAGAGATGAAAGGCAAATTTCTAGAAAGGGGTATTGCATAGTGGAAGAAGGAAACTTCATTCTTGAATAAATGAAATAGGCCCACAGTCCTGGGAAATGGGAGGTGGGAGAGGGGTGCAGGGACAGGGTTAGAAGCACAGAGACACAAAAAATAGACACACTCCCAAATCCCAAAATTATAACAGTAGAGCCAGGAACTAAGAGTAGCGTCAAGGTACTAAGTAAAAACTGAACACTGAGACAGAAGTTCCTAAGTTGCTATGTACTTCTTGCCCCACCCCCAGAACTTCTGATTCTGCAGGTCCAAGGTGTTGTCCAGAAATCTGCATTTTGCAAAAGGCACCCCAGGTCATTCAGAAGCAGGTGATCTGTGCTCTTCACTTTGAGAATCCTGGCGTAAGGGATGAGGAGAGACTAGTCGCTGGGCACGTCAGAGGACTCCAAGGGAGAATTCCTTACATTTTGCTCAACAGGACTGGCTAGGGACATCTGAGGAATCTAAGTGTGACCAGCATGGGATGAGGTGGGAGAGGGGGACTGCCTGCAAGTGAGGAAAAAGATGAGCACTCTCCAACCTTCTAACCTCTTCAGCCCAAGCTCGTCTGGAAGGGGCTTCTGAACCTGTCAAGTCCAAGCCTGATATGAGTGTCCCCCACCCCCCAAAGCCATACTCTTTCATTGGCGTCTTTATAGAGGACCTGCTCTCCAGTGAGACATTGCTGGACAATTATCTTATGGCAGAGCCATTGGTTGGTAGTGCTATTTTCTTATCTCATAGAAGTGTCTGGGGTAATGGGAATATTTTTGCGTGTATTTCGCTTTTATCATATCTTGTCAGGGAAATGCAGCAGGAAGGTTGGGCTCTAAAACATTAAATCCAACTAAACCCCCTCTGCTCCCATGAGGAGCCAATTTGGGTGCCCATGTGCAATATCAGCTTCCTAATCCTTTTTCATTTTTTTAGAAACAGGGTCTCGCTCTGTTGCCCAGGCTGGATGCAGTGGTGTAATCTTGGCTCACTGCAACCTTCCATCTCCTGGTTTCAAACGATCTTCATGTCTCAGCCTCCCAAGTAGCTGAGATTACAAGTAGAAGCCACCATGCCTGGCTAATTTTTGTATTTTTAGTAGAGATGGGGATTTGCCATGTTGGTCAGGCTGGTCTTGAACTCCTGACCTCAAGTGATCCACCCACCTCAGCCTCCCAAAGTGCTGGGATTATAGGCATCAGCCACCATGACCGGCCCCTAATCCTTTTAAAGCAAGCTTTTTTTACACCTCTCTATAAGCAGGTAAAGTAGAGAAAGCATATGACAGTTTCGTGTGGTGATGGCGTGAAGGATATGAATGGAAGAGTAAACAGTGGACACATTGACTATCCAGAGAATTCTGCAATTCCAGGACAGTTTGTGCTGATGGCGGACAATAGAAAGATCTCAGCCATTGTGCCAGCTGTCTGACACTGAGAAGGTAAAGGGAGTAGGTGTTAAGATTACTAGGAAAACAAGAGTTCTTCCAAGCAAATGCAACAAGCTCTCCCAAGGCTGATCTTAGATACAAGCTGTGGAAATGAAAGCATATTGCTCATTGCAGAATCTTTCCTTCTTACAGCAGGAAGCTCGATTCAAGTCATCAGCAGAAAACAGAGTGGCCTTCATGTCTTTACTCTCAAGGTTCTGCAGATTGGTGCCTCGATCTAAGTTTTCCTTACCTTGGCACAGGTCATCCTTAAATGAATGTTACAGCAAGGGAAGCAGGCAGTTCCTCACCACCTCTGTTGAGCAAAACGTAAGGGAAAGGGAGCTGAAGCAGAAAGCATCCTTGAGTGGGCAGATGAGTGCCCCTCCCGGGCCAGCCAACTGCCGTAGGGGATAGGGATGTAGCAGTGAACAGATCAGACAAAGCCCTTGCTCTCAGGGGTCTCATTCCAGCAGAACAAGACAGACTTTAATAAACAAGTACTTTCCAAATATGTATGGGAGGGGGTCATATGTGCTATGAAGATAATTAAATCTCGGTAAAGGGATGGAGAGCAGTAGAAAGTACCAGAAGGGTTCAGGGAAAGCCTTAGGTGATGAAATTTGAGCAGAGACTGGAAGGAAGTGAGGGAGTGAACTGTGTGAATATCAGAGGGAAGACCAGACAGAGGAAGGCAAGTTCACAGGCCCTGAGGTAGGAGCAGACTGATGTGAGAAAAGGGGCTGCCATGAATGAGGAGAATGGCAGGAAATGAAATCAGAGAGGTGCCAGGGGCTCCACTGCCCAGGGCCTTGCTCTCATGGTGGGACTTTGGGTTAACATACAGAAAGCTCTTACAGCTGAAGAGATTTTCCCTACCCTCAAACTTTAATGATGTGACTAAGGAAAAAATCATCAAAGCTACTTCTTTAGGGATTTTAAAGACAAAGATTTCAGAAAAGGGACACACAAAAATGAAAGCAGTCTATGTAGGGGAGGTAGGATTATGGATTTTCTTTTCTTTTTTTCCAAAAAAAAAAAAAAAAGAATTTTTGATTGCTGCAATACTTCTGGAATATGAAATATGTTTACCTGAACACAAATGTACCCGCCAGGTGCAGTGGCTCACATCTGTAATCCCAGCACTTTGAGGGGGCTGAGGCAGGTGGATTACTCGAAGTCAGGAGTTCAAAACCAGCCTGGCCAAAACGATGAAACGCTATTTCTACTAAAAATACAAAAGTTAGCCCGGCATGGTGGCAGGTGCCTGTAATCCCAGCTATTCGGGAGGATGAGGCAGGAGAATTGCTTAAACCCAAGAAGCAGAGGTTGCAGTGAGCTGAAATCACGCCACTGCACTCCAGCCTGGGCAATAGAGTGAGACTCCATCTAAAAACAAAAAACAAAAACAAAAACAAAAAAACAAAAAACACAAATCTACCACCACAGAGGCAATAGGTAGGGGGTGCTTCTATATCCCCAGTGCTTGGAATTGTACCCAGTACAATTCCAGTGTATCCAGTGCAAGACACTCATAAATGCTTGTGGAATCAATGAAATGAACCTCTTGAGATGGGTTACATGTTCTGTCTAGAGCAAGAGAAGAAGAAGCTCTCCAGGCCCTACCTGAAGCAGGCCAATATAATTCTAGTTTCTTTACCTCATTCTTAGAGTTTTGCAATTTTCAAATTATTCATGCCCTATAGAGAGTTTGATAACTAAAGAAACACTATGATTTTGAGCAAAGAAGCTATAGAACTTTTACTGGTCTCTTGGGAAACATAATAAGCCTCTTCTTTGACTTCAGGCTGTGGACTTTCTGCTGAAACTGGTAATGGGAGAAACAGGATTGAATAAGGAAGTCTACACTAGATGCGGGGATTTAAGTCCCCAGCCCATCACCCACACTGCCTCCTTCTGCAAGGACTGAGATGCCAACCTTCCCAGGCTCACTACTCTCAGGATAATGGAACTAATACCCCCAACTGCTTGGCCTACGCTCACAAAGAGCACTTGCCATGGTCATCTAGAAAGCCACATTCCTCACCAGAGCCTTCACTTGTTTCCTGGCTGGTCCTTGACATGCTCCTCCAATCTGGATGCTTCTGTGAGTTTAGAAGCTGAATCATTAGTCAATGCTTTGGTTGAGTTTTTCTTCCTCTCCCCAGTGTGATGGGTGGTGTCAAAGGGAAAGTAAAAAATCTGCCACAGAACTAGGATTACTGTAAGACACAAAGATATATTTAGGGAACATAAGGGACTCATTATCAAACAAACCCATAAACTATATCAGCTGTTAAGGTATTCCTCCTTCCATATTTTCTGAGAAGCAAATAAGAAAGGAGGATGCCATGTATTAACTCTTTTTGACCCAGTTCCTATGGGTGCTTTATTCCCTGCCACTCTTATGAGGATCCAGTCTAGTGAATAATAAACACTTCTACTGATTGAGTCCTTACTAAAGGCCAGGTTCTCTAATAAGCATTTTCCATTGCTTAACTCATTCAATCCTTTGGGGAAGATATTATTATCCCCATTTACAGACTGAAGTAACTGAGGTTTCGAGGCATGAAATCATTTACTTAAAATCACACAGCCAGCAAATGGGCAACCCAGGTTTAAAACCAAGGTCTACCCAATTCCAAGGTCCATGTTTTAAGCCACCACCCTATTATGCAGCCTCTCAGAGCAGATAAGCATGTAGAGTCGTAGCCTCTTTTTCTTTAAGTAAGATTTTAGAAAATTTCTCTGAAATTGAGTAAGAGTGAAGAAGAATAATGATGTTGGAATGCCAGAGCTATAATACACAGTTCAAAACTAGAACGTTGGACTGAGACAAGAAGTTCTTTTAGCCCAGAAAATAGGCTTCCTACTGTCTGTAGGAAAGTCTTAACTCTTCACCAAGACTCCGAGACTTCTCACAATCTGGGCTAATTATCTCCCATCCATTCATTCAGTAAAACAAATATTAAATTAGACACCGACTATGTGCCAGGCAATAGGAATGCAATGGCAAATACAAATAGAATGGCCCCCACTCTCATGAAGCTCATCGTTTTGAGGTGTATGGATATATATACAATTAATATATGTATATCCATAATATCTAAGAAAATATGAAATTGCAATGGTGGTAAGTTCAATGCAAGAGAGAAATGTAGTTGCTGTAAGAGGGGATTCGTCTGTCCTTGAAGGAGTGATGCTTGAGCCAAGATATGAATGATGGCTGACTGAGTCGGCAAAGAGGAGAGGGAAAATGCTAATGGAATCATTCACCTTTCTCCCTCTCAGCTTGCCATAGCAGAAACCTGAATCTTGTGAAATGGAGATGGGCAATACAGACCAAGGATCCTTCGGGTCTCCTTCTTCTAAGCAAATGTAGCCCTGGGAACACTGGAAGTTTTGTTCATTGAAAAGAAAGAAGAGACAAGGTGACTGGTGATACAAAATCAGAATAGGGACATGGGTATTTTATCCTCTGATATGTCAGTCTTCTGGACTTCTTGGTGATACTGCTAATCGGGCAGGACTGCCATTGCCCCATATACTGCATTTGTGTGACTCAGAAAAAGATGCCCATTCCTCCAGGAAGAACCAGCCTTGGGCATCTAGCTTGAGGAGGACAGCATGGGCCCAATTTCTATTGCAGTGACTAGCTCCTCCAACCCAAACCAGCTACTCTTGTCCAGTGAACAACCTGAACATCCACACATGGTGGGCCTGTGAATAGACCTTTGTTTTACAAGTTGCTGTGACTGAAATGGCTGTGAAATGAGGATTAAATTGACCGCAAGCATTGTGCACAATGAGGGATACTTAAGGGTGTGCGTGTGTGTGTGTGTATATGTGTGTGTCCTGGTGAATAAATGTGAATTGCCAAAGATGTCTACAGAAGTCCAAGGTGGGTAACAAGAATGAGAAACAACAAAGGCAGCATCTCCTAAAATGTGTTTACCAGGACCAGCTTACAGGAGATAATGAAAAAGCAAGAGGTGGACCTCAAGTCATTAGGAAAGAAGAAAACTAAAACCAAACGACTGGCCCACTGATGATAAGTTGCCTGGAATAATCAGAGAATTTGAAGGCTGGCTTGGTTATCCCTGGAATCTGGCTCAATCCTGGTTTACAGCAAATGTTATTAACTAGGGGGTCCACCAGTGACCTTCAGGGGACCTCTGAACCTCCTGAAATTATAGTATTATTTTGCATATATGTGTGCATACACACTTTTGCTGTGGAGGGTCTTAGCAGTCATCAGATTATCAGATTAAGAACTGGTCTCGGCCAGGCATGGTGGCTCATGCCTGTAATCCCAACACTTTGGGAGGCCGAGGCGGGCAGATCATCTGAGGTCAGGAGTTCGAAACCAGCATGGCCAACATGGCGAAACCCCATCTCTACTAAAAATACAAAAATTAGCCAGGTGCAGTGGTGGTTGCCTGTAGTCCCAGCTACTCAGGAGACTGAGGTGGGAGAATCGCTTGAACCCAGGAGGTGGAAGTTGCAGTGAGCCAAGATGTTGCCATCACACTCCTGTCACCTGGGCGACAGAGCGAGACTCTGTCTCAAAAAAAATAAAATAATAAAATAAATAAATAAATAACAGAACTGGTCTCGAGATACACAGATGACCCGGCTGGGTGGCTCAGAGTGCATTTTGTTGAAAATGGAAACATTATACCATAAGATGTCCTGTCAGAAAACAAAGCTATTTACCATTAAGGCCAAGAAAGTTGTAATTTTTCTTGGAAAGAAGCTACTAATGCCTCAGAAGAACCTTTTTCCTCTTGTATGGAGTTTGATCACCTTGCCCATAAGAATCCAATGGTAATTCTCTGAGTGGCTTGGGTTTTCTGAATGCATGTACCTAATACTGAATAAGCAAAGTGTGTTCCTCATTAGATGTTCAAACTGATACCCTAGTAAGTTATATTTACATTCTCTCAACCTCCTTAAGCTCATAGTAATTAATTTTCTCCTTTTTTGCAATCATCCAAATGAGTGGGTAAGAATCTGGGCCCTGGAGTCCTTCAGTCTGAAACGCAAGATATGGTTCTTCCAGACACCAGTTGGAGAGGTTTGTATATAATTTTATCACCCTGAACTTCAGTTTCAGCACTTGGTAAAATGGAGATAATAATAGTATCTACCCTATAGGGTACTGTGAGGATAAAATAATCCAATTAATCCATGTAAGTCACAGTGTTTGGCATATACTAAGTGCCTGGTACAGGTTAGAATGAGACTTTACTTCCTGCCTCCCTTTTTAAATTTTGTTTTCACTTTGTATTTTTTTTTAATTGAGATATAATTTACATACAGTGAAATTCACAGATTTTAACTGGACAGTTCAATACGATTTGACAAATTTATGCCTCTTTTTGATAAAAGCCCTTTCTATTGCCTATATTCTAAAATTTTTTGTTTTCCAAATGCTGAATTATATTACAATATATAATCTATCCATGAAAAATCTTCACACCCTCACCCCCTGCTCCAGCATACAGATTCTATTTTTTTTTCTTTTTTTCCCCTCATCTTTTTTTTTTTTTATTTTTGAGAGAGTCCCGCTTTGTCTACCAGGCTGGAGTGCAGTGGCCTGATCCTGGCTCACTGCAAGCTCCGCCTCCTGGGTTTACGCCATTCTCCTGCCTCAGCCTCCCGAGTAGTTGGGACTGCAGAAGTCCACCACTATGCCCGGCTAATTTTTTTTTTTTTAATTTTTTAATTTTTTTTTTTTTTTAGTAGAGACGGGGTTTCACCGTGTTAGCCAGGATGGTCTCGATCTCCTGACCTCGTGATCTGCCCGCCTGGGCCTCCCAAAGTGCTGGGATTACAGGCGTGAGCCACCGCGCCCAGCCTTTTCCCCTCATCTTGACATCTGCTTCTATACGTTCTAAAATAGCTCCTCCCCACCCCCAACCAAATTTAAAACCTGGAAAGACCTTGGTACAGTCATTTTGCCCCTTTCCTGCATCCTGGAAAGTCTATAGATAAAAACCAATTGGTTTTATTTTTAGATCTCCAGGGAAAGCTTTTCTGCAACCTCTCTCAGTTACCTGTTTCAGCGCTTAGCAACACAACATTAGAAAGCTCTGTCTCTGTGTGTCCCTGGCTTTTAAATGGGTAATAATGACTATTGTTGATACAATGCTTTAGCAAGAGCCATGAAATGCGATAAGAAAGGAGGCAGAGTGGAGTAAACCTGGCCACATAAATGAGTGCACGTGTGTCCTTGTTGAGAATGGTGGGATTTGACCCAACTGAGATTGCGCCCAGGCAGAGGGTAAGCACTAATCAGCCCTACCTCATTGTTCTACAGATGTGAAACCAGATCTACAAGTTTTTTACAGTCACCAGATCTTCAGATTTTCCTTCTAGGGAAAAAGGCCGGAATTCGTATTTTTATGTGACATATTTTTTTTAACATTAGCTTGCAAAAAAAAAAGAAGAAGAAAAGAAAGAAAGCTCTCTGTAGGTCAAGAAAACATGTCTGCTGCCTGCCGATAGTCCATAGATCAGTTTATAATCCCTGCTGTAGTTCATATAGTACTTTTACATCTGCTACCTCACTTAATCTTCAATATACCTGCAAAACAGGAAACGCAAAGGGGTGTACAATCCTGATTTGTTTTTGTTTTTGAGACGGAGTCTCGCTCTGTCACCAGGCTAGAGTGCAATGACACAATCTCGGCTCGTTGCAACCTCCGCCTCCCAGGTTCAAGCGATTCTCCTGTCTCAGCCTCCCAAGTAGCTGGGATTACAAGTGTGCACTGCCATGCCCGGCTAATTTTTGTTTTAATAGAGAGATGGGGTTTCACCATGTTGGCCAGGATGGTCTCGATTTTCTGACCTCGTGATCCGCCTGACAATCCTGATTTTAAGAGAAGAAACTGAGGTTCAGAAATATGAAATAAGTTGTTCAAACTGCACATCTGGTGGAACCTAGGACTTATGGTTCTGTTTCACTGTGACTCCTGTTACATCTCAGCTTTACCCTCCAGGGTCCCTTAGAGCCCTGGCTCACTTCTTAGTGTTTGGAGACATCACCCAGAGTTTATCAGTTGTTTGTGGAAAATGCAGGAAAAAATGAGGGGCAACTCAAAGAGTAAATTTGGTATAAATGCAATAGAATTATTGGTTACACAGAGCAATAACAATGACATCTTATGGGGGATTAAATATTTGTAGAATTAAAAGCTACGATAGGTCAGGAGCAGAGGCGCACACCTGTGATGCCAGCACTTTTTGAGGCCATGGCAGCTGGATCACCTGAGGTCAGGAGTTTGAGACCAGCCTGGCCAGCAAGGTGAAACCCTGTCTCTACTAAAAATACAAAAATTAGCCGGGCATGGTGGTGGGCACCTGTAATCCCAGCTACTCCAGAGACTGAGGCAGAAGAATCACTTGAACCAGTGAGGTGGAGGTTGCAGTGAACTGAGATTTTGCCTGAACAACAAGAACGAAATTCCAGCTCAAACAAACAAGAAAACAAAAACAAAGCAAAAAAAATAAAATAAAATAAAAAATAAAAGCTATGATAAAAATAAAAACACCCTGAGGTAGTTGACAGGTTTAAACTTTATAAGGTCTTTGGATTATTTCAGAAATGGGAAAAATATCACTTATATTGGACCATAGTAAGCAAGAGTGGCCACTATAAGAAGAATAGAAGAATGTATAACTAAGAAGCTAATACAGGGAAAAATACTGGATTAATATAAAAGAAGGCAAGAAAGGAGAGAAAATGACCTAAAACAGGTAGGACAAATAAAAAAATCAGAAAACAAATAGAAAGATAGTAAATACAAACCTAACTATATCAGTAATTACATTAAATGTAAATAGTCTACTTCAATGAAAATACGAATATGGTCATGCTAGATAAGAATAAAAACCCAACTGTATGTCCCTTAAATGTAAGGACACAACAGATAGAAAGAAAAGGGCTGGGTCGAGTGGCTCACACCTGTAATCCTAGCACTTTGGGAGGCCAAGGAGGGAGGATCGCCTGGGGCCAGCAGTTTGAGACCAGCCTGGGTAGCATAGTGACACCCCCGTTTCTACAAAAATAAAACATTAGCTGGTGTGGTGATGCACACCTGTCGTCCTAGCTACTTGGGAGGCTGAGGCAAAAGGATTCCTTGCCTCAAATTCCTGCAGCCCAGGAGTTTGAGGCTACAGTGAGCTATGATCACTTTACTCTACCCTGGGCAACAGAATGAGAGTCTGCTTCAAAAAAAAAAAAAAAGCCTAGTAAACACTAATTAAAAGAAAGCTATGTAGCTATACTGATACCAGACAAAGTAGATTTGTAGCATGAAGCACTAACACTACCAGAGAGATTAATGCTGTAATGAATGAATATGGTCATCCATTTTATAATGATAGTGTGATAGTGTGGTCAATTTTTTCATTGATAATGATTTTATAATGACAGTATGGTCAGTCTATCAGGAAAACATAACAATTATTGGCTTATATATAACTTTCATATCACTAAAAGTATATAAAACAAAGATGAAGAGAGCTAAAAGGAGAAATAGATAAAACTACAATCACAGAGGGAAACTTTACCACATCTCTCTTGATAATTGACAGAACGATCAGACAAAAAAATTAATGAGGATATGAAAGATCTGAAAAACAAAATTGACACAAACTTGACCTACAGATACATACAAAATACTGTTCATAATGATGACAAAAAGTATTAATACATTCTCTTCAAGTCTACATGAAATGTTTCTAAAATTTGAACATATATTGTGCCAAAAACGAAGTTCTAAGAAAATCCCAAGAACTGAAATCAGTCAGAATTTTCTGAGTATGTTAACTTAAACTAGAAACCAATAACAAAAAAACCCTAAAATATCACCAAATATTAAGTAATAAAATTCTAAATAATCCATAGGTCAAAGAAGAAATCACAGTGGAGAATTTTCTTTTTTTTTTTTTTTTTTTTTTTTTTTGAGACGGAGTCTCGCTGTGTCGCCCAGGCTGCAGTGCAGTGGCCAGATCTCAGCTCACTGCAAGCTCCGCCTCCCGGGTTTACGCCATTCTCCTGCCTCAGCCTCCCGAGTAGCTGGGACTACAGGCGTCCGCCACCTCGCCCGGCTAGTTTTTTGTATTTTTTAGTAGAGACGGGGTTTCACCGTGTCAGCCAGGATGGTCTCGATCTCCTGACCTCGTGATCCGCCCGTCTCGGCCTCCCAAAGTGCTGGGATTACAGGCTTGAGCCACCGCGCCCGGCCCACAGTGGAGAATTTTCATCCTTAATAATAATATATGACAAATCAAAAATATGTGATGCAATTAAAGCTTTACTTATAGCTTTATACATTTGTATTAGGAAAGAACAAGGCTGAAATTCAAGAATCTGAGTATTCATTGAATAATGTTTTAAAAGAACAGCAAATTAAACTCAAAGTGAGTAGAAGGAAGGGAATCATAAAAATAAGATAAGAAATTAATGAAATAGAGAACAAAACAAAACAACAACAAAAAGAAAGTAATGAAATAGAAAACAAATGCACCTTAGAGAAAGTCAACAAAGCCAAAGTTTGGTCTTTGAAAAGACTAATAAAAATGAATTGATCTCTAACAAGACTCGTCAAGACAGAAAGAGGAAAAGCACAAATTACCTATATTAGAAATTAAATTCACCGCAAACCTTTCAGACACTAAGAAGTTAATAGACTATTACACATCCTCATGCCAAACATTTTAGACAATTTAGAGAAATGGAAAAATTTCTAGAAAAGCACAATTTAAAAAAAAACAATTAAAAAATTAAAATCTGAATAGCTGTATATCTAGTAAATCAATTAAATGTATAATTAAAAATCTTCACACAAAGAAAACTCTAGGCACAAATGGCTTCACTGATCAATTATCCCAAATATTTAAGAAACAAATAATAACAATATTATGCAAACTCAAAAAATAGAGAATATTACATTCTATGAAGCAAATATAATTTGGATATCAAAATCTGACATACACATGAAAAGGAAAGAAGATTTTGGCCAATATCTTCCAAGACTGTAGCACAAAAGTTATAGACAAAATATCAGCAAATTGAATCCACCAATATATAAAATAGACAATATATCAGGGCTAAGTGGATTTGTTCAAAAACACAAGAATTATCTAACAAATGAAAACCAATCAACATAGTTCATGCCATAAACAGAATAACTGAGAAAAATCACATAGCCATCTAAATACATGAGAAAAAGGTTTAATAATTCAACTCCCAAGCATGAAAAAGTTATTAGTGAACTAAGACTAAAAGAGAATTTTTAGATCTTTGAGTATCTACAAAACTCTTAAGGTAAAAATAATACTGAGAAATAGTGAAAATTTTCCCATGAAATCAGAGGTGAACAGATGCTCAGCACACATCACAGTTTCTATTCGTATTATACTAGAAGTCTTAAGCCACTTCAGTAAAACAATAAAAACAAATATGTAACTTGTTATAAGAATTGTAAAGAAAAGAATAAAATTTGCATTATTTGGAGTCAGTATACATAGAAAAAAATAATCGGCCGGGCGTGGTGGCTCAGGCCTGTAATCCCAGCACTTTGGGAGGCCAAGGCAGGCAGATCACGAAGTCAGGAGATCGAGACCATCCTGGCTAACACGGTGAAAACCCTGCCTCTACTAAAAATACAAAAAATTAGCTGGGCGTGGTGGTGGGCGCCTGTAGTCCCAGCTACTTGGGAGGTTGAGGCAGGAGAATGGAGTGAACCCAGGAGGCAGAGCTGGCAGTGAGCTGAGATCGTGCCACTGCACTCCAGCCTGGGCAACAGAGTGAGACTCCATCTCAAAAAAAAAAAAAAGAAAAAAGAAAAAATAATATACAAATTGTAATTAAAAGCTGAATTTGGGGCCAGGCACAGTGGCTCGTGCCTGTAATCCCAGCACTTTGGGAGGCCAAGGCAAGAGGATCGCTTGAGCCCAGGAGTTCAAGATCAGCCTGGGCAAAATGGCAAAACCCTGTCTCTATTAAAAATACAAAAAATTAGCCAGGCGTGGTGGCACACACCTGTAATGCCAGCTACTTAGGATGCTGAGGCACAAGAATCACTTGAACCCAGGAGGTGGAGGTTGCAGTGCGCAGAGATTGAGCCACTGCCCTCCAGCCTGAGTGACAGAGCAAGACTCTGTTGCAAAAAAAAAAAAAAAAAAAAGAAAAAGAAAGAAAGAAAAGAAAAAAGAAAAAAACAAAAAACCCAAAACCCCAAAAAACTGAATTTGGCAAGATTTATTGATTTTAAGTCCAATATAAAAATCACTGCTCTGCATATGTGACGGTGCAAGCAAAAAAAAAGTCAATTTATATTATCAGTGCAAACAGAAAGAAAAAAATTTAAATAATTTCATTTACAATAGCATCAAAACTTTAAAATACTTAAAAATAGGTGTTATAAAAGATATGCAAGATCTTTATACTGCAAACTACAAAATTTGCTGAAATTTAATAAAATATAAAGACGATCATCTCCCCAGATGCATCTATGAATTAACAAAGCTGTCTGAACTACCAGATATTAAGACTAATGATATAGCCATAGTAATTAATTCAGTGTGGTATTGAATTAAATTGAAAGAGACTAGTGGAATAGAGGAGAGTCCAGACATAGATCCACATACACGGATACACGATTACTTGATTTATGACAAGTGTGAAATGGTAGGGTGGTGAGGGAAAGCTAGTCTTCTTAATAAACAGTTGCTGGGTAAATTATATATCCATACAAAAAAAAAGTGCATCTTGAACCCACCCAATCCCATACACAAAAACCAATTCTAGGTGGATTAAATGTGAAAGGAAAATTCATAGCTCTTCTAGAAGAAAACAAAGAAGAATATTTTCATGATCTTTGGGATAGGCAAAATTTTCTTACATAACACACAAATATCATTAATCATATAAGGGGAAAAATTGGTAAAATTAAGAACATTAGCTCAGCCAAAGATTCAATTTAGAGAGTAAAGGGGCAAGCCCCAGAATAGAAGAAGGTATTTGCAAAATGCATATATGACAAAGAACTGAAATTCAAAACATAGAAAGAACTCTTAGAAACCAAAAAGAGACAGCTAACCCTGCAGAAAAATGAGTACAAGGCTTGAACAGGTACTTCGCAAAAGAAGATGTCCAAAGGGCCAATAAATGTATGAAAAAGTGCTCAGCTTCAGTGCTCATAAAAAATGAATTTAAAACCAAAATGAGATGCCATATGACCCCACTGGATTGACTCATGTTAAAATGATGGACAATACCAGTGTGGCAGAAGCGGTGGAGCCTCTTCGTTGCTAGTGGGAATGTAAATTGCACAACAAATATGGAAACCTACATGGTAGGTGCCACACAAGTCGCACATGCATGCCCCACATCCCAGCAGCTGCACCACATGATCATAAAATCAGCTCCCCACTTGCTCCAGGTTTACTCATGTCTCCCTGCACTAAAATAGTCTCTTTTGATCCCATTTTCTCTTAAAATCTTCCAAGTTTCTTCTCACCTTTTCTACCTCAGGAGCATGATGAGAGCTTCCATCCCCCTATAGTTAACATGCCCTGGAAAGACACCTGTCCCTGGGACACATCGCAACACCCTTCGGCACTGACCACAGCCTGGAGCCTCTGCCACATAGAATGTGGGGAAACTTTTGTGACATGGTGCCAAAGCAATCATTGGGCCTCCTATATCACTCTCCTAAATCCAGGCCTGAAACAACCTGGCTGAAGTAATTTTTTTTTTTTTTCTAACAATAATACCTAATGTTGGCTTGATAGGCAGAATAGAATACGACCCCCCAAAGATGCCCATATCCTAAACCATGGAACTTGTGAATATGTTACACTGCACGACAAAGGGGAACTAAGGTTGCTAATCAGCTTAGTGTAGGAAGATTGTCCTAGATCATCCAGGTGGATCCGATCTAATAACACAGGCCCTTAAAGGTGGCAAAAGGCGGGAGAGTGGATCAGAGAGATGTGATGTTCGGAGGACTGACCGCTGTTGTTGGATTTGAAGATGGAGGAAGAAGGCTTTGAGCCAAGGAATGTGGTGGCCACTAGCCAGCAAGAAAACAGAGACTTCGTCCTTCAATCACAGGGAATTGAGTTCTGCCAGCAACCCGAATGAGCAAAAAATGAATTTTTCCCTAGGGCCTCCAGAAAGTAAGGTGATATCCTAACATCTTTTTTTTTTGGGTCTTGCTCTGTTGCCCAGGGTGGAGTGCAGTGGCATAATCACAGCTCCCTGTAGCCTCCAACTCTTGAACTCAAGCGATCCTCCCTCCTTAGCCTCCCACATAGCTAACACTACAGTTGCATGCCACCATACCCAGCTAGTTTTTAAATTTTTTGTAGAGACAAGGTCTTGCTCCCTTGCCCAGGCTGGTCTCATACTCCTGGCCTCAAGCAATCCTCCCACCTCAGCCTCCCAAAGCACTGGGATTTCAGGCATGAGCCACCAGTGTGCTTGGCCTAAAGCTACCTAGTTTGTAGCTATTTATAATAGTACAGCAGCAATGGAAAACTGAGATAGTTGTCAAGGAGGCAAGAAAATAGGACTTTCATAAGAAAGCAGGCTGTTGTATCAGAAAAGAACTCACTAAAACATGGATTCTCCAAATAGCCCGTTAGTGGAATAATTCAATAAATGTACCAAATTTACCAATTTACGATAACACGGAAAGTAGCCTGTGGATTCTGGAGTACTGTGAGGAATGATGTAGGAAAGGAACCTTCAGAACTATCCCACTGTTCAAATAGCCGTGTGCTATTTCCAGTAATCATGGATGATTTATAAGTTGTAAATAATAATAATAATATCAACTTGATAGCAATTTTCAGAAATCTATATAGCTCACAATCAAGACAAAACTGGTCAAAATATGAAAAAGAAGGTATCTGACAGATTAGAATCACCTAATCTGGATATAGATTCACTATAAATAAGAAATTAACTAAGGGAGTCAAACACTAATTGGCTCCAAAGAGTAGCCCGGAAGATGGGCTAAGCAAGAAACGGGCAGAAACCATCAGAAGGATTTAAAATAGAAGCTGATATGCCATTGAGAAATAAAAGAAAATCCCAATTGACTAAAGATTGGAATGATAGAAACTGGCACGCAGGAGTCCAAAACAATCCTGTGAATTCCTCACAGGAGAAATGATAAAAATTTAACAATTTAATGGCTAGAAATGCATTGAGGTTAACACACGATCTGAGGAATTAGCAAATGAATGCTAAAAATGCATGTAATTGAATAAATGTAAGAGACATTCATCAGCATACTAAAGAGATCAGAGGAAACAACCCCATCTAATATGAAATTCTGACATTTTGATGTCTAGCAAGGAATACTTGGGATCTGAGGACTTACTAGCAGTTTGTAGAAGAGTTGACAAAAAAGAGTAAACTGTTCCAGGTGGCCAAAAAGGAGTACAGAAATCTAGGAGAGATTACTTTAATGAGCAGTACAATGAGTGCCTTGAATACAACAGACACTAATGATCAATATACAATAGAAATACATAAAATACAAAAATATTAAGGAAGACCAAGCACAGTGGCTCATGCCTGTAATCCCAGCACTTTGGGAGGCCGAGGCAGGTGGATCGCTTGAGGTCAGGAGTTCAAGACTAGCCTGGCCAACATGTTGAAACCCCATCTCTACTAAAAATACAAAAATTAGCTGGGCATGGTGGCACAAACCTGTAATTCCAGCTACTTAGGAGGCTGAGGCAGGAGAATCGCTTGAACCAGTGAGGCAGAGATTGCAGTGAGCTGAGACTGCATCCCTGCACTCTAGCCTGAGCGACAGAGCGAGACTCTGTCTCAAAAAAAAAAAAAAAAGGTATTAAGGAAAGATAACAAGTCAATTGGTTACTAATCCAAAAAATGCTAGACAATTGCTAAGCTAAGAGGGGGACTAAGAAGTGGCAGTAGCACCCATATCACATATTAAATTTTGTTCACTAATTGCTAGGAATAAACTGAGAAACTGTGGAGAAAGTAGCTGAACACTCATAAAAATTTTAAGTGTGGCAACAGAAAATGACATTAAAAAAGAATTCAAAACAAATCAGTAAAAACCGAAAGATTCCCGTTTAAAATGACAACATTCTGGTGTCTAATGAGGAAATACACTTTTTGAATATTAAAGATACCCACACACAAAGCCCCATCATTTCAACAAACTGAGTAATCTGTAATGCCTGCTGTAAGAATAAAATGAAAACCCATCCACTCAGACTTGTTGGTGATCTCCAAAAACCACATGAAAACCTTCCTGCAAAGTAGAAATTGCTTTACAACTATGTTAATCAGTACATTTGTTAAATTATTCATTCTGTTCATTGGTAGTTTGAAGAAGTGGCTTTGGCTTGTTCTGTCTGTTCTGTCACTCGATCTTCCAAACTGGCTATTTTGTGAACTGGTTATTTGATGAATTGATTTTCGGCAAAATGGCTTTAGATCGATTCGGTGTTGGTAAATTCACCCAAAACCACTTCCTCCATGGCAAATGGGAAAGGCAAATAGATTTAAAAAAAAAAAAAAAAAAAAAAAAAAAAAAAAAGCTTTCTGGAAAGCAATTTGGCAACGCTTGTTAGAAACTGTAAAAATGCGAATGGGATTCATTGACCAACAATTCTGCTTCAAATAAATTATTTTTAAAACAGAGGCCAGGCATGGTGGCTCACACCTGTAATCCCAGCACTTTGGGAGGCTGAGGCAGGCAGATCACTTGAGGTCAAGAGTTCGAGACCAGCCTGGCCAACAAGGTGAAACCCCATCTCTAATAAAAATACAAAAATTAGCCAGGTACGGTCATGCATGCCTGTAGTCCCAGCTATCAGGAGGCTGAGACAGAAGAATCACTGGAATCTGGGAGATGGAGGTTGCAGTGAGCCAAGATCATGCCACTGCACTCCAGCCTAGGTGACAGAGTAAGACTCCATCTCAAAAAAAAAAAAAAAAAGAAAAAAAGAAAGGTTAAAAAAGAATGAATGACAATGTGCAAAAAGATCAGGCTATATGGATTTTGTACTAGAATTATCTAATACAGTAAAATATTAAAGACAAGTAAAAATTTCAATAACAGGTGTTGGTTAAATGGATCAGCGGGCTGTTATGAAGCTTTAAAATTTGTGCTGTGAAGGCATATTTGATGTCTTGAAAAGTTGTTCAAGCATTGTTGTTAAGTTTTTAAAAAGCTGTGAAACAGACTGATACTACTTTAGCAAACACACACAAAAAAAGCCATATGCATGTGACTGAATGGATAAACTCCAAAATATTTAGTTATTTTGGGGTTGGCATTATGGATAATTTTTATTTTCTTCTTTTTGTGTACCTGAATTTCCTAAAATTTCGACATTGAAAATGTATTATTCTTTATAAAAAGAAAAAAGAGTTTTTAATCACTCATTAGCTTAGAAGCCAGGAGACCCTTCCAATGTATATGGACTTAAATAAGGCCTCTCTCCAAGTCTTCATATTTCTCATTTTCCTTGAACTTCACATCTCTTTCCTGGTCTTTCCCTTCCCTTCTTTAAATTTGGTTAGTCGGGGAGAGGGGAGGGATAGCATTAGGAGATATACCTAATGTAAATGACGAGTTAATGGGTGCAGCACACCAACATGGCACATGTATACATATGTAACAAACCTGCACGTTTTGCACATGTACCCTAGAACTTAAAGTACGATACAAAAAAAAAATTGCTTAGTGACTCACTACTTCTAGAAACTCATACCCCATGAACTACAGCATTGCTTGGAGACTGTTTTGAACAGTTACACGTTGTATGCTGACATACAGGGTTTGCATCCTCTAACTATTGAGTGGCAGGCACTTAAGGAGCAAAGGACACCAAAAGGAAGAAGACACTTCTAGAAGTTCGGACTCTAGTGAAAGAGATAGATATTTGATCAGAAATGGCACTGCAATGTGGAAAAACACACTCATAAAAGTATGAGCAAAGTGGTCTAAGATCACAGAGGTCAGCAGTGACTTCTTGAAGAGTTAAGACTGGAGTTGGATCCTGGAGGAGGGAACATGATGAGCCCACAGTTATTGGCTATGACTAGGCCCTGTGGCATAGACTTTACATGCCTTATGTCATATAATTCTCCCAGCAATCATACCAAACATCCTCTCCCCTTCCCAGCTTTTTCTCAAGCAGTTTAGAACACTGAAGTGCAAGAGGGTAAATAACTTGCGCAGGTGCTGTGTAGTCACTCTTTGCCTTGCCCTCTTCTGCTGTCTCTCCCAGAGCACTGGCCTTGCAATCTACACGATCTAGACACCATTGCCAACTGGTTCAGCCAAGTGGGAGGCTGGAGGATGGGAGTTAGGGAGAAACCACAGAAGTTTCTGCTGGTTTCCTCCCAGCTCCAGGTAGCAACTGCAGGTAGCAGCTTCAACAGTGGCTGTTTGCCTCCTTGGTTCCAGCCCCCACAAACCTTGACAGCCCTTCCTCAATGGTCCCAGTTCCCATCAATCCTGGATTCCCAGGTTCTAGTAACCTACCTCCTCCTTTTGTCCCTCCAGTTTAGGCACTGCCTTCCTACATTCCATCTCTGCTCCGCCTCAGCCTCTCCTGCGTGGACTTACAGCTCCACTGCCACCTCCATAACTCTTCCTGATGTTAAAATCCCCGCGTGAACAATCTAGGGTGGCCTGTGTTCCTGAACAGATCCTGACCCATATAGTCACACAGCTAATCAGTGGCTGAACTAGGATATTCATGGCTCTTGGATTCCAAAGTCTTCAAAGATGGTAGCCCATAGTCATCAAATAGTTACTAAGTGTCAAGCTCTTCAAACAGATCATCTTATTTAATCCTCACCACAACCCTACCAAGTGAGTGCTCTTATTATCTCCCATTTACAGGAGAAAAAGCTGAAGCCAAGAAACTTTCCCAAAAGGCACAGCAAGCAAGTTGGAGAAGGAAGAGTGAGACCCAGGAAGTTTGAATCCAGGACCTGCGTTCCTACCTCTTGGCTATCCCAGGTTGGACAGGAAGGAGCAGGGAGATGGGAGAGATTCCTAAGATAGATGAGAGTTAGAAAAAAGACAAGGGGAGCTTTGGACCAGTCTTTGACCTCAGGATTGCAGTTCCTGATCGGTAGTTTGACAGGATAGACCTAGTCACCAATCCCTCCTTTCCTGGTGCCCAACAGCAGTCTCATCATTCTAGGCATCTACGGGAGAAGAGAGTAAAGAAAATATGCCAAGAAATCCAAGGTGCAGTGTTCAATGGCCCTGCCCTTCTCAGCACCTCCCTCTGCTCTTCATCTCCACCCTCCTACTTCCCATGGTTCTCTCTCCTCCATTGGGAAAAAAAGCCCATAATCCCCTTGGGAAATCCACCCATCCTTCAGGCTCACGCTGCCTTGGCATTTGCACATCGCAGGGAGTGCAGGTTGCTCTGACTCTAATTAGCAGGTGCTGAGCAGTTTCCACATTTTTGAGTAAATATGTCAAAACACAAAATCCATTCATTCTTTCCTCTCCTCTACCCTTCCCCTCCTCTTGTAAAACACACTTTTCTCTCTTGGCTGCTCTGGAGAAGTGTTTTTCTTCAGCAAGAGTGAAAGTGGCATTAACACAGGGTGTCTGGCAGTTTTACAATCCTTTTCAAATCCTCATCTGCCCTCCTGGTCATTCATCCATCTGTTCATTCGTTCATTCATGTGCCTTCTATGGGGCAGGCACTGACTTAGGGCTTTGGGTTTTACTGGGGCCTCTCAAGTATAAGGCTGGCATCAGCAAGGATCCCATAAAGACCCTCCAGGAGATCCCATTATCACCCAGGACCCAGCCAGGGCAATCAGTACCGTGGAGCCTCAGGGGACTCTTGCACTTAATTTCCACCATCTCTCTGGGCCTCCTGCTGGAGTGACTGGAAAACAGCTCTTTAAATCAAGTAGCAGCTGGCTCCCTCCCTGCTGGGCTCTCCTCCCCAGCACCCACTCCCTTTCCCTCAAGTCCGCTGGGTTGGAGAAGCTCAATTTGCAGCCGTTATCTGCCTCTGTCTTTCCCAAACCTCCCCTGCAGCCTTTCTTCCCAATTCCTCTCCCCAAACAAAAGAAACAGGAAGTTGAGAGGGTGGGGCTGCTGTTCAGACCCATCCAGTCCCTGGAGCTTTTCCACAAAGCCTGCTGCCAGATTCCTTTTACAACCTGGGCGCTTGGAAGCATGCTTAGCTTTCCTGGCCAGAATGAGGGACCTCAGAGTGGGCTGGGAGGGAGTGGGGGTGGAATTCCCGTCTGAGTGTTGTTTGTTGTTTAATTTAGGGTGACACAAGAATATAAATCCCATGATTTTGAAGGGCTGGTGGTTCGGTTTCACCAGAAACTCACACAGGTCTCCCTGGCTCTCTTCTTGCAGCCTTCTGAGGCTACCTTTAGAGAAGGGAGAGGAAGAGGCCTGGGGGGCTCCAGGTTTGAGTCAACACACCCCATCCAAATCCAGACAAGCCAGCAATTTCGCCTAATTCCACCAACACCTGCTCTTCCTTTGGCTTTGTCAGTAGCCCCCGAAGGCTGCCACCTGCAACAGTCTTAGCCTACCGTTGGTCCAGCCTTCCAGGGCTGACTGAACATCTCCCATGCCCCTAGGACCTCATGGACAAAAAGGGAAAGGAAGTGGTCCCTACCCTTGAGGAGGAGCTCCTGGCTGTAGGAGACAGAGCTGTCTATGAGCCAAGTATTTCAACAGAGAAAATACAGTGTTGGAGTAGGGACGAGGGAAGTATACTATATAAAACAGTATGTGGGGCCACAGAATAGGGGCTGGCAGGGCCTTGGATGCTGCACTATCCCATTCTACTCAGTGATATGAAAACTGAGGCCCAGAGGAGTGAGGCGCCTTGTCCAAGGTCACAGAGCCGGTCAGGGGCAGCACAAGACTCACACTGAAGCCTCCTGGCTTGGAAAGTTAAATGTCCAGGTTGTGAACTATGCCCAGTTGGTCAGTCAGTTCCTCTTCCTCCCCCTCCCCTCACTCTCCTCGGATCCTCCAGCGTTTACCCTCCCTGAGTGGCCGGGCCCCAGGAAAGCAGTTGCTGGAACTATTCGGAGGAGGCAGTGAGCAATGCCAGCAGAATCATTTCCATTAATTTATACTATTTTGCAGCTCCTCCAATCTGCCTGCTCCCTGCTGGTCCTTCCATGTCCTGACTGAGATGGCTGTTCTGTTTGTTTCCATTGTCTGAGAAATAAAATGGTTTTGATTACACCCACGGTCTCTCGTGAATGACTGTACTTTGGCTACCCGCAAGGCAAAAGGCACCAGCTGCATCCCTCAACCATGGCTCCTGGAAGAGGCCTGCTTGCCTCTTCCACGGGGGCTTGAGCCTGAGCCAAGGGAGCAGCCCAGACCCCACCCACGTTCACTGCTGATGCAGACTGAGCCTGGAGAGAGGCAGAGCTGTGCAAAGGGTAGCATCTGGGAGGGCCGTCTTCTGTTAGCCTTAAAGGAAGGGGAGGGCAAGGCCAAGGAGAGGAAACTAATGGTTTTAAGGGCATAAGGCAAAACTCAGTCCACAAAGTCAAAGTCTTAGTAGGCTTAGTACCTACTGTGCACCAGACCCTGTTCTCAATGCTGAGGACCGAAGCGGTGAGTGGAGGACAGCAACTCTAGTGCCTCTCGGTGGGAATGTTACTCTAAATCTTTAACAACTGGACCTGCACAGACACCAACCCCTCAGCCACCAAGTAACACGGTCCCAGGGGCTCCCCAGCTGGGCCGGGCATTAACCCTTTAGGTGCTGAATCCTAGTCAGGTCTGGGGGGTCCCAGGGAAGGACTGGAGCAGCCAGAATGGTGAAGTCCCAGACAGCAGTTGCTCACCAACCAGCACAGAAGGATTGCAATATTACAGCAATATTAAATATCAGCCATATGAGCAGAGGGTCAGATAAGAAGGTTGGAGATGACTGTGGCAAACTTATCATTAGGGGCAACCACTATTCAGCATCGGCCCATAATTGCCTCGTGGGAGGAAGCCGCCCATTGATTCTGGATCTTCCCATTTTTCAAGAGGAGTCCGATCTGGAGTGTGTATGTGTATGTAGAACTTTTTATTTCAAAACATTTGTTTACATACCCAGACTAGGCCAAAGAAAATGTATCTTTGCCCATATGCCCTCTGAGAGCCCCCAGTTTGAGCCCTCTGGCCTTAGGGTACCAGGAACTGTGCCGAACTTTAACTGCAGTTAATTCCTTTTTTTTTTTTGAGACGGAGTCTCGCTCTGTCGCCCAGGCTGGAGTGCAGTGGCGCGATCTCGGTTCACTGCAAGCTCCGCCTCCTGGGTTCACACCATTCTCCTGCCTCAGCCTCCCGAGTAGCTGGGACTACAGGCACCCACAACCGCGCCCGGCTAATTTTTTGTATTTTTAGTAGAGACGGGGTTTCACCGTGGTCTCGATCTCCTGACCTTGTGATCCGCCCGCCTCGGCCTCCCAAAGTGCTGGGATTACAGGCGTGAGCCACCGCGCCCGGCCAACTGCAGTTAATTCCTGACAACCACCCACCAGGTTCTTGTTATTCCCTCCACTTGAAAGAGGAGAAAACTGAAAGTCCGTTTTCTATGGGGTGATGGGAGCCCACAGGGGAACTCATCTGGAACAAGAGAAGGCAGCTGGTTGAACCTAAACCTGCCTGTCTCCAAGGAGGAGAAAAGACCCTCTTGGGTGCAAAAATGTTTCTGTGCTCCAGTCAGCACAGGTCCTGTTGATGGTAGGGGGGAGCTGAGGACAGGTCTGCAGAGGGACTGGCAAGGTTCTAGGGGTGGCTGCGATGGGCCTAGAATGCCTGCAGGAATGGTGGGAAGGGGTGTGAACCTGCATGGAGAAGTGGGAATGGGTTAGGTGTGTTAGAGAGATTCTGGAGTTCATTCTTGTGGGAGGAATGAGCGGACTTGGGTCTTAGTGAGGACTCAGAGACTCCCTTGAGGGGCTGAGGTTTTGTTTTCCATGATCCTGCAGAAAGGTCCGTATGCCACCTTCTCTGCACCGGCCCAGGGAACTGATTGCCAAGTGCGGCCACACGGTACATGCCCCCTTCCAAGATGCCTGCTGCTCCTGGGTTCCAGTCCAGTTCCTTCCCAGGTCCCAGGTAGGGCCACCAGCTGGTAGGTGGGCTCTTGTGATCACTTCAGCAAGACCATGCTGTAGGGACCAGCATGAGAGTGAGGTGGGATTGTGGGGAGGGTGGGGCAGGCAGAAGGACTGCCTGAGGAAGAAGCATGGGGACAGGAGCACACGTGTCTGTAGGAGGACCGGTGAACTGTCCCCTTGTCCCAAAGCACTGGGACTAGTGGAAAGTGAAGACTTAAATGGCAGGTTGTGACCAGGTTGAGGGATTCTTAAGGGACAAGGACCAGAGTTGAGATATTTCATTCAGCAGGCAACAGAGAGCCATGGAAGGTTTGCTAGTGGAGTATCTGTCTTAGTTTGGGCTGCTATAACAAAATATCATAGACTGAGTGGCTTAAATAACAGACATTTATTTCTCCCAGTTCTGGAGGCTGGGAAATCTGAGATCAGGGTGCCAGCATGGTTGGGTTCTGGTGAGACCTGTCTTTCCAGCTTGCAGACAGCTTCCCTCTTGCTGTATTCTTACATGTCCGAGAGAGCTTTAGTCTCTTCCTCGTCTCATAAGGACACTAATCCCATCATGAAGAATCTACCCACATGACCTCATCTAAACTCAATTACTTCTCAAAGGTCCCACCCTTCCTAATACCATCACATCGGAGGTTAGGATTTCAGCATATGATCTGGGCGTTGGGGGCGGTGCACAAACATTTAGTCCATAATAGTGTCAGACACATTGTGAGGCTAGACGCTAATATCTGAGCTCCTAACTTGTGCTAGCCCCTTTGTGTATCCTTTATCCAGCTTTATATATTTATATACATTTATCTCCATATTCCTCTAATTCTGAGAACAGCCCTGTGAGAAAAATATTAAATAGTTTCACTTTGCATGTAGGGATATTGAGGCTCAGAAATGTCCAACAACATCCCTGAGGTCATATAGCAGCTGGTAAATGACGGATCAGGATTGTAACTGAAATTGGGGGACTTTGTGAAACTAGAGGTCGGAAGAGTAGCTGGAAGTACTATTTGGATATGAATAGTAATATCTGTAACTGCAGTTGAGGCAGGAGAATCACGAGAGGGAACGAATGCTGGAGATCTCAGAGTGGGACCTAGTGGTAATTGATACGGTATGGATGGGGCCGGAGGAAGAAGCCACAGAGGATGGGGCAGGGGAGTGGGGACTGATGGGAACCCTGGCAAAACCATTAGCAATGTAGAGAATTTGGGAGAGAGCTCAGTTTTCAGAAGATAGTCTTACTATGATTTTGGAAATGTTGTGTTAGTTATAGAGGAATGGGAAGTATCATTTTTACTTCCCAGCTTGGCAGTACAGAAAGACAAATTAGAACAGAAACTTCCCAACTTTCTAACTCAGCCACAGCAAAACAAAAACAAAAACAAACAAACAAAAAAGCATGTAACAATATTTGCTCTTCCTCTACATAATCTACTCTGACTTTTCCTATCCTATTCTATTCAATTTCATGGTGGGGGTGAGGGTGGAGAAGGAGAACGCTGGCTGCAACTCACAGAATTGATTTCATGACTCATAAATGGGGAAAGGCCCAAAGTTTGGCTAAGACTTTACCAGAAGCAGGGCGGAGTGGAGCAGCTAGTCCTCATGGTCACCACACACGGACTTTATGAAAGACGGAACCAAGAGAGGAATTGATATTGGCAAGAATGGGAAATGGAGAATACTTAATGTGCAGAGGAATCAAGGAGGGCAGGGCTTCTAAAAGGCCCTTATTTTTATAATGAGGGAATCAGGGACCTTCCAAGGAACCATTTCAGTCAGTGCGGGAGGTGGAAACAGGACTGGAAAATAGGAGTGGGCATAAGGAGATGAAAGAGGGAAGGCTGTTAAAGGCTTGCCTGCATGCAGAGGGGAGAGAGCCAGAAAAGAGGAAGTGATTGAAGGTGTCCCACAGTGAGCTGTGTGGGTACAAGCGCAGGTGGTAATGGACGGAGCCAAGTCCACGTGGCGATGGAAAATCCTGGAATGAGCTGGGACAAAGAGCACTTTGGGAAGGAGGCAGGGTGCTTCTTTCTCTCAGATAGGGAAGGGGAGAGTCTAGGTAAGAATATATATTTACAGAAGTGAAGAGGCAGTGATGGCAAGCAGAAGGGGAAAGATGATGGAATGTGAAAGGCTGACCCCAATTTTCTCAGCAATGTAGAAGCCAAGGTCATCTGCTGAGAACGAGGATGGCAACTTCATGTGAATAAGAAATGTTGGGAACAGCTGCTAGGAAACATCAACAAGTAAAGAAACAAAAGAAAGGCTGAATAGTGGGAGGTCCAGTGTAGATCCCTTGGTCTGTGAAACCTGTGGTTTGCTGGTTTGGAGGGCCTCTGCTCTCTCCCTATGAATACTGTTAAAGCACGGCCCCTTCTTCTCCCCAAGGTTACACATCGATCAAGGGTTCAGGGAATGTTGTTGATTCCCTGCTAAAAGGCCAAAGAACACAAACTATTACATTCTGATTTTCTTAAGAATCTTGCCTCAAGGCTTTCCAAAATAAGCTACTTCTTTTAGATTTCTGATTCTACTTCCAATAAATCTCTTGACAGCACAGCCTAGCCCATCTGGACCAATCAATCAGCTTTTATCATCAAGCTGTATTTTTCTCCACTTCCCCCTTCCTGGGATTTGCAACGCTGCCTGCACATTGGAATAACCTGGGGAAAGTTAAAAATACCAATGCCTGGTCCCACCCCTAGTGATTGACTTAATTGGTCTGGTTTTGTGGCTGGGCATTGGGAAAACCCTCCCAGATAATTTTAATATGCCAGCTAAGAATGAGAACCACTGACCCTTTTGCTGCTCAAAGTGTGATCTGTGAATTAGAAGTACCCACATGAGCCTGGATTCCTGTTTGAAATGCAGAATTTCGGGCTCTACCCCAGATCTGAGAAATCAGAATCTGCAATTCAACAAGGACTCCAGCCTTG
Organism: Macaca fascicularis; assembly: GCF_037993035.2. NCBI lineage: Eukaryota > Metazoa > Chordata > Mammalia > Primates > Cercopithecidae > Macaca > Macaca fascicularis. Next base: position 112,237,604 of record NC_088386.1, read on the forward strand.
CTCTCCACTGAAGCCTGAGAAGCTCTGTGCTAGAGATCTAACCTCTTAAATCCACCCACCCCCTGTAAAATCAAATAGGAGGGTCTCTGAGATCACACCTCCTTATCTCTGAGCAGCCTGGCAAAGAGCTGATGTCTGCATTTCCCTAGAGTGTGAAAACAGGCACCTATCAACCAATCATGAACAAGTGCTTCCTGACATCTCAGCAAGCAGACACTCAGTATTTGAGTGTTGTCTCTTGGGCTTAACAGTCTACAGTGTAGTTAGCTGGAACATTCTTGTAAGATGACCAACTGTCCTGGTTTGTCAGGGACTGTCCCAATTTTAGCATTGTAAGTCTCACATCTTGGGAAATCTGTCAGTTCTGGGCAAACTAGAATAGTTGGTCACTCTATGTCAAGCAACATTTTGAATTGATTTTAAGCCCACCACCCCCACCCACCCACACACACACAGACACCTCATCAAAGGCAAGCTCTGCTTCTTTGGTACCCACCACCCCGTCACGAACACACATAGCTAGGAGCTTGGGTGTTTTTGTGCATATAGTTAATGCTTTAAAATGTTGGTTCATTCATTCAACAAAAATTCATTGAGTGTCCTCAGTGTGCCAGCCTCCGCGAAATACCGAAGTAGACACAACACCTGCCCTCATGGGAATTACAGTTTAGAGGGGAATACAGAGTGAAGATATGCATTGGAGTGAGCGCCGTGATCACTGGAATGAATGTAGGGTTCTGCAGAAGCTCATAGGAGGAGCACCACAGATGTGTGCCAGAAAGTTCTGAAGGATGGGAGAAAGTAACCAGGTGGGGACAAAGTAAGGAGATGAAAGCTTCTAAGCAGAGGGAATAGTGGTCCATGGGTTGGGGCAAAAGAGAGCATGGCTCCTTTGAACGTGAAAGGAGGTCAATATTCCTAATGAAGACAAAATGAGAGGTGGGAGGTAAGGGTAGGCCATGAGTTTAGAGAGGCGGGCAGAGGGCAGTTGATAGGGTTTGAGTCTGTGTCCCCATTCAAATCTCATGTCAAATTGTAATCCCCAGTGTTGGAGGTGGGGCCCGGTGGGAGGTGATTGGATCACAGGGCTAGATTTCCCCTTTGGTGCTGCTCTCGTGATAGTGAATGAGTTATTGCGGGATCTGGTTGTTTAAAAGTGTGTAGCCCCTCCCACTTCTCTCTCTTCTACCAGTTCTGGCCATGTAGGATGTGCCTGCTTCCCCTTCACCTTCTGCCATGATTATAAGTTTCGTGAGGCCTCCCCAGCCATGTTTCCTGTATAGCCTGCGGAACCATGAGCCAACTAAACCTATTTTCTTTGTGAATTACCCACTCTCATGTATTTCATAAGTACGGCCTATGAATGACCCTGTAAAACAAGTCAAAGAGCTGTGGCATCATTCTAAGAGAAGGGGATACACAGAAGAATTTAAAGCCAATTTTGAGAAGCAGATTTGGGTGAAAAATGATCAATAACTCTGCAATTCTGTAGAAAATAGAATGGGGAAAATAAAAATGAAAGCAGGAACTCAGAACAAAGGCTTAGTAATCCAGGAGCAAGAGAGGAGGGTAGCTTGAACTGAGATGGTGGCAGTATAAACAGTATAAACATCTCTTGAATCCTTCCATTTCTCTTTATCCAGAGAGTAGAAGCCATAAAAGAACATGGTGTTTGAAAAATGCTGACCAGCCTGGCAAGATGGTGAAACCCCGTCTCTACTAAAAATACAAAAATTAACTGGGCGTGGTGGTGGGTGTTTGTAATCCCAGCTACTTGGGAGGCTGAGGCAGGGAATTGCTTAAACCCAGGAGGAGGATGTTGCAGTGAGCTGAGATGGTGCCCCTGCACTCCAGCCTGGGCAACAGAGTGAGACTCTGTCTCAAAAAAAAAAAAAAAAAAGAAAAAGAAAAATGCCCTTGACAGAGATAGGGTGAAGGTAAAGACAGAGAAGAACTGGGGATTAGGCACAGGTTTCTTTTTTTTAACTTTTAATTTTGAACTACTTCTAGACTTACCAAAAAGTTGCAAAAATACGGTTTCCATACATCCCTCGTTGGGTCTTTCCTAATGTCAATGTCAGAGGCATTTTAACCAGAGCAACTCCATCTTGAATAGGGGCTGAGTAAAAATGAGGGTGAGACTCACTGGGCTGCATTCTCAGGAGGTTAAGGCATTCTTTCCTTTTTTTTTTTTTTGAGATGGAGTTTCGCTCTTGTTGCCCAGGCTGGATTGCAGTGGCACGATCTTGGCTCACTGCAACCTCCACCTCCCTGGTTCAAGTGATTCTCCTGCCTCAGCCTCCCGAGTGGCTGGGATTACAAGCATGCACCACCATACCTGGCTAATTTTGTATTTTTAATAGAAATGGGGTTTCTCCATGTTGGTCAGGCTGGTCTCGAACTCCCGACCTCAGGTGATCCACCTGCCTTGGCCTCTCAAAGGACTGAGATTACAGGCACGAGCCATCGTGCCTGGCCAGTTAAGGCTACACTCCTACCAGTGCCATGACAGTTTACAGATGCCATGTGATATCAGGAAGTCACCCTATGTGGTCTAAAAAGGGGAAGCATGAATAATCCACCCCTGTTAGCATATCACCAAGAAATAACCATAAAAATGGGCAACCAGCAGCCCTCAGGGCTGCTCTATGGAGTAGCCATTCTTTATTCTTTTACTTTCCTAATAAACTTGGTTTCACTTTACTCTATGGACTTGCCCTGAATTATTTCTTGCTAGAGATCCAAGAACCCTCTTTTGGGATCTGGAGCAGGACCCTTTTCCTGTAACATTAACATTAGACATATTCACTGTACAATTATCAGAATCAGGAAATTATGGTACACACTAAAGACTCCATTCAAACTTGATCAATTTTCCACTAACATCCTATTTTTTTTTGTTTTTGGTTCCAGAATTCCACGTTGCATTTAATTGTTGTTTATTCTTGGCCTGCTGCCATCTATCACAGTTCTTCAATCTTTCGTGTCTTTTAGGATTTTGATACCGAGGAGACATCAGGGATTTTGCTGACTGTTGGTCAGTTTGGGCTGGTCTGGTGTCTTTGGGTTTCTGTATCTGAGAGCAAGAAGGTAAGTTCCTTGAGAGCAGGGATATTGTCTCATTGTTCAGTGACTAATTCCTAGTGTGGGGAGCAGTAACAAATTCAGTGTACATGCTCAATGTGCTGAAGAAAGGACGAGAGAATAATGTACTAACCACAAGATGGATAAAAACATAACTTTCAGGGATCTCTCCTCTCCTGTCTTAGCAGAAAGGGGAGAACACTGGTTAGGAAACAAAAATGATTTTTTTTGAGAGGATCCATGAACGTATCTAAATGCCTAATTGGCTTCGATTGTGGTAATTACATTACCTTTCTGAGCCTCTGCGATTGCTAGGCACAGGGCTGAATAAAGGTGAACTAGACGCATGGAACAAGCTCCCTTGAGCTCATCGTTCACCTGGGAGGAGGAAATGGAGGTTTCACAGGTACATAGTGATAACGGGGCAGGCGGCCTGCACTGTGTGCTGCAGGAGCACAGCTGGGGATGATGCGAAGTGCAGGAAGGATGCTTTATGGGGAAGGTGACATGTGACAGGCTAGGGCTTGGAGGAGGCTGGGCTCGGACTGGTGATGGAAGAGAGGCCTCAGTGGGGAAGAACGCCTTTGAATGGAAATGAAAGGCAAAGAGCTATGGAGTCTATTTGGAGATGCAGGCAGTGGGGATTGGCCAGAGTATCTGGTGGGAGGATAAAGTGACGAGACTGGAGGCTCGACCAAGAGGTTAGGGTCAGACCTCAGGAGTGCCTGGTTGTCACTGTGCTGAGGGCATTTAACATTTTTCTCGACAATGAGAAGCAGCAGAGTGAACTGCTCAAACTCTTTATTATGTAGGGTCACTGGGTCAGGTGGTGGCCTGATGCTTTCCTCCCAATCTCACTGCAAGGGACAGCCGGGTGGAGGCAAAAAACTGAATATGCTCAGGGACCTCTGGGCTTTGCCCTCCTGTCTTCTGACCCTCATCAAGTGGATTTCTTTCACCTGCCACACCACCTTGCCTTGCCACACCATAATGTAATACAACACGACCTCACCAGGCCAAAACACAACCATGCTATGCCACACAATGCCACACCATGCCACACCACCACCACCATGCTATGCCATGCCATTACACTGTGCCACAAATCGACCATGTTACGTCACTGTCTCATCATGCCACAACCCCTCACTATGCTACTCCCCCTCACTCTGCCACTCCCCCTCACTCTGCCATATCCCCTCACTGTGCCACCCCCTCACCATGCCACACCCCCTCGCCATGTCACACCCCTTCATTATGCCACACTCCCTCACTATGCCACACCCCCTCACTATGCCACACCCCCTCACCATGCCACACTCCCTCATTATGCCACACCCCCTCACTATGCCACACCCCCTCACTATGCCACACCCCCTCACTTTGCCACACCCCCTCACTATGCCACACCCCCTCACCATGCCACACTCCCTCACTATGCCACACCTCCTCACTTTGCCACACCCCCTCACCATGCCACACTCCCTCATTATGCCAGAACTCCACACGATGCCACACCACCTTGTTTACCCACACCATCATGTGATGCCACACAACCTCATCATGCCACACAATCACCACTGTGCCACACCACCACACTGTGCCACACAACCTCACTGTGCCACACCACCACAGTACAGCACACCGTGCCGTACTACCTCACTGTGCCACCCCACCACACTGACACCAGACCACCTTGTTTGACAGGTGCCTGTGCACCCCTTCTCCCCATCTCTCTGGTCTGCTGTTGCACATGCTCCTACCACCAGCTAGAGGTTCTGTTGTCTAGGAAGCCACTGGCCTCTGACTCATGCAATCTAAGCATGTCTCTCCCTGTTTTCTGCCCCTGATGTTATTGGAACATCTCGTCATCATGGCTTTTTATGACAATCATTTGCTCACACACTTACCTCTCTTGTTAAACTGAAAAGTTATTGAAACAGGGAACCATATTTATTTGTTGAATTCCTAGGGCTAGCGCCATGCTTGGCACATCACAGGTACTTGAAAAATAGCTGCTAAATTTAATTATGCTTAATTAAACAGTAGAAAGAGCATTGAACTTGGAGCCAGGAGCCCAAAATCCAAACCCCAGTCCTACAACCAACAAACAAGTTACCCAACCCTCCAGGTCTACCTCTCATCCATAGGAGGGGAAAGGGATAATAATCTCAGTTTCATAGTTTTCTCCTGGAGGACCCTATTATATTTCTGGGACATAATTGCTGTACTTCTGCCCATTGCACTTACCTCACCTGTAATTGTTTATTCAGAGTGAATAGTTTCTAGAGTGGAAACATGCAAAGAATAGACATTACTGGCACGGGAAGTCCCACTGCATGCCAGGCATCACCACGTGCAAGGAAAAGGACATCTTGGATATTTGAAGCAGAAATATAGTGGAGAAAGGACATGAAAGTTGATCAAGAAATTGTCAATACTTTTTGAGAGGCTGAAGGCTTATCAGCAGAGGGAATGCAAGAGCTATAAGCAGAACCATGCCAAGAAGCTTGGCTGGTCCAAGTGCAGTGGTATTTACAAATAATTGATCAGAACCAGTTACAAATTTCTTTGTTCCTTTTCCACTCCCACTGCTTCACTTGACTAGCCTTTAAAAAATAAATAAATAAAATACATTTTAAAATAATAAAAAGAAGAAGCTGGTGCAGTTCAGCCAAGGGGCCAAGGCCACCAGGACGCCTATCATGAGCTGAGGACCCACCATTCTGCTGGACTTCACTTCCAGGCTGTAAGCTCCGTGAGAGTGGAGGCCTTGTCTGTTTTGTTTATGAAGATATGGCCATGGCTAGCACAGCATCTGTGCATGACAGGAACACAAACACCTCACTTAACCTCTCTAGACCTTGATTGACTCATCTCAAAGATGAAGGAAGGTCCCTTTCTCAAAGTGCATTATTCTATATATAACAGAACCTGTTAAGCCTTTCCAGCATGAGGATAGGTAGTAATAATGCTGATGGCACCTGGGGAATAATTTTAAAAGGACAAAAAAAAGGCAAATATAGTACCTTGGTTGTGCATCTACCAGATCCCTACAGGTATGAGCAAATGCAGAATAATGGCAAGGACTAGATAATTCCAAGTTCTGAGAGAACTATGGGGTATGTGCTGCATTTCTGACATTTTCTTTTGGCTCTCTGTCCAGAAAATGGCCTCTGGGTAAAAGATCTGAAATAAAAGTACGCATGGGTCTTGAAAGAGATCCAATTTGCCAACCACATTGGAGGAACCTTGGCATGTTCAGGGGTTTAGGGCTTCTGTACTCCCCTTTGTCAACCTGTTGCAGTCCCCAGCAACCTGACGTGATTGTTACCATAGTGATCACCCCAAATGGAGGGACTCCCATGTCCCTCTTCCTCAAGTAGGCTAAGTAAGGCAGCCTCCTGATGGAAGCCAGGCTGGGCTAGGCCGGGGCCTGCACAGATGGAGCTCCCAAGTCAAGGGAAACTCAGCTGCCCCAGCAGATGCTCCAGGGAGTCCGACACAACTCTACTGCCCAAGGTGAGTGTGCAGAGAAAGGAGGATGAGCTAGTGCTTACGTATGGAAGCAAAGTGGGCCTTTCCCTTCCTCCCAGGGGTGACATTTCTTTCCTCCCTCTGAGCTTTTGCTTTGTCTGTTGTTTTTTAATAGAGACAGTGTCCCACTATGTTGCCCAGGCTGATCCTGAATTCCTGGGCTCAAGCTAGCCTCCCACCTTGGCCTCCCAAAGTGCTAGGATTACAGACATAAACCTCCATACCTGGCCCCTCTGTGCTTTTGGAAAAGCTCCTCCTTCTACCTGGAGTGTGTTCCACTCTCTTATCTTGGCTAAATTCAGGTCTACCATAGATATCTCATCTTGTGAGAAGCCATCCCTGACCCTCCTCAAGCCTGCCCTCCCATAGCACCTTGAGCAGTCCTCAGTCCTTACCACACTATATCTTAATTCCTGCCCTGCAGTCACAAGACTGGCAAAGCACCAAGAAGACAGGAGCTGTGTTCCAATTCACCATGGTACCGAGAATCCTCACGCAGTTCTGGCACAAAGCAGCTGCTCAATAAATATTTGCAGAATGGATGAACTAGAGATTTTATTCCCCTCGTGTGGGAGAAAGATAAAACAAGTTGATATCACAGTTTAAATAAAAGCCACCCACCAGCTTCTACAAGATACCCTGTGGCCTATGAAGCTAGAACTTCATTTCCTGTGCCTTTTCTAACCACAGAGCCTAACTTTAAATGACAACACTTCAACATAAAAAAATTGAGGCGATGTTCAAATGCACTGCCAAGTAGGCTCACATTTTATAAAGACTTTCAACAATAAAACTGAAATAAAACTTATAGGGGTTAGCCCCAAATTCACTAGATAATCAAATTAACCATAAACTCCCACCCATTCTCTTTGATCTCTTCCATTCTCTAAACATTCTGGTAAATTAATCCTTTACTACAATATATTAATATGTAGGAAATGAATAGATGAATAGTTCTGAGGCTGGAAAGGGGGTGAAAAAAGGAAGAATTTATTTATCCTGAAAGGTGCTGATGTATCACAGATATTTTCCAGTCTGAGAATAGGAAATACCAGCTTAGGGATTTGCCTTGCACCTTGAACATGTCCCCTCATCTCTCTGGGTCCTAGTTTCTTCTCCTTCTCCTTCTCTTCTTTTTCTTCTTCTTCTTTTTTTTTTTTTTTTTTTTTCTGAGATGGAGTCTTACTCTGTTGCCCAGCCTGGAGTGCAGTGGTGCAATCTCAGCTCACTGTAACCTCCACCTCCCAGGCTCAAATGATTCTCTTGCCTTAGCCTCCCGAGTAGCTGGGATTGCAGGCACCTGCCACCAAGCCCAGCTAATTTTTGTATTTTTAGTAGAGAAGGGGTTTTTGCCATGTTGGCCAGGCTGGTCTCGAACTCCTGAACTCAAGTGATGAGCCCACCTTGGCCTCCCAAAGTGCTGGGATTACAGGTGTGAGCAACCATGCCCGGCCTCCAGTTTCTCACTTCTAAAGATCAGGAAAACCTGGTGGCTCAAGCCTGTAATCCCAGCACTTCGGGAGGCCCAGACGGGCGGATCACGAGGAGATCAGGAGATCAAGACCATCCTGGCTAACCCGGTGAAACCCCGTCTCTACTAAAAAGTACAAAAAATTAGCCGGGCGCGGGGGCTGGCGCCTGTAGTCCCAGCTACTCGGGAGGCTGAGGCAGGAGAATGGCGTGAACCCAGGAGGCGGAGCTTGCAGTGAGCCGAGATCGTGCCACTGCACTCCAGCCTGGGCGACAGAGCGAGACTCAGTCTCAAAAAAAAAAAAAAAAAAAAAAAAAAGATTAGGAAAACAGTGCCTGCTCTTCCCTCCCACCATAGAAACATGTGCTAGTGGCTCTGCGTGTGTTGGAAGATAAGGAAGCTCCTGAACCCACAAGATTTCTTCCACACCCTCTGGTGGCTTCCAAATAAAAGCTCCATTCAATCAACAAAGATGGCTGTTGTGGAGTTACTGTTCCCAGGCAGGCGCCTCCAAGCACATCCAGACCTCTAGGCTCCTATTACAGAAAGGTCATTAGGACCAACCACAGAAAGGCTGGGCTTAAGAGGACTCGTTGCTAAAGAGGAGTAAGTACATCTCTCCCATCTCTGCACCCTACCCCGCATTCTGGGTCTTAAAGCACAGAGGGTAATTTAAAATGCAACGAGAGGGAGACAGGATTAGGCTGAGTAGGAAGGAACACATTTCTGATGAGGAGAATCAGGGTTAATCTCTTATTGCCATATTTTGACATACACTTCCACCTGGAGAATTCCCTTAACTGCCTTGACTCCACCTACTCATTCTTACTCAACCACTCAAAGGCAAGCCCATGTGGGGGTCCTTCTCCAGCTTTCCCAGGCATCACTAGTCACCCCTCCTGTGCAGTTTTTTTAGCACGACATATGCAACCCTGGTCCACGGCATTCATTATGTCTTGTGGTTGCTCTCAGCACACTAGTCTCTTGCACTAGACTCCGAGCTCCCCATCTTATCTCTGCATTCCTGGGATCTGACACCCAGTGGTGTTCACTCAACCTCTACTGAATGAATGGTCACTGATCCTTTTGCTGCCACTAGACCAGGTGGACCAGAAAGGAAACGGACGACAGGACATTTTCATCTCTAAATCATGACCTTGGGGGATGGAAGATCCCTTAAGAGGTCATCAAGTTGATTCCCCTCATTGAACAAGACTGGTGAATACCTGGTGGGACTCAGTCAGGTCCTCTCTGTCTTTGACTCTCGTCCTCAGCATAATTGTGCCCAAAGCTGTCTTGTCCACTCTCAGCTAATTCCACCTGCCTGTTTGTGAAACTTATTTAATAATTGTATTTTTTTTGTTGTTTTTTGAGACAGAGTCTAACTTTGTCACCCAGGCTAGAATACAGTGGCGTGATCTTGGCTCACTGCAACCTCCACCTCCCAGGTTCAAGTGATTCTCCTGCCTCAGACTCCCGAGTAGTTGGGATTACAGGCATGCGCCACCACAGCCGGCTCATTTTTGTATTTTTAGTAGAGATGGGGTTTCACTATGTTGGTCAGGCTGGTCTTGAACTCCTGACCTCAAGTGATCCACTCGCCTCAGCCTCTCAAAGTGCGGGGATTACAGGCGTGAGCCGCTGCGCCTGGCCCTAACACTTGTATTTTTATCATCTTTTTATTAACCAAACAATATGGAAATTTTCAAGCACATATAAAAGTAGAGAGAAAATTAGAATAAACCTCCCATGTACCCAGCACCCACCTTCAGCAATGACATGCACAATCAGTCTTGTTTTACTTATAGTCACTCGATTATGTTGAAGCAAATTCCAGCCTCATGTCAAAGACACACTTTTTTACTTGAATTGCATTTGTAGAAAGAATAAAAATTAATTTAAATCTCTAGGGTCACTTCCCAATAAGTGGATTTTTGTTTGTTTGTTTGTTACGTTTTTGGTTGGAGGTAGAAAGTCCTTGAAATCACATCACGTACTCTTTCTGATACTCAAACAGATTTTTTATTTTTTTGGAGGCAAATGCGTAATGGATGTCAAGAAACCAGAAATAAGACAGCAAGTATTGCACAGAATGCCTGCATTGACTTTGCAAAGACCAGACCCTCTGGGTTCTCCCTGGAACAAAGATACACAAAAGGCTGGAGCAGCCAAATGGGCCAACCCCTGGAGTGCCTTTTGTCTTTTGTGTTAAAAAGTTGCATTTCGTGCAGACCCAGCCTCCTCCCCCAACCCCTCAGTCTTCTCCTTCGCTCCTACCCACAGGCACACATACAGCAGAAGGGACACCTCTGCACACTCACTGGCCGCCTACACTCATTCACCTGCCAATGGCTGGTTTTGGCACTTGTTTTCCAAACCAGTCGAACTGACAGCCCCAGGACTAGAAAGCTCTTTTGGCTCCACAGAGGCTTAAATCTGTGGCTCCTAGAGGGATCACCACGGGATAAATCAAAAGATACAACCCACATTCCTTCAATGTGCGAAGGCACTTTTTTGGCAGTGTCGGGTTAGGAAGTGTTCAAGAACACTGCATAGTGGCCAATGCTGTTTGTGCTGATCATCATTAACTCTGTTTATATGCTGAAGGGCCCGTATTGGGGAAAATTTCCTGCCCACTCAACACCGCACTGCCCCGGTGTCAATCCTGTCGATCTCAAAGCATGCAGTATACTTACACCTGAGGAACTGCGTGAAGCATGTTTATCATCCGCTTTGGACAGAAGGGGAAGGAAAGACCAGAAAGGGAACGAAGACTTCTCAGGAGCCCGTTTCATGCACTGGGCTACGTATTGTCTTCTTAAATTCCAAAACAATTCTATGAGGTATTTATTTTCATTAGCCCCCTATGACAGATAGAGGACACTGAAGTTCAAAGGATTTAACTGATATGCCTAAAGTCACACAGCTAGTAAATGATAGAGCCTGAATTCTAACACAGGTTTTTCTAACCAGCAAATCCATGCTATTTTTGCTATACCGGTAATTCACAATTATTCCAATTCGCAATAATTCGCAATTATTCTACTTTTATATGTGCTTGAAAATTTCCATATTGTTTGGTTAATAAAAAGATTATAAAAATACATGACAAACATGCTTCACGCAGTTCCTCAGGTGTAAGTATACTGCATCCTCTCCCCTTTTAAGTGAATTTTTTAACTTTTCATTTTGAAATAACGTTAAACTTATTTTTAAAAATTATAAAAATAGGCCGGGCACAGTGGCTCACGTCTGTAATCCCAGCACTTTGGGAGGCCGAGGTGGGTGGATCACTTGAGGTCAGGTGTTTGAGACCAGCCTGATCAACATGGTGAAACCCTGTTTCTACTAAAACTATAAAAATTAGGTGGGCGTGGTGGTGGGCCCCTGTAATCCTAGCTACTAAGGAGGGTGACACAGGAGAACTACTTAAACCTGGGAGGCGGAGGTTGCAGTGAGCTGAGATCGTGCCACTGCACTCCAGCCTGGGCAACAAAATGAGACTCCATCTCAAAAAAAAAAAAAAAAAAAACAGCATGAAGATTTCTCATATGACTTTCAGCCAAGTTCCCCAAAAGTTAAATCTCATTTAACCATAGTACAATTACCCAAACTAGGAACTTAACATTGATACAAGTCTAGTAACTAATCTACAGACCTTATTTGAATTTCACCGAGGGTCCCACTAATGTCCTTTACGTGGTCCAGAATCCAATCCAGATTATACAAAGTATTTAATTGTTATATCACCTTAGACTCTTCCAATCTGAGACAGTTCTCCATCATTCTATATGTACACTTTTATATACACACACACACACTTTTTTGACATGATCTCGCTCTGTCACTGAGGCTGGAGTGTGTAGTGCAGTCATGGCTCCCTGCAGCCTCTGCCTCTGGGTCCAAGCAGTCCTCCCACCTCAGTCCCCTGAATAGCTGGGACCACAGGCGTGTACCACCATGCTTGGCTAATTTTTAAATTTTTTTTGTAGAAGTAAAGTTTCACTATACTGCCCAGTGTGGTCACAAACTCCTGGGCTCAAGCAATCTTCCTGCCTTAGTCAGTCAAAGTGCTGGGATTGCAGGAATGAGGCACCATGCCCGGCCGTTCTTCTATATCTTTCCTGATGTTGAGACTTTGGAAAGTACTGGCTAGTTATTTTATACAATCTCTCTAATTAGACTCTTTTTAATATTCAGAAAGTATCACAAACCCTCAAATGACTGTAGTTATATTTTGAGTATCTCTTTGAGAATATATTTATTGACAAGCTACAGTAAATTGAAGGATGCTTTTGAGTTTGTTCCATATACATTTGAAAAATAGTAAGTATATCTGTGAGATCATTTTACTTAGCTACAGGCAATGGTTGGGTATATTTAGTTTCATCTATTCCTGACAGATGATATCATGGTAGCTCCTCCTGAGGTCAGCAGCCCACAGTCATACACAGTCGAAGGCAGACATTTTCGAAGTTTGAAGAAAACAATAGAGAGCTTGTGAGGTCATATAAAAACACCAAGCACTAATGTTTAATGTATATTTGTGATTTTATTGTATGTTTGTGTTCTGCATTATGCTAACATTTTCACATTCATTATATCAGTTAACCTCACAACAACCTCTGGGACAGGTACTGTTATTATCATTGCCATTCTACAGTGGAGAAAATTAAGATTCTGAGTCTATAAGTGACTTGCCCAAGGATACACATCTACTGCACAGTAACAGTGGGATCTGAAAGCAGTTCTGCCTGACTCTATAAGCCCTGTGTTCTTATCAACCTTGCTAGTTTTCTACAAAAGCATCTCTGACTCCTTGCTTTCATTGTCCTTGTGCCAGGAACATCCTTCATTTTCTATTTCCCAAATTCTTTTCCCTTTTCAGCCTTTAATGTCCAGTTTTTAGGCCATTCTTCTAGGGAGGCATCTGCTATAGGTGGAAGGAAGAATTGGATTTATATCAACCCCAGGTGTGACTGGGGCATCACAAGGCATAAAAGAGGACAGCAGAACTAGAAGCAGCTTGGATATTCCAGAGTACAACCTCCTCTTTTTATAAAAGAGCAAATAAGAACAATAACTAGTAATACTTATTGCATGCTTAATGTGGGTCAAGTGGTGTTCTAAAAGCTTGCCATGTGTTTTTTCATTCATTCACTCACTCTACCTTTATTGAGGTAGAGACTTCTAGAACTCACCCATCTCTGGAAAAAAAGCCTTCGTCTTTTTGCCAGCACCCAGAAGGATTATACTCCCCACCCCTATTGCTGTTAGGCAAAAACATATTCCTAGATCCAGCCAGGGAGTTGTAGGCAAAAGTGATATGTCAGTCCTGAGTTGAAACACTTCGTTGTTGGGGCTTAGTGAGCTGTGAGGGATGGAGCTGTGTACCATCTGTTGCCCTGCTCTGGGATCTAGGGGAAAGAAACCAAATGGGGAGAAATGGGAAGCGAGCCCCAGATTTGGCTTCACTCAAGAATACCCTGAGAACATAATTCAGGAGTGGGAATTTATGGTTGTATTAGTCAGGGAAATTAACATTAGCTGGGTAACAGACAAACCCCCAAGCTTCAGTATCTTAACGCAATCAAAGTTAGCATTTCCCTCATGTCAGAGCCCATGTTGGTCAGACTTTTCCATCTTGCAGATATCCCATCTAGGACTTAGAGTTCTCAGATCCCTGAGGCAGGGGAGAAGAGAGATGCAAGAGGCATCCCTTCCTGCCTCTGCCATGGGTGACACATGCCTCTTCATTCCTAGTCACATGGCCCTGTTGTAGCCAAGTACCCCCATTTTTCTACAAAAAAGAGAATGAATTATTATTTTTATTATTTTTTCCTCTTATTTTCTCTTTTCTCTGTTTCCCCCTATTCCCCACTTCCTACTTAGTCCTTTAGAAAGGCAATTATAGCTTTTCACCTCCTCTTCATCAGGCTCTCCCTACAGGGCAAGTTCACCTAACTATGTACTTAGAAGCTTGAGTGGAACTCACCCACCAGGAGGTTGCCTCAAGAGACAACAGTCAATCTACAACCCCAAGTATGCCCACTACAAAACTCTCTCCCACCTGGAAAGCTTCGGTCACATTTACAGTCTAGTTCTGCTCTTGAAGATGCCAGCAGTCACCAGCTTGACCACCCAGTAGATAAGGCACTGAAATGAGTTATGCAGACCTCCACCTGCTTGCTTCCTCCACTGTGTGTCTTTCGCGCTGAGACCCCTTCTAAAAGCACCTGATTTCTGCTCTAAAAACGAAGTGGTACCTTTAAGGCAAGAAGCCTGTACTTCTTCCCCTAAGCTAGCTTTAGAATAAAAAGTCACTTTCTTCATAGCAGATCTTACTCTTATTAATTGAACTCTGCCAGTGCTGAATGACTGAACTTGCATTTTTGATTACATCATACCCTCCCAACTAACTCTCCTCTCCTCCTCCAGGGCCCACACCTCTGTTCCTTGTTCCAGAACCTCAGGTCTGGTGGACACATGTCTTCTCCCCATTTGGTTTCCTACTAATACACAGTATTCCTGAAGTAATCATCTACTTTGGAATTCTCAAAGCCAGAGACTGAAAATGCCCTGGGATCACAGCCTGGGACTCCATGTATCATCTCCTTCCTGAAGCACTTCTTGATGTCCACAGATGTTTCAAAACTACTTTAAAGTATAGCCAGGTCAGAATAACTTCAGTCACTTATGCTTTTTGATGTATTCATGTACCATCTATACTATTATTTTCTTCAAACTTAACATTTGCCTTTAAATGTCTCACATTTCTATTTCAATAAATTTATTTCTAAGGGAGACTTTTTGTCACTGCCATAAATGAAAGACTGGTACCATTTGCCATAAAAAGAATAGACAAACTCTGGGACATCCATGCGATGGAATATTATTCAGTGCTAAGAAGAAATGTGCTATCAACCACAAAAAGACACTGAGACATGGAGGAAGTTTAAATGCATATTACTAAGTGAAAAAGCCAATCTGAAAAGGCTATACACTATCTGATTCCAATTATATGACATCCTAGAAAAGGCCAAATATTTTGCCAGGAGATTGGGAGTGGAAGCAGGGAGACGAATAGGTGGTGGAGCACAGCGGGTTTTTAGGTATGATACCATACCATAGGTTTTCTGTGTGATACCATAATGGTGAATACATGTCACTATATGTTTGTCAAAACCCTCAGAATGTACGATACCAACAGTGAACCCTCATGTATTCTATGGACTTTGGGTGATAATGATGTGTCAATGCAGGGTCAGTTGTAACAAATGTTCCACCCTGGTGGGATTTTTTTTTTTTGCTTTTATTTTGTTTTGTGGAGATGGAGTCTTGCTATGTTGCCCAGGCTCGTCTCAAACTCCAGGGCTCAAACGATCCTCCCACTTCAGCCTCCCAAAGTGCTGGGATTACAGCATGAGCCATTGTGCCTGGCCAAAGTACGGGTTGTTGATGGTAGGGTAGCAGGGAGTACATGGGAACTCTCTGTACTTTCTGTTCAATTTTGCTGTGAACCTAAGGCTGCTCTAAAAAAATGAAGCCCATTAAAAAAAGGAGTAGACACATACAAATATAAACAAAACAAGGTGAGAAATTCTAGCTAAAATAAGTGCATGTCCGAAGATCTGAGTCTAATGCCTTCTTTCTTTGTTTATAAAGCAGACTGACATCCCTAGAAAGGTGTTAAATACATATTATCACTAGGGTGAGATTTTCTCCTAGACATAATCATGAAGCATGAGAGCAGACTGAAAAGGGAACAACATTCTTACCTGGGGATCAACGTTATTTAACATCATGTCTGTCTGGGGCTGTCCATCCCATCCTAGGTTTTCAGAAACACCAGTCCAAGGAGGACCTTCAATGCAAACCTCTTGCTTGCATATTGGGCAAGCATTTCCTCTGCAACTTCCTCTGCATGCTTGTCTGCATGCATGGTCTGCCCCTGACCTGTAGGGACTCAAAGTGCAGGAAAGTGTCTTTCTACATAGCTCCTGCCAAGCAGAGAGTGCTGCTTCATAAAGATCTGTCAGGGACCTGGTGATGATGGAGATGGATAAAGACAACGATGTTGGGAGTGAGGGACCCAAGGAAGAGAGGACAGAGTTCAGCTGAATCAGACAATACAGAGGCAGAAAATCTGCTAAACAGAGACTGGTCCAAAACACCCATCCCTGATTGTCAGTCATAAAAACAGCTTGGGGTTTACTGTGATGGAAGCATAGCCTTAGACATCTGATTTTTTAAAGACTTCAGTGAGAGAGGGTAGTAGGAAAAGCAACAGTGTGATCTGAGGGCTCCATTCCAGGTCTCTGAGACACACTAGTGGGATGGGGTAAATATCACTCCCTTTCAGTTAGCAGCTGTTGTGTGCCTAGATCTTTAATGCATCATGTCAATTCCTTACAAATGCTCAAACTCAGTATTTTATCTCTGTTTTATAAACAATAAAATCTAGGTCCAGGGAAGTTAAATAAGTTGCCCAAGACCACTCAGCTGGGAAAGGCCCCAAATGGGAATGAAATCCATGTCTTTTGGACTTCAAAGCCCATGTTCTTCCCGTCATTCTGCAATAGAATAAGGAAATGCATGCTAGCCAAATGGTCTTAAGCCAAGATAATGATCACTATGATTACTAGGACAAGAATCATCACTATTTGTCATTATAGAAACAGTAAATGAGGTTGGATGAGATTGCAAGGGGTCATCCATACCCCCGTTGCTTGGCCTTTTAGTTTATACACATATGTGTGCACACACGCATGCACACACACACAAATATATCCTCTACCACACATATACATATAAATATAGCACTATTAATCCGTAATGAACATGTGCAAGTAGCAGGGGGAAAGGATTAGCAAATAATGAGTCCCTACTGTTTGCAGAGCCCTATGCTAGCCACTGGGGTGGCTTCAAGAGGGTTCTTTCAGACATTGATGTTGATTCTATTCAACCACATCCAAAACAGTCTTTCCATAAAGGAGAAAAATAACTTGATCTGTCCTTCTCAACACCTCTATGGACAGGTCCTGCAAAACACCTCACGAGTACAATTCGCTGGGTTCAGGAATGGGGCCCTTGTATACCTCTTGTGAGTCATGAAGTCATTCTTGGATCACAGAGTTGGGTAGAACCTGTATTTGGAAACTCCCCCCTTTCTTTCCCTGACAATTTGCATCTACCTGGATTTCAAATTGTAACTTACTCAATTTTGCTCTTTTGTCATGAGACAGTCAGCCCCAGGTACACCTCACCTTTGCTTTTACCATACACAGAATGGGGTATCAAATGTGTACTATATGTACATGTAAACTCTGGCTTACATATGATGCATCTCGGGAGGGGGATGGTATGCAGCTTGGGCCACACAGTATTTGCTTGCCAGCTCCTTTACATCCAGGCTTACTTCCAACTTGGCTTCCTTCCCAGCAAACAAGCAGCAGCTCGCTCATCCCCACACTCCTTTGAGTGTCTCCTCTCCCTCCAACCTCCTCTCCCTCCCCCATCTCACAGGCCACAGCTGGACTTTTCCAGCATACCAGCTGGAAAAACAGGCAGAAAGAGAGAATCCCAATATCTCTCCTTTTTCTCTCCCAGCCTCTTGTGAAATCCATATTTTGTAACTTCCTGCCCTGCTAGCCTTAAGTCACTTTCTCGATGGGGGCCTCAGCTAGAAGCCACATCCAATAAATTGGTCAACTCACCCCAAGCTGATCCTGGTAAGTGAAGGATTACTACAAACTGAACACTGTGTAGAGAATCTTACAATCAATTGATTTGAGAACTGCTCTGCAACTGCCAAGACACAGGCATCTCCCTTCCTCTCGTTCCCAGTTCTGCCTGTGAAAGCGAGACAGATGCATTCAATGTTGTATTCGTGCTTATGCGTGACCAAGTGTGTACATGTAAGACAGCGATATCTGTGAAATAACCTGTAACCCTGTGGTGGGGTTTTAACATCCTTACCTTACCTCCCAATAGAGAATTAGAGCTTTGGTAAGAGGCTTGAGTGAAGAAAAGTTTCTTGGAGCTTCCAATTTAAGTAGGACCAGGACTGACAGAAATAGGAACTGAAAGCTCACAACTCTTGGAGGTAAGTGGGCTCCCCCTTTCCCAGGATGATTTTGTATCCTTGGGTCCATGATGGTGTCTGTTGCCTATTGGCCATGAAGGACTTGCTCTCCCATCATGATGTATGCATGGTGAAAATTTACAATTGCAGCATTGTAAATGGCTGGTAACACCTTAGGATTTCCATGAACACAGGACAGAAACTGTTCTTTCCAATCTTTGCTGAAGATATATTTGTATATGCCATGTAATGTGTTTACTGAGCCTAGATGTCCTGAGATAAGATAACCCCTTGAATTGGAGAAGGTGAGGGGATCATCTCTTTTTGCTTAGATTAAAAATCTCCCAGACCCCAAAATTATCTTATTTATGAATTCTAACTCCCAAGCTCAGAAGGGATCTTGAGGATTATCTAGTCCCAGGTCCCCATAAGATCTCACTTCTAAGGCAGCCTATAAGATCTTGGGACAGCTTTCATGGAAAGTTTGTATAATAGTGAAACCCAAGTTTACTTCCCTGGAAATTCTATCACTATCGAAGGCACTGCCCTGTGGACCCTTTCTTCTGCAGAGCACATCTTTGGCATTTGATACCACTTTTTTCCTAAATGTTCTCTTTTCCCCAGTTCTCCTACCTATGAAGCTGCCCACTGGAGGAGCTCCAGAGGCTGGTCCTTTCAAGAAATACTCATACAGCATGAAGCAGGTGCCAGGTACTGGGTTGAGAGCTGATGATCCAGCAACGAATGAACACACACAGTTCACTTCCTCCAGGGATCTTGTAGTCCCTTTGCAGTGCTCCCCTTAGACCTAGACAAGATAACCTCTAGCTCTAGAGGACCCCACTCTGCTCCCCCTTCAGCTGAACCTCTCCCCACAGTGTGAGGAGTCTGCAGGGTCAAGGAACCTCACCTGTCTTCTGGAATATGCTCCAATTACCTGGAACTCTGGAATTCCTGTCCAGAGAGCCATGAACTTGCTCCCAGGACCTGCAGGACTCTCTTCTTTGGATCCATAAACTCTTCCCTCCCTGGCCCAAGGGCAGGGATTGGGGCAAGGCACCACTGTTTGGGGCATGGTATGGACAGAGCTTGGACAAGCCAGCAGGACTGTGTGTACACGTGGGTCCAAGGCTCATTAGTACAGGCTAGAGTCAGCATTGGAAAGAGAATCAGAATGTCCTGTAGACCAAAAGACAGTTATCCTCATTTGACTAGCACAGAATCCAGAGACATCTAAAAGTTCTAAATTCAAACCTGTCTCCCAGGTTGTTTTCAAGGAGTATTTGTTAGGAAAGGAGGATAAAATATATTTTAACAGTTTGTTAGCTGGATTTACTGCTTTTAAATATTTTGGCCCATGGTATGTGAGGTTCCATTTATACTCCTGCCCCAGGGCCTGTAAATGTGAGGGATGGGTCTCTTCTTTGTGGAAGACAGATACTAAATAACCACACAAAGAAATGTAAAATCAAACCATAGCACTAAGACGACTAAGTACACCATTTAAGTCTCTTCTAAAATGCTCTACTTGAGCTCCATTCCCAGGTTTTCATTGCATCTTAGGATCTCCAGATTCCCCATGCCCTGAAAAGCCATATCTTATTCCCAACTAACCGAAACACTGACTAGACCATTCCATACAATTATTGCCCCTTCTGAACACAGAATTCCAGGGAAGCCAACCCCAGAAAGAATAAAAAGGCAGATTAAGCTTGCTAAACTTATCCAGATACACGTCCTACTTTCCATTAGGGCCAGAACAGGTGGCCTCCCACCCTAGCTTCTGACTGCCATGGTGGATTTCGTCTTTGCACCCACCTCTAGGCACTCCACAGCTGCCTAGCTGGGAGGCGGATTCGCCTCTTTTCAAGGTATCCATGTGTGGAGTGCCTGGAGGTTGTTCCACAAAGATAAAATCCTCCATGGCAGTCAGATGTGGGGGTGGGGGACACACATCTCTTCTGCTTCCATCTGTCCAACCTCAGCCTGGCAGCCTAAATCTATTTCTTCTCACTTGGTCTTCGGCAGCAATAGAGAAGTCTTCTCTAACTAACTGTAGATAAAGTGGCAAATTCCCCGACTTGTCTTTTTCAATAGGCACCCCGCCCACTAGCTGCTTTTAAATACACATCTCTTTCTTGTACCTGATATTACTGTAATTCACTCAGCCTCACTGTCTGTGTGTTCTTGATTTCTATCAGCCCCTGTGATGTCTGGGTTAGATTGTGACACTCCCAGAGGGCAGGACCACATCTACCCTGCATCTCTGGACCTTGTCCAGCAGAACAGCAGGCAAAAGGTAGGTGCTTAATAAAGACTTTGATGATGGAAATGGACAAGCTGCGCTCTGTGCCTAGAGCATTATAAGTCTGCAAGAAACAGTCCACATACATGCCACAATCATAGTGGCTTCCTGACAGCCTGTGGGCTAGGGCACACTTTTCCTTTTAAACAAGGCAGGAACAGCACTCTCTTGAATCTGAGATAGTAATAATAACAATAACAAAATGCTATGATAGCACTGCTCTTATAGTATTGACTGATTTGATGCTCAGAATAATCTTATGACATAGGGACTATTATTATTTTCCCAGTTGTACAAATGAGGAATCCAAGACACAGACAGGGTGTATAACTTGTTCAGGCCTATAGCTGGGGACATCTGGCTTCAGAGAGTTCAGATTACCCACAATGGTACATTGTCCCACAAAGTGGGCTAGCGCAGCTTCAACGAAAAAGGGAGAGTGAGGAAGTTTTGAGCTGGACTCTGGTTCTACAGTCTCATGGGTCCTGACCCCTGCTCAACATGAATGAATGGTGGAGAGGAGAGAGGCTACTCAGTAGCTTTTTAGCATGGAGCCAAGTAGGTTCTCAGAGCAAGTGTTCACACCTATCCCTCTCTCAGTTCCTGTCTTCTCTTCCATTTTTCCAACATGCTAAGCTCATTCACATTCACGCTTTTGAACTTGCTATTTCCTCCACCTGAAATGCTCTTCCCCTAGACCTATGCATTGCCGGGCCCTTCTCATCATTTAGGTATCAGCTCAGATGACACATTCTTAGGAAGACTTTTCCTGATTACCCTATCTAATGTGGTGGTGCCTTTCCTACTACCTCCCTTTCATTCCTTTCTAACTCATTTTCCTTTTTTAAATTTCATCACGGCACTTAAATTACCTTATTTTCTTACTATTTTACTTGTCTATGTATGGTCTCTACCAGAATGTCAGCTTCAGGAGAGCAGAAATTTCATCTGTTTTGTTCACTCCTGAATACTCATGCCTGGAACAGCAACGGGCACACTGTAGATGCCCCCAAAAAATTGTTAAATAAATGCATGCACCAATGAATGGATGCAAAGTCCTTTGTAGGTAGGTGCAAAGGTGAAACTAGCTGGATTCTCTTGTTCCTCACCACAGATATTGCAAGCCCTTGGCAGGAAAGGACCAAATATTCATTTTTTGGGCAGTTGTTTAGCCCCTATAGCAGTAGCAAATGATTGGGGTGATGGGGAGTGGGGAGGTGGGGGTCTGCTTAATTCCTTTGTTTGGCCAGAGATAACACCAAGATATTCAGCTACTAAGATTGCAGACCACATTTCCTCCAGGGCCATGTGTAGACAATTGCTGAACAGCTCTCTCCCTGAACAGAAACTAAAATACAGAAATTTTTTCTCTCTCTTTCCCCCATTCCCCCTCCCTCCTCCTCCTCCTCCTCCTCTCTCTGTCCCTCTCTTTCTCCTTCCCCTCTGCTGCTGTTGCCCTTCTATCTCTCTATCTCTCTCTTCCTTCTCTAGAGTTTCCCTTATCTTCTCTCCTTTGTCTCTTTCATAGAAATGCTGTGGGAAAAAAAAAAAAAAAAGAAGAAAGTGGGAAACTGTATTCTCCACACCTAATGCAGTACTCACATTGCTCTTATTACTGCTATAACACAATCCCATTAAAGCCTCTTGGTTCCTGCACAGATAAAGTAAACCCCCAAAACATAATAATCATATGCAGGAAGTGCTTAATTTGATCCAGTCTTAATGCAGACTTGGCCCCCTAATCCTCTCACATAATAGAGCCCATTCCTTTACTGGTGTTAGCTTTTTTTATTCAATGCTTTATTTATGACACATCATCAAAATAATGAACAAGAAAGGAAAGCTTCTAACCTCTGACCAGATCTTGTATCACATGAGGGTATTTCACAATATTGCCATTTTTTTTTCTTTTTCTTTTTTCAATAAAATACAGCTTTCTGTTATCAAAATACATGCTCATTATATATAAATCCCTTCCAAGATATTTTTTATACTTGTTTTCTCCTGGATTCTCCCAACACACCTCTGAGGAAGGGAGAGGGGCATGAAAAGGTGTCTCCAAATCATGTAAGTTGGAAAAGCAGCCCAGAGGCATAAAGCTATTTGGAGAAGTTCACACAGCAGGGGAAATATTATCCCAGGGCACCTCCAAGTCCTGCTGTTTTCTAGATACAAGAGTGCTCTTGCCAGAAGCCACACTCGCAGCAGCCCCTGTGACATGCAGACCTGAGCCCATATGGGAGACAAAAGAAATGCCTTAGGAATTTAGGAAGCTAAATAATTCTTTCTTTTGAAAAGTATGAAGTACTTGATGGTGGCAAGAGCCTGATATTAAAGTGAGGCACCCTCTTGTTGTCAGCCAAGCCACTCTATCCCACAGCTCTGATGGAGCCTGGTGCTGGAAGTAGAGAGAAGGACTGAAGGAAAGGCACTCTGGAAGTTTTTTCCTAACAGGAGTTTTCAACTCTGGACAACACTTTATTGGATACTTAGGTAATCTTAGTCATAAGAAGGAAGAATCCAGCCCCCAGCCTCTCAGAGACATTTATTCATACTGAGATCTATATCACTTCCCCTCATAATTCCAAGCTGTAGCTCCAGGAATCGCTAGTCCCTAAAGTTCTTTGTCCATTGAAAGCAAAGCAAGAAAATGAATGAAAATGCCAGCTAAGCCTGCGTCTTACAGAGCACACCCTCAGCAAGAACCAGAGCCAGTCAAAGCCTGGCATGGCATCCTGCTGCACTACCACTTCCACAAGGAGTATCCAGAGGTCTTCTCTGCACTTCAGGAAACTACTGAAGAAGTGGCTGATGGGAACACATAACCTTGCCCACCTTGCAATTGAATATTCCTTCTCCAGCATCACTTACTGGCTGAGCCTTTCTATCTGTGATTCTTTGGAGAGTGTTGCCACCTTCTATGGTTCTTGAAGAATGTACACATGCTATCCAGCACTACTGGCACTAGATTGTAGGTGAACTTAGGAGAGGTGTTTGTGAAAAATCTGAATGAATAGGGTAGGGAAAACCTGCCAGACTTGGGAAAGCTCTGGTCCATGAGAGAGTTGGCATTCCCTATCCTGGATGGGCAGCATTTAAGGGATTTTCTAAGTCAATACACTTTAGGTCTGAAAGGAGAAATAACAAGATACCTTATTCCCTACTCCAGTCCTTTAAACTCACTCTCATTCCTATTTACCTGCCTGTTTTCAACATAGAAAAATTTGGGTCTGCCAAGAAGTGTCTCAGCAAACCATTTAGTCTTGGGCCTAGAATCCCTCTCCATTTCCTCCTCAGTCGCTAGAACATAATGCCGAGATGTCAATGTGATATGAAAGAAAGTTGTCCAAAGTGAAAGAACAAGCTTACTGGATTTCAACCTATGAGAATAGGAAAAGAGAACAAGATCTTGGCATACTCTCAGAGCAGGAAGAAGTTGGGATATGGGACTGAAGATGAGCTAGACGAAATGTTATTAACAACAAATTAGATAAAAGGATATCTTGGCAACCAGTGTGAATGTACCACCAAGTTTCTTCACTCCGTTACTTCTAGATCTTCTATTCTGAGGATGTTTGTGAAATTTGGAGATGGAATTGGAGACACTAGCATTGGAAAGAAAATGCAAAACCTAGAACACAAACGAACCACCAAGCAGGCTCCATGGGGAACCAGACACTCATTGGGCAAAGTTAACCACAAGAAATATCAATGAGGGCTCTTAAACATAGAGTCCTCATACTAGAGGCAACATAATGGTTCCCCAGGGCAAGCAGGCGAGTAGCAATCTGCAAGACCTGAAAATACCACAGGAAGCAGGACAAGAGAAAAGGGGACTCACCTGTTCTGGCCCCTGGAAGCAGATGCGGCAGAGTGGGGTCCTCATACCACTGTCCAAGCTGCTGCCCAGTGAGTAACGATCCTCGGTCTTCTCCTTACAGAAGTCATCTGAGGAGGCACTGCTGAGCAGTGAGGCAGGTGGCTCTGTGGCTGGGCCACCCCAGTCATTTTCCACAGAAGAAGGTGGCAAGGGGGGTGGAGGTGGCACAGGAGGGGGCTCCCTGCCCACCACTTCTCGGGGGCCCCTCCAGCCTGCCCACCCCCCGGCGCCCAGAGCCGGAAGGGTGTTGTTGTTGGCCGCCAAACCGGGGGGCTGGAGGTCGCCGTGCATGGGCAGGGGCGCTTGAGGAGGGCGCCGCAGTAAGAAAACCTTCAGGTCATTGAAGAGCATGCGGCAGCGGCACTTGAGGAGACCCTGGTGGCGCAACATCTGGGGGGCTGGGGCGCACAATCCACAGCAGTACCAGCCGCAGCAGCAGCACCACCACCACCAGAGCAGCCCACACAGGGGCATCAGCATGTGCCCCGTGGAAGAAGAGAGCCCAAGAGGGGTGGCCGGAGTCTTAAAAGAGGGGGACAGGACAGATTTGGGGGCCCACAGTGGATCTGTATTGTGGGGGCAGTCTGCTTTCTCACTGGCTTTTCGTACAACCCCTCCAAGTAGCAAATAAATTGATCCCAGGACTGAGAAGTGTGAGTCACTGGTTCTGAACTCCACCTGCAAAGCCCAATAACAAAAAAGTTTTTCTTGCCCTCACACACCCACCCCAACCTCCAACTTTGTTCAGTGTGTCTCCTTTCTGCCTTTGACCTGAGGACACTGGTAGGAGCAGAGGGTTTGAAGAAGTGTGCTGAAGGGGCCACTAGAGCCTTAAGATCAATGTTGAATTGTTTAAAAGTTCCCCAGGAAAGGATTATTGGGTTCTTCTCAAATTCCTAGGCCGTGAGAAATCTTTCTTTTATATAAAAGGGTGAGGACAATTGTAAATCAAATTTGGAGTGGATTGAACTGGGCTTAGAGAAAACTAGCTCAATGAAGAATTGAAGACTGCATGTGTGAGAGAGAAAAGATAGTTCTTCTCAGGTGGTAGGGGTTAGGGGGAGTCAAGATAGGGGAGGAGAGAAGATTGGGAGAAGTTTTAATTCTCCTGGGCAGAAAACTGGGGCAATTAACCCCCAGAAGCACCAGAGTTGCTTTTAAGAGAGCAGTTGGGTGGGGGAGGGGGTTGCAGGTGAAACTGGGCTAGGGGCTTGTGCTTTGCCTCTGCAGCCAAAGGGCTAAGCAGAAGAGGGGAAAGCCAATTAGGAGAAGAGAGGTAAAATAGAGGGTTAGGAAGGAAAAAGGATGGAAGAAAAAGAAAAGATCGTTTAACCCTTGCAGAGGCGCCTCCTTCCTGAGCGTGAAGATCCTGGCTAGAGGAAGGATGTGTGTACCGGGGTGAGAGGGCGGTGGAGCAGAGAACAGGGGTAGAGGAGGGGGGCGTGTGGGAGAGAACAGGAGAAAGGAGCGGTTACATTATCTCAGCCCCCAGCCCACCCCTGCTGCAGTCGGCAAATCCGTGCCCCCCCCCCCCCTCGGTTCCATCAAAGGTCCCTTCGGGCGAGGGGCAAGAGCCGAGAGAAGGGCAGGTCCGGGCGGGCGAGTGGCCTCGCCTTCTCCTCCTCTTCCTCCTCTGGGTCGCGGTCGCCCTCCTCCTCCGGCTCCGGGTCGGCCCGCGCCCGCAGCTGCTGCTGCGGCGGTGGAGGCGACTGCTGCTCGGCGTCCGGATGTCTCCGGGGCGGGGGCTGCTCGGGCTCGTCCTCTGGCTGCTGCCCGCCGTCCGGCGCGGTCGCGACTCCGGCCTTCATGATCCTCCTCCTCCTCCTCCCCCTTCCCTGGGGGCCAGCCCTGAGCCCCCGCGCCCGGGCAGCGCTGCCATGCAACCAGAAGCGAGGCAGGCGTGGGGGTGGGGGCGGCTGGGGAGTGAGGAGGGGGGGTAATAAAAAATGAAATAATACTAGTGGAATAATTCGGTTCTCAGTCAGGCAAGAGTGCTTCTGAAGGGTGGGGGCGGAGGAGGGCGGCTGCCGGGTCTGCTCGGCAGCTCTGCCCCCGCTACCCCCACCAAGGGCGGCCTCGGCCCGCTCTCTGCCCCCCCACCCCGCCCCTTCCTCCTCTCCGCCGCCTCTGGCTGGCTGGGTTCGCTGTTGCTACCTCTCCTCGCAGATGCAACGAGGTAAGGCTTGTTTGCGGTGCCAGCTGAAGGTGGGGAGGGGGGAGCGAAGCAGTGTGGCCGAGGTGGGAGGCAGCCGGCACTTGGCTCCAGCTTGGTCCTCGCGACTCCCCAAAACCGTATATAAATATATCTCTTATAAAAGCCGAGAGGAAGCAAATCAGATTCCAGGCTGCTGCCAGGTGTTGTCTCGTCTTCCGCCGTTGCTCAGCACCCGCCGCTGCCCCCACTGGCTCGGTTCCCAAAGGGGTGGTGCTGGAAGGAGGTGGCGGGGCGGCTAGCTGACCGTCCGAGAATTGGAAACAAGGTTCTTGCAGCGAGGGAGGCTCTCGGCTATCTCCGCCGCCGGCGCCGCGGCCGCCGCTGCTGCATTCAGCACCCCGGGCGAGTGGACAGCTCCCACCCAGACCCCGCGCGTCACGCTAGTGGGGTCCTGACGCAGACGCCGCGGAGGGATGGAGGAGGGAAAGGGGATGAGAGGAAAAGAAGCTGGAGGGAGAGGGAGCAAGAGGAGGAGAGACTGTGCGAGGGAAGGGGATGGGGAGGGACCAAGGGAAAGGGAGGTAACCAGGAGAGGGAGGGATTGAGGAAGGGAGGGAGGAGGGAGCGAAGTGAAGAGCAAAAGAAAGAAAGAGAAAGGCCACGGGGAGGGAGGGGAGCGATTCAGGCAGTAACTCTTGCGTTTTCCTCAGCAGGAACGTGTCGGTGTGGAAGGTCTGGTTGTAGACTCTCTGCCCGCTGTCCACTATCACAGTTCCCCTCTTTGCACATACAAGACACAGACACCTCTCGACCAGAGACCGTTTCTCTGTTCACGTAAACATTTAAAGTAGATCTCAGTCTGCAAGGTTTCGAGGAGATAAAGTTTTGTGACTTCCACAATGAAGCTGGGACTTGATGGAGATTAAATCCCTCACGACTAAGACCTCATGAGAAGGAAATGCTTCAAATGTTCAAACAGGGAGGAGGATGCTAGTACCATTTTTTTTTTTTTTTGTCAACTTCTTCGTCTAGAATTTAAGCTCCAACTGACAGAGATAATTTTTTAATTCATCTGATCCCATGTGCCTAAGTCAGTGATGGTATGTAGTAAGTGTTCAATGCATATTTGTTGAATGGCTTGTGGCCACCATCACCACAGTCATCACTACTGTAAGTCACAGTCCTCTTTCAATTGTGAATCATAAGAATCCAGAGCAATATTTCATCTTCGTCTTCACCAATATCCCCAGCCTCCTCCCTATTCAAGCCTTTCACTGAGCTGCTGACAAGAGGTAATTTGAAATGGATTTTAATTTCCTCTCCTACTTCTGCTACTGACTCATGTCACCCTACCCTATTTTTCTCAAGGAGTTTCTAGTGAGCAGCAAAGTGTCCCTAAATGTGAAGAGCAAGAAAAAGCAGGAAACTTAAAGTGTGCTATATAAAACCTCAGTATTTGCAGCTGTAGAATTTGGTCATTGAAAACTTAGGATTGCTTTTTTTTTTTTTTTTTTTGCCTTTCCTTATAAACTCTCCCCCTCCCACACACACACACCCCTCTAGGACCATAGAGAAGTTATGCCAGTGATTCATCCAAACAGCCGTGGTAATGTCTTTAGAAATATTGGAGCCATAGACAGAGTAGCATGCAAAATTTCTGCAGCAAAATATCATTGGAATGAAGTTCAGTCCAATGAGTCATAAGAAAACTACCCTTTTGCTGCCATCTCTATGAATGATTCATTCCTATAAGCTCTAAGGAGAAACGACCTACATCTCAGTCTTGGTTAACCCAGCATGGATACTTGTCTGAATCATGCCCCAGGACCCACCATGGATGCTGAGACCCAGCCCAAGGTGGCCGGTTTAAAGATGATACTAATATTTTTAATAACTACAAAATAATATTTATTAATATCAGCACAAAGACTGTGCAGAACCTCTTTATTTTAAAATTTTTATTTGTTCTTCAAGAAAATATTTTGTGTTCCACATCACTCTGTATCTGTCTCTGGTATTGCAGAAATCATATTCTATATAATAATTATCTCACCATACATTAATCTCCCTTTATATGACTCAGAGCTACTTTAAGGCTGGGATCAGTATTTATATTTGTATCACCAGCACATAATGCAGCACCCAAAGTTTAGTAGGTGTTCAAGAAAATGGACTCTGAATAAATAAATGGCTTTTTTATTTCAGTGAAGCTACCATATTTCTCCCCTTCAGCCTAGACACATACATGTGAGTGCTCCCACATATGACTGAATATCTGCTTTACCCAAAATTGACTTTTAGGGTTTTGTGCTCATTAAATTCTAGCTCCAAGTGTGTTGTGCAAGTAAATTGGGGCGGGAGATAGAAATGCCATATGAGACCTATATCCAGAGTCATAGAAATGGATGATGTCCAGCCAGGTGCGGTGGCTCACACCTGTAATCTCAGCACACTGGGAGGCCGAGGCGGGTGGATTACCTGAGGTTGGGAGTTCAAGACCACCCTGACTAACATGGAGAAACCCCGTCTCTACTAAAAATACAAAATTAGCTGGGTGTGGTGGCACATGCCTGTAATCCCAGCTACTTGGGAGGCTGAGGCCGGAGAATCGCTTGAACCTGGGAGGCAGAGGTTGCGGTGAGCCAAGATTGTGCCATTGCACTCCAGCCTGGGCAACAAGAGCGAAACTCCATCAAGAAAAGAATAGAAAAGAAGGAAATGTATGATGTCCATAACAAGATTACCTTTCCCAACCCTTCCATTGAAAGTGAAAAGATTTCTAGAAACAGAAAACTGCTAAGGACAGGAAGCAACAACAGGACTGCCTTTAGAAAGATTGAGAAGTGGCCGGGCATGGTGGCTCAAACCTGCAATCCCAGCACTTTGGGAGGCCTAGGCAGATGGATTGCCAGAGGTCAGGAGTTTGAGACCAGCCTGGCCAACATGGTGAAACCCCATCTCTACTAAAAATACAAAAAAAAAAAAAAAAAAAAAAAAAAAAAAAAAAAAAAAAACAGGCATGGTGGTGTGCACCTGTAATCCCAGCTACTCGGGAGGCTGAGGGAGGAGAATTGCTTGAACCAGGGAGGTGGAGGTTGCAGTGAGCAGAGATTGCACCACTGCACTCCAGCCTGGGTGACAGAGTAAGACTCCACCTCAAAAAAAAAAAAAAAAAAAAAAAAGACTGAGAAGCCTGAGAGGCCTGTTTTGAATATAATGTAAATCTTGTAAAACACTTAACTGAGTTAGATTCTTCTTACATTATTGTCCAAGCATGAGCCTAAAAGTAAAAACCCCATTATTGTCTAATGAGCTCCAGAGTAAAAACAACCATAAAGACCATATTAAATCAATGGGTTCCTATTTAGACATTCGAAAAATATTTACTGAACACCCATCATAGGTAAGGCATTGAATTGTGTTGAAAGATGTGGCGAACACAAATTCTTTGGAATTGCATCCTCAAGAGTCTAGTACTATAAATATGTATGCAATCATAATATAAAGCATAAAATAGTAAGTTTTACAAAAGCATACAAAGTTTGGGGAGTGTCAGAATAGGGAGATAATGCTTACAGCTTGGCAGCAATTAGGAGAGGTGGGAAGAGCGGGGAGGTGGAGATAGACGCCAGAGCTCTGGGAAAGCCTTGAAAGCCTTTTTCAAGAAGTGACATTTGAACTCAGTTAAAATACGTGGAATTTAGAGGAAGGAGGCATATTCCTGGCAGTGGGAGCATTGAATACTTTAGCTTTTCCATTAGGCTATGGTGGAAGTTACTCAAAGGTAAGTAGCTAGAGGAAATGTCAGAAAGGTAGGCTGGAGCCAGATTACAGAAGACCCTGAACGCCACTCTGGGAGAAGATTTATTCATTGACCAGGTACTTGTTTTAATGGTTTTAAAGATTTGGAGCTGAAAGTGAAGGGCAAAAATAAACTTTATCTCTGAGCAGGTTAATTAACTGGGTGGGATTTCATTGCTAACAGGTGAGAAGCAATCAATATTTTTCATTTCACGCCAGAAAATTCTCAGCTTCTTAATAGATTTATTCTTTTAAATGAGGTTGTTTTCAGATATATTTCATTACATACAGGGATGCTGAGATCATAAGAATTAGAAGAGGAATAGAGGAATGAAAGGCACCAAAAAATAGTCTTCAGGAAGAAATGTGAGGAGACCCAGAGATTCAGAAGGGATGCATTATGGAGGCCATTGTACTTGTTTCTCCAACAAAGAGCTCTAAAGAGACTCCATGCTCGTTGTTATTATTTCTTCTTTGCCTAGACAGATAGTAACCCAGGCTAGAGGAGATTTTACAGACCCTTTAAAAAGAGAGGTTTAGAAAAATTAAATAACTCTGTGACTAAGATCTCATTGCAAAGTAAGTGTCAGGTAGGGGCCAGAACTCACATATCTTCTCTTCTACTCCTCAATACAATTTGCTTTCTGCTATACCACATTAGACTTTCTTCAGATATATAGCTCCTCAATAATCGGTGTAGAATTATGGTTAACAGGCAAATTAAGAGCTACCATGTGCTTTTCATATGTACTTAGGAGCACCTGGACACTTATTAAAAATATAAATTCTTAGGTGCCACTGCAAGTCTACTAAATAAGAATTTCTTGGGAAACAACCTGGAAATCCATTTTTTGACAAGTGCATTACCCAAGTGATTTTTTTAAACCTCAAAATGCCTTAGATGGTAGTTGTTATTTTTCACATTTTTGGGGTAAGAAAACTGAGTCTTGGGGAAACTAAGTCTAAGGTCATGCAGTTGGTAAATACCAAAGCTGAGATTCTAACAGAGGGCTCTCTGAAATTGAAGTCTATGCTCTTCTTACTATGAAATACTGCCCTTTTAATTAGATCTCCAGGTGCCACATGGTATCCCCACATAATTATCTGTCTGCTCTACATGTCCCATGTCAAAAGATAGTTCAAATTCAAGGTAAGGTGTGTAGGGAGCTTCCTAAATGGCCCCAATGATCCCTGCCTTCTGGCACCCATGCCTTACTTGATTCTAATAATCAGAATACAGTGAAAATGATGGGATGTCACTTCAGAGATCAGGATACAAAAGACTGTGACTTGGTTGGGTGCGGTGGCTTATGCTTGTAGTCCCAGCACTTTGGGAGGCTAAACCATTGACAAGGGGGTAATTTGAAAAGGATTTTAATTTCCTATTTCTGTTCCTGACCCATGTCACCCTACTCCATACTTCTCAAGGAGTTTCTGGTGAGAATAAGATTGTCCCTAAATGAGAGGAGCACACTAAGTTTTGGGGTAATTTGTTACACAGCAATTGATAACCCATACATAAGGGCACTTAGAGCACCAACCACTATGCCCATACTTCCTGTACTTCAATGTATGCTACCCTAAAAACTCAGACAGAGTTTGATCATTCATAAGACATTGAAAGTATAAATGTGAGAGCTCATGGGGGTGGGGAGGGGGAAGTATTTTGATATGCTTAATTGGTGAGCTTGAATTCATGCCCTAAGATTATCTTAAGGATCACCTGTGGTGCTCATTAAAGGGGCAGATTCCTGGGTAGACTCTTGCCTCCAGAGATTCCAATTTAGTACAGTGTAGGATTTAGGATATGCACTTTGGATTAGTTCCTTGGGCAATTCTGGGACAGACAATCCTTGAGCTCCCTTGTGAAGAACACTGACTTAAAAGGTAAAGCCCAGAGCCAGGACCCCACCCTTCAGTTATCAGTTACCATGAGAGCAGAGCTAGCCACTGCCTGCCATGATTTAATATTACTCTGTAGACATGAGTGAGTAAAGAGCAATTTCTGGATCAATGTCAAAAAGAAGCAACATAGTGAAACAGAAAAGATGCTGAACAGAGATTTGTTCATTTGGCTCTGGAGCCCTAGACCCTCCTGGTGATAGGTATACAGTAAGACAGATCATGTCCATGCCCTCACAAAGTTCACAGCCTGGTGTGAAAGACAGATAAGTAAGCAAATAAAATAAGTTAATTTCCTGTGTTGATAAGTGCTATAAGGAGACTAAACACAGTAATGTGGTAGAGAATGACCTACTAGAATGTGTGTTTACGAGAGGAAAATAGATGGTAAGGGCTGCGATGGCTTCCCTGAATTTAGACCTCAAAGAGAAGGAACTAATGATTTGAAGATCTGAGGCTGTTTTCAATCAGAGAAGTCAGCAAGCACAGAGCCTGAGGTGAGGCTATGTGGCACATTAGGGGAACATATAAAAGGCCAGTTGGAGGCAAGGGAACGAGAGGCGGCGTAATGGAAGATGAAATGAGAGAGGAGGGCAGGAATCATGTTATGTAGGCTACTGTAACAATGGGAAAAGAGATTGCATTTAATTCTAACTGAGCTGGAAAGCCACTGAAAGATTTTAAGTAATGGATTTTTTTTTTTTTTTTGTAAAACATCCTTTCGGTTGCTGAGTAGGGAGTGGACTGGAAGTAGGCAAGAGTGGAAACAGCTTGGCCACTAATCAGCTGTATGACTCCAGAGATTGAGTGCACTTGGGGCCTCAGTTTCCCAATCAGTAAAATACTTGGCACCAAAGGAGCAGTATGGTTCCTTCTATCTTCACTATTCCATGAATACACCGTGGTAGCCTGAATTTGAACCAAGCTCTTATATGTGAGTGGAAAATAAGTCTCTGGTTTCCATCTCACTGCATGCCATGGTCACTTGATATCAGCTCAGCACTTCCTCCTCCTCTCCATGGCTCCTGACTGGTGCCTGAAACCACACAGATGGCCTCCTTGCCTGTCGCATCCCAGCCCAGAGCCATCTGCCGGGGTTTCTAGTTTGGGGATGCTCCTGGGGGGAAATGACTGGCCAGCCTGCTCTGTATCATCACCAGCCCTACTACCCACCTCCAGCACCACCCTGCTGCCTACCGCCCGCCTGTGCAGGCTTCTTTGAGCTCTTTTTCTGGGAAGGCAAATGGCATTATTAAATATTCAATACGCCTGCAAAGAGGCAGTGGACATGATAGACAGAACCTGCTTTTCAATTGTGCTGAGAGGGCAGCTGCCTACTCAGAGTGAGGCTGGGACAAAGGAGGTATGGTCTCAGCCAATGTTTCCCAGGGCTCCTCTGATGTGTCCACCCTACATGTGGTCCCAGATATGAGGTCTTTTATCCTTCATGGGGACAAGTCCCTCCACAGACCATTCCTCAATGGTGACATATCATCTTGTTCAAGTGACATGTGACAATGTATGGAATTACAGGTGTCTGAGATGTATGTGTATACATATATAGTTCTAAACAGAAATGTAATCTGTATTTACCTCAAATTCCCCCAGCTCATATGTGTACAGTGATACCCACATTCTGCAAACGTTAGCCATGTACACGTAACCCATTTTACCACAGGGCTCACTTAATGCAATGTGACTTTAAAAAGAGCCTGTTTTAAATGGCTACCCAATGGGCACATGTAGCTTGATAGCCAGACAAATAGAAATATTGATTTTTAGATGCAGACATAGCAACAATAAAACCTTTAATTTATATACCATCCTTCTCCTGGGGAATTT
This sequence comes from Macaca fascicularis, assembly GCF_037993035.2. Lineage (NCBI taxonomy): Eukaryota > Metazoa > Chordata > Mammalia > Primates > Cercopithecidae > Macaca > Macaca fascicularis. The sequence goes on from NC_088386.1 coordinate 112,271,665, forward strand.
GCAGGATGTATCACATCTCCCCTATGTGGAGAGTCCAAAAGTTTATGCATGAGATGTGAAGCAGAATTAATATAAACACAGAGAAAGTCCTATAACATTTTAGTTAATGCTACCTATGCACCATATGCACCCTAAGCATCTGAATTCACACACCATCTAAAATATAAATTATATCAAGAATTTGTATGTAATACCATACACATGCATGCTATGTGACTATGTCCTAAGTAACATTACCTGGAGATTAAAAAAAAAAACTTTGTAAGTGCATTTTCATTTCTGCCTTTTCAGATTAGGTATAGTTATTGAAATAGAACATGATTAACATGATTAGATAATTGGGTAAAAATCCACTAAGTGGTTCACTTAAGACTCCTGCAATTTGCTATATATAGGTAAATACCTCAATATTAAAAAGTGAGAAAAAACAAAGTTGCATCTTGAAATCCAGGATGCTGTCTCATAACCTGGGGTCAGGGTAATGTAGAGTACAGGCATAGCTTGTTTTATTACATGTCACTGTATTGCACTTCACAGATCTTGCATTTCTTACAAATTGAAAGGTTTGTGGCAACCCTACGTGGAGCAAGTCTATTGGTGACATTTTCACAATAGCCTGTGCTCATTTCGTGTCTCTATGTCCCATTCTGGCAATTCTCACAATACTCCAAACTTTTTCATCATTATTTTATCTGTTATGGGGATCTGTAATGAGAGGTCTTAGATGCTACGATAGTAATTGTTTTGAGGTGTCATGAACCATGCCCATATAAAACAATAAATTTAATTGATAAATGTTTTGTATGTCTTGATTGTTCCACTGACCGGTCATTCCCACATCTCTCTCCTGCTTCTCCGTCCTTCCTATTCCCTGAGATCAAACCATATTGTAATTAGGTCAATTAATAACCCTACAATGACCTCTAAGTGTGCAAGTGGAAAAAAGAGTTGCATGTCACTTATGTTAAATTAGAAACTAGAAATTATTATGCTTAGTGAGGAAGCCATTTTGAAAGCAGAGATAGGCCAAAAGCTAGACCTCTTGAGCCAAACAGCCAAGTTATGAATACAGAGAAAAAGTTCTTGAAGGAATTTAAAAGTACTACAGTGAACACACAAATGATAAGAAAGCAAAACTGCCTCATTGCTGATATGGAGAAAGTTTTGGTGGTCTGAATAGAAGGTCAAACCAGACACAACTGTCTTTTAAGCCAAAGACTAATCCAGAGCAAAGACCTAACTCTCTTCAACTCTGTGAAGGTTGAGAGAGGTGAGGAAGCTGCACAAGAAAAGCTGGAAACTAGCAAAGGTTAGTTCATTATCCTGTCTTCACAACACGAAAATACAAGGCGAAGCAGCAAGTACTGGTGGAGAAGCTGCAGCAAGTTAGCCAGAAGATCTAGCTAAGACAATTAATGAAGGTGGCCACGCTAAATAACACATTCTCAGTGTAGACAAAACAGACTTATATTGGAAGAAGATGCCATCTAGGACTTTCACAGCTAGGGAAGTAATTGCCTGGCTTTGATGCTTTAAAGGACAGGCTGACTGTCTTGTTAGGAGCTAATGCAGCTGATGACTTTAAGTTGAAACCAATACTCATTGACCATTCCAAAAATCCTGGGGTCCTTAAGAATTATGCTAAATCTACTCTGCCTGTGCAGTATAAATGGAAAAACAAAGCCTGGATGACAAGACATTTGTTTGTAGCAAGGTTTACTGAATATATATATATATATTTGTTTTTTGTTTTTTTTTTTTTGAGAAAGAGTCTTGCTCTGTCACCCAGGCTAGAGTGCTAGAGTGCAGTGGTGTGATCTCAGCTCACTGAAACCTCAGCCTCCTGGGGTCAAGTGATTCTCCTGCCATAGCCTCCTGAGTAGCTGGGACTACAGGCACCCACCACCACACCTGGCTAATATATTTTTTTTTTTTAAGTAGAGACAGGGTTTCACCATGTTGGCCAGCCTAGTCTTGAACTCCTGACCTCAGGTGATCTGCCCACCTAGGCCTCCCAAAGTGCTGGGATTACAGGCATGAGTCACCATACCTGGCTGGTTTACTGAATACTTTAAGCCCACTGTTGAGAACTACTGCTAAGCAAAAAAATGATTCCTTTCAAAATATTACTGCTCATTAACAATGCCCCTGGCCACCCAAGAGCTCTGGTGGAGATGCACCACGAGATTAGTGCTGCTTTCATGCCCTTTTAACCTAACATCCACTCCATAGCCCATGGATCAAGGAGTCATTTTAACTTTCCTGTCTTGTGGTTTAAGAAATACATTTTGTAAGGCTATAGCAGCCACACATAGTGATTCTTCTGATGGATCTGGGTAAAGTACATTGAAAACCTTCTGGAAAAGATTCATCATTCTAGACGTCACTAAGCACATTTGTGTTTCATGGGAGGAGGTCAAAATATCAACTTTAAACATGAGTTTGGAAGAAGTTGATTTCAACCCTCATGGATGACTTTGGGGGTTCAAGACTTCAGGGGAGGGGGTCACTGCAGATGTGGTGGAAATAGCAAGATAATCATAACTAGAAATTACAGCCTAAAGATGCTACTGAATTGCTATAATTTTATGATAAAACTTTAATGAATGAGGAGTTGCTTCTTATGGATGAGCAAAGAAAGTAATTTCTTGAGATAGAATCTACTCCTGGTGAAGATGCTGTGAACATTGTTGAAATGACAACAAAGGATTTATTTTTATTTTAATTTTTTATTACACTTTACGTTCTAGGGTACATGTGCACAACGTGCAGGTTTGTTACATATGTATACATGTGCCATGTTGGTGTGCTGCACCCATTAACTCGTCATTTACATTAGGTATATCTCCTAATGTTATCCCTCCTCCTCCCCCCACCCCACAACAGGCCCGGTGTGTGATGTTCCCTTTCCTGTGTCCAAGTGGTCTCATTGCACAACAAAGGATTTAGAACATTCCATACACTTAGTTGATAAAGCAGCTGCAGGGCTTAAGAGGAGTGACTCCAATTTTGAAAGAAGTTCTACCATGGGTGATATGCTATCAAACAGCATCACATGCTACAGAGAAATCTTTCTTAAAAGAGCAAATTGGGCCAGGAACGGTGGCTCGTGCCTGTAATCCCAGCACTTTGGGGGGCCAAGGCAGGCAAATCTCTTGAGGTCAGGAATTTGAGACCAGCCTGGCCAACATGGTAAAATCCCGTCTCTACTAAAAATATAAAAATTAACTGGGCATGGTTGCAGGCATCTGCAATCCCAGCTACTCTGGAGGCTGAGGCAGAAGAATCAACCCGGGAGGCAGAGGCTGCAGTGAGTTGAGATCATGCCACCGCACTTCAGCCTGGCAACAGAGAAAAACTCTGTCTCAGAAACCAAACACAAAAGAGTCAATCAATGCAGCACACTTCTTTGTTGTCTTATTTTAAGAAATAACCACATGCCAGGTGCAGTGACTCATGCCTGTAATCCCAGCACTTTGGGAGGCTGAGGATTGCTTGAGCCTAGGAGTTCAAGACCAGCCTGGGTAACACAGCAAGATCCTGTCTTTACAAATAGTTTGTAAAAACTAGCCAGGTGTGGTGGCGCGTGCCTGGTGTCCCAGCTACTTGAAAGGAGGCAGTGAGCTGTGATCGCACCGCTGCACTACGGCCTAGGTGACAGAGTAAGACCCTGTCTCAAGGAAAAAAACAAAACAAAACCCACCACCACTCCAACCTTCAACAACCACCAGCCTGACCCTCCAGCCGCTGTCAACATAGAGATAAGACCCTCCACCAGCAATAAGATTATGACTCGCTGCAGGCTCAGATGACCACCTGCATTTTTAGCAATAAAGTATCTTTTAATGAAGATGTGTACATTGTTTTTTAGACACGTTATTGCACACTTAATAGACTGCAAGATAATGTAAACATAACTTCTATTGCACTGGGAAACCAAAAACGTGTGTAACTTGCTTTGTTGCAATATTCCTTTTACTATGGTGGCCTAAAACTGAATCTGCAACATCTCAGAGGGATGTTGGAACTTGCTACATGGGACACTTATCAGTTAGTTCAGATAAGGTGGAGCATTGAGTCCGGATTCTGATAATTCATGGTCATGTCTCCTTGGCCACTTTACTCCTTGTGCTTGCTTCCTCATCCACAAACAAAATAGATCAAACCTCATAGAGCTGCAGAAAAATCAAATGAAAAAAATTAACATAAAGCACTTTGCATGGTGTCTGGCACATGGTAACTCTCAGCAACAGTGGGCTCTTTCCAAGATGACCATGACCACCCCTTAGTCCTCACACTGACAATGCCAGAGATGCTCAATGCATAGCACTATTTATGGGACACAACCTCAGCCCCAGAGTATCTGTGAAAGCAAAAAAGAATTACACATAATCTAATGATTCTTACTGTCCTGGTTGTCCAACTCCATCCACAACAGTTGATCTCCCAATTCCTCGACGAATCATCATGTTTTCTAACTTCCTCAGCAAACAGCACAACCCTGTTCTATCACCAGCTTCCCCATCTTAACACGTTGCCACATCTCTGCTTGCTTTTCCTAACCTAAAGAATCTACCTCCCCGTCCTGTCCTTCCCAGCAAAGCCCCTTCTTATACGCCCCTGCAGTTACATACACCAGAAAAACTAGCCCAATCAGTGTTATCTTGTAATTCACTTACGTGGGGCAGGAGAGCATGAGTGGGCAGAGTGTGTATGCATGTGCACGTGTGTGTGTGTGCACGTGCGTGCGCGCGTGTGTGTGTGTAATAGATACCAGGTGCATCCCTCAGTGCAAGTCTCCTGACCTCTTGGAGTCTTAGTTTCCTCATCTAGAAAATGAGGCCATTCACTTTCACACTGAAGGGTTGTTCTGAGGATGGAATGAAAACACACATACCAAGTAAGTGCCTAGCACAATGCCTGGCATTAACACTACTGAAGAGAAACACGTTCATGCTAAATAAGAAGGAGCTTGCTGCAAACTCCTTACTTAAGAGAAGATTTGCGGTTCTATTGGGCAGGATAACTCCTTATTAGCTTAAATTAAATCTCCATACCTCCTTGATAATTACCTCTCTGAGCATTTTAACTGAGAGTTGGTCCTAGCTAGGGCTGGCAGGATTTGTGCAATGTACACATACTTGTGAAATTCAAGCACACTATCTCTTGCTGACAGACCATAATGACTGTAATAAACAGGGAAACCTCTGTTCTAATAAACAAGTAATTGCAGTTGACAATAAATGTGTAAACATGATGCTAATTAGCAAATCGTCTCATAGCTGTTTCCAGTTTGGGAACACATGTACACATGCCCTGGAATATGGATAAGATGGGTCACCATTCTATGTTCTCACCCATAGGTATATAAAGGTATGAGCAATAAGTACCACCTTCTTTGTCAAATCTTTTTTTTCCTTTCAATAGAAAGGATTATCTTTTTCACTCCAGAAAAAGAGGTCATTTTAGCATCTTGGTTTCCTATGTAATCCCTTTAAACTCAGGTTTTCTAGTAACCTTGGGGAACTGTGATTTATTACACAAAGTGCCTTTAGATCCATGAACACTGGCCTCATTACCTGGGTTCTTTCCAAACTTAGATACAAAGACACGGCCTGTCGATCCTTGGGATTTGAGAGCAGTAGGTGATGGAGGGCTGAAAGGAGGAGGTGGTTAAGATTAATAAACAGTGTTAAACCAGCGAACTGTCTTTATTGAACCAAAAAAAGAGATAAACCTCACAGGGAGACAATGACCCGAATGGAGGTTCTGTCCTGCTTTCTGGCAAAGGGACTGTTGCTTGAAGCTTCTCTTCTAAAGCAGACAGAATTTCCACTTCAACTTCCCTAGAGATGGGCTGCAAGTTATTTTCAGTAAGAAGCAGCCACAATTAATTCCCTGGCCAAGAACAAAACTCCTGGAGGCCCTATGTATAAACATTCCTCTCTTTTATTTTCTTTAATTTTTTGTATTGACATGGGGAGTAAAGGAAAGACAAGCATGATTTTTTGCTAATCCCTTTTCTAACATGTTTCTTCCTTCAATGATAGTCCTCGTGAGTATCACTTTCTTTTCTTTTGTCCCCTTTCACTCATCCTTCTAAAACCACAACTTTCAAGAAATTTCCATGGATTAAGAGGCAGGGAGAAAAAGTATTATCCAGTGGTTAAAGACACTGACTTTTGATTTAATCCTGGCTCCTTCACTGTTTCATTCAGGAGAGGTTAGGTTTTGCTGCAGTAACAAACAGCACCACCAAATTTTAAGTTTCTGAACACATTAAAAGCTTATTTTGCCTTTATACCAAGTCAGCGCAGGTCCAAGTGACTCTGTAGGGCAACCACCTTCATGCAGTGGATCAGCAATCCATATCTCTTCAATCTTTTGGCACCTCTATTTCAACAAATGCCTCCGTGACTGATGGAGCAGAGGAATAAAGCATTAAAGCCCACAGGGCAGTTCTTACATGTGTCAGCCTAGAGGTACCTTATCACTCAAAGTCACAACACATTGGCAAAACTAGTCATAAGACCCTACCCAATTGCCAAGAAAGATGGAAAACGAAATTTTCCGTGTATCTAGGAAAAGCAGAGAATTGAAAATATTGGTGACCACTGATAGTAGCTACCATAGCCACTTACCAGCTGTTGGATCTTGGGCAAGTTACTTAATTCTCTGAGCCTCAGTTCCCTGAACTGTAAAACATGAAAAACAAGAGTATCTAACATATAAGTTGTTGTGAAGATTAAATAAAGTAAAGCATCTTAAGTGTTTATCACAGTGTCTGGCACATAATGTGTTCAAGAAATGGGAGGCACCTTCATCAAATGTATCATGTTTGGTATACTTTTTACTTGCTTAGAAAATAGGGAGAAGAGGTTGGCAGAGATTGAAAGGAGAGAGAGAGAATGACCTGCAAATCCATCATTTTAACTACTAGGCTTCCCAAGAAGGCTAGGTCCTAAAAACAGGTATGAGTAGATGTTCTTTAGGCTCACAGAGCATTGGGTGTGATCAAAGCATGTGGTACCCAGACACAACAGTGTGGCACAAGAGGCTCTTGGGCCTCCCACCTGCCTGTTAGTCAGAATCCTTATAGGAACCAGACAACACATTCAGAGACTTTCTAATGAAGGTACTATTTACAGATGTATAGGTAGAATTAAGAAAACCAATACTGACTCGTCTAGGAAGGTACCATCAGTAATGTAATGTGACCTTTAGACCTAAAGGAGCAAAGGGAGGAAGGGGTGTTGTGGGGAACCACCCAAAAGAAGCACTAGTGAAGTGGGATGTAGCAACTGCCAGAACTGTGACAAGTAGGGGAGGAAACAGGAGGAACAAATATCCCAATCTCTCATTCCTCCTTCTTTTCATCCCCTGATAATGCCACCCATTGGCCAAACCCAACTGAAAGCCACAAGACAAGAAAAGCTGGGTTTCTGGGTCATAGAGATGGCCTCCAGGCCAGAGAAGTCATCTGGGGTTGGGGACAAACAGTATACTTGTGCTCCAGCTCTCCCTCTCTCTGCACTCTTCTTAGCTGCTGCCTCCTCCTCTCCCTCTTCCTTCTCTGCTCCTCCCACTTTCACTTTGCTAGGTTGACTGAGCATCTCCTCAGGTGAAAAGTAGTTCCTGGATGGTGATAATCAAAGTCAGTACTGCTATCTACCATGTGGAATGAGAAATTCTTGGAGTCAGCCCAGAGAGTTCCTGGACAGTCCCATTAGCCTGCTGCTGCTGCTGCTGCTATCCAAGTCAAAGTACATGCACAATTCTTGCCCACAATTTCTCAGTAAGAGGACTGGGGTAGTGGACATCTGGAGTTTTGTTTGTTTGTTTGTTTGTGTTTATTTGTTTATTAGTGCTCAGCATATATTCATCTTATCTTGATGACATTCTTGCTTCTCTCTAGGGTATCATCCCTTCCTTCCCAAGTCTCAGCTCATGTGTTTCAGGTAGAGTTGACTTGAGCCTGGTTCAGAGGTAGAACACGTGACCTGGGCTTAATCCAATCATTGCGTCCCATTTTCCTGTACACAGAAATTGTTTCGGAGTAGATATGTGATGCAGTCAGAGCCAATAAAATGTAGTGAAATTTTGCTAGAAATTCTGGAACAAAGACTTTTCATAGAGCAGACATTGCAGAAGACATTATGGCTGGTTGACTTTCCACCAGCCATTCCACCCTAGGTGGTCGTCCAAGCCGGGGTTCTCAACATCACACTATTGACGCTTTGGACAAGATAGATTTTTGTTGTAGAAGGGTTGTTTTGCGCAATCTGGAATGTTTAGCAGCATTTCTGTCATCTACCCATTAGATTGCGGGAGCACCCCACCTCCCACAGTGACAACCCAAAATGACTCCAGATTTTGTCAAATGGCCCCAATGGGGCAACATCTCTCCTGATTGAGAACCACTGGTCTAAGCTAACCATGAACATTTTATCCTACTTATCAGTGGCTGGGTGAGAATGGGCATGTGATGCAATTCTGTCCCATAAGATGTAAAAAGTCTTCTAGGAAGGAGATTCTGGGAAACATTTCCTTTTTCCGACAAAAGAGCAGAAGGAAGAGGTGGTTTCACTTCTTTTTCTGCACACTGCAGTGTCTGAATATGACACTCAAAAATTTAACGGCCATTGTGTAACCATGAGGGAAGCCATCCTGAGAGAGTTGACACTGAAAATAAAGGGGTGGGAAAAACTTGGCATCTCAGCTACATTGTTGAGGCGCTTAATCAACTATTCTGGATCTCACCACATGTTTGTATTTCTTGTGTGCAGAGAAAAATTTCTTGACTGGGTGCAGTGGCTCACGCCTGTAATCTCAGCACTTTGGGAGGCCGAGGCGGATGGATCACAAGGTCAAAAGATTGAGACCATCCTGGCTAACACAGTGAAACCCCGTCTCTACTAAAAATACAAAAAATTAGCGGGGCATGGTGGCGGGCGCCTGTAGTCCCAGCTACTCTGGAGGCTGAGGCAGGAGAATGGCATGAACCTGGGAGGTGGAGCTTGCAGTGAGCCGAGATAGCGCCACTGCACTCCAGCTTGGGTGACAGAGGGAGACTCCATCTCAAAAGAAAAATTTCTTTATCATTTAAGCTACAGATTTTCTGTTGTTTGCAGCTGAAATTATCCTAACTGACATAGACTTCAATAAGGACATATGTGGACCTGGGAGTTACTGGAAGTTCTCTCTCTCTTTTTGTTTTTTTGGGTTTTTTTGAGGAGTCTTGCTCTGTAGCCCAAGCTGGAGTGCAGTGGCGCCATCTCGGCTCACTGCAACCTCCACCTCCTGAGTCTCAGTTCAAGCAATTCTCCTGCCTTAGCCTCCCAAGAAGCTGACATTACAGGCACGTGCCACTGGGCCCAGCTAATTTTTGTATTTTTAGTAGAGATGGGGTTTTACCACATTGGCCAGGCTGGTCTTGAACTCCTGACGTGGTGATCTGCCCACCTCAGCCTCCCAAAGTGCTGGGATTACAGGTATGAGCCACCATGCCCGGCCTGGAAGTTCTCTTCTAATCACAAAGAAAGGCCCTATCTAGGACTCAAGGATGCAGAGCTGAGGAGAGGGAAGAAGTGGATCTTAGTGACAAATGGTTTAGATTTATGAGACAATACATTTTCTTTGCTTGGCTTTAGTCCATTAGGGGTGGGGTTTCTGTTGCTTGCAACAGATTTAAGTGATAAAGATGGAGTAGGAATAGAGTTCCCAGTACCCAAAAGTCCCTCCAGTGCAGGCAACAGATATAAGTATTTTCAAATTAATCTGAACCCAGCAAATAAATCTAATCTATACCAGCAAATAAAGTAGAATGAAGCAACTACCCAGCCTCCTCCCACCCCGTTACCTTTCCCAAATAAAACAAAATACTTCTGCTTAAAATATTAATAAAATTAAAGAAAGTATGGGCCTCAAGTTTGGACAGTTGTCACGACTTCAAATGCCACTGAATCATTGCAGGTATTGCCTGGATGCTTCATACACATATTTGGTCATAAGAATCATATTAAATCCATAAAAAGGAAGAGTTAAAAGGAAATAGATACATCCTATCCCGCCTTCTCATTTTACAGAGGAGGAAATGGAGGCCCAGAGAGGGAAATAATCACCAAGGTCACACAGTTACTGAGTGGTAGAGCCAGGACCAGAAGTCACGTCTCCTCACTGTTCTATCCCAGCTCATTTTCCCTCACCAACTCTGTCTGATACTGGGTCCCATCTTCTTAAATGATCCATGTAGAGATTGAGGATTTGGCTTGAAGTGCTAGAAGTCACTATCCCTGCACCCCAATCTCAGTCGGTGGCACCTATGAGAAAACATGCTTTCAAATCTCTCTTGGCCGGATATGGTGGCTCACACTCATAATCCCAGCACTTTGGAAGGCAGAGGAGGGCAAATCACATGAGGCCAGGAGTTTAAGTCCAGCCTGGCCAACATGGCGAAACCCCATTCTATTAAAAATACAAAAATTAGGCTGGGCATGGTGGTGCGTGCCTGTAGTCCCAGCTACACAGGAGGCTGCGGCACAAGAATCGCTTGAGCCCAGGAGGCAGAGGCTGCAGTGAGCCAGGAGCAGGGATTGCGCCGCTGCACTCCAGCCTGGGCAACAGAGCAAGATGTTGTCTCAAAATAAATAAATTAATTAAAATAAAATAAAATCTTCTTCTTGGAGCAGCTGTGTCAGCAGCCCTGGGAGGTCCTGGGATAGGTGGGACTGCCACCCTCTTCTGGGACAGATGGCCAGTCTAGCAAGGCTGTTCTGGCAGCCTGCTGTCCTTCAAGCTGAGTGGAGCCAGCTGGGTGCTGGGGTCAGCAGGGAGGAGAAGGATGGAACATCCAGAGATGTCGGGCTGGGAGAATGGGCCCTCCCAGTGGCAGGAGGCATAGACTCTTTTGTGCCACCAAAAATACCATCCAAATTTAAAGCTGACAACACAGGTGGAGTGGGCGGGCCGCTGTGATTTGATGGGTTCTCAGAGGCTCTGCCTGCCTAAAAATAGCTCCTCTACCCACCTGCCTGGGACACCGTCCCTTCTTATCGAGCCTGAAATTTCTACCATTAGAGTTGCTAAGGGTTTAGATGACAAAGAACAGGGCATGTTTCCCAGCAGGTCACCATTAAAGCAGGCTTCCTGGGAGCGGAAGGGAGGCCCTTGAGTCTGCTCCTTTTAGCACAAAAAGCTAATATGGCCAGAAGCTCAGAGGAGGCAGGAGTGGCCTACTTTACAATTTTGCCTCCTACTAAGATGCCAGTCATTTAATTCATTCATGCCCATATGACCAGGGCCCTGAAGAAATTAGGCAGCAGGCTGTAAAGAAAATAAGGCAATGGACCCACAAGTAAAGCATCATATTCTGCTTCTCCTTTGCAGTTCCATTTAGGTTTTGCAATTTCTCCTCATGGGAATCTGGGTCCAAGTTGGAGAACTTTTTATGTGCTTGGGCCAGCCTGGCATTAGGGTGCACCCAAAGCCCCACAGGATCCCCCAGAGATTGTTGTTCTCCCGAAGTTCTTCCCCTCTTCCTCTCATCACCACTTCCCCTTGGCTAATCCCAGGAAAAAATTAAAAATACAAGTGTGGGCCGAGTGCAATGGCTCACTCCTTTCATCTCAGCACTTTGGGAGGCCAAGGTGGGTGGATCGATTGAGCCCAGGAGTTCCAGACAAACCTGGACAACATGGTGAAACCCTGTCCCTACAAAAAGTACAAAAATTAGCTGGGTATGGTGGAGCACGCTTGTAGTCCCAGCTACTAAGGAGGCTAGGGTGGGAGGATCGTTTGAGCCTGTGAGGTCAAGGCTGCAGTGAGCTGAGATCGCACTGCTGCACTCCAGCCTGGGCAACAGAGTGAGACCCCCTCTCAAAGGAAAAAAAGAAAAAATCTAAATGTGTCAGGTCATGGCGTACTATTGAGAAGTAGAGGAATGAAAGGGTGGGCGGCAAGGTGGGCAGTAGGGGAGATTGACACTCCTGTTGATTGGTTTTGCCCGTTCCATTCTGACAGGTGTGAGCCTCAGCTCTGCTGTCAGAGGCTGAGGCAAGGGAGAGGGACTGACAGGACACGTTGGAAGAAACCACGGCTGACAGAAAGGGCCTAGCGGGGGCAGAGTGATTAATGATCCTGGGCTTGGAGAACTGACGATGGCCAGAGGAGGGGAGGATAGTGTTGATCCGTGCGGGGGGCTGTACTGGGAATGTATAAGCTCTGGTGTGAAGAGGAAGCTGTCTGAATACTTAAGAAGATGCTTGGTGTAGGCCTTGCTGGTTGGAATTCGGGTGGGTACCTTGATTTAGGTCACATCATTCATTGCTTCATCAATAAAGTGCATATGAATAAGATTAGCGAACCCAAGTGAAGAAATTCATTCATGTCAGGCCATTCTGTGGTTGTCTTATCTAGGCCAGACACACCCTGGTGGAGGAATGGGGAGGGCTTGCCCACGAAGCTAATGGATACTGTCATTGTCCATCATCCTGGCAAGAATTTGATTTGATGCTGGCTATAAGGATATAAAGAGGAGAGACTTAGAGAGTGGAAAGAAAAAAAAGTATTCATTTTCCCCAGAGCACAGAATGTCTTTATCTGGTGTCTCAAGAGAGGAGTAGGATATTCCCAGTGAGTGCATTTTGGGGCAGAAGGAAGGCTGCCCTTTGCCAAATGCAGGCAGCCCAGGAACCAAACAAGGAAAGAGATCCTAGGGAAGAACTTGATATGGGCCAAGAGTTTTGGTAATTTTCAGTTTTTATATTTCCTTCCATTAATCTCAGACTTAGAGAAAAGTATCTTTAAGATTTACAGCCTGGTCTCAGTGATGCTGTAGGGGCTGAGGGAAGAGTGTGGTACCCATTTGGGACCAAACAGTAGAGCAGTGGACAGTGTCCCCTCCCTTGAGACCAGAGAAATCGAATCAGTGGTAGTAGCAGGGCAATCGTATCCAGCTGAAACACGGTGAAAGTCAATGAAGGAGGCAGTGGCTCAGGGATAAGGCAACAGAAATCATCTCCTGGATTTGTTTCCGGACCTTTGCAAGGCAGCACTCTGGGAAACTGTCAGAAATGGTTTGGGGGTCTCAGAGGATGAGGGCTTCAGCTGAGCCACTGTCATTCGAGGGGTTTTTATCTTAGACATCAAACATGTCCTGCAAGACCCAGCAATGTGTTGGGCTCTAGGGATACAGGGATGAATTCAACATGACCTTCCCACTTATGTGACTTTATCCTGTCCCTCCAGGTGCCTGGAACCAGAGGACCCTCTATAGGAAAAGGCACCCTGAGTCCTGGCTAAACAGAACCACTCGTTTTCCTGTACCTTGTTCATATTGCCAGGCCAATGGCTCAGGTTTGGGGACCACAGGTTTTTAAGATCTAAAAGAGAGGTTTGAGAGTATCTGGCCCAAGTCTCCCTTTTGCCAGATGTTGAGACATTTATATAATACAATCTGTTGGGGAAAACATCATCTAGACCTGTCCTTTTTGCAAGTTGATATCAGAGCATCACCCTCACTCAGAAGCAGAGAAAAGGAGGTGAGCCCTGCAGCCATCATAAGTCAGGGAGCATTTGTGTTTCAGTGTGACCATCACGGGGTCTATGTTGAAGCCCTAACCCCCAATTCCAGAGCATGTGACTTCATTTGGAAATAAGGTCTTTGTGGATGATTAAATTAAGAAGAGGTCATTAGGTACACCATAATCCAATACGACTAGTGTCCTTATAAAAAGGGGAAATTTTGAAACAAAGAGATAGACACAGGGGGAGTGTCATATGAAGATGAAGGCAGAGATCACATGAGGCAGTGGAAGGCAGGAAATGCTAATGATTTCCAGCAAACCACGTGAAGCTTGACAAGAGGCATGGAGCAGATGCTCCCTCACAGCCCTCAGAAGGAACCAACCCGCCAACCCCTCGATCTCAGATTTCTGGCCTCCAGAACCATGAGACAGCAGATTTCCATTGCTTGAGCCGCCCAGTTTGTAGTACTTCATTATGGCAGCTCCAGCAAACAAATACAGATTTATGACCTCGTCCACCTGACGAAGATGCCTGGCCCAATCTGGCATACTTAGAGTTTTCTTGGAACTTGGGAACTGAGACAAAGAGGGACTAAGCCAGCGAGACTGAAAAGCATGGCAGTCCCAGTATGGCCATGAAAACCACATGTGAATTAATGAATGAGCAGACTGGAGCAGGTGAGGAGAGGAAGCAGAGATGCCACAGGAGGGAGGTCCTCAGGCCCCACAAGCCAGAGAGAGCAGCATGTTGGTTGGAGTTTTGGTTCTCTTAATCCCCAGAAGTGTCTTGTGCCTTGTCCATTTCCCTAGAGTCCTCTGCAGCCTTTGTCTGGGTTAGCCAGAGTGGATTTCCATTCCTTGCAAATCTAAGGGCATGAATGAGAACAGTCAAGAAGAATAGCTAGAAAAATGTTAGTATTGGATATTTCCAGATGGTGGTTCTTATTTCATTCCTAAGGATTATCATAGTTTCTAAGTTTCCTACAAGGGACCCCTATAATGTGTTTAATATTTTAAGCTAACTAGATTAATTCATTTATTCATTCACCTAGCAAATAATTATTGGAGCTTCCTGCATGCAAAGCATTGATTTGGACCCTAAGGACGCCATGTACAAAATGTACTTAAATCCTTGCCCTCCTGGAGCTGATGATAAAGAAGATGGACAAGTAAAACATACGGGATGTAAAATGGCGATAAGAGTGATGGAGAAAATAAAACAGGAGAGGAGGGTGGAATTACCAGGTAAGGAGAAGGATGTTCATTTTAAATATGGTGACTAGGGAAGGCATCACTGAGAAGGGGAGATTTAAACCAAGTGTTGAAGGAGGCAGGGGGAACGAGTCACTTAGGTATCTGGGAGAAGGGTGGTTCAGGCAGAGAGGCCCGCAGATACAACGTGTGTGAGGCAGATGTGTGCCAGGCAAGTTCCAAGAAAAGCAGGTGACCAGGGTATCTGGAGCAGAATGAGAGAGAGGGAGAGGACCAGAAGATAAGGTCAAAGATGTAGTTGGGGGAAGAAAAAACAAAAGAAATTGAAAAGAAGAGAAAAGAAAAGAAAAGAAAAAAACAAAGATGTAGCTGGGAAAGGCCGGGTGTGGTAGCTCATGCCTGTAATCCCAGTACTTTGCGAGCCCAAGGTGGGTGGATCACCTGAGGTCAGGAGTTCAAGACCAGGCTGGGCAACATGGAGAAACGCCATCTCTACTAAAAATACAAAAATTAGCCAGGCATGATGGTATGCATCTGTAGTCCCAGTTACTTGGGAGGCTGAGGAAGGAGAATCGCTTGAACCCAGGAGGCAGAGGTTGCAGTGAATCGAGATCGCATCACTATACTCCAGCCTGGGCAACAGAGTGAGACTTGGTCTCCAAAAAAAAAAAAAAATGCGGCTGGGGTAAGAAAGTGGGAAGGCCAGGTACCGTTTGTGAGGAGTTTGATTTGATTTTTGGGCTAAGTATCTATTGGAATATAACAAAACTTAAAACACAGTGGCTTAAAACAACAGCAAACATTCATTACCTCACAGTTTCAGTGGCTTAGGGACACTCGTGAGATTGTAATCAAGATGGTGGCCACGTACTGTATTCATCTGCAGGCTCTTGAAAGGGGCTGGAGGACCCTCTTCCAAAGTGGCTCACACTCACAAGGCTGGCAAGTGTGTGCTGGCAGTTGACAGGAGGCTCTGTTCCTCACCACATGGCCGTCTCCATGGGGTCCTCATGACATGGGGAATAGCTTCCTCCCTGGTGAGTGATCCATGAGACAAAGTGGAAGGCTCCACTTTTTTATGACTCTACACATAATATTTCATAGTATTTTATTGCTTACACAGGTCAGCCTTATTCCGTGTGGAAGGAGACTAAACAAGAACATGAATACCAAGCAGGAAACAACACTGGGGGCCCTTTTGGAAACTGGCTATCACAGCTATCCTATTTAAATGAGAATTTCCAATATATCCAAAGACAGATGATTTACCAAGTTCAACTGCATCCCCCTTTGCAGTGTTTATCTAAAAAACAAACAAATTCAGGAATACAACAATTCTCAAATTTTGACTCCCAAAGGACCTAGTCTTAAGTAGTCCATCTTTCATCTGTAAATCATCTCCTGAAATATTATTTGCCTCCAGAGCGAAATAATCTTGCTAAAATTATTTAGTAATAAACAACAAGTACCAACTTTAGCTGTCTTGGACACAAATAAAGGGAACCTGGGGGAAAGATTTTGTGGTGTCTCACAGAAACCTTGGAAGGACTGGATTACTAAGCCTCAACAAGGGCAGGGAACAGGGTGACTTTGGAGACCTCAGTTCCTGCAGGACAAGGCTCTTCTCTAGGAGTTGCCACCAATGTGACTCTGCTCCTACACCCCAGGCCCCCATCTCTCTTTTCAGAATGGCCAGATCTCTGTGCAAGAGTATCTGATGGGCTTCAATAGGGTCAGGGATGCTCCAGCCCCACACAGACCCATCACCTACAGACAGGGGAGTAAGTGACACAAACTCCACTACTAAGGTCCCCTTGATTACTGTATTAACGATGTTCCATGAGATGAATGAGTCTTTGGGAGCTGAGTAGCCACCCCAAGAAATACTTTCTATAAAATGCAAAGATATATTGTACTCAGATGGTCACTACTGAAATTTTATTGTGAGCCTGATTTTTTGATATGAGTATATGCATGTTTGAATGTGTTTTTATGTAAAACCATTTCATTATTACTATGATCTGAATGTGTCCCCCAAAGTTGGTGTGTTGGAAACTTACTCCCCAAGGCAAAAGTGTTGGGAGGCACGGCCAAGTAAGAGGCGATTAGGTCAGAAGGCTCTGCCCTCAAGAATGGATTAAAATCATGATTGCAGAAGTGGTTAGTTGTCTCCAGGGTGGGACAGTTATAAAAGCAAGTCCAGCCCCCTCTTGCTCTCTTGCTCTCTGGAGAGGTTTCTCACCACGTGATGCCCTCTGCCAGGTTATGACACAGCAAGAAGGCCCTCGCCAGATGCATCTCCTCCATGTTGGACTTCACAGCCTGCAGATCCCCGAGCCAGATAAATTTTGATGGTTTACAAATTACCTAGTCTGTGGTAATCTGTTACAGCAATACAAATGGACTAAGACAATTATCATATCTAACAAAACAAAAATTCTTTCTTATCATCAGGTATCCATTCAAATTCAAAATTTCCTGATTGTGTCAAAGTAAGGTCTTTTTTAACATTTAATTTAGTTTGATTCACATTTTAATTTTTAGTTTAGCACAGGATCACCCAGTAGGGGGCATTTTGAAAAAGTGTGGAGAGTTTTTGGTTACCCCAATGATGGGTAAGGGGCTCACTCCTGGCAAGTAGAGGCTGGAACCCCAGGCAGCTCAATCTTTTACTATCTGTGAGACAACCTCACCATCTCATATACACTTACCTGATACTCCACACAATTTTCAAATGTTCTACTAGATATTTACAGAGTTGTTTATAACTTGTTTATAACTATCTGAGCTTTAAAAAGTAACTTAGTTTTATATGTAAACAGAGAGACTTTTTTTTTTTTTTTTGAGATGGAGTCTTGCTCATGGCCCAGGCTGGAGTGCAGTGGCCGGATCTCAGCTCACTGCAAGCTCCGCCTCCCGGGTTCACACCATTCTCCTGCCTCAGCCTCCCGAGCAGCTGGGACTACAGGCGCCCGCCACCTCGCCCGGCTAGTTTTTTGTATTTTTTAGTAGAGACGGGGTTTCACTGTGTTAGCCAGGATGGTCTCGATCTCCTGACCTCGTGATCCGCCCGTCTCGGCCTCCCAAAGTGCTGGGATTACAGGCTTGAGCCACCGCGCCCGGCCCAGAGAGACTTTTTAAAAATGATTTTTAACATGCATGAAGTATACGCTAAGAATGAAACTACACTGTAAGTTAAGGGAAGGTTATAGTTTGTGTTGTTAATTTCTTTACTAGAGTTGCTCACTCTTTTGGAAAATCACATCATTGACTGCCACACCACTCATGGTAATTGAGTCTCCAATATGCCTGTATTAGTTTTAATTCATAGCTGTCATAACTGTGGTGATTTTGCTTTTAGGAAATAGTGCCTGACTATCTTATTATGTATCCCAGTATAGTCCTCCCTGAGCTGTTGGCTTTTGAAATACATCCTTATGTGTGATTCCTTAGCTTCTTCCTACTCTAAGTGTTGCTCAGTCCTTCTCACCATGCCTGAACCAGATACTGTGGTCTCCAGCTGCCTTTCTCTTAGAATAATGTCCTAGCATCCAGGTTTGGTTGGGGATGGGGGCAAGGGGTGGGCATGAATTTCCTGAGCTCCCCTGACATTTGCAGGGAGGCAGCAAGGGAATACCTCTGTGGGTTACAACAGAGGGAGAGCCAGCGGGGCTTACAGGATGGAAACATGTAGTAGGCTCCCTCCAGCCATCACTGCCTCCGCTACTGCTGATGCCACCATCCATAACAAAGCTTCCAATTTGCAGGCTTCCGATTCAGCTTCTGTTTCCTGAGTGCCTCCACTATACCAGCCATTGGGCCAGGCATCCAGAAGCCCGGAGGTAGACCTCATCATCCCCGTTTTATAGGAGAGGAAAACCAAGACTTGGCTTCTACAGTATAGAAAGGGTGTGGGAAAGTCCTCCTAGAACCCTTACGCTGCTTCCAGGAAGAGCTGGACGGTCCTTTCCAAGTCCAGGCAGAAAGGAATCTCCTCTTTTTCCATTCTCTTTGTTACTTTATATGCCTGCGCAGGCTTGGTTGAGGAAGAAGGGGGGCCAGAAGGAAGTCTGGCCAGATGGCAGGGTAATAAATGACTCTGATTTAATAATTTGTTGCTTTCCTCTTAATTAAAAGGTTTTCCCTAAATGATTTGCTGATCACACAAACAGCACACACTGGTTGGGCGAGGACTGGGGGCCCAGGGAAATCTAGACTGAGAGGAGAAGGCATTGGAATAAAGAGGTGGCAGATGGCAGAAGAAGCCCACCCTCCATGTGCCAGGGTGAGCCAGCTTCAGGAGCTCCCTTCTCCTCAGGTCTGAAACAATTCAATCCAATGACAGAGCTTTGGGGAACTGGTTCTTTTGGGACTCAGCTTGTCTGGAAGCTGACTTTGCCAGGAGGTTTTTTAATTTCTGGGAAGAAGATATAAACTTTATTTTATCTAACATGTGGCTTTGCATTCAGTTTCCTCAAAGCCCCATGTGGCCTTGGGGGGTGATCAGGTAGCCTTTAGACCATTTTGCATATGAACTGTCACTTATACACTTGATCTACTGGGGTAGTGGTCACAAAGGGGGTCAGGGCACCCGTTGTTCCAAGCAGCGTCCTGTCAATATCTGCAGTTGCAAACAAATGACACTAAATAGTGTCAATTGATAAGCTCTCTACTTCTTCTTTACAACTGCAATTTGTAAGTTCCTGGGATTAAAATCTGCTTTCCAGCAATTATCACACAGAGGTATATTTTCAAAGCCTCACATGTAATTAGAACATGTTATTGATAAAGAGCTAGCTAAAGATTTAGACTTTGAGTCTGTTCATGAGGGATCAGTTTTGTTAATATTGATACTGTTTCCCCCCTTTAATGCAGTTAGGAGTTAGACTGAGATGCCAAATTCAATCAAAATGCACATCTTATCCCCCGCCAAGGGACTTCTGCTTCTCTTTTACTTGTGCAGACTTGTAGAAAGGACCCCAGAGATCATGTCATATAGGAAAACATTCTGCCAATCTGTAACTCGATGTTAAAGAATAAACTCTTTTACACATTATTTTGGTTAACCAGATTTTTCTCAGCATTTGTGCTTCTGTCAGATTGGATCATCCTTGCCATAACCACCATCCTCCTATTATTGTTGGATTCCAGATTTCTACTTAATCAGTTCAGACACCACTTCATCCACTTAACCTTCCTGATTCTGTATTCCCTGTGTCCCCATCATCAGAACTCCTCACTAAACCCCCAAGGCCATTTATCTGTGATTGATTGATTTCTTTTTAGAGATGGAGTATCACAATGTTTCCCAGGCTGGAGCACAGTGTCTATTTACAGGCATAATCACAGCCCACTAAGGCCTTGAATTCCTAGGCTCAAGCAACACTCTTGACTCAGCCTCCTAAGCAGCTGGGACTACAGGCACACACCGCTGCACTGAGCTTATCCACAATTCTTTTTGTATTATATTTTTGACACACACATATTCTCTCTTCCCCTAGTCTTTAAGTTCCTTGAGACAAACTTTCGTTTTAGTGTTTGTATTTCATCTGTTGACAACAGTATCTTGCACACAAATCATAAAGAGGAAGTTGAAGAGGCTTCTTACTTTGTTTCATCAGTCTGCTAGTATGTTATCAATGCCACACTAGTTTTATTATTGTAGCTTTGTAGTATATTTTAAACATTAATAATAGAATAATAACTTAAATTTATTGATCACTTAATGTATTCCAGGCAATGAGCTAAGTGCTTTACATTATCTCAGGTAATCCTAACAGAAGTCTGTGGGATAGGTACAATTATTTCCATATTATAGATGGAAAAAACAAAATTTAAAGAGATGAATTTACTTCAAGACAAATGCAAAAAGTGCAGAACAGTGGATATAGCACACTGCCATTTATATGAAAGGGAAGGGAAGATAAATAAATGTTTTTACTTAAATGTACATAAAACATATCCAGAAAAATATGCAAGAAATTGATTATGTAATTCAAATATAACAATTATATCCATGATTATTATAAGCCAGTTAAAAATAAATAATTTTTTAAAAAAAGGAATGAATGGCATTGGCTGCCTGCTGGGAAGGGAATGGGATGTGGGGGTTAAGGATGGAAGAAGAGCAGAATCAAGTTTTGGGTGCACTGAAGCTCATACATTTTGTGGGGAGCACTTTTACCAAAAAAAAAAAAATACAAAATTATAAATACAAAGTTAGATACAGAGCCTTAGAAGGGATATATGCAGATAAGGATCCCTGATGCCATAGCTTATAAAGCGTTACTTTTTAAATCAGCCCTCAGCAGGAAGGAGACATTCCACTGTATATACTTTTGTATGTACTAAATATATGGAGTTTTAATCATGTAAATGCATTGTCTGTTCAAAAAGATACAGTTTTTTAAAAATTTATATTTTTTGTTTTGCCAGGCACAGTGCCTCACATTTGTAATCCCAGCAATTTAGGAACCTAAGGCCAGCAGATCACTTGAGGTCAGCAGTTCAAGACCAGCTTGGCCAACATGGTGAAACCTCATCTCTACTAAAAATACAAAAAATAGCTGGGCATGGTGGCACACACCTGTAAGCCTAGCTACTCAGAAAGCTGAGGCAGGAGAATCGCTTGAACCCAGGGGGCAGAGGTTGCAGTGAACCAAGATCATGCCATTGCACTCCAACCTGGGCAACACAGTGAGACTCTGTCTCAAAAATAATAATAAGAATATTTTTAAAAGCTAGTTCTCCAACTGACTGCATAAAGCAAGATTTTATATTTTTCAAAAAGTAAATAACTAAGCTTTCATTTTTCCAGAAGCAGAGGTGTCTATGCCTATAGCAAGCTGGAGGGGGTGCTGAGGAGGAATTCCAGAGTTGCCTGTTTTATGGAGGTGGGGTAGAGGGATGTAGGAATTTACTTTCATAATTCAGAAGCAGAGATTTGTGTCAGAAGTCTAAAAGGCATATACTGTTATAACATGGAAAAATGAAAAAAATTAAAAATAAAAGGCATATACTGCACATGTATACACGTAGGGATAAGAAAAAGAGACCCTGCTTTTTCAGAAACGTACAAGAGAAAATTAAAATAAAAACTCAAATAATATAGCACTAATTGTTAAAACGGAGCTGATTTCCTGGAAACCAGTGCTGAGGACCAAGGATGTGAGCAGACGGGATGCTAATGCTCTTTCCCAAATGGCTCTGACGGTCCGTGGTTTTCTATTATTGCATCTAGGAGTAGCAGGTCCCTTACTGTAAAGTATCTAGAAATTATTCAGGCTCTTAACCACTCAATTAGGGTAATTTATCCTTGAGATGAATGGGACCGTTCCTTCTCCCTGATTTAGTCTGGGTTGTGCCTCCATCGAATGCAGATGTAAATAGTTCTGTTTGGGGCAGAAAGCCAGCCTTGTATCCTCACCACCCCGAGGTCCGAAGCTGCAGCTTGTAGCCTGGCTCTGTGCAAGGGGATGATTGTAAGTCCTCCAGGAACACAAAATAGCTAGCAGCCCCTCCATTTATCTTTCCCCCATGGACAGAACAAATTAGCAGAGAATTTGGAGAGAATTTGCAGAGAATTTGGACCGAACACTAAAAAGAATAATCTGACAATAAGAAATGTGAAATGCTGGAGAAAGGGAAGGAAGGAATTGCCTTTTGCCCAGATCCACAGGAATCCCACACTTTGGGTGGTTATTTTGGTGCCATCTTAGTTGCAGTAGAGACAGGATGCAGGCCTCAAAGCTTACCTTTCTCCTACTCAGGAAATTCCTTAAGAACTGATTGGCCTTTTGTTTCTGTGTGTGCTATTTTATTTCAATCAGAGGTAGATCCCTTTCTTTTTCTACTGAAGACCACTCAGCTAGAAGAGAGGAAGGCAATTGGTGTCCATGTAAGAAAACATCAAATTAGCATGAGGAAAGGCTAGAGGAGGAAAATACGAAATGTTTCATTTGTACCCTTTGAGAACTGAAAACCAGGAGCAATTTAACACATAGGCAAACTGGGTGAAATAAGCTTTAGCTCCATGTGATGGGCAGCTGGATGTGGGGTTAGAGGAGCACAGAAAAAAAAAGAGAGAGAGAGGGAAAGATAAAAAGCAAATAGATGTGGCCAGGCATGGTGGCTCACACCTGTAATCCCAGCACTTTGGGAGGTGGGCGGATCATGAGGTCAGGAGATCGAGACCATCCTGGCTAATATGGTGAAACTCCATCTCTACTAAAAATACAAAAAATTAACCGGGCTTGGTGGTGGGCGCCTGTAGTCCCAGCTACTCAGGAAACTGAGGCAGGAGAATGGCGTGAACCCAGGAGGCGGAGCTTGCAGTGAGCCGAGATGGCACCACTGCACTCCAGCCTGGGCGACAGAGCAAGACTCCATCTAAAAAAAAAGGGGGGTGGAAATAGATGTAACTTACTATAATAAAATGAAAAAGAATGACACAAAGAGACAAAGCATACACATGTAGAATTAAGGAGTAGGCTGGGTGTGGTGGTTCACGCCTGTAATCCCAGCACTTTCGGAGGCCCAGGCAGGCAGATCACTTGAGGCCAGTAGTTCGAGACCAGCCTGGTCAACATGGTGAAACCCTGTCTCTACTAACAACACAAAAATTAGCCGGGCGTGGTGGCGAGTGCCTGTAATCCCAGCTACTTGGGAGGCTGAGGCGGGAGAATTGTTTGAAATCGGGAGGTGGAGATTACAGTGAGCCGAGATTGTACCATTGGACTCCAGCCTGGGCGACAGAGCAAGACTCTCAAAAAAAAAAAAAAAAAAAAAAAAAAAAAAAAAAAAATTAAGGAGTACAGAGGGGGCAAGTGAGACACAGAGACAGAGGGACAGAGGGACACAGGCAGCCTATCTATTCGCCCCCTTGTGGTCCTCAGGGACATTGCAGTCAGCCAATGACTTCTAATCCAACCTTAACATTTCACATCTGTAGACAAAAATGCACTGTGAACACTTACGGAATTTCCAGTGTGGTGGATTCAATTATATTAAGAGTAGACTACTGAGCAAAGGCTGATGGTGCTCCACTTGCTGGAGCTACAGTGGCCTGCTGGATAAGTAGAAGAAACTAGGATGCCTGAGATCAAGTTTGGACTCCAGTGTTCTCTATATCCTTGCACAAGCTACTTGGCTTCCCTTTGCCTTCATTCTCCCTTAATAATCATGAAAGAACATAATTTTTCCAATCTATGTCTCTGTAAATAAGCTGCCTCATATGCAGGAATAAATGGTCCATAAGAAAGTCCAGCCCAATGTGATGGCTCACACTTGAAATCTCAGCAATTTGGGAGGCCAAGGCAGGAGGATCACTTGAGCTCAGGAGTTCAAGACCAGCCTGGGCAACATAGTGAGACCCCATCTCTACAAAAAATAATCTTAAAAATTAGCCGGGCTTGGTGGCATGTGCCTGTAATTTCAGATAGTCAAGAGGCTGAGGTGAAATGATCCCTTGAGCTGAGAAGTTCAACGTTGCAGTGATTTATGATCATGTCACTGCATTCCGGCCTGGGGTGATAGCGCAAGATCATGTCTCAAAAAAAGAAAAAAGTAAAAGAAAGTTTAGTATATGACCTCAATTTTCTTTCTTTCTTTCTTTCTTTCTTTCTTTCTTTCTTTCTTTCTTTCTTTCTTTCTTTCTTTCTTTCTTTCTTTTTCTTCCTTTCTTTCTTTCTTTTTTCTTTCTTTCTTTCTTTTTTTCTCTTTCTTTCTTTCTTTCTTTTTTTTTTGAGAGAGTCTCGCTTTGTCACCCAGGCTGGAGTGCAGTGGCATGATCTTGGCTCACTGCAACCTCCACTTCCTAAGTTCAAGCGATTCTCTTGCCTTGGCCTCCTGAGTAGCTGGGATTACAGGCATGTGCCACCATACTCAGCTAATTTTTTTGTATTTTTAATAGAGATGGAGTTTTACCACATCAGCCAGGCTGGTCTCAAATTCCTGACCTCAAGTGATCCGCCCGCCTCAGCCTCCTAAAGTGCTGGGATTACAGGAATAAGCCATCACGCCTAGCCAAACTCAAATTTCTAAGCCAACTTCATGTCCATTGTGGCCAACAGGAGGCGAGCAGGGGAGTTCTGCATGTGCATGTGCTGGACTCAGAGATTCAGGCTCCCTGAGATAGAGAGATGGTGCTGGGGCCACCTCCAAATAGCTTTCCAATCTGTCCATCCAGTTCCATCACCATCATCTCTTCCCCGAACTCCTGCAACGGCTTCCTAAGAGGTCCTCCTGTCGGCACTCTGCCCTCCTCTGGGGCTTTCTGCCCCAGAAAGCAAGAACCTTCCTGAGACACACAAGTTACTCCACTCTGGTGTGCATCTTATTAGGGGCCTCCTGTTGCTCTCAGAACAAATTCCCAATGTCTTTGTGTGGTACTGCAGAACCTGGATGTTATCTGTCCTATTTCTCTCCCCAGCCCCATCTTGTGTCCTTTTTATCCTCTTGCACTTCCTCCAGCCAAGCCATCCTCGCTTCCACTTCCCAAACATGCCCAGCTCAGCTCTTCCTTGCCTGGGCTCAATGTTGCTTGCCCTTGTAGCTCATTCAGAACCCGCGTCCCTCTGAGCTCCGCATGGCTGCTTCCTCTCCTCCTTCAGGTCTCCCCTGGGGACACCTTTCCTGCCACTCTGAAATAGTTCCATCTTAAGTGTCCAATTGGGCCCTCTGTTTAGGTCCCTCACAGCACTTATCATTTAGCTGATTTGTTTCTTTTTGTTTCTTTTGTATGTGGGGGATCTGCCTCCCTAACTAAACTGTAAGCTTTATTTTAAAAGGGTGACGTCAGTATTGCAGCCTTGGTGCCTCTGCACACTGTGCGGCCCATAGTAGGTCCTTGAATTTTTGTTAAGTGAAAATAAGAATGAATGGATGAGGGCTAGGTGTGGTGGCTCACACATGTAATCAATCCCTTTGGGGGATCACTTTGGGAGGCTGAGACGGGTGGATCACTTGAGGCCAGGAGTTCGAGACCAGCCTGGGCAATATGGCAAAAGCCCGTCTCTACTAAAAATACAAAAAGTAGCCGGGCACGCTGGTGCACACCTGTAGTCCCAGTTACTTGGGAGGCTGAGGTGGGCGGATCATCTGAGCCCGGGAGGCAGAGTTTGCAGTGAGACAAGGTCACACCACTGCACTACAACCTGAATGACAGACTCAGCCCCTGTCTAAAAAAAAAAAAGAAGAAAAAGAACGAATGGATGAATGTGAATAATAAGTGGAATTTGCAATATTGAAGGAATAGAAAAAGTAAAATTTCTTAAGTCTAAAAACACTGGAGCAGGGTGTCTAGATGGGTGCTTTTAGCAAAGGACGGACAAAGCCATCCCAGCAAAAAATGTGCCAGGTTTGAGAGAGAGGCTTGTGAAGTAATCACAGCCACCAAGACCAGTTAGAGAAATTAAGACACTAAGAGAACTCTCACACCAAGCCATGGAATGCGTGGTGTAAAGAAATCACATGGAGATTCTGTCTTCATAAGACATTTAGAGTTGAGGGAGAAGGAGGGCTAGACGGAGGCAGACAAGAGGAGGAAGAAAAACGGAACTGTCAGACTCCAAGCAATTAAGTCCATCAGAATGGAACAACTGCTAAGGAAGGTGAATTTCTTGGCTTATAAACCTTTACATTACTCCTCTGTGCTTTGGATATGCAAATGTCTTTGCCAACTGGCAGCATCTGAGAGGGGAATAGCCTCCTTTTCCACCCAAAGTCTTGCATCTGCTCCTGAATCTCATCACAGCACTCTAGGTGTAATTAACCTGAGCGATGACATGCCCTAGGGGTGGCTGTCAAAAAGGCTCTCTCCAAAGGGCTGTCAAGCGCTCTCTAGGGAATCCTTGCTGAGGGAAGAGGGAAGCCCAGTACTTACATCACTAGCAGGTAAGCTCCAGAGAGAGGAACTTGAAGCTGCTTTAGGTGCCCAGACATACACTGTCAGGCAAGGGCAAGCATTTAATTAGTATCTAGAAAGAGCCCTACCAGGGGACCGAGGTGCCTCATTCCAGCCTGGCCTCTGCCTGGTCTATGACATCAAGCACAGCTAACTTCTCGGGGCTTCCATTTCTTTAGCTCTAAAGACAGATTAATGCTCTCTAAGGTCCTTTCTAAATCCCACTTTATGGGTTAGGAAAAGAAAATGAGATAGATTCTCTGGAAATGTATTCGTAGTGCTGCTATTACACTTTGAGGACCCCAGAGTACACAAGGTGGATAATTCAGAGTTATAGACTGGAAAGAATATGTCTTAGATGCAACTCTTGTCCTCAAGGGACCAAGAATCCAAGATAACCTAGAGATGGTGTTGTGGAATCCTAAGGGACTTTGGTTGAACCTGAGAATGACAAATTCACATTATTTGGATCCTTTTGTAAACGTTGCCTTTTTGCACCTGTATTTCACACTAAACTTTCAGCTTATTGAGAGTTCAGCATATTTCAGGGAAGGATGAAAAGAAGGAAGGAAAAGGGAGGGAGAGAGGATAAAATTCCTTTGACTGGAGAGTTAGAAGTCAGGGTTCTTGGCCAGGCACAGTGGCTCACGCCTGTAATCCTAGCAATTTGGGAGGCTGAGGCGGGTGGATCACTTGAGCCCAGGAGTTCAAGACTAGCCTGTCCAACATGGTGACACCCCGTCTCTACTAAAAGTACAAAATTTAGCTGGGCATGGTGGTTTGCATCTGTAATCCCAGCTACTCAGAAGGCTGAGGTAGGAGAATTGCTTGAATCCAGGAGGCAGAAGTTGCAGTGAACCGAGATCGCGCCACTGCACTCCAGCCTGGGTGACCCATCGAGACTCCGCCTCAAAACACACAAAAAAAAGAAGAAGAAGAAGTCGGAGTTCTTTGGATGCAAGCAACAGAGACTGACTTTGGTTAATTAGAGTCTCCCTACTCCAAAAATAAAAATAAAGAATTCACTGGAAGGCTAGAGGTAGTTCACAGAATAGCAAAATCAAGGCTCAGGAATAACAGGGGCAGGGTGACTCTCGAAGCTAGGTGACAGGAACTAAGGAACAGACTCCATTCAAAGCCACTGCTGGGCTCTATCAGCTCCGTTGTCTTTTTCTCATTGTATCATATCCTTATAGATTGAGTTCCCAGAAGGAGGGGTCTGGTGTTTCCCCTCATGTTTTGCATCCACTACTTCCCCGAGGGTGAGGCCCTCTGATGAACACTCTCCCAAGTCTGCATGAAGTTGGGGAGGGATGGTTACTCCAAAGAGAGATGGGAAATCGATGTTTCTTCCACCTGGGGAAGTAGCTTTGGCAAAAGAGGGGCATTCTTCTGGGGTGGCAGCAAGACTGCCATTTGGCCGGGGACCCCGCTGGGGGCTGGCAATACTCTGCTTGCAGTGGGTTCTGGAGCCAGGCTGCTTTCCTGGGAGAAAGGGGTGTGTTTTTACAACACACAAAGGTGCTGCTATGGACTGAACTGTGTGCCCCCGAGATTCATATACTGAAGCCCTAACCCCTACTGTGACCATATTTGGAGACAAGACCTGCAAGGAGGGAATGAAGGTTCAGTGAGGTCCTAAGGGCGAGGCTCTGATATGACAGGATCAGCGTCCTAACAAGGGACACCAGAGGGGCCTGTGCTCTCTCCCTCTCCACTGCATGAGGACATAGAGAGGAGAGGAAGAGAGTCCTCACCAGAAACCAAATTGGCCTCGATCTTGGACTTTGCAGGCTCCAAAATTGTGAGAAGATAAATTTCTGTTGTTTAAGCCACCCGGTCTATGGTGGTGGTTTTTTTTTTTTTTTTTTTTTTTTTTTTTTGAGCCTGAGCAGACTAACACAGGTGCCATATGGACTGGCAGCCGATCTGGCCTCTATTCCTTCACCTATGAAACCAGATGGTCTCTAAAGCCCCTTCTAGCTTTAAAATGCAGTGTGTCAATATATCCGTGAATCATCTATCAATGCATATTTGCTTGCTGCTCAACTAAGTCCTGAGCTACTGATAATAGGAGGCTGTTAAGTAAAATACAGTATGCCCAGTTACATTTGAATTTCAGATATGTTTAAATCCATTTTTAGTGCAAGTATATCCCACACAATATTTGGGACAAATATTTGAGACATTTGTTAAATCTGGCTGTTCTAGTTATTTGTCTTCTGTTCTCCAAGTACTGTAACCTTTTGGAGGGAGAAAAACTAGACCTTACTCATCTCTGGATTCCCTTATAGTGGTGTCTGCCAGCTTTTTGGATTTCACAGACTAAACATTATTGGATTAAGTTTTGGAAGAAAAAACAACTTTTTATTTTGCCCAATAGAGGTATTTATGATAATCATCACTTTACTAAAGAAAAACCAGTTAAACTTTAAAACCTATTAAATAGACCCTCAGGATTTTATAATTAATTGTAAAAATTTAGTTTTACAACATATTCATTCCATTGTCCTTTTGTTTGCTTGTTTCTAAGGCAACCAGGTGACGCTTCCAACCATTTTGGCACTGCTCAGTGCTTAGGTAACCAGTATTTGGGAGCTTCAGCTGTGCTGTGTTTGGTTGAAGGTCTTACATGACTTCTGGACATTTTTGCTTATCCGCTAGAAAGCTCAAGGTCAAATTGGAGCTTAATTGCTACAACTGTCTTCTCCTCTCTTTTCACTCCTTGTTTCCTATGTTTTCTTCCAGGCCTTTAAACTTTTTTTTACTAAATGAATTTTCATTATAATCTACCTTAAGAACTGGTGAAATAATAGTTTTTAAAAAAGCCTTGCATACATTAAGACTTCAGTAAACGATGCTATTGACAAAGCAAAAGATGTAACTGTTGAGTGGGATCTAATTAGTTTACTTTCTGAAGAGGATTATTCCCCCCAAATGCATTTTTTGTTGTTGTTGAGATGGAGTTTCACTCTTGTCGCCCAGGCTGAAGTGCAATGGCATGATCTCAGCTCACTGCAACCTTCGCCTCTGGGGTTCAAGTGATTCTCCTGCCTCAGCCTCCCGAGTAGCTGGAATTACAGGCGTGCACCACCACACCTGGCTAATTTTTCTATTAGATGGGGTTTTGTAGAGTTGGAGTTTCACCATGTTGGCTAGGCTAGTCTCGAACTCTGGACCTCAGGTGATCCTGCCCACCTTGGCCTCCCAAAGTGCTGGGATTATAGGCATGAGCCACTACACCCAGCCTCAAATGCATATTTTAATTTCCTATTCTTAGAATTTTAGAATGGTAGAGCTAGAAAGGTAATTACATCTTCTAACTCAATTCCAGACTTACTGAATTGGAATTTCTGGGGTAAGATCTGTGAATCTACAAGAATTCTAGGATCTAAGATTAGGATCCGCTGGTCCACAGGCCCTCTTAGCATATGTCATAGCAGGATATCATTTTACAGGTGAGATGACTGAGGCCCAGGAAAGTGAAGTGATGGTCATATGAATTGGTGACAGACATGAGTCAAGTGCACAGCACTCAGCTTTCTTAGCAAATTAACTGACTCTGTTGGGAGACAGGAAGGGCAGGGACAGGTGTTCATTAACTAGTTTCTGTTCACACTATATAGTAGGAAATGAGCACTAGGTATAGAGAAATGGACGATATAAGAGATTTACCTCAAATAATAACAACATTCCTCTCTTACCTGTTCCGGGATTTCACAGTTCACTAAGCACTTCCCCTCATAATGCCCTGCTTTGATTCTAATAACAAGGGGATTTACCAAGGTGGTATTGTTTTCTACATTTACTTTACAGATGAGAAAATGGAGGCCCAGTCACTGGGTATGTCAGGTCAAAAAAAAGGCAGAGCTGAGATTTGAATACTTTCTACTACTAAACCTCACACAAATCCCCTAAGACAGGCAATGTCTTTGTTATTTAAGAAAAATGGGCCAGGCGCAATGGCTCACACCTGTAATCCCAGCACTTTGGGAGACCAAGGCAGGTGGATCACTTGAGGTCAGGAGTTCGAAATCAGCCTGGCCAACATGGTGAAACTCTGTCTCTACTAAAAATACAAAAATTAACCAGGCATGGTGGCGTGCACCCATAATCCCAGCTATTTGGGAGGCTGAGGCAGGAGAATCATTTGAACCCAGGAGGCGGAGGCTGCAGTGAGCCAAGATCACACCACTGCACTCAGTCTGGGCAACAGAATGAGACTCTGTCAAAAAGAAAAAAAAAAGCAAGGAAGGAAGGAGGAAGGAAGATTATTTATTGCTTCAAAAGTCACACAAGTTCTACATTATTATTTTAGAAAATTCAAATCATTCTGAAAAATAGAGATTAAAAAGCTGAAAACTGTATTCCATGCCACTCTGCTCCTGGACAGTTTGGTGAGTTTTCAAATTTCCTTCCCAGACCTTTATGAGTTTACATACATGTATAGGTGAGGATTAAAAAAACAAACAAACAAAAAAAGAATCAAACTACACACATTGCTGTGCTTCCTTTTTCTTAGCATGTCTTGTCCATTTTTTTCCAAATCCTTTAGTAGACATGTTTGTTTTTAAATAAGCCATGTTTGAAAATAGAACAATAGCAACATTGATATGCACACTGATGATAAAGAAATATTATATTTATCACCAATGGTACTCAGGATAGCTCAGGATGTTGGTGCTCAGGATGGGGTAAAATGACTCAAGTCTCATGACTCATCTTCTCTCAAGAGGAGGGACTATGGAATCAGAATCACAAGCTAGCTTAATAAAGCCTTGAGAAATATTATCAACTAGCTGTCTCAATTTCCCCCTCTGTAAAATGGGGACAAGAATGTGTTCCATAGGGTGTTGTGCGGTTAAATGAGGTGACTCATATTTATGCTAAACGCAGTGACTGATGACTGCAATGATGACGATGGCAGGCGGGCGCAGCGGGTAGGGCTTAAATTGCAAGTGTAGCAACACCAGTAATGGATGCTCCGGGGAGATACTTTTTATTAAGAGCTGCCAAGTTAGTATGGCTGTCTGGGATGCCCTCTGGAGACACGAGACTCCGGATTTGGGAACCTCAATGTCCCAGGCTTTCAGGACCTGGCGTTTGGCTAAACCTCTGGAGAACTACAACTTCCAGGGTGCACCACTTTCTCGCCGCCCGTGACGTTGCAGCTCCCGTTTCTCGCCAGGCTCCCGTCCCGAACTACAAGTCCCAGAAGACCCTGCAGCCCCGCTCGCGTTCTCGTCTTACTTTTGGAAGCGAAACTGAGGCCGCGTTGCCTGCTGGGAAGTGTAGTTCAGCGGTAGCCGAGCCCTTCAGACCTGGCCGCTACAATAAGGCGGGTGAACTCGCAGCGCTTGAATACCCAGGGCCTAACCGTCCACTCGGAAGACTGGCCCCTCTCGGGAGGCTCTGGAGTCGCGCCTGGGGTCAGGGCCGGGGGCTAATGCGGCTCGCGTTCTGGGCCTCCCTGGGTGAGAAAGTGGTAGACTGGCAGGAAGGCGGCGGAGGCGGACGAGACCAATGCCAGCCTGGAGGAGGAAGTGGGCCAGTGGGAAGGGTGAATCCAAGTGGAGATCGTAGGGGTGGGAGTGGGGCGTGGCGCCCGCTTACCTTGAGGCCGGGTGAGGCGCGCCCCGAAATGCCGGGGAGGTAGAGGTCCCTGCCTAGAGAGGAAGAGGGGCGCCCATGTGGCGGGATGGATTTATGGTTTGGGGCTGATCAGTGGGTCTTATGGCCTCATCTCCCTGGTTAATGGAGACAGCTCACCAGGCCTGGGATTTGGGGAGTTTGGAGGTGCAGGAGATCCCTGGTTGGAAACTTAGGCAGTAGTGTGTTACCCAGCGAGACAGGGCTTCTGCTGTGCACCTCCAAAACCTTTCCCTAACCTCTTCACCCCTTCCTAACTGCTAATGGTTGAAGAAGGTGGAAGTTCTCTGGGGATAGATACTTCGTGGTGGGGGAGTGGGGAGAGGGGTTGGGTTCTGGCCAAAGGGAGCTCCAGCAGGGAAGGAAGCCTTTGAACCCTATAGCTGCCCAGAGGCCTAAGCAGTGCTACTGGAGTACCCCTACATCGTCATTCTAACCATTACACAGCATTACATTAGATGCAGGCTATTTAGTCTGAACCAAGCCAGACAAATTGGTGTCCTGCCCCCTGCTTCTAAAATACTGTAAAAATGTCTCAGCTCATAGGAAAATAAATATTCCGGGTAAATTCACGGAAAAAAATAATCATGATGCAATATGGAATGTTTACAATGTTACTACTTTATAATAAATTCTTATGTCTCCTAAATATGTGCCATATGGTTATGGATGAAAAAAAAATCCGAACTATATACTCTAAATTATTAATTTCAACTCTGGTTATTGATGGCTGGTAAGATTACAGATTAATTTTATTCTTTTTTTGTTTACATCTTTACGTAGCATCTTAATTTGCACAGTAAACACATAATTTTTTTTCTGCCCCTTATTTTCCCAGGAGAGTTAGTCAGTTGTCCCATGTGTTGTGTTCTGGAAATCAGATACTAAGGCCAGCTGCTGTGGCTTGCACTGAGCCACAGGCAGACTGATGTGCCAGGAATGATAAAAAGGGGTGAATGTGAGGGGAGAATTTAGTGTGCAGTCTATGGGAGGCTAATGCTTTTTTTCCTTCTTCTAGGTTGGAAAGAGACTATTTTAGCAAGTGTCACGCCATGGTATGTGGTTGGTTGGTCTATTTCAGCCTAATCTATTATGCTTTCTGGTTAAAAATGTGACCTTTCTCATTATCCTGATGGATTTAAGTTGCACTGCATAACTTTGTTAGGTTCTGATAACTCACCTTGGCTGGGCCATGGGAAGGAAAGAAATATTGCCTCTGAAATGCCTTTTTAGCTTTGGATTTGCTTTTTGCTTTTTTTTTTTTTTTTTGAGAATTTTGCTCTTGTCATCCAGGCTGGAGTGCGGTGTCATGATCTTGGCTCACTGCAACCTCTGCCTCCCAGGATCAAGCAATTCTCCTGCCTCAGCTTCCCAAGTAGCTGGGATTACAGGCATGCACCACCACGCCTGGCTAATTTTGTATTTTTAGTAGAGACGGGGTTTCACTATGTTGGCCAGGCTGGTCTCAAACTCCTGACCTCAAGTGATCTGCCTGCCTCAGCTTCCCAAAGTGCTGGGATTACAGGCATGAGCCACCATACCTGGCCTGCTTTTTGCTTTTTGATCAGGATCTTTATTTTATCATATGCTACCTGCTATTTCAGTGTGTGTGCAATTATAAAAGAAACTTTAATATATCCTTTAGTTGTGCGCATTATGCATTTTCCGGGACAAAAGCTTGTTAAAATCATGGTTGGAGCATGGCAATTAATACATGTAATGTTCATTTAATTCTGCTTACTTTCTTCCACAGCTTTTGCCAATTTTTCCAATTAAAGATTGACATTCCTGCATAAGCATTTCTCTGTGAAAATGTCCTTGCCTCTTACAGAGGAGCAGAGGAAAAAGATTGAAGAGAATCGACAAAAGGCTCTGGCCCGTAGAGCCGAGAAGTTATTGGCAGAACAGCATCAGAGGACTAGCTCAGGCACCTCCATTGCTGGCAACCTATCCCAGGCCAAGCAAGGCCCATCCCAAAATTTCCCAAGGGAGTCTTGTAAGCCAGTGAGCCATGGTGTAATTTTCAAGCAACAGAATCTCAGTAGCTCATCTAATGCTGACCAAAGACCTCATGATTCCCACAGTTTTCAAGCAAAGGGAATATGGAAAAAGCCAGAAGAAATGCCTGCTGCCTGCCCAGGCCACAGCCCACGAAGTCAAATGGCTCTCACTGGAATCTCTCCTCCCTTGGCACAAAGTCCTCCAGAGGTCCCTAAACAGCAGCTCTTGAGTTATGAGTTAGGTCAAGGTCATGCCGAGGCTTCACCTGAGATCAGGTTCACACCCTTTGCTCACCCAACTCATGAGCCTTTGGCCAAAGCAAAGAATTCCCAAGAGACACCAGCTCGTTCCCCTGGACAGCCTCCCAGGGATGCTAAGTTAGAGGCCGAGACAGCAAAAGCCTCTACCTCGGGGCAGAACATTTCTTATATCCATTCGAGCTCAGGGACAGAAGGAAGACTCCAACAGAAGTCAGGGTCCTCAGTCGAAAAAGGAGTGATCTCTCAGAAGGGAAAGTGCATAAGGAACGGCGATCGTTTCCAGGTGTTAATTGGGTACAATGCGGAACTCATTGCAGTGTTTAAGAGCCTGCCCAGCAAGAGATATGGTAATGTCTTTGTTCTTCAGGTGTTTGGTGTTTTTTTTTTTTCTTATTTTTGGAGTCTCTTTTAATCTAACAGTTTCTCATAAATATTAAGAGAGTGCATTGGCACATTCTGTCCATCCAGTTGTTAAAAATTTTTCAATTTTAGCTTGTGTTTCCCTTCATAATAGTCATTCCCTCAAACAGCTGCCAAACTTGATGGTTGTCACATGGCCATCTGGAGAATGGTTGAATGTTACTGAGAAGACGCTTCCTCTGCCAGGTGCTTTATATGCATTGTAGCACTTAAGCTGAATAGCAGTTTTTTTGAAATAAGTAGATGTAATTTCAGTTTTTAAGGCGATGGAACTGGCTCAGCAAGAGTAAGTGACAGGCCCAGTTTCATTGGTCTGGAAAGGCAGCGTCAGGATGTGACCAGCTCAATTACAGCCCGGAGCCATTGCTCCTCATACTGCTTTTCCTGACCACACTATGACCTGGAGAACTTGGATTCTAGTCCTAACTCTGCCCTCAGTCCACTTAGGTGAAGTTCATAACTTCCCAGGGCCTGAGTTGGATTCCACTACATGGAATAAAAGAATTATCTATATTTACTGTTTGTCCTCTACAGAGATTTTTATAGATCAGTGGAGGCTTGCTGGTCAGCTGTTGTGAACTTGGCGTGCATTCATTGATTCATTTAGAAGACAAGCTTGTGTTAAGTGCCCAAGTACAAATTGTAACCATAGTCATCAGCTCTCTGTTTTGTTTCAGATCCTGACACCAAGACGTGGAACTTCAGCATGAATGACTATAGTGCCCTGAGTAAGTAGGCACATGGCTGTCCCTCATGGAGGGCGACCCTGGCGCTGAAAATCTTTGGAGTATCACATGTAGTCTAGCTTATGGTATGCATGGCTTTACAGGTGGTGAAAGCTTTCAGGGCACCACTCCACACTCCTTCCCACTATGTCTAGCCTAATGAAGCAGCTCTGTGGGTGAAGGCCATTGGTAATATTAACAAAAGCTAGCAGTAAATGATGCTTGCTATGCATTAGGCAATTCTAAGTCCCTTAAGCTAACTTTTATTCCTTATAATAACTTTTACAGATGGCAAAACTGAGGCCCAGGGAGGATGAGTCAGTAACACAGGGTCACATAGCCAATAAGTTGTACAACTGGGATTCAAACCCAGACAGTATGACTTCAGACTACATGTTCCCACCAGACTATGCTGGCCCCAGCAGTGACAGGCAGCTCAGGCAGCCTGCCAGCCCCTGCTCCCAGGAAGGTAACCGTTCAGCAAACAGCACAGATCCTCAGAGTACTCTCTGTGCAGCGAACTACTCAAAAATGCAAGGAGGGGGCATTGGCCAGGCAAGTTCTAATGCAGTGTCTGGTCATAGTCAGTACCTGGTTACGTCCCTCTGTCTTCTGAGAAAACTATCATACACTGAAGTTTTTGTCACTTGATCCTGGCGCATGGAGCCTGCACACGTGTGTTAAAGCGTCAGCCATGTGTGTTTTCATCTTCCATGTATTCTACTCCTCTCCCCCACCTGCCATTTCTACACCCTCTCTTCCTCCCCCCAGCTTAAGAAGGGAAAAGATAAGGATGTATGCTTAGGCCGATTTGCAGATTTGGGGCATGAGGTAGGATGATCTGGAGGCACCAGTACAGTTTGTGGGGAGGGTGGTTTGGGCCAGTGATGGGACAGCTCCCTGTAGAATTTCCTGGTTTTCTCCTTGGCCTCTTGAAATGTGTACATTAGGCGGTATCTCTTTCTTTGGTAGCTGCTAGCGTGTTCGTTTGCGAGGGCTGCCGTGACAAAGTACCACTGACTGGGTGGCTTCAACAATAGAAGTTTATTTTTTCACAGTCCTGGAGGCTGGAAGCCTGAGATTGGTAGGGTTGGTTTCTTCAGAGGCCTCTCTCCATGCCCTGCGGCGGCTGCCTTCTCTCTGTGTCCTTGTGTGGATTTTCCTTTGTGTGTGCAAATGCCTAGCATCTCTCCCTTTTCTTAGAAGAACACCATTCATTGGACTGTTGCCCACCTTGGTGACCTCATTTACCTTATTAATCTTTAAAGGCCCTGTCTCCGTATACAATCACATTCTGAGGTCCTGTGCTATGTGTTTAACATGAATTTCGGAGGGACACAGTTCAATCTGTAACACTGCTTGCTGCTAGCTCCGTCTAGAGAGGGCTCATTTTTTAATCCATTTGTTTGGTGTTGGAAGGGGGAGACCCAAGGCTCTGGATAAAGATTGCAGATTTTGATGCCTGGTATTCTCATTGCTGGTGATTTTAAACCAGTGGTTTCACCTGTTGCGGTTGTTTGTTTTGTCTTTTACGCTTGTTGTGATCACGGTGCCTGGTGGCTTAGATGACTCCTGCTTTTGCAGATTCATTTAGGTTTTTTGTCTGATATCATTACTTTTTTTTTTCTTTTGAGACAGAGTCTCACTCTGTCACCCAGGCTGGAGTGCAGTGGTGCAGTCTTGACTCCCTGCAACTTCTGCCTTCTGGGTTCAAGTGATTCTCCTGCCTCAGCCTCTTGAGTAGCTGGGATTTCAGGCGTATACCACCACGCCTGGCTAATTTTTGTATTTTTAGTAGAGATGGGGCTTCCTCCATGTTGGCCAGGCTGGTCTTGAACCCCTGACCTCAGGTGATCCACCTGCCTCAGCCTCCAAAAGTGCTGGGATTATAGGTGTGAGCCACTGTGCCTGACTACCATTGCTTTGTGTAATGCTCACATGTTTTGAAA
The DNA here is from genome assembly GCF_037993035.2 of Macaca fascicularis. Taxonomy (NCBI): domain Eukaryota; kingdom Metazoa; phylum Chordata; class Mammalia; order Primates; family Cercopithecidae; genus Macaca; species Macaca fascicularis. The sequence goes on from NC_088386.1 coordinate 112,309,306, forward strand.
ACCATGTTTATTGGGTACAAAATTCTGCCTATATACTTCTCAATGAAGCTTACAGAAGAGAAAAAAAAAATTTCCATATAGCTTTTAGATGAATTTTTCTGATTGTTTGACTCCTCTATATCTTTACCAATGTGTTACACACTTGGCCTTTTGCCTGCTTGAAATTTCTTGCCATAATTATGGATTTGTGAATTTCTCCTTGTATTTCTAAGTTTCAGATAGGTTCATGATTGTGTGTCGTGATTGGCTTTTTATCAGTATAACATATAAAATTGTCTCTGTATCAGTCTTTTTGTCATTTTGCTTTAGGTGTATCTCTGGATTTTGCTTCATTAACCCTACCACATACTCACTGTAGAACATATTTTGACTGTGAAGAAGAAAAACTATCCCCTGTAATCTCCCCACTCAACTAACCATTATTAACATTTTGGTTTCATATCCTCCAGCCTTTTTTCTGTGCATTAAAATATCAAGTTTTATATATGCATATACTTTTTATTTTGCCCTTTTAATTTAATGCACCAGCATAAAGCATATTTATTTTACTGAATGTTAACAGTTAATTCTAAGTGATGAAAATGTGTCCATTATCATAATGGGCCATTTTGGCCTTCACATAATGGTTTCGTGTTGTTGAATTACTTTTGTCTTTTCCAAAATTTTTAGTACAAAATAAATTTTAATAGCTATATAACATTCTGTCTTACGAATGTGTCGTACATTGCTTAAATTGTTTTTTTTTTTTTTTTCCTGCTTGATTTTAATTTGCTGCCAGTTTTTCCAGTTTTAAAGCTGGAGAGGAACACCTTCGTACCTAAGTTTTGGTCTGTATTTTCAATTGGTAGTTGGGATAGATTCCCAGAAGTTGAATCATTATTCTTAGAGCTCTTGCTATAATTGCCAAATTGTTTTCTAGAAGGTTTTATTCCCAACTAGCAATATGGTTGTCTAATTGTTTCTCATCAATTTTGATAAGTAATTTTGACAAGTTTGATAAGTAAAAAAGTCCCTTATTTTTCTGATTATTTGTGAAGGTGAACATTTCTTCAAATGTTTGTTAGTCTTCTTCCTCCTTTTTTGAATTGGCTACATCTCTATCCTCTTCTTTTGTGGTCTTAGTACTTTTTTAAAGCATAAGCTCTTTTTATATTTCTTTACTCAGGGTTTTTGCCTTTCACTTCAGTGTGTGTCTGTTGACAGCTTAGTGTTATACAGTTGAATTTGTTAATTATAAAAATGCATCTGTAGTAGATGAAATAATGTTTAGAACTGTGCGTTTGTGACCTGGTGATCCTGGTCCTCACTCCTTTCTTCTCTGAGCAGTAGACAGAGTAGCGACCTAGGAGTGGGCTTAACTGGGTGATTTGTGGTGTGCTGACCTCAGTGGCTTCTCCAACACAGTGCCAGAAATTATCTAATAAGTTTATTCATCCTGGTAAGCTTCCTCTTTCCCTTGTTAATTTCTGAATTTTAAATTTTTTGATTTGAAAAATGTAGGGAGGCCAGGTATGGTGCCTCACGCCTGTAATACCAGCACTTCAGGAGGCTCAGGCGGGTAGATGGCTTGAGCTTAGGGGTTTGATACCAGCCTGGGCAACATAGCGAAACCCTGTCTCGACAAAAAATACGAAAGTTAACCCCATGTGGTGGTGCACACCTGTGGTCCCAGCTACTGGGGAGTCTGAGGTGGAGGATGGTTTGAGCCAGGGAGTTTGAGGCTGTAGTAAGCCCTGATCATGGCACTGCACTCCAGCCTGGGTGACAGAGCAAGACCCTGTCTCAAAAAAAAAAAAAAGAAAAACTTAAGGAGATGGAAAGTTACATTCAACAAATATTGAAATTCCCAAAGCCCCAACTAGAAAACACTTTCAAGCCTTCCTAATCTAACAGTGCCTTTTCTTGCCTTCCTGCCAAACCTAGTGCCTCTTGAACATGTCCCTTCCCCACTTTCTCCCTCTTCCCTTGCCTGTGTTTCAAAGCCACATCATAGCCCTCTGCTTTATCACTTCTGTTCGATTCTTCTTCTTTGGCAGTGAAAGCAGCCCAGAGCCTCCCCACGGTCAACCTGCAGCCTCTGGAATGGGCCTATGGCAGCAGCGAGTCACCCTCCACCAGCAGTGAGGGACAGGCCGGCCTTCCATCAGCTCCGTCGCTTTCCTTTGTCAAAGGGCGATGCATGCTCATATCCAGGGCCTACTTCGAGGCAGACATCGGATATTCACAGGACCTGATTGCACTTTTTAAACAGATGGATTCCAGAAGATACGGCAAGTAATTGGTCTTTGTCTGATTCCCTGAATGTGTAGTATGGTCTGTGATCTCAACATAGGGTGTTTTTCTCTACCTTGAATATTCAAAATTTACTTTCTTGGGAAAGCCTTCCCGTTCTGCTCCTCTTCCTATAGAAAGATGACACGTTAATTATTCCAGATAGTAAACATACAGTGGCGGCTGTTTTGTCATTAAGGCCTTCCAAAGAGAAGACCCCATAATTTCCCCCTGGTCAATGCCTTCTTGGTGGAAGCAGGTAAATTCCTGCTTCAGCCATTTAAAACCCATCTGTTTTTATTTTGGCCTTTGCAGAGCAAAAAAACAGGTGGTTGCCATAAAAATAAATGCTTTTCCATATGCAAACTTCGTGGTTTTCAAACTTGAGCCTGCAGGGAACCGCCTGCAGGGGATGTTAAAACGCAGATCGCTGGGCCCCACTACCGGAGTTTCTGATTCTGGAACTTGAGCGTGGAGCCAAAAATTTGCGTTTCTCACAAGTTCTCTGAGCTGGTGCTGCTGCTGGTGATGGTGCCATAGTTTGAAAATGCTGATAGTTCTCCTCTCGGCCTGCCCGTCAGCATCACGGGGCCACTTTAGAAACACCGATGCCTAGTTCTTATCCAGATAAGTTGATTTATTTTGTCTGAGGTGGGGCTTGGACATTGCTGTTTTGTTTGTTTGTTTCATTTTTTTTTTTAATCTTCAGATGAGCCTAATTATAAGCCAGTCTTGAAATCTACTGGCCAAGGCAGAATAGTTTTGCTGTATTTTATTTATTTTTGAGACAGAGTTTCACTCGGTTGCCCAGGCTGGAGTGCAGTGGCACAATCCTGGCTCATTGCAACCTCTGCCTCCTCGGTTCAAGTGATTTTCCTGCCTCAGCCTCCTGAGTAGCAGGGACTACAGGCACCCGCCACCACACTGGGCTAATTTTTTATTTTTAGTAGAGGCGGAGTTTCACCATGTTGGCCAGGCTGATCTCGAACTTCTCCGCCCGCCTTGGCCTCCCAAAGTGCTGGGATTAATTACAGGCGTGAGCCACCACGCCTGGTCGTTTTGCTTTATCTTTTTGTGAGGTTCTTCAAAAGCTGCCCCATCAGAATAGAGGAGAAGCAGCTATAGATTCTGGACTCCTGGGTGTCATTCTTAGCTTGGGCCACATTGTTTTTTAAAAACGATATAGTTTTTATGGATCGGTGTTTCCCCATTCTTGAATTGGTTTAATCTTGTTCTTAATCAGGTAGAACTTAAATACTTAAAACCTCATGCCTTTGAGACCTCACATTCAAGCATCGTCCTGGAAGAAGCCTCTAGAATTGCTTGCTCAACAAGAGTTTTCATCAGGATTTTGGTTCCTTCCGGGGGAGGCTGATGCTGGTTGCTACGTCATCATCCTTAGGTGGATGGAGTTTGGACTGATGAGGGCAGGCTGGTGAGCAGGGCATAGGGGAGTTGTGCGAGGCCCAGACGGGTCGTGAAATGAGCTGCTCCACAACAGCCTAGATCCTTTGCCTTTCCTGCCCCCTTGGATGTCTGGCTTCTGCTTGGGGTGGCCCGTAAAAGGCAAATACAGGCCGGGTGCAATGGCCTGTAATCCCAGCAGTTTGGGAGGCCGAGGTGGGTGGATCACCTGAGGTCACAGGAGTTTGAGACCAGCCTGGCCAACATGATGGAAACCTGTCTACTAAAAATACAAAAACTAACCAGGCATGGTGGTTCCAGCCTGTAATCCCAGCTACTTGGGAGGCTGAGGCAGGAGAATCACTTGAGTCTGGGATGCAGAGGTTGCAGTGAACCAAGATCGCACCACTGCACTCCAGCCTGGGCTACAATCTCAATAAAAGATAAAAAAGGCAAATACAGTGATGTGTGTCTGTCACCGGCCTGTGAGATCACACTCCTGACATGGTCTGCATTCTGGGAGTGGGTACCATGAAAGTATTGATACTGATACTGCTCACACCCGGATGTCCAAAAACCATGATTGGTTCCTTTGCCTCAGCTGTTGCTCACAACGTTTCCTGATTGCTGCTGTGCCACTGTGAGAATCAAGTTGTCAGGAAGGGCCTTCCTCTTCTAGTTCTGCATTTAAGATTAGTCTGTCTGCTTTGTTCCTTCCATCCGGTTGTACCTGGACGACCTTGCTTTTTCCTGAAACTGACTCACTGTGTCCAAGATACCTCTGTCTGACCACCTTGCTTTTGAAGGAACCATACAGTGAAGAATGAACTTTCGCTGCCCAGATAGCATTTACCGAGACCAAGCGTCCTTGATTTTCCAAAAGATAGATTAGTAGAGAAATTCCTCTATTTAAATAATGAGCCACCATTGGGTAGAAAGATGCTCACCTTTTTAGTTGATAATGTGTGTAATTTATACTACACTATGCTAATTAGCAGATGATGTAATAATCACACTAACAATAATTCATAATAACTGGATTTTTAGGGTGCTCATTGTTTTCCAGTCATACTTTTATAAGCATTTTACTTTAATTTCACATAATCCTCACAGTAAGCAGTGAGGTAGGGGCTTATTTTTCAGAGATGGAAACTGAGGGAGAGGTGTTACAGTGAATTGCCCGAGGTGACATAGCTAGCAAGAGGCAGAGCTGAAATGGAAACTTCGGCAGTTTGACCTCTCTGACCACATGCAGCTTCTTTCCCATGTGTAAAATGGAGTTAACAACAGCCCACTTGGGAGGGTAGATGAGATGGTGCCACTGAGTGTTGGCACAGTGCCGGGCTGAACATGAATGGTGCTTAGGTGTGAGCTACAGTTATCACCCCCGTCACTCAGGGCATTTCTGACCTGCTAGACCCTCCCCAGCTGTGTATCCTGTGGCACCTTTTGTCACAACCCTTACAACCCAGTGTTGCCAGCATCTCTGCCTCTCTTTCCTCCCAGTATATTGGGGAAGCCTCCAGGGAAAGTACTCTCCTAACTTCTCTATCCGCAGTGCTAGGTACAGGACCAGCTGCCACATTGTCTTTAAGCTTAATGGAAGTTTATGAAGCCAAGTAATAAATGAGTAAGTGTGATCACGTAGCAGGAGGACAGGGTGTCTTACTTGCTTATTTATTTCTTGTCATTGCAGACGTCAAGACCAGGAAGTGGAGCTTTCTCTTGGAAGAGCACAGTAAACTAAGTGAGAAGCCTTCCTTACTTGTTTTATATCATGCTTTGTTAAGCTTTAATAATTCACCTTAAATTTGATGTATTTTCGAAGAATCTTCTCCTTCGTTTGCTCTGGTGGGATGCTTGAGTACAGGGTAAGTAACGGTGAGGATGCAGCCTTGTCCACATCCACTGAGACGGTGGCTTTATGACAGCCCAGACAAATGCCAGGCCTCTTTTGCCATAAGGGTGAGGTGGCAGTAGTGAAATTTCCCAGGCCTGGGAAACCTTCCTGCTGTCATGGAAGTGCTAGAAGCATGGGTACATAGACTTTAGGAATTAGAAGTGAGCTAGGATTGCTTAGCTTAGGTGGAAGTGACCATAGATTACTTCTGAGAATAGGCTCTCAGTGTACTTCTAAAACTGGATGGGATGATCAAGAAAGATAGGAGAGTCTCACTAGGAATGGACTTCCTAATAGAGTTCTGTCTGAGGCAGAAGCCAAGGCCAGGGACTTCTGCATTGTAACAAGCACTTTACAGACTGACCAAGGCAAGGGGTATGTGTACAGACAGCATAAGTGCAAGAAGAAGAAGCCAGTTTGGGCTTATCATTTTTCTTCTCTGTGTTTTGCTTAGATAGGGCAATAAATTCTAACATGCCTGGAAAAAGGAAATATGGTCATATCTCAGACTGTACCAGAATACTAGTCCCTTATCTATCTGGCTGTAACAATTCCACATTGGGTTTGCAGCTAGCATAGCTTATGTTCCTCTACTTTACTCCCAATCCTGACGGCCTACTGGGCCTCCCAAACCAAGGAAGGAGTCATCTGTGGGTACCAACCAGGCCAGGACAGACACGAACCAACCCTGGGAGCTCTGAGTCATTGGCCATCTTGCCTGGCAGGCTAGGGCTTCAATGTGAGGGAAAAACTGGGTTCCTTCCTTTTGTCTCCTTCTTATGTGACTTACTGTGTGACATTGGGTAAATAATTAAACATTTTGGGTCCCATTGTCCCTTTAGTAAAAAAAAAGAGGTGGTCTTTAATCTCTATCTGCTCTCCTGACATAGGAATTAAATATAAAGGAAGAGCCTTTGGTTCCTTGAGCAAAACTTGCTGTGAACTGCACAATTAGGTTTGAATATGAGATGATAACTTAATAAGTGCTGGCTGAAGCAGAAAGGATGGCTCACGTTGATCTTGAGACTCTCTGGCTGCTACTATTTGGAACTTGTGATTTAGAGGGAATTATTTGACAAAAGCTGAATTTTTTTTCTTTTTGAGACAGCGTCTCACTGTCACCCAGGCTGGAGTGCAGTGGCACAGTTTCAACTCACTGCAACCTCTGCCTCCCAGGCTCAAGCGATTGTTGTGCCTCAGCCTCCCAAGTAGCTGTTACACAGAATCCTTTTGGTGCCACTTTGCCAGCTGGGCTTGCCGCTGGGCTTGCTCTGCCCGCTCGGCTCACGCTACTAGTCCAGATTCCACACTCACTGAGGGCAAGCTAGGCATGGAGCAGTGGAGGGTGTGTGAGCGAGTGAGTGTATGGTCTGGCCATGGCACACAGCCAGGTGCACCAGTTGCTGCACCGGAGCGGGCAGCTCCAGACTGTGGCACGGGTACTAGCTCCGCGTGAGGCTGCAGCTGGACGAGGCATACCACAAGCTGCTTCTGCCTTGGGCACCAGCATCTGGATGATGGGAATATGCTGGCGCCCAAAAACTTAAAGATACCAGCACCCGTGGAGCCCCAAGGGGGTGTTACAGCATGTTACAGCTCTGGCTTAGGGAGTCCCAAGGTCTGGGCCCCCAGAAAGGTTGCCGCTCTTCACTCCTGTGGTCCAGCAAACAGGAGCACATCACTGCCTGCAGCTGGGCGAGCAGACTAGGAACGTGTTTAGCCCTTTTCTCACCTGCCATTCAGCGGGTCCCAGATTCTTGCCCTGCATCCAAGAAGAATGAGGTTACATGAACAACTGGAGAGTGAGCAAGGCAGAGAAGGGTTTTATTGATCAACAGAACAGCTTTCAGTGGAAAGGGGACCCAAAGTGGGTAATCCCAACATGTGGCTGAGTCCAGGGTTTTTATGGGCTCAGAATGGGGGCATGTTTGCTGATTCGTCCATGGGCAGGCCTGGAAAAAGCACCATTCAGTTGGCTAAAAGGCACTGAGGAAGTTCTCACTCTGGGTTGTGGACTCCACCTAGAACTGGCAGCCCGGTTTTCAGGTTTTAGTCTGTCTTCAGCTTGAAGGTTGGGTTTCACTGTGGACCCACCCCTGTCTGCCTATGAAGTTGTCTGCCTCCTGCTGTTATCAGCAGGAATTGTAGGTGCATATCCCCATGCTTGGCTAATTTTTGTATTTTTAGTAGAGATGGAGATTCGCCATGTTGGCCAGGCTGGTCTTGAACTCCCGGCCTCAAGTGATCCTCCCACCTTGGCCTCCCAAAGTGCTGGGATTACAGGCCTGAGCCACCATGCCCGGCTGCAAAAGCTGAATTGTTGATGAGAAATAGGAGTGAGTTCTTTCCTTCTCGCCTTTGTCTTTCAACCAGGAAACACAAATATGTTAGCTATAAAGTCTTGACTTTTACGGAACAACAAAAAGCAGGACACTTACAGCATTAGCAGATAAATGTAGTGTTGAAAAACCATGACTTGTGACTCACATAGCATTGTAGAGTGGTTCCTGATCTTTGCAGACAACACACTCCTTGAAATACCTGATGAAAATAATGGATTCTTCACCCAGAAAAGAAATGCACATAATGGCCACAAATAAGATTTTGCACTTGATAAAAATGATTTCATGGATCCGGAGTGAAGATTCTAGATTTAGAGTTTTTACCTGCTATCTCATCACGACAGTGTCTCACGGAAGATAAGACTGATCTTCCTATTTCGTAGACTGAGAGAAGGTTGGGCCCAGAGAAAGGAAACAGTGGCTTTTCTTACTGGGAGCATTGCAAGGTCACAGTAAATCAGTGACAGAAATAAGACTAGAATTGCCATCTGCCTTTGTAACATGACCCATTATAAAATTTAGAAGCTAGCTATACTAAGAAGCTGGGGAGGGAAAGCGGTGAGAATAGAGCCCAGTTCCAATTTAGTTCCAATTTCTTTGCCAGTACTGTGAACCTGGGGAATGCCCACCTCTCTCCTCACCCCATGCTCTCCTTCCTCATGAGTGAAATTAGATGGTTGACCCTGAGCTAGTGAACGTGTGCCTAGGAAACTAATGAAGAAATGACAATAAGACCTGCGTACGTGCATGCTCATGGGTGAAGCAGTGGGAGTTATTTTCTCTAGTAAGGAGAATCTAAGCTTTCCTCCTCCCTCTTTTCTAAGTGACTCAGGCCTTTTGCCCCCAGTGAAATTGGCATAAGGCCTTTTGTTTTCCCCTTGCTGTCAGTCCAGAAGGGTTCTCAACAATCTTGTCTTGTCAGCTGCTATTTGAAAACATTAGCATCTCTGCTATGTGGCTAGTAGCATTCTGCCAAAGAGCTATTTTACAGAAATGACTTCTAGATGACTCACGAAGCCAGACAGCACGTCTGTCATCTCCCAGTACCAGGGAAAGGACAGTAGAGACAGTTGTTGTCAGGGAATGGTGGCTTTCTCAGAAACACCGAGATGGCTGAACTAGCAGCATAGGATTTTGGAAACAGTAGTTGGTAGGAGACAGAGTAGATGTTGGTTTTATTCCTCTTAAATGGCTGAAGGAACATAATGCCTACAGAGCACTGCATTTTCTATCAGCCAGTTCATCAGCCCTTTCGTAACTTTCATCGGGTATTTGAGTTCTGAAGATCACTAGAATTAAAATGAAAATGGTTTTTCTGAAAGCACATGGAGTGCTCAGCCTCCTGAAGTGTGCAGAAATCAGCATGCTAAGATTTAATTTGGAGGTATAAAATGTATTTGTGCATCAATATGGACAGTCTATTCTGTATTAAAGCCTTCAACCTTACCTAATTTCCTCTCATGGTGATTCTTTTCGTGGAAACTGTTTCCAGAAATAACTGGTACTTATATTTAGTGGAGGAGAGAAATGGACTTAAATACATTGAAATACAAAGCAGTTGGAGGTAGCAGTAGATGGCTCAGCCCTGCACGTTCACATCAGCATTTACGGTGGTAACCGATTGATGGTTGTGGCAAAAGACTTTTGGAATCGGTTGTGAGGGTATTAAGAAAACACGATCACACAAGACCATGTGAACTAGAGAACCAGCCTTAGAATTCCAAATAAGATTGGATAGAAGTAAAATAATACCCAGTTTCTCTTTGTAGTTTCCTTTACTGGATACCGGAGGACAATTAGCCTCTTGGTGGGTCACTCTCACTCCCAGGGTGCCCTTGAAAGGGTAAAGGATAAAGAGCAATTGACGATCTGTAAATAATGGCTACTCTTCTAATTAGATTTTTCAAAGGAAAATGATAAAAGGGAAGAACATCCTGAAAGTGACAGCCCGCAGGACAGCAGGCTGTGGTTAGTGATTTAACGGTAATTCCACTGCCAGAGGTCTCTAGGTCTGTCATTTTTTTCTATGCATTTTTAATTTGTAATTCAGCCTCCTTCTCCCAAGAATTATGTGTTTTTTAAATCTCTCTGGTTTATTCTTTTTTTTTTTTTTTTTTTTTTTTTGAGACAGAGTCTTGCTCTGTCACCCAGGCTGGGGTGCAGTGGCCGGATCTCAGCTCACTGCAAGCTCCGCCTCCCGGGTTTAGACCATTCTCCTGCCTCAGCCTCCCGAGTAGCTGGGACTACAGGCGCCCGCCATTCTTTTTCTGTTTCTCTGTTGAATAAAGGTTTTTTTTTTCCTCGTTTTTGAAGTTTAAAATCAGGTGAGACTGCATTCTTTCAGAAAGCAAGGTCAGTGCAATTCATTTGCTTTCACTTCCATGTAGATCCCAAGTAATTTATTTTTCCCACTTGGGTTAATGATCCTGACTAGGAGAGATTTCTCCACCCATTATATAGGGACCTAGGACCAGCATCACTGGAAGGAAATATTTATATCCCAAAGCTTCCCTTTCTCCAAATCTTCTGGGCATGAACACTCCAGCTCATATGCTTCTGTTCTTCTTTCCAGTTGCAAAGGTGCGCTGCCTCCCACAAGTTCAGCTGGATCCTCTGCCCACGACTCTCACCCTGGCGTTTGCTTCTCAGCTCAAGAAGACATCTCTCAGTCTCGCGCCAGATGTCCCGGAGGCAGACCTTTCTGGAGTGGACCCCAAGCTCGTGTCTAATCTGATGCCCTTTCAGAGAGCTGGAGTCAAGTAGGTTCTTGAGCTTCCTCTCTCTTCCTCTCTTGCTCGAATTTCATTACTCACCACAGACCACATTCAGATGCTTCCTGTTTCATGAACTTTTATTTTCCACGGAGAGATGAAAATTTAGAAGAGTGTAGGCATTAAACCGCCAGGTGTGCTGTTACCAAAGCCTTATTGTAGCCATTGATTTCAAATTCCATGGGTTAATCAAGACTCGGAATTACAGGTGTGCAGAAACCCAATTCAAACTAGCTTAAGGAAAGAGATTTCTCAGTGCCTGTAAGAGAAAATCCAGCATCTCTAAAGGTCTCATCAGGCTGCTGTCCTCTCTCAGATCTGCTTTCTGTTTGTTTGCTCTGTTCCCAAGCAGGTGCTCCTTAAGTGTGGCAGCTCGGGCAGCCAGGGGCTTCCAGCTTGCATTCCTAGCTTAGCAACACACAGAAGCACCTTTTTCCTAATTGGGCTAACACTGCAATGGCTTAAGTCTGGTACCAACGTTGGAGCCAGTCATCGTGGCCTTGGAGGCTTGAGGTCTTGTTGATTAGACTTGGTGATAGGCCCATCCCTAGAACCAGAGGGTAAGACCTGCCCAGCTAAATTACTTGGATTGAAAGTGGGAGGTAGCAGTTCTCCAAAAGAAAGTCAAGGTGCTCTTATTAGAGGAAGAAAAAAGGTAAACCTACATCTTGATCTTTCCTTTTTTTCCAGAGTTACTTGGGAGAAGCAAAATGCCAGATTCGAAATAGACTTCTCTTAAAAATTTGGGAGTTCAAGGAGAAGAAAGAGGAAGTCTTGATAGTCTGTCTAGAAATAAGAAGCTGTTATTAGACAGTGTAGTTGGACATAGAGCCCTGTGCAAGGGAAGGAACCTAAATTATCAATGGCACTGACACACCGCGACAGCCTGCCTGCTTGAAGCCTGATTGTGGTATTTTGGTGAAAGCTTGGCTACCGTCTCTGGCAGGATTTGGGTCTCGGTGTGCTGTTTGGGCACAATGCACTTTATTACATTACCTGGCCCAGCCCTTCCCCCTAATTCTTTTCTTCCTTTCCTTCCATCTCTCTTAAATAGCACACTCTGCAAAACGTCCTCTGGCATTGCCATTCCAATCCTTCAGCTGGTGAGATGTCCTTTGGGCCTTGTTTTAACCGGGCTCAGGGTGGTTTTTTCCTTTCATCTTTCTTCCTCTGGGCTCTTTATTAAAGCTGCAGTAGAGGTTGCCCAGCCCCACCCCCTGGGCAGCCCCTGCCTTCAGCATCCAAGTTCTTCGTGGCACTGTTAGCCATCCTTGGGCCCACGTGATGGGTGCTGGTCTTACCTGTTACCCCATTATCCCTGAGAGAGGCTCTGTGTGTGAGGCACCCCAGGGCAGATCTGTTTCTCCCTCTGTGGCTCTAAAGCTGCTAACAGTACTTGTAATCTTTCTTCAGAATTTTCTAAATAAACTCAGATTTTAACTTTCATACTCTGAAGAGGTAGGGGCTTGGCATTGGAGGAGGAGGGCTGTCAATTCTGTGTTTTGTTGTCTTTAATGCAAGAACTACAATTGAAAACACCCTTTAATTTATAAAGCAAAATCTCTTAGAAATGTCAGCATCTTCTAATATCCAAGTCGGCCTCTTCAGCAGGTGAATGAGTTGAGGCTCAGAAAGACAGTCAGTTGCCTAAAGTTATTCAGCTGCCAAAAGTGGAACTGGGGCTTAAATCTGTGTTTTCTGATTGATTAATTTCTGAGTATGGCATTTTTTTCTATTTCTTTTTTTTTTTTCAATTTTGGCATGTGTTTAATTTTGCATATTTGTAGTTACAATCATGTTGCCTTATAGATATAACATAAAAAAATCAATGTCTCTATTCAATAAATCATAAAAATAGTAATAATATAAATACTACAATTCAAATTTTAAAAACATAAATTGTAAACAGGACTCCAGAAAATTTTTTCTATTATATTCAACTATCCTGTGGAGGATGACATTTAATTATGTTATTGTTCCTCTGTTATCCAGGCTTTTTCTGTCTTTGTTGTCACTTTTTGGCCACTTTGTTCCTTAGTTGGGCTCCCTCTAGGCAGGGGAAAAAGGAGAGAAAGAATGTGAAATTCAGGGGGTCCATTCTGCTCTAAGGATGCGGATAGACCAAACTTCTGGAAATTATAGATGGTAAAGATGAGGAGGCTGAAACAAAAGACGCTCAAAGGGCGTGGGGCTCTCCATGGATTCCGTTGCTTAGGTACTGCCTGTCCTCGCTGGCCACTAATTTTGTAAATCAGAAAGTGAGGTAGAAAATACATCTTTTCACACCTGCCCTCCCCCCATCTGTCTGTGTTGTGGGTTGATCCCAGAAATGGTCCAGAAGATTTCATAGAGGTGGGTGTACAGGGAGGAGGCTGTGCCTGTTCTGGAGAGGTGAGGCAGCCCACCGCTCGGCTCCGTTCCTCCCCAGTGGAGGGTGAGGCCGCCAAAGCAGGGCTTTGGGAAGGGCTGCCTCCTCTCCCAGGCAGGGGCCCGCTCAGGCTGCAGGGAGAACAGAAGGGTGCCATGCCGTGATGCCTGTTGTCTCCACACTCTACTGGCCTCGGGCTGCCTGGGGATTTGCTGCCCAGTTTTCCATCTTTGGAAACGGTGTTTCCAGGCAATTCAGAAAGGGCAAGTGTAGCCTAGACTTCTTGTCAGCCCTGCTAGCTGCTGATTAGAAGAGGTGACATTCTCTGTTTTCACTGTGTGAGAAGGAAAGAGAAAGAGCTATCCCAGCGGCTTATTATCAGGATTCTCAGCAAATGATCTCCTTTTCAGAGATTAGATGAAAGAAGACTAGTATTTGGCACAGAGGACCAGACATCTGGCACTTGGGATCCTTTTAGCTTTTCACTGTTTCATCATGCGACACGAGCAAGTCATTTTTACTGTTTGTGTTTTGATTCTTTTTCTTTTTGTGGAATAGTAGTTATGATAGAAGCACTTCCTTAACGCTTATGATGTTTCCAAGCACTGTTTTCAGTATTAGCTTTATTAACCCTCCCATAGCTTCATGAGATAGGTACTGTTATTACTCCCTTCTTACTGCTGAGGGGGCTGAGGTATAGGGAGGTTAAATCATGGGCATGAAGGTATACAGCTGCTGAGTGATGGAATTGGGACTCCAACCCCAGCCAGTCTGGCTCCAAAATAGTGGAATACACCTTTATTCATAAACTATTAGCAAGGGATGCTGCACTTACGGGCTTTAGGGTCCTGGAGGCTGCCATAATGAAAAACTCGATGCTGAGGTCGGTGCTCGCTTTTGGCCAAGCACCCTTCCTCCGATCCTTTTCTCTACCTCTCTTCTCGTTACCAGCATCTTCTGTCTTTGCCAGCCCCTTTCTCTGCCTTTATGCATACTGAATGCTCTCTGATCTTCAGAAAGCCTTCTTTTCACCCACCAGCCCTTCTTTCCTTCCTTTCTTTCTTTTTTTTTTTTTTTTTTGAGATGGAGTTTCGCTTTTGTTGTCCAGGCTGGAGTACAATGGTGCAATCTTGGCTCACTGCAATCTCTGCCTCCCAGGTTCAAGCGATTCTCCTCCCTCAGCCTCCCGAGTAGCTGGGATTACAGGCATGTGCCTGTAGAGATGGCGTTTCACCATGTTGGTCAGGCTGGTGTTAAACTCCTGGCCTCAGGTGATCCGCCCACCTCGGCCTCTCAAAGTGCTGGGATTACAGGCATGAGCCACTGCGCCTGACCCTTTCCTTCCTTTCAAGGCAGACTCTGGAGTGAGTAAGCATGCCCTCCTCAGTGCTAGTCCTGGACTCCCATCGCCCTCCTCCACGTACGTCCCCTGGGTCCTGCCTACAGTGGGCTGAGGTGACTCCTCCCTGGAAACTTCCTTCCTTGGCCTCCACGACCTAATCATCTTCCAGATCTTCTCCCTACCTTTCGACCACATTCCACATTTTTCCTTTTTAGACTTTCTCTCTCTCTCTCTCTCTCTCTTTTTTATTCTGCTCCCTATTTGGCCCATGCTCCTTCCCTTCTGGGGAGCAAGTCTGGTGGTGGGCTGGGCCTGGGCTGGGCCTGGGCTGGCCAGTGCGGTGGCCTTCACCCGGCAGTGCTGACCCACCGGACGTGAGGGCAGATGAACTCGTGCCCTGGGAAACATGCCGTCCTCACCTTGTCTGCCTTCAGTTTTGCCATAGCCAAAGGAGGCCGCCTGCTGCTCGCTGACGACATGGGCCTGGGGAAGACCATCCAAGCCATCTGCATCGCAGCCTTTTACCGGAAGGAGTGGCCTCTCCTGGTGGTGGTGCCATCCTCCGTGCGCTTCACTTGGGAGCAGGTTAATGCTCTTCAAATTGCAGTTTTCACAGAGAAGGTTTTCTTCAGTGTTAGAGTCATAAAATAATGGTTTGCGGATAGGGTCTAGGGATCTTTAAGGATCCTGTCTCAAGTAAAGGCAAAGGCAGGAAGAGAGATGAGATGCCACCTGAGGGCAGGCTGGGGGTTTTCTGGATCAGAATCAGGTTACACCTTGAGGGAAGAAAGCCGAGGAGAAACCGGCTTAGAGACTTGTGTTCATCTGTCAGCAGGCACTTCTGGGACCTCTGTGCCCTGCTCATAATACTTTTCATCTGTACCACACTTAGTTTTCTTTATTTTTCTCGTTTATTGTTTTTTAAAATTTTTATTTATTTTGAAACTGGATTATGAGACTGGCTAGTTTTTGTACTTTTTGTAAAGATGAGGTTTTGCCATGTTGCCCAGGCTGGTTCCCGAACTCCTGGGTTCAAGTGATCCACCTGTCTTGGCCTCCCAAAGTGCTGGGATTACAGGCGTGAGCCACTGTGCCCGGCCCACACTTAATTTTTAAAATATTTTTACCTCCTATGTTTTCCTCAATCCCGTGACAGTCCTGTGTGGTAGGTACAATAGATAGTAACCCTATTTATAGACGAGAAAACGGAATCTCAGAGGTTAAGCTCCGTGCTTCCTGTTAATGAGGAGCCCTGCCGGGTCTTGTGGCATCTCCTGACTGCCCAACTCAGGGATTTTGCACTCTGTCGAGCGGGGAGTGAGTGGGATGTTTGCCGTCTGCCCGGTAACTTTATGGATGCAGAGCCTGGCAAGAACACTGTATCACTCACCCTTGAGCTTTTTCTACTCTAAATCCAGGAATCAGTGGTTGGTTTTGTGAAATGAATAAAAAGTCCATGAACAAACTTAGTGAAGAAGGAAGACCTAGTCCATCGTCTACAGCTTTTTCTAACTTTATGCCACTGACGTCAGCCTGGGGCTTCTTCCTGAGGCCTCCATGAGCCTCTCGTGCAGAGGAGGCAGCTCCTCCTGCTGCCGGTCAGCCCAAGGCCCAGACGTTCTGACCGAAGAGATGGCAAAAAAAAAAAACAAAAAAAAGAAAAACTAAAAAATGTGCACCTCGTTTTTTTTCTGTCTCAGTGATCTGAATTCTTTTTTTTAATTTTAATTTTTAATTTTTTTTTTTTTTTTAATGAGACAGAGTCTCATTATGTTGCCCAGGTTGGTCTTGAACTTTTGAGGTCAGTGATCCTTCTGTCTTGGCCTCCCAAGTCTTGTGATATGAATTCTGCCAGTGCCTGTAGAAAGTAATCTTCAGTACATATTTTGTGTGTGTTAGGTTCCCACAGCACCCTCAGAAATTCTAGGAAGAGTCAGCCAGATGGTGACCAGCCTGAGGTTAGAGAAAAGGCCAGCCCTCAATGTCAGCCCAGGTGGTGCAGGTGAGCACCCAGATGCCTGGGTGGGTTTGGCTAGAGATGCTCAGATTGCCAGAGAGAGAAGGTGGATTTGTAGGAATATTGACATAAATAGTTTCATCATCATCAATAAACGTTTATGATTTGCCTTCAGTGTACCAGGCTCTGCTAAGTCCTTCATAAAATTCCTCTTAAAAAGAGTCGTATTCTTTCCCTGCAGAAACTTACCATCTAGTTAGAGATCTTAGAGATGAAACCCAGACACCATGAAGTGACTGCTGACAGGCAGGGAGATAGCCAGGCATGGTGGTTCACGGCTGTAGTCTCAGCAACTTGGGAAGCTGAGGCAGGAGGACACTTGAGGCCAGTAGTTCAAGACCAGTCTGAGCAACATACTGAGACCCATCTCTTTAAAAAAAAGAAGAAAGAAAGAAATTAGCCAATCATGGTGGTGTGCACCTGTAGTCCCAGCAACTTGGGAGGCTGAGGCGGGAGGATCACTTGAACCTAGGAGTTTGAGGCTGCAGTAAGCTGTGATGGTGCCACTGTACTCCAGCCTGGGCAACAAAGTGAGACCAACACAACTCTTTTGAGACCCGAATTTTCTCTCTTGTTGCCCAGGCTGGAGTGCAATGGTGCGATCTCGGCTCACCACAACCTCCGCCTCCCAGGTTCAAGCGATTCTCCTGCCTCAGCCTCCCAAGTAGCTGGGATTACAGGCATGCACCACCATGCCCAGCTAATTTTGTATTTTTAGTAGAGACAGGGTTTCTCCATGTTGGTCAGACTGGTCTCAAACTCCTGATCTCAGGTGATCCGCCCTCCTCGGCCTCCCCAAGTGCTGGGACTACAGGCATGAGCGACCACGCCCAGCTCCCCCAACTCTTAAAAAAAAAAAACAAAACAAGGAGTGTCCTGTCAGTGGCAAGTGAAGGGGTGCAGGTGGGTGAGAGGAAGGTAGAGGTGATGGCTGTTCATGGCCATGAGACTGCTGCTGTCACAACCAACAGCTGCTGTGCTGGGTGTTCATTGTAGCTTTATTCCCTCCTGTCATCCACAGGCCTTCCTTCGCTGGCTACCGTCTCTGAGCCCAGACTGCATCAACGTCGTGGTGACTGGGAAGGACCGCCTGACAGCTGGCCTGATCAACATTGTCAGCTTTGACCTTCTTAGCAAGTTGGAAAAACAGCTAAAAACCCCTTTTAAAGTTGTCATCATTGTAAGAAACTTGGCAAAGTCTTTAAGTACTTCATCTCTCTGGAAACTTTCTTTGTAAAAGCTCTGAGAACTTTCATGTCTATAATCTCCTTGAGCCTCATTTAGTTTCTAGAAGAATAGAAATCACTGTCTTTATTTTGTGAGGAACTGGAAATTCATTCCCTTCAAATAGCCATTCTCAACTCTGGCTGCATACTAGAATCTCGTAGGGAGCTTTTTTTGAAATTGTGATTTAATTAGTCTTTGCTGGGGATTTCTAACTCATCTCTTTCCCAGCATGAGTCATGGATGGAGGCCATGATGTGGACCCCAGGCCACCTGGGGCTCTGGGGACTACAACCTAGACGGCAAAGGGGTGTGCCCACATCTGGTGCCATCTTACTCAAACAATTGAGTTTTCTTCCAGCCAATGTGAAGATACACCCCCACCCCACAAAAGCACTTTTTACTCTAATTGTTTTTTGGGGGCTTTTTTTTTTTTTTTTTTATGGAGACAGAGTTTTACTCTTGTCACCCAGGCTGGAGTGCAGTGTCACGATCTCGGCTTACTGCAACCTCCGCCTCCCGGGTTTAAGCAATTCTCCTGCCTCAGCTCCCCAAGTGGCTGGGATTTTAGGCACCCGCCACCACGCCCAGCTAATTTTTGTATTTTTAGTACAGACAGGATTTCACCATGTTGGCCAAGCTTGGTCAGTGGCTGCCAATGGGAGGCCTTGCTCTCGTTCCTTGCAATTTGGTGCCCTTATTTATTTATTTATTTATTTATTTATTTGAGGCAGAATCTCACTCTGTCACCCAGGCTGGAGTGCAGTGGGGCGATCTCAGCTCAGTGCAACCTCCACCCACTGAGTTCAAGGAATTCTCCTGCCTCAGCCTCCCAAGTAGCTGGGATTACAGGCACCCGCCACCACATCTGGCTAATTTTTGTATTTTTGGTAGAGATGGGGTTTCACCATGTTGACCAGGGTGGTTTTGAAGTCCTGACCTCAGGTGATCCACCCACCTTGGCCTCCCAAGGTACTGGGATTACAGGCGTGAGCCACCTCACCTCGCCTCTAATTGTTTTTTAAAGAAGGTCTTACTGGACCCGCTTCCAGATTTGACAGCGTATCTTTCAATTACACACAGGCTTTCCGACTTTTAACTCCTTACATACTTCCTAAGGATCTCTAGACAGATTTGGTACCCAGCCATCTCTGTCAGTACTCAGTGTATTTACATAGCTCACACAAATATTGTGGGAGCTTAGAGAAAGGAAGGAGAAGATACCGTTACTGACCTCAGGGGATCTATTATTATGTTTTGGACATGAGAACCACACTGTGTTCTTAGCATAAGCAAACTTGAGCATTGATAGTTTTGCAAAATGATAGAGGTAATGAGTCTTTGGGGCAGTCATTTCTGGTTTGGCACAAATTTAAGTGTGGCTTGGAAAAGATGTCAGCATTGCTGGGCGCAGTGGCTCAAGCTTGTAATCCCAGCACTTTGGGAGGCCAAGACGGGCGGATCATGAGGTAAGGAGATCGAGACCATCCTGGCTAACACGGTGAAACCCCATCTCTACTAAAAAATACAAAAAACTAGCTGGGCAAGGTGGTGGGCGCCTGTAGTCCCAGCTACTCGGGAGGCTGAGGCAGGAGAATGGCATAAACCCGGGAGGCGGAGCTTGCAGTGAGCTGAGATCTGGCCACTGCACTTCAGCCTTAGCAACAGAGCGAGACTCCATCTCAAAAAAAAAAAAAAAGAAAAAAGAAAAAGAAAAGATGTCAGCTGTCAGCATACATGTGAAATGAAAACATTATAAGAAGTTTTCCAGGATGATGGGGATGGCTCTAGAGTGTGTGGGAAGACTAATGCTTTCAATTCTTGACTGTTGCCTTGTGTTAGCTGCTGACATATAATCATCTATTTTCCCAGTGGTCCCTGAACAGGCTTTATCTTTTATCCTTGTGAATTATCCATTTCACAGCTGATGAAACTGGCAATGAGAGTGGGTACATAAATTTGCCCATAGGCACGAAGCTAGCAAGTTGGAGGTTATTGATTAAAGCTGGGTTGCGTCTGCCTTCAGAATTCATGTTCTCTTTCTGGCCCATCACTTAACCTGCCGTATGATTTTTTGGCAAGCCACTTACCACCATTGTTGGTTTGTTCTTCAGTTAAGTAAGAGCTCTGTCCTCTTGCTTTCAGAGAAATGTTGTAGGAAAGAACAGAGTGATGGCTCTGAAGTGTCACACTTCTCAGAAGAGGCTTCGGTTTCCAGCCATTCTTTGTGATTTGTTCCAGTACTGGCACATTTTTGCCTGTTGGTTGAAAGGGCCCATTCTCTTCCATATCTTCTGTACTCTCTGTGTTTTTTCTCCACAAATACCTTTTTCTTGACTGTAATGAGGCCTCATCATCAGAAAGGCATATGACTATAGCACTCCAGCTTTCTGGACAAGATACTGTCTTGACATTTTGAGGGTTATTTCACACTCCCCTCTATTGTGCTTTTGTGGCCCTATTTGCTCATGATAGCTGAAATGGAATTTCTTATAGATCATCTTTAAGGACAGAGTTGGGATCTCAGTGGTATCCCAGCTATAGGAAGGCTGATAGCATTGAGTGCTTACTGAGTGGCAGGGCTGTGCTAAGGACTTTACATGTGTTAGCTCATTTAAGACTCACAGGAACCTAATACATAAGGAACTATGGTACCCATTTTACAAATAGCAAAACTGGCACTACAGAGAGATAGTTGTTTACAGTCACACAGCAAGGAATTTGACTGTACCAAACTAGAAAATTTCCACTCAAAGACTCATGTATTAGTTACTCATTTGGCTTTAGAAAATATGATCAACTGTATATTTGCTTATGCAACAAAAAGAAAAAAAAAGAATAAAGAAAAACAAACTATGTATAAACATATATATATGTATTTTCTTATGCACCAGTGCAGAGTGGTTAATCAGACTTCATGTTCTAAACATAGCAGTTCCTTGAGGATGGGAATCACATCATCTTCTTTCCATTTCTCAGTTTCCCCAGCGTTTTGTTTACACTCACCTCAGTACTAATAATATAGCCTGATCGCTTGTCAGTGTGTCTGGCATCCTTCCTGCACCCTGAGCCCCTGAGAGCAGGGGCTGGACACCCCAGAGCTTTGCATCAGTGCAGGGCCCACTATGGGGCACTTGGTCTAGTGCTCCACAGGTGCGAGGTGCCTCTTACAAAGCAGCAAACCACCTTCTAGTGGTTTCTTTGAGCAGCCTCTGAGGTGGGTGGAGCAGGGAATCATGAATCCCACTTCATAGATGGAAAATTGTCCCCAGAGAGATGAAGCAGCTTGCTCAGAATGCAGTAGAGAAGCTGCCACCAGAACCCTGGGTCCTGACCTAGGCCCACTGAACCATCTCTTTAAATGAGAAAGTGCTAAGGGAGCGTCCACCTTGCACTTGCCATGCCAGGGTCAAGCCTCAAGTGGCCCTTATTTCTGTCCACTCAGGATTGGACCTTGTTCACTTACGTGGTTGCTTCTTTTCAGGATGAATCTCACTTCCTCAAAAACAGTAGGACTGCCCGCTGTCGAGCAGCTATGCCGGTCCTAAAGGTGAGTACTTCTGAGAACCGAGCCCACTGAGCATTGGCGTCCTGTAATATTTTGCTCAGGCTTGCATGTGGTCCTAGTCCAGCAGGGGTTGCAAGTACAGACCTGTGGGCCATGGTCATGACTTGGTGTTGACTTAGGGTATCTCTCCCTCCTTAGGGCTGTGGTACCAATTTCATCTTTCTTCCTAACATCCTGCTAAGGAACTAGTAATCAGTACTGGTAGTCAGTAGTACTGCCTTTGTCTCTCGAAGGTCAAGACTGTTGAGGCTGGGTGGGCACTGGACTCCAGAATCCTCCTTTGGCTTCCTGCTTAGACAAGGGAGAGCCTCTAGCAGTTTGTCCACTAAATAGCTTAGAAAAACTGCCTGTCTTCTAAGTCACTTGTAGTGGCAAAGCTGTCAAGATGCTGGAAATCAGGGAAGAAGAGTTGTATTAATGAAAGTAATGGCAAAAAAACCGTAATTACTTTTGCATCAACCTAATACAAACAGAACTGAGCAAGGGCTGGCGGGGTCAGTGAGATGCGCTGGTAAAGCCGAGATGGGCTTTAAAAGTTGATACTGTTTTCTGTGGCTACTGTGAGCCTCTTTGGTTGACAGAAGGGGCAGCCATCCACATTCCTCCCTGTGGTGGCCTAAACTCATCTCTGAGTGCTTTGGTGGGTGTGAGTTCTGGCTTCACAGCAGGCAGGCGTGGGTATGTGATGCAGATTCTAGTCTTTATCTAAGCATGTTCTGATGTGCAATATAGGCTCTGTGTTTCATCTGTCTCTCTCTTCTGTCTGTGTTTGGTTTCTTGGTCCCCCATCCCAGCAGAGGGTAGGCCTCCAAATTTCCTTCCATTTTTGGGGAGGGTGATTTTTTTCCTATTACTGGAAGAGGGAAGGGGAAGTACAATTAGAAAAGTGGCCTTTTCTCTCGTAACAAGTTAGAAATGTATCACAGATGACTTTGGAGGTATCCACTTCGGTTTGTTCAGACTGAGCTAACCAAAGTGTGTGTTTTTCTTGTGCTCAAAGCAACCTTTGTGTTGTATCAGCATTTTAAAACTAGCTTTTTATTGATTAAAAGAAGCTTTAACTTTTACCTAAACTGGGGAAAACAAATATGCTAAATGTTAATGAAGCTTAGCATTTGAGCATTAATCTTACCAGTTCCTCACAAAACACACATAAGTGTCCACTCATTTCAAGTTTTCATGTGTTTAGGAATAACGGAATATGACACATCTTCCAAGGCAGGGTCATGTCATGTGCCAAACCTAAGAATAAAAGTCTTTTACTGAGAAAGTTTGGTTTTGCTGGGGTGGTGGCTCATGCCTGTAATCCCAGCACTTTGGGAGGCCGAGGCAGGGGGTCACTTGAGGCCAGGAGTTTGAGACCAGTCTGAGCAACAAGATGAAATCCTATCTGTACTAAAAATAGAAAAATGAGCCAGGCATGGTGGTGTACACCTGTAGTCCCAGCTACTCAGGAAGCTGAGGCAGGAGAATTGCTTGAACCTGAGAGGTGGAGGTTGCAGTGAGCCGAGATTGCACCACTGAACTCCAGCCTGGGTGACAGAGCGAGACTCTGTCTCAAAAAAAAAAAAAAAAAAACCTTGATTCTCTGCCAGTAATACCTATAAATATTTATATGCCGAGAGCTGTTGATGGACACACTTAAATAAAATGTTTTTCCTAGGTTGGTGACCTTTCTTTTGGGAGGCTTTAATATGCTTTCTGTAGGAAAAAAAATAGGCTTTGGTATTATGGTTTCAGTATTTCAGCCATAACTAAATTAAATCTTTACTCCTGATTGTTTAGACAAAAGAAATTGCACAATAGATAGATTCTATCATTAAAGATACAATGTGAAAGCTTCTTAGCAACCACTTGTTAATGTAGTCATTGCCTGGCTGGGTAAGCTGAGCCAGATAGTGGTTTCTGAAATGTGTGCTTCTCATCCAGACCTTTGGAAGCAGCATATACCTCTTTAATATCTTGAGGATGTTTCAAAGTGACAGGTTTAAAATAAATCTTTAAACTGCTAACTAATATGTACTACTCTGCATTTGCTGTAGAACTTGGTTGAATTAATATTTTAAAATAACCCCACGAACATGGCCTGTGTTTATGAAGGTGTCTTGAGGCCACACTCTTCTGCAACATTGACTTCATGTAATGCTGGACTGTGGCAGGACTGGGGTGAAGGAATGGGATGGAGCATTCTGTGCTATTCTGTTAACCGAACCTTTCATCTCTGTCTATTGTATTTTCATCTAGATTGGAGTCTCAACCTTGGCACTGTTGACATTTTGGGCTGGTGACTCTGTTGTTGGGGGGCTGTCCTGTGCATTTTAGGATGTTTAGCAGCATCCGTGGCCTCTACCCACAAGATGCCAGCAGTTCCTCCCCAGTCATGACAACCAAAATTGTCTCCAGATGCTACCGAATGTCCTCTGAAGGAGGACAAATCGCTCTCTACCCACCTTGCCCTACCCCAACCCCATGGAGAACCACCAATCTAAATAAGGAGATGAATCTAAATGTTTTTGGAATAATAAGGTAGTTAGGAGAAAGTAAAGTATGTCTTTGAAAAGCCACATAAGGACCTAATTTAATACCACTTGATTGTTCCTCTAATGTGAACATCTCTTAGAACTATATTCTGATAATTAATATTACGAGCATATTTTCAGCAAATAGGCATAATGAGGTATTTAGATTAAATCATACAGTTCGTTGGATAGCAGGGCCAGATCGTGTCTAGAAAATGTGGCCTTTGAGTCAGCAGAGAGAGGACGTGTTAGATTGTAAGAAACTGGTGTCACCATCCCCTGGGAAATGTGACCTTTTTCGTCCCCCACAGCACTGTTTGCTGTGGCTACTAATCCTAAATGAGGTAGATCTATTTTTATATATAAATATATGAAAGTAGACATGATAGATGCTAAAAAGAACAAAGTTAAAATTACCGTTAATCCCTGCAACAGAAAAAGCCACTGTTAACAGCTTATTTTTCCAGCATGTCAGTTATTGGGCAAGATCATCATTTTTCAATAACTATGGAGCATTTACATAGTAGAGACACATCCCATAATTTAATCCTCAGTGTCAGATATGTGGTTGTTTTCCATTGTTGCTGTTATAAATAATTCTGCAAGTGAACATCATCTACATGTACCTTGCATATTTATCCTATTAGGACAAATTCCTACAATCAGAATTGCCAGGTCAGTTTTCATTTGACCTTTTTGGGGGAGGCCTCTGAAGTCCAGTCTGGCCAGGCATAACAGTCTTCACTCCCATTCAGTCTTCAGTCAGAGGCTTTTTTTCCCCACATGACTCCAGCCCTCAGGATTATCGGCACTCTTTTGAACAGTGAGGTGTGTGTGGGGGGTTTTTTGGTTTAGTTTAGTTGTCTTTTGTTTACACTGGCTTTTATTGTTAAACTAGTATAATAACAAAATTAAAAAATTTTAAAAGGCAAAGGCTGCCAGAATCCTACCATTCTTTCCTAATAAGCAGCTGTTTCTTTTTTCTGTAAGTAGAGAGTACTTTTTATATCTCTGTTGATTGGCTGGATGAGATAGTAGCTAAAATGTAAAAGGCTTTTTTCTTTTTCCTTTGTAATTAAAGTAGTTTAAATAGATGATAAATTCAAATGGGGCCAGGCGCAGTGGCTCATGCCTGTAATCTTAACGCTTTGGGAGGTCTGTAGCAGGAGGATCACCTGAGGTCAGGAGTTTGAGATCAGCCTGGCCAAAATGGCGAAACCCCATCTCTACTAAAAATACAAAAATTAGCCGGGCGTGCTGGCACCCGCCTGTAATCCCAGCTACTTGGGAGGCTGAGGCAGGAGAATCACTTGAACCTGGGAGGTGGAGGTTACCCTGAGCCGAGATCGCACTCCAGCCTGGGCATCAGAGCTAGACTGTGTCTCAAAAAAAAAAATTCAAATGCTACAAAAGGATGGACAGTGAAAAGTAAGTCTTTCAACCCCTCTGGATCCCTAGTCCCCAGTCTCTTTCCCCAAAGGCAGCTATAGTTACCGGTTTTCAGGTTTACTTCCATAGAACAGCCTGCATCTATGGAAGTACGAATGTGTGTTTCCTTTCTGCCTCCTTAGAGTGTTTTACCACCATTGTTTTACACTTGTCTTTATCCCCTTAATAATGTATCTTGAAAATCATTCCATATGGTTCCAAATGACTTCTACCGCATTCTTGCAAATAGCATTCTATTGGATAAATGTATCATAATATGTATCGTCTGTTCTCTTTTGATGGATTTGTAACCAAATAGCAGCTATTACATGCAATATTGCAATGACAATTTTTTCATATGATAGAGACGTGGAGAGTAGAAAATGCAATCCCTCTGTGTCTGAGATAGCTTACTGCCTATCAGGCGAGAGGGGAGAGCCGTGTCAGCTGGCAGATGCCGTTTTCTCCCCGAGTGTGATGAGGCTATAGAAGTCCCCTGGGGTCCGACCATTCTCATTTATTTCCTCACTTTCATTACATAATCAGACTTAAAAAGGAAATTATTAGAGTTTGAAACCTATGGTAAAATAGACTGTCTTTTCCAGAGTAAAAAAAATCTACCTTAGGCCAGGCGCAGTGGCTCATGTCTATAATCCCACCACTTTGGGAAGCTGAGGTGGGCAGATCACTTGAGGTTAAGAGTTTGAGAACGGCCTGGCCAACATGGTGAAACCCATCTCTACAAAATTAGCTGGGAATGGTGGTGTGCACCTATAATCCCAGCTATATGGGAGACTGAGGCAGGAGGGTCACTCGAACCTGGGAGGTGGAGGTTGCAGTGAGCCGAGATCATGTCACTGCACTCTAGCCTGGGTGACAGAGTGATACTCTGTCTCAAAAAAAAAAAAAAAGAGAGAAAAGAAAGAAAAGAAAAAAGCTTGGAATGGCATACTTTTATCAGCTATAATTATACCATTCGATGTATTCTCATTATAATATTTTGGTATTTTTGGACCAATGTACATGCAATCACTGTCTTCATTCTGTCTGTTCTTACCCAAGAACTGCTTTATATGTGGCATTAAAATTTCATTTATGTTAGAGCAACAATACTCATTTAGCTTGAAGGCATTATGGTTATCATAGCAAATTGGTTTAGTTAAGGTTAGTACTATTCAGATTTGTGACTAGAACTTTGCCTCTTTTAGAACATAGGCTAGAACCTAGAGGGAACCATTTATGTGAAATAAGCGGACCTGACCAGAGATTCAGAGGCCATGCATAAAGTATCACTGAGTGGTAGGTGGCCTTCTGCCAGTGCTTAGGGCAGCCTCTAGTCAGCAGTGGCCATAATTATGCTGTTTTCTTGGTTTGGCCTGGTTTGTTTTGGGGGGCACCACTCAGGAGTAAAGAATACACCTGCGGTCTCCTTCCCTGACTCCAAGCACTGGGTTTCTCCTGAACGTTGAGCTTTTCCTTTCGCTCTTAGACTTTCGATTTAACTACAGGTGTCTCTTTTGTTGCTCCTTGGATAGTGACTGTGATCCCACATTTATTCTTGATCTGTGTACTTTTGGTCACTTGTCCCCAGACTATGCTTGCCACTATCCTTATTTTTGAAGATTGTATAATGACCTCTGAACTAATTAAAACACAGCTTCAATGTCCCTGCCACATCAGGGTTACTGAGTATGGAGACTTTCCAGCAGTGTGGACTTGATCTTCTCTTTGATGTTACCTGCCTTCTTCATGTCTTATTTCTAAGTTGAATATATGGTATTGTGTAAATTTATTTCGAGTACCATTAGGAATAATTCTGGGTATAAGACTGGACTGAGCTTTGTTTTCCTAGTCTGGGGTTTTGGTGAAATATATTACAGCCCATCAGAATAATTCAGTAAAGTGAGTTACTGGCTCAGTTGGGGGAAAAAAAAAAGAAATAACATAAAGTGATGAAGAATTTCTGGACTGCTTCTTATATAAACTTAGGACTTCAGCTCTTTTCTCTACAGTAGTACATTCTCTTGGCTCTTAATTTTATTTTTTATTTTATTTTACATTTTTTTGAGATGGAGTTTCATTCTTGTCACCCAGGCTGGAGTACAATGGCATGATCTCAGGTCACTGCAACCTCTGCCTCCCCTGCTGAAATGATTCTCCTGCCTCAGCCTCCCAAGTAGTGGGATTACAGGTGTGCACCACTGCACCTGGCTAATTTTGTATTTTTAGTAGAGGCAGGGTTTCACCATGTTGGCCAGGCTCGTCTCGAACTCCTGACCTCAAGTAATCTGCCTGCCTCAGCCTCCCAAAGTGCTGAGACTACAGGCGTGAGCACCATGCCCGGCCAGCTCTTAATTTTACAACTATGTATAGTTTATCCACTTTCAATTACTACATTGAACTCTCTGTGGCGAATTATATATATACACTAACTCAACCTATTCTGCAGGACTTTCCCACCCCCAGCCCAAGAAGAAACGAAGCCTGTCTTTGAGGGTCATCTGACCCCAACAGTGTCTGCACATGTGAATCACATTATCTTTTTAACACCACACAGAAAGTATTTTTTTACGTTGTTCTATCGTAGATTTCTCAGGTGTTGCTTTTCTCCCTTAGCCATGGGAGTTCACTGTAAACTGTTCAATTTAGTGTTGATTTCTTTAGTTTTACAGATTTATGTTTTCCTAGATTTGGGAGTTTTCAGAAGTAGAGGGCGACATATGACACCTTTGCAGCTGGGCATGTGTTAAAGCCCTTATGGGTGATAGTGATGACATGCACACATGTTGGGGACTGAGCAGGGAGCAGGCCAAATCACGCCATTACAGACCAGGTGCCATTCTGGGTTCTTTCAAAGCTGGTCTTTTTCTTTTTTTGTAATGCTGCCTCTGCCTTTTTGAGGCCCACAAACACCCCTTTGCAATGCTCCCATCACTCTCTAGTCTGGGCAGTGTATGGGAGAAGCGATTCAATACTAACTATATCCTATAAATATCTGACAGAAGACCCCGGAGTTAATTTCCATCATCTGATCCATGAACTGTTTTTGCCCTGGCTCCATCCCCAGAATAGGTTTGGGGTGATGAGGAGATTTTCTCTTATTGATAAAACTTTTCATTTTCCCTTTTTCATTGAAATGATCTTAAGGCCAAGGCAAGAGATGCTACCAACGTCAGCTCATTGTTATTTTAATGAGTCTGCCTTAAACCGTGCAGGAAATTAGAAGGCTTAGGTAATTGAACTGTGGAAAATTATAGCTGGAGACATTCATAGCTCTCCCATCATAATGGAATTAGATATTGGCGATTGCTGTGAGGGCATAAGTGCGTTTTGATAATTGTATATATTGTATATTTATAAAGAATGATTTCTCTTTTCACTGTTGCACCTTTATTTATTTATTTTTATGAGGCAGTGTATCCATCTGTAAACCTAATTTATTGTCCTAGGTGATTTATTACATGCAATTGCCTTGCATTACTGTCATTAACTCAAGGTTACAGTGGTTAACAAGCTGTTTCTAGACTACTGAGCTCCATGGTAGGGTCCCTTCCCAGAGCTGAAGTGAATTTTACCTCCAGTAATTTGTAGTGATTCTGTGTTCTAACACAGTAGGAAGTGTCTCCTTTTTTTTTTTTTTTCTCACCGTCTTTCCCATCTTAATAATAGGAGGTGGGATCTTTAGGTCTGATCCCCATGGGTCAGATTGGTGTCTGGGTAGTGAGGAACTTGGAATCTGTCATTGCTGTTGACCAACTATTTTTTCCCATCTTGCCCATGCTAAGCAGGCTGCTGCAGATCTGGGCTGAGTTTAGGGAGAATGGAACCAAGTATCACCTTTTAAGGTTCTTATTATTAATAACTGCAAAATGAGCCTGAGTCAGGGTAGGCTTGAAGCATTGTGAAGCTGAGTTAGTAAAGGCCTTATTTTCCTTTAAAGGAAGTCACATGGAGACGTATACATTGGCAACCCCTGACACTTCCTCTTGGGAATGGGAGAGGGCTGATTGTAATTGTCATTATCTAAGTTCAACTTGCATGTCACAGATTCACTCTGGAGGAAGTTCAGACCTGCCACTGTCTTCTCCCACTTCCTGTCCAATGCTGGAATCTTTGAGTTTACTCTGTGTTCCCTAGGATACTAATTAGCTTCCTGGTGAATTTTTTTGCAGCATACAGTGAACATTTATTGGTTACTTGGTGTCAGGCATATGCTACAGAAAATAAAGGTGAATACAGCCCAGTCCTTATCTCAAGAGGCTTGCAATCTAACAAGGGAGGCAGAAAAGTTATAATTCAATGTAATGTGTTAAGTACTAAGATAGAGCTCAGCAGAGGGCAGGCAGGGAAGATTTAAAGAAAAGGAGATGCCATCTAACTGCTTGCATTGGCAATGCCATTAGGTTCTTGCAACACCTTGGGCATCCAGCTCCTTCGCCACTGGGGCATTTTGAACATTTCCTGTGTGCTCCTCCCTGTGTTCAGAGCACCTTTGGCTGTTTGTCTGTTAGGTTGCCAAGAGGGTGATCCTGTTGTCGGGCACACCAGCCATGTCCCGGCCCGCAGAGCTCTACACGCAGATCATCGCAGTCAAGCCAACGTTCTTCCCCCAGTTTCATGCCTTTGGACTTCGCTACTGTGATGCCAAGCGGGTATTTATTATCTCTTCCCTCCCAGCCCACCCATTTCTCACCCTGATTTTGACACTTACCTTTCTCTTCCTTCTCTCTGGCCATGATGTGATCAGAAGAGCACTGGCCAGGGAAATGGATTTCAGTCCTTCTGTTTCTTACTATGGCTTTGGAATGTCCTCAGTGGTAAGAGGAAAATGGTCATCTTACCCTTTCAGTCTAGCTTTAATGGTTATGGTGATCCAAAGTCATCGTTTTCCAGTAAAGGGACCAGTGGCTGATATATAGGTGTGTGGAGCTCTGAGAGCTGGCTGCCCTCTTGCTCAGGGTCACAGCTCTGCATGAGGCACACTGCTGGAGCTATAAAAGGAAAGTCCATGTCAAGTGCTGGCCCTAGAGAAGATGCTGGCACTGACGTGAGCTAGGAGTGAGGCTGAGGCCCCAGGCAGAGGGAAGAAGTAGGTGAGGGGGTAAGGGCTTCCTCCTGGCATGGGAAGAATATGAAGTAAAGGTGGGAAATTCCTCCCTGTGCCAAAAGAAAAGAAAAAAAAAAAGATAAAGGTAGACTGGGGAGTCTGATCCCAAACTGCCTTGGGTGGGCTCTGTGAGTGCAGTGCCAGTGGAGCAGGCACCTCAGGACCTATAGCCAGCACCCCAAAAATGCTCTCCCAAAATGGCAAGGAAGCCCTATAAACACAAATGCATTGCCGTGGAATCTTTGTTTTTAAAACCACATTAATTCGGACCTTAGGGATTCTTGTTTTGTGATCAAGTCACAAATGTATTGACACTTTGGAGAAATGGCTGCAACTTACCCTACAAGCCATCTATGAGGGGACCACCCATCTATGAGGGAAAAGCCTTGCTGTGCAAATATATGATATAAACAAGAGTGTCTGCCTTATTTTTTAAATTTTTAAAAGAAGAAAAAAAGTTTTCAAGTACTTTAAAAATATCCACTTACACTCAAAGTACTTATAATGTAAATTGTAGTGCTTAGCATAGTTAATTGCAAACTATTTTTAGCTGGTTATTGAGGCAGGAAATTTCCCAATTGTTAAATGTGTTTAAAAGCCATATACTTCTTTAATCATATATTTAATTCATTTTCCCTGTAGATCAATCCAGATTAGATTGATGCTATATAGTTTTCATGGTGCCTCAAAACTCTTCATGTATGATTTAGATTTCTGTCCTATTTGCAAACAGTCCACTTTCTAAAAAGGATCTTCTCTTTCTTGACTATCTGGGCCCATGGCATAATAATGTTCAGCTAGTGATGAAAGGGGCTGAAGATAAAATTCATTGCCTTTCCTCCCCAAACTGTCCCTTCCTATGTTCCCAATCTTAGGCCAGCATCTCCTCAGTAGTTTCTCCTGCCAGAAACTAAGGCATTAACTTTGAATTCTCCTTTTCCTGCCTTCTCGATACACCTCCCCAATACAACAAAGAATGCCTTCCTCCTCATCTTCACATCCTTCTTTCAGCCTAGCCCAGTGCCTGGTATGTGGTAATTTTTCAATAAAAACTTGTTGGATTGTGACTATCCCAAAGTCCAGTTTAAAATATTTGCCGCATGCAGTGTTACACACCTGTAGTCCCAGCTACTCTGGAGGCTGAGGCACGAGACTTGCTTGAACCCAAGAGGCAGAGGTTGCAGTGAGCCAAGATCATGCCACTGCACTCCAGCGTGGGTGACAGAGTAAGACTCTGTCTCAAAAAAAAAAAAAAAAAGTAACAAATTATTTGGTATTACTAAGTTTTAACCTACAAGATTAAGAGCTAACAGTATTAGAACCTAGGAGCACGATATCTGTCTTAGTCTGTTTTCTGTTGCTGTAACTAAATACCATAGACTAAGTAACTTATAAAGAATTGAGGTTTATTTAGCTCATGGTTCTGGAGACTGGGAAGTTCAAGAGCATGGCACTGGCATCTAGTGAGGGCCTTCTTGCTGCTTCATATTTATGATATGGCAGAAGGCATCATATGGAGAAGAGAGCAAGAGCATATGTGTCAGCTCAGGTCTCTGGTCCTTTTCTTATAAAGCTACCAGTCCCAACATGGGGGACCCACCATGATGACCTTATCTAATCC
Organism: Macaca fascicularis; assembly: GCF_037993035.2. Lineage (NCBI taxonomy): Eukaryota > Metazoa > Chordata > Mammalia > Primates > Cercopithecidae > Macaca > Macaca fascicularis. Next base: position 112,341,188 of record NC_088386.1, read on the forward strand.
TAATTACCTCCCAAAGGCCCCACGTTCAATCAACATATGAATTTGGGGATTACTTTTCTAACATGTGAAATTTGGGAGACACATTTAAGCCATAGCAATATCCAAACTAATTATGATATCCACTTGTTCTCAGCATGGTTTTTATTTAATGCAACCCAGAAGCCAGGGCTGCTTTTTTTTTTTTTTTTTTTTTTTAATTTTTTTTTGCCAGCTTCATGCATTAAGAAACCACTGAAAAGAGAACTTCATGCTGAGCTCATTTGCAAACCACTAACTATCTGAAGGCATTTGCTGAGAACTTGCAGTTGATTTCAGAGTATTTTTTAAAAAGAAGAAACAGCTTTACAACATTTTATTCCTCCACCTTTGACCATCTCTTCCTTCTGTCAATTTAGCAAAGGTTTATGAGACACCTATTCTGTCTCCACTATTATGCTAGGCTCTCTAGCCCTCTATAATGGAAAAGCGTAGCCCCTACCCTCAGGTAACTAGCTCATCAGCTAGGAGGGGAGATGAGCTCCTTAAAATACAAAGTAGCAGGCACACTAGCTCCCTGATTTTCTACAAGATTGTAGAAATCAGTTCCATTTCCAGTAAGATTATTGGTGAAGGATAGGGTTTTTAATGGTAATGTCTTCTTTTTTTTTTTTTTTTTGAGACAGAGTCTTGGTCTGTTGCCCAGGTTGGAGTGCAGTGACGCCATCTTGGCTCACTGCAACCTCTGCCTCCCAGGTTCAAGCAATTCTCCTGCCTCAGCCTCCCCAGTAGCTGGGATTACAGGCACACGCTGCCACGCCAGCTAATTTTTGTATTTTTAGTAGAGATAGGGTTTTGCCATGTTGGCCAGGATTGTCTCGAACTCCTGACCTCAAGTGATCTGCCTGCCTCCGCCTCCCAAAGTGTTGGGATTACAGGTGTGAGCCACTGTGCCTGGCCGGTAACGTCTTCTCTAGCTGTGTGACAGGTAATGGACATTTGAGCTCACTGCCTCCCATGAGCTACTCAACAAGGGGGGCCATGTTTATGAAGGACTACCTAGGCACTCAGCCAGACTGCCAGAAGCCTATATGGTGGGCTCCTCCTGCCAACCCCAGCTGCCATCAACAACAACACTGCATTACTTTTATTATATTGTACTTGTTTGTGCTGGTGTAATCCATACTGAGGAACAACAGTTTTTTAAATCCCCATAAGTCTCATCAAATAAAGATGTTACTGACATTATTTTATTACATTGTGCAACAGACTCTGTAGGATAAGCCATAGGGAAGATTTAGTATTTAGTGTACAGGAATAGTCTGACAAGCCAAGTTTTTTGTTTGTTTTTTAATAAAATGGACATGCAATTGCTTGACTTCCGGCATTTGCTGCTGGAAAAGAAAGCTCACTGCCAAATTGTAGAATGCCGTGATAGGTGTTTTTTGTTCACCTCATTCCTGACTTTTTCTCTCTTTTCCTTTCCGTTTCTCATTTGTTTTACTGGGGGTTTATTTGTCCCTATAAGTCACTTGAAATTCTCTGAACTAAGCCAGGGGTGGTTGTGAGAAGAGGGACCTCCTAGGATCCCACATCCCTGTTGGACTGGGCCTGAAAGGAGCCTCACGGGGCTGTCGCTGTCTTGTTCTCTGCAGATGCCTTGGGGGTGGGACTACTCAGGTTCCTCCAACCTGGGAGAGCTGAAGCTTCTGCTGGAGGAAGCGGTCATGCTGCGGCGCCTGAAGTCTGACGTCCTTTCCCAGCTGCCTGCCAAGCAGCGCAAGATAGTGGTGATTGCCCCAGGACGGATCAATGCCAGGACCAGAGCTGCCCTGGATGCTGCAGCCAAGGAAATGACCACCATGGACAAAACTGTGAGTCCAGGGCTGGAGACGGATTTGGAAGCAGACGTGTGTAAGCGTTCCTTTCCATGAGGGGCCCTTGAAAATGACCTGGCGTTCTCTCAGCTTTCCTTTCTGTAACCTTTTCCCTCTTCTCTAAGCAAGAAGAGCAAGTCCATTTCATTCCTCAGCCTACCTAAGTCGGTTTTGAAAAAATCCCTTATTAATTTGTGGTTTTATGCTTGTATAGATCGCTGTTGATGGATGGCCATAAAGATAAGCACAGGCAACAGCAGGGTGGTGATCAATATTCCGAATCTCTCAAAGAATGTGGAAATTATGTCTACTATATTTTGAGAATGCCTCAGTCTAGTAACAGTTGTTAGAAAATTAGTCCTAACATATTTGATACATATGTTAATCCTTTAACCATACTGTGTCATTTGTGTTAGTCAAAATAATAAGTCAACATTCATATAACAAAATAGAGTTTTCAAATCCTCCTAACCTTTTAAATCCCTATTACAGGCATTTATGGTTAGCAGGAAGTTGGCAGCCCCCTTTTACAGAGAGGGAAACTGAGGCTCACAGAGATTGCAGTTTGCCAGGGTCTCTCAGCTGCTCCACCGCAGAGCTGAGGTTGGAACCAAGCCTCTTGCCCCTATATTTTAGGACTCTTTTCACTATGATGGTTTTATCTTTTCAAACACTTTTATTTTATTTCTGTCTTTAGTGTCATACTGTGCTAAGTGCTATAATCTACACCAGCTCTGTTTCTGTCCTCTTAGATAAAACCTTGTAATTTGTATTACCAAGAAAATAACAGTCATTGATAGTTTTCAACATCATGAAGCATTAGCTGGGCTTGATATTACCCCATATAAAGATATTTAGATATAGATCGCAGCCTTCTGGGAGGTTACAAAATAAGTAAGAATGACAAGAGACAGAATGCATGTTTTTCATGTTATTTTACCATGTGATGAGCAAGATTCATTGATAACTTCTAAGAAACGGCAGGATAGAGGATGCACTGGCAGAATGTCAAGCTGTATTGAATTTATGCTGTATTACATGTAATAATCTGGATGGTCTGGAGTAAGTGAGCAGGCATCATCTCTTTACTGTGAAGTTTTCAAACAAAGTTAAACAACATTGATGTGAACGTAGAGACCAGTGTTCCCAGATTATATTTCAGTGGAACCATGAGTAAAACCAGGAAGCTTTGTCACTAAAATCAATCTTGGTGCTCTTTTGTTTATTTTTAGAGATAAAAATGCAATGAGTAAAATATTTTTTCTCAATTTGAAGTTTTTTCTTATAACTTTTTCTTAAACAATAACTTTTGTCTACTGGTGAACTCTACCAGACAAAACAAATGAACTGGTATAGCAAATATATTAATGGAAAAATTGAGACATGCAATATTTTTAGATGCAAAGATCTGAATATTTATAAAAGGTTATTTTTTTTTTGCCAGCAAAGTTGTTCCTTGTGTGTGTGAGATGGAAGTAAGTTTGTTAGTGTTTCGTGAGATTCCCCAGAGAACACCCTCACCAATACCTGGTTCACCTCCTGAACCAGTTCCAGAACAGCCAAGGTAGACACCTGAAGAAGCAATTAGTGGGCATTTGAATTAAGGAGGAAAAGCACATTAGCTTGTTAAAACACAACTGTGAATTGTGTAGTATGGCCAAAAAGGAAAAAAGAAAACAGTAGAAATTTTGTACTTAGTGCAACAAGATTTGAAAGCATTTTGTAAACTTCCGCCAACTTGTATAGTTCTTCAGGTAAAGGGAGTGGCTCTTTTCAAAGACGGTTTCAGATGCCACCTGAAAGTTTGATTTCTGAGCTTGTTGGTGATGCTATGAAATTAACTAGGAAGTACCATGGAACTTAAGAATGTTGGGTGTTTCATAACTTTAGGTAGCTATACAAATCCGGTATTTTGGGGGATATTTTCATATTTTCTTGCTTAGAAATGGAGCCACAACTCCCTTTTGGTTGTGGAAAAGTACATAAGGGGCCGGGCGCGGTGGCTCACGCCTGTAGTCCCAGCACTTTGGGAGGCCGAGGTGGGTGGATCACAAGGTCAGGAGATCGAGACCGTCCTGGCTAACACAGTGAAACCCTGTCTCTACTAAAAATACAAAAAATTAGCTGAGCATGGTGGCGGGCGCCTGTGGTTCCAGCTACTTGGGAGGTTGAGGCAGGAGAATGATGTGAACCTGGGAAGCGGAGCTTGCAGTGAGCTGAGATCGCGCCACTGCACTCCAGCTTGGGCGACAGAGTGAGACTCCTTTTCAAAAAAAAAAAAAGTACATAAGGATAGTGCCGGTTGCCTAGAATCCTGCCTGTTGGGTGATTATCCCCTTGCTTTGTAAACACTGCAGTCTTAACTCCATTTTGCAGATGATGAAAATGAAGCCTAAATTGCAGCATCACTCTTTAAGAATCCAGCTGAGAAAGAGCCCGGAGCTCTTCTCAGTTCAGCACTGGAGAGTTGCTGTCTGCTTCCTTGGAGTCTTAGGAAAATTAAATGTTTATCCCTGAAAGATAGAAATTGAGTTGGTACAGATTACCTTCAGTGTGATGGCTGAAGCCAGACATAAATTCTTTCAGATAATAATTCCTTAAGAACTTGCTGCTTTTTTGTGTCTTAATATAAATCCATTTTTATAATGGAAAATCCAAGTAGAAAACAGATGTGTGTGCTTTGTGCTTTGGGCCATCAGAAGCTTTGGATTTCTAAAGTCATTGATTTCGTGCATTTCTAAACCATGGATCTAATCAGGAGCATTGCTGTAACTTACTTCAGGAAGGGAGTCAGCATCAGCTGCAGGCTGGACTACATGACCGTAGGCATGTCTTCCAAACCCTGGCCAGCTATGAAATCCTGAGTTGGAAGGGTTAAAATGGGGAATTATGGTTTGTTTTTTTAATGGTTTTAGTCGAATAAGGAGGCCCTATGGACCTATAGAAAGTCCCCTCTCTCCACTGCCCCCAGTTTTTTAAGTTACTTTTTAGTCCCAAGTTTCCTTGCAATTTTGCAAATCATGGTGACTCCAGCCAAGCACTGCTGACCTGCCTGTCAAGAATTGATTCTTTCTTTGTTCCTTCACACCTTTCCATCTGGAAGAATACATTTCTTAAAAAACTTTATATCACAGGAGCCGAGGTGAAGGAGCCAATTTATAGAATATAATGTATAATGAAAGCCTTTTCTCATTTTTTCAGCTGAAATAATGGATTTCGCTTCACAGGCTAAGGAAAGCTGACTGTGGTCATCTTTTGTCTAAAGCCATTTTTTCGTCCTCAAGACCAGGAGCAGAGAAATGGAACAAGTCCATACAGATTTCCTGGTGACAATATCAGTTCACCCTTGCCATTTGATAATCCACTCAAATTTCCGATGTAGAAAAATTTAAAAACTCCATTGGATCTAATTTAATTAAGGTCTAGTCAGGAACAAAGAATGCAGGTTATTTAAAATTTCCTGGCCAGTAGCTGGCAAAAGAAGTAAGATCATGAATAGAGAGTATTATGTCTGCATAGTTTGGGGGAGTTTTTTTTAAAGCTAAAACTATTGATTTCTCCCACATTAAAAGTATTAATACAATAGATATCCATTGTATAAAATCTGAAAAATAAAGAAAAATACTTAAAATCAGTAACATTTATTGAATACTTGCTATGTGCTGGGCATGGTGCTTTACGTGTATTGGGTCATTAAATTCTCACCATCAGCCCAGATATTTGAGCCTCAGAGCCTGCACTTTTAAGTGCTACAAATTCTGGTTCTACCATTTAGTAGCAGTGTGACAAGTATACTCACTTGACTTTTTTTGCCTCAGTTTCCTAATCTGTGCAGTGGTGATAATAGTGCCTCCCTCATAGCAATGCTAATTATTAAATGAGTTAATGCATGCTTAGTTCTTAAACCACTGCTTGGCCCATAATAAGTGGTATATGAGAGTTAGTTGTTATTTTTATTACTATACTATAAAAAAGAATCATCTTTTATACAACCATAATTTTGGCATGTATAATTTGAGTATTTTTCTATAATTATGTGTGTATATGTTGCTTTAAGATATATTTTTTATATCTGCATATAAATATATATAAAATATTATATTTTATATATGCAGTAAGCAATACGTATATTTTAAAAGCAGAACTGGGATCGTACAAATACGTCAAGTGGGAAGGAAAACAGGTTACTGACTTATGAAGACTTTTCCATGTTGTTAAATATTCTCTTAAAACACAGTATTTAGCCAGGTGTGCTGGCTCACTCCTGTAATCCCAACATTTTGGGAGGCCAAGGCGGGAGGATCATTTGAGCCCAGGAGATTGATACCAGCCTGGACAACATGGCAAAACCCTGTCTCTACAAAAAATACAAAAAAATTAGCTGGGCGTGGTAGTGTGTACCTGTAGTCCCAGCTACTCTGGTGGGAGGCTGAGGTGGGAAGTCCCAGCTACTCGGGTAGGAGGTTGAGGTGGGAGGATCACCTGAGCCTGGGAATTTAGGACTGAGGTGAGCTGTGATTGTGCCAGTGCATTCCAGTCTGACAGAGAGAGACCTTGTCTCAGAAAAAACAACAACAACAAAATCGTTATATTTAAAGACTGTGTAGTGTTTTCTCACATGGCTATAATTTCGTGGATCGTTTTTGTTGGGCCTTTAAGTTATTTTCAATTGCTCACTATTCTGAGTAATACTGTACTGAAAAAGTAGCTTACATAGAAATTTGTGCACATGTGATTTTATAATGAGAATCGCTTTTAAGGAGTAAGTTGCTGGATGATGGGGTTTTGGCATATTTTAAAGGGGGTTGGTACATTTTGCTGCATCATCCCCAAAAGGGCTAGCCCAGTGTACCATCCCACCAGTCATGTATACTAGTGTTTGTTTCTTCACACTCTCATCAACTCTAGGTGCCAAATGTTAGGGCAAGATTCCTGAAAGTGCTTCTCAGCAGTTTTCCATCTGTTTGTTTTGCCCTCTTTCTTTCTTATTAGGGAGTGTGGCATGAGTGAGTGTGGGTGGGAGGGGTAGGCTGTCTCTGAAGGACACAGGAGTAAAACTGTAGAGGGGGACCGAATGGGGTGCAGTCTGATGGAGGCACACATGCTGCGAGTGAGGTCATCATAAGTAAGCCTGCCCTGCCCCTTTGGCTACTAGAAACTGCATTGGGTTGGAGGGCTAGCCTGCTGCTGGGGACCCTTAGAGGTCCATAAATGGATTTCATGAAGTCTGAGCTCACTAGCCACAGGTGAAAAGTTGTGTATGTTTCCAGAGGCTGATATAAAATAGGATAGGTCGCTGCCACTGCCAAGACACATGTAGGATATGAAAGGGATCTATGGTCTAATCAGTGACCCCACAGCTTCCTGTGGTTCCTCAGCATCTTTCTTTTTGCCGGTAAAGTCCTAGAGGAAAGACATCATTCAAAGCTAAGAAGCTGGCCAGGTGCAGTGGCTCATGCCTATAATCCCAGCACTGTAAGAGGCCGAGATGGGAGGATTACTTGAGCCCAAGAGTTTGAGACCAATCTGGAAAACATAGGGAGATCCTGTCTGTACAAAAAAATTTTTAAAAAGCTGGTGTGGTGGTGCACACCTTTAGTCCCAGTTACTTGGGAGGCTGATGTGGGAGGATCGCATGAGCCCAAGAGGCTGAGGCTGCAGTGAGCCATGATCGTGTCCAGCCTGGGTGGCAGAGCAAGACCCTGTCTCAAAAACAATAAAAACAACCCCAAAGCCAAGAAGCTGTTTTAACCAGACAGCTTTTTCCTCCATCCATGGTTATTAGTTTTAGGTACAGTCTGGCTGTGGTTGCTTTCCTGAGTTATTGAGATCTCAAGAATGACAGGTTCAAGGCTGTAGATGTTATTGCTGTTGAATCATGTCTTTGTTCCCCGGGGAAGCTGTGCTGTCAGTCACAGATCTTACAGAGGCCAGGCACAAGAAGAAGGTCCACCTGTAAAACCGTGCTTGCTGGTGGAAGGAGATGGCCACCTGTCTTGGTCCATTTGTGCTGTAACAAAATACTTTAGACTGAGTCTTCTATAAACAGAAACGTATTGCTCACAGTTTTAGGGGCTGGGAAGTTCAAGGTCAAGTGGCCAGCAGATTCAGTGTCTAGTGAGGGCCCAGTCTCTGTTTCAAAGAGGGTGGAAGGAACAAACACGCTCTCTGTCCTCATGACCTAAGCATCTCCCAGATGTCCCACTTCCTACCACCACTGCACTGGAAATTAAGTTTCAAATTATGAATTTTGGGGGGACACTCTTACCGATGATGGTAAGAATATGATCTCTGGGAGGCCAGAGCAATAGTAAAGGTGATCTCACATTATTATGAAACGATTTGAGCATCTCCTGTGTTAGCGATCTTTATTAGGAGTCACGTAAATGTAAACCCTAAAGAAAACACCGTTTCTTCTTCTGGGAAGTTAATTACCTTATGGGGGAGGTAGACCAAGAACATCTGAATAATGGTTTTAAAATGATGCTAAAATAGACCAGGCACAATGACTCACGCCTGTAGTCCCAGCACTTTGGGAGGCCGAGGTGAGTGGATCGCCAGACATCAGGAGTTTGAGACCAACCTGGCCAACATGGTGAAACTCTGTCTCTACTAAAAATACAAAATTAGCTGGGCATGGTGGCACACGCCTGTAGTCCCAGCTACTCGGAGGCTGAGACAGGAGAATCGCTTGAACCTGGGAGGCAGAGGCTGCAGTAAGCCGAGATCGCGCCACTGCACTCCAGCCTGGGCAAGACAGGGCGAGACTTCATCTCAAAAAAATAAAAAATAAGGTAAAATAAAATGATAGTAAAATAGATAGTCATGGTCCATTGGAATTGATTAAGTAAGTCTTGGAGAGAGGTAAGCTCTGTAAGTCAGGTAGTCACAGCTTGGCAGAAGAAAAGAGGGAAGCAAAAAGCAAGTTGGGGAGATGTCACATGTAAGTTGTCACCAGGCTGTGGTAAATAGGTATGCTTAGGCCACATTTCAATGCGTCACATGGGTTTGGTGTATATGGTGAAATGCCTACCTGAAATGCTTTTCCAAAGAGCTTTTATGTTTCTTGCCTCTTGGATTCTTGCAACAGTTCTTGGACAATGGCAGAGTAGCTCTAATTCTGTCTCTGAGGACAAAACCAGACCCAGGCAGGTCTTCTGACTTGGCGAAAGTGAAAGGGGAATTATGTCAGCACCAGGGTCTCCTGACTCTCGTGAGGGGTGGTTGAGATTTGTAAAACACATAGGAGCAATAATTAGATCCACTCATCCCAGAGTCTCAGACTGGGGCACTTAACATTCTTAACTTCTTTTTCAACAGAAACAGCAGCAGAAAGACGCCCTCATTCTCTTCTTCAACAGAACGGCTGAAGCTAAAATCCCATCTGTCATGTAAGTGGTCACTAAGCGTCGACCTCTCTCTCTCTCATCTTTAAAAAAAAAAAAAACAACTTATTACTTTAGTCTGCCTGAATGATTTTACTGCTAAGAAATGACCAGAGATTATTAAATGTGCCTTTTGTTGAGGAAGGAAAAAATAAAACAGATGATCAGAGAGTAGAATCATAGCTGCCTTGAAAATAAAATTTAGGGGCCAGGCTTATGCCTGTAATCCCAGCACTTTGGGAGGACAAGGTGGGAGGATTGCTTGAGTCAAGGAGTTTGAGACCAGCCTGGACAACATAGTGAGGCCCCATCTCTACAAAAAATGAACAGAATTAGCTGGGCATGGTGGCATACATCTGTGGTCCCAACTACTCGGGAGGCTGAGGAGGGAGGATTGCTTGGGAGGGAGGACGGTTGAGGCGGCAGTGAGCTACGATGGTGCCACTGCACTCCAGCCTAAGCAAGAGACTGAAACCCTGTCTCAAGGGAAAAATGAAAAAAGTAAAAGTTTAGGGCACCATGCCCTTAATTACCCACAAGGCGTAAGTTGGCCAGTAACTGGAGCTACTACTAGGATGCACCTGGGTCCCTAAGAGATCCTGTCTTGAGCCAAGTAGGCTGGGAGCCCTAGGAGGGTGGGGTTGTCCCCAACACTAAAAGGGAGAGTTTTTCTAGGAGAACTGGGATCATTTGCCTTTAGGGAAAAAAAATGAGAAGGAAAAGCTGCCTTATGGGGATACTTGGGTCTTTCCCAAAGTCAGGGATTGTCATCCATTACTAACCTAAATAAAAAGATAAATGTCAAAGTCTGTTCAAAAGATATGGGCATTGTCATGCTTAGTTCTATTTCCACCTCATAAACTAAGCTAAAGTAATAATTTCTATTCTTAGAATTATTCATGACAGAATCCTCAATCATATGCCTTTCTTAAAGAAAAACCCACTCCTATTTAAATATCACTGGTATAGAAACCTGGCAGTTCTAATGATGTGCAGTTTGCCTGACTTTTTTTTTTGTTTAACATTCATGTGATGCTCTGGCAGGATAATGGTCCAACTGATGAAATTACAATGAGAATGGATTCCGTAGGGCTGAGTGGTGCCAGACTGGCTGTGGGGACTGAGATCTGGGGATAAATTAGGAAACATACCTTCCCCACCCTCGTACTCGGCCCACCTACCTCTCCACACCCTCCATGGAGGCAAGAGAGTTCCCCACACCACTCAATCTGCACTGCTCCCTGGAAAGACTGCCTAGTGCTGGCCTGTCCCCTTCACCTCCTGGGCACTGCCCTTTTCTTTCTCTTTTTTTTTTTTTGCGGCAGAGTTTCACTCTTGTTGCCCAGGCTGGAGTACAATGGCACGATCTCAGCTCACCGCAACCTCCGCCTCCCAGGTTCAAGCAATTCTCCTGCCTCAGCCTCCCTAGTAGCTGGGATTATAGGCATGTGCCACCAGGCCCAGCTAATTTTGTATTTTTAGTAGAGACGGGGTTTCTCCATGTTGGTCAGGCTGGTCTCGAACTCCCGACCTCAGGCGATCCACCCGCCTTGGCCTCCCAAAGTGCTGGGATTACAGGCGTGAGCCACTGCGCCCGGCTTGCCCTTTTCATTTATGACCCTGTTACGGAGCTAATGAACTCCAGATGTGGTTTTTATGGCCTGGAAACTTTTCTCCCAGAAACACATCTGAGTTGCCTCCGCCGACCCATTTCTCATGTGCTGTGGAATAACAGATGGCAAGGGTGTGCGTTTCTCCCTTGCTCCCTCAGCTCAGGACCTGCAAAATTCAGAGTCCACCGGGTGCCTCTCTCTTCAGATACTGTGCCCAGAGCCACCCATTTCCCTTAGAAATTTTAAGTCTTTCTACCACCTCATAAATAAACTTTGGTCATACCTTCTATATACTTTCTCAAAATTCTATATACAATAAATTGTATAGTACTTTGTAGTTTCCAAACATTTTTTACACCTGCAAACTCATTTCACATTTACAGCATCTTTGTGAGATCACGTAAGTCACACTGGCTCCGTTTTTAAAAATGCAGACACTGAGTGAATCTGTGACTCCCACACAGCTAGTCAGTGGAAATTAGACTGTACGTCTTCAAAACCCCAGTTTCCTCAGCCAGTTGTTTTTCTTTTCTTTTTTGCTGTTGTTTGTTTTTTCATTTTAATGGGCATCTTTTAATAAAAAAGCCAAGGTTGTTGTGGTAGGCAGATATTTCAAGCCTAGGAACTTGTAGAAGGTTATAGAACCACAAAACTGTGTATGAGATATAGAGGGGATAGAGGCATTAGGAAAATTGGGGCCTGTGGTTATTATGAGCTCACCAAGTGGATTTTGTGGCCTTGTGACTTTTTGATGCTGTAGCCATAAACTTTTTTGCTTATATCATGGCAAATTTTATGTCTCTCAAAATAATTAAAGTAAATTCTATTAGTATGAACAGTTCACAAATTGAACTCAAATCTGGTGCCCTGGTCAGTCATAGTGCTGTTTGAAATGACTCTTGGATGTTTACAGGGCAGTCCACGTACCCTTCCCCCACCTGAGACATATCCTTCTTTAAGGAAGGCGGAGTCTGTTCCCCGCCCAGACACACCCATGGCTGGTGATGGCTTCAGCGAAGGAGCTCACTTGCCAGTACTGGGCTTACCTCTTTGGAATTGTGATCCCTCTTCAGGGAGTTACCAGGGGAGAGGGGGACCCAGCCAGGGTCTCTTAACCCGGTGACTTCCCACCCCACTGCTCCCTGAGGGTAGCCACCTTAAGGCCAAGCGAAAGATAAGAGGTGGGAAGCTTGCCAGGTGCGGTGGCTCACGCCTGTAATCCCAGCACTTTGGGAGACCGAGGCAGGCAAATCGCTTGAGATCAGGAGTTTGAGACCAGCCTGGCCAACATGGTAAAACCCCATCTCTCCTAAAAATACAAAAATTAGCTGGGCGTGGCGGTGTCCATAATCCCAGCTACTCAGGAGGCTGAGGCAAGAGAGTTGCTTGAACCCGGGAGGCGGAGGTTGCAGTGAGCCGAGATTTCAGCACTGCACTCCAGCCTGGGCGACAGAGTGAAACTCAGTCTTAGGAAAAAAAAAAAAAAAAAAAAGTGGGAAGCTAAGAAAAAACACAGTGGATGGAACGGAGAAGTGAATTAAAGGTAGGCCAAACAAATGAGATCCTTCTCTCCATAGTCCTCTGCCTTGGAAGAGAATTTATTTACTACTGACTTAATTACTGGCCCTGTCATTTGAGGTCTAAAGTGGGAGGAGCTGGAGATCCTTCCCGGAATGTCTCTTTAGTATTGTATATGCCTCAATGTTTAGCTTCTAGAAATCTGTGTACTGTCAATAATTCCTTAGTCCCCTCCCTAAGTACTTTCAGTTCTACAGAGGACACTCTAATTTGTATATAAAACACATTATAATGATAGTCGGAGGTAAAGTGAAAACTGTTGATCATCTTCTGTGATCCCAGATAATAAGAATGTTTCAGCAACATACCAGAGACACATAAAACATAAGAAGCATATGTTTAATCTGTTTTGTTGTCATTGTCAAATGCAGTGAATATATCTTGGACCTACTGGAAAGTGGAAGAGAGAAGTTTCTAGTGTTTGCACACCATAAGGTGGTCCTGGATGCAGTTACACAGGAGCTTGAGAGAAAGGTGAGCTCCCTTTGAAATTCACTATGGGCTGCTTTTGCCATGTTCCAAGTTGTTCTGGTCAGGCTTAGATCAGATCCAAGCAAAGTGAGACCGATGGCTTCCGGAAGCATTGCTGAAGACTTTCTGAAGAACAGTTCTTCTTGTTTGTAGAACCACAGCGGGGTCAAAATGTTTCCCCAGCCCTGTCATTTTAACTTCCTCCATGCTCCAAATAGATATCGCAGGAGTCTTGCTTTAGGAACGTCTCCCAGGGGCTGTTCATTATTCTGCGTAAATAATTACAAAGTTGGCAAGAGAGGAGATAGCAAAATTGTCCTTTTGTATGGAGACAAGTATTTATGTGAATGTTTTCCTCTTTTCCTTCCTTTCATTCCTCCTCAGCACTGTCAAAGCACTTTTATTAATTGCACGTGGCGGTGTGCAGACGTTAGAAGAGAGTTTTATGGCTCTCTCGGAATTGAACGAAAGGGATCTAGAAGGATTTCCAAGGATGTTTATGAAAACGGAACACATTTCATCCCCTTTTCATTTTGGTTAAATTTAAGGCAGTAAATTGCTCTTTGTCTTCCCTCATCATTTATTTTTATATAATATTTGAATATACATTAAGGATACAGAGAAATATACAACAAACACCCATGTATCTCCCACCCAGATTTAATAAATGAAAAGTTTCACTGTATTTATTTCAAGGTTGTTTTAGTTTTTTTATTTTGAGTCAGAGTCTTGCTGTGTTGCCCACACTGGAGTGCAGTGGTGGCAGGATCTCAGCTCACTGTAGCCTCCGCTTCTCAGGTTCAAGTGATTCTCATGCCTCAGCCTCCCAAGTAGCTGGGACTACCCAACCTTGCCTAATTTTTGTATTTTTAGTAGAGACGGGGTTTCACCGTGTTCCCCAGACTGGTCTTGAACTCCTGGCCTCAAGTGATCTGCCTGCCTCGGCCTCCCAAAGTGCTTGGATTACAGGCATGAGCCACCACACCCGGCGTGAAGATTTATTTTTTTAGTAATAAAATACTTAGGTCCCCTCAGTGTTCTAACTCTATTCCCCTTCCATCTCTCCAGCAATAACATCACTATTATGAAGGTAATGGGTATCCTTGCCCTCCATGTTGTCTTACTTTATTCTAGGAGTATGTATCTTAAGCAATTTATAGTCTCCTTTTTGCATATTTTTTAAAATTTAAAATAAATGACAGCATGGTGTAATTATCCTGCAACTTATTTTTTTCTCAGCATTGTTTTTGAGATTTTATGCTACATTACACATATAGTTCATTCACTGTAACTGTGGAATTGTATCTCATTGGACAGCTATACTGCAGTTTATCCATTCTCCTGCTGATGGCTGCTATTGTGTGAATATTATAGTAGGTGTATGTTTGTATCTATGCATTTCTTTATGCCTTGTGTGTGTGCTTTGTGTGGGAGAGGCATATTCGGGCATGCTCTTGCATGGTTATTAAATAGGCTCATCTTCGTACTAAGTGGTGTCAAATTGTTCTACAAGGTGGCCATTCACATTTATAATCTCACTAACAACATATAAGGGTCCCTGTTGTTCTATGTGCCCATTAACACTGGTATTATCCGACTTTTTAATTTTACCAATCCAGAGATATGAAATATCATCTCATTCTTGCTCTAATTTGCATTTCCCTGACTACCAGTAAAATGTGTATCATTTTATTTATTTATTTATTTATTTATGGCCATTTTAGCTGTCTCCTGTGAATATTCTGTTTGTATCCTTTGCCTGTTTTTCTGTTGGATTGTTTTTTTCTTATTGATCTAGGAAAATTCTTTATAAATTCTGGATATTAATGTTTTATCAGTTATCTTTTTATTTTTTAAATTTCTTTTGTTGGGGAGAGGCTCTCACTCCATTGCCCAGGCTGGAGTGCAGTGGCTTCATCTCAGCTCACTACAGCCTCTGCCTCCTGGTTTAAGAGATTCTCGTGCCTCACGCTCGTGAATAGCTGGGATTACTGGTGCGCACCACCATGCCCAGCTAATTTTTTTTGAATTTTTTTAGTAGAGGTGGGGTTTCACTATGTTAGCCAGATTGGTCTTGAACTCCTGGCCTCAAGTGATCCACCCGCTTCAGCCTCTCAAAATGCTGGGATTACAAGTGTGAGCCACCAGGCCCAGCTGGTTTAATTCAATTCTAATAAAAACTGCAACTAGATCTTTTTTTTTCTTTTTTCTTTTCTTTTTTTTTTTTTTTTTGAGGCAGAGTCTGACTCTGTCTCCCACACTGGAGTTCAGTGGCACGAACACTGATCACTGAAGCCTCAACCTCCTAGGCTCAAGTGATCCTCCTGCCTAAGCCTCCCCAGTAGCTGGGACCTCAGGAATGTACCACCACGCCTGGCAAATTTTTAAATTTTTCTGTAGAGACGGTGTCTTGCCATGTTGCCCAGGCTGGTCTAGAACTGGGCTCAAGCAATTCTTTTGCCTCGGCCTACCAAAGTGCTGGGATTACAGGCATTAGCCACCGTATCCAGCCTCCAGGTGGATTTTTTTAAAGGGAACTTTATACTGTTATTTCCACGAACATCTCCAAAAAAAAAAAAAAAAAAGCAGGAGAGATATCTAAGCAACTATGAAAAAGAAGAGCAATGTTGGAAGACTTGACCCTTCAGATATTAAATATTAAAATGTATTATAAAACACCAATAATTAAATGTCAGCCATGCTGGCCCCAGAGAGATGGCCAGATGGATGGAAGAGAATAGATAGCCCTTTACCATAAATGGGAAGCAAATACATGATCAAGGAATTGTCACAAGTCCATTTTCAATTTCTTCAACAAAGTTTGGGTAATTGCCTGAATAATTGGGGGGTGGGGAGGGTAGATGAAACTTTACCTCACTGTTTACTGTATTAAATTCCAGGTGAATCAAAGATCCTTGAAACCGTGAAGTATTAGAAGAAAATACCAATGAACAATAGCTGATCACTGGGTGGAGAATGACTTTCTAAGCATAAAAACAAAGAAATTACAAAGGAAAAATTGATTTGAATTACCTAAACAGATGGATTTTTTCTGTGATACGTATATATAGTGGTTAAATTTTTTTTTTTTTTTTTTTTTTTTTTTTGAGGTGGAGTTTTTGCTCTGTCGCTCAGGCTGCAATGCTGTGGTGCAATCTCGGCTTACTGCAACCTTCACCTCCTGGCTTCAAGCAATTCTCCTGCCTCAGCCTCCCGATTAGCTAGGACTACAGGTGCCTGCTACCATGCCCAGTTAATCTTTATATTTTTAGTAGAGACAGGGTTTCACTGTGTTGGTCAGGCTGGTCTCAAACTCTTGGCCTCAGGTGATCCACCCACCTCGGCCTCCCAAAGTGCTAAGATTACAGGCGTGAGCCACCATGCCTGGCCCACAGTGGTTATGATTCTCTTGTATATTTGTTACATTTTTGGAGAGCAGTTTGGCAGTAACTTAAGGTGTGCACTCAGTTTTTCAAATTTCACTTTAGGAATTTATCCTAAGGAAATCATCAGACTAGTCAGATTTATAAATGAGAATATTTCATGCTGTTTATAATATTCAATAATTGGAAATCTAAGTTTTTATCAACAGATATACTATTAAATATATTATAGTCCATTCAGCCATAAAATACAATGTTGATCAGTGGTTCCTAACTTTGGACATCACTGAACACTGTAAGAACCTGAAGAAGCTCCAAAATTGAAGCTCTTGGTATCTGGTTAGTATGTATTGCTATCAGAAGATGTCCATACTATGGACAAAAAGCTATTGTATGTATAATAATTTTTAAAAATTGTCATGTTGTCTGGGCGCAGTGGCTCACGCCTGTAATCCCAGCACTTTGGGAGACTGAGGCGGGCAGATAACCTGAGGTTAGGAATTCTAGAACAGCCTGGACAACATGGCAGAACCCCAACTCTACTAAAAATACAAAAAGTAGCTGGGCGTGGTGGTGCATGCCTGTAATCCCAGCTAGTCAGGAGGCTGAGACACGAGAATTGCTTGAACCTGGGAGGCAGCAGCTGCAGTGAGTCGAGATCCTGCCACTGCACTCCAGCCTGGGTGGCAGACAAGACTCTGTCTCAAAAATAAAATAAATAAAATAGTCATGCATAGAAAAAAGCCTGATGAATATATACCAGTATGTTAATGATGATTATCTCTAAGTAGTCGTCATTATCTTTTTAGGTTTTCTACATTTTTGCAATGAGTGTGTATTCTTTTTATAATAAGAAAATTTACATGTTTTTAAAAATAAAGGAGCATTTAGAAAACAACAGAAAATTAATAGAAGGAAATAAGCTAGGGAAACTATTAGCCACCTCTGTGACATACAAATAATAGTTTTTACATGTAAAGGTATTTCCTAACTCCCAGTAGGAAAAAAAAAAAAATGGGCAACCTGCATAAATAGATAGTTCATCAAAGAAATGACACCGATAGCCAATTAAACGATGCGAAAACGCTCAATTTCACTAGTAATCAAGTTAGTGAAAAAAAGATTTTTTTTTCACCCCATCAAGTCAGCAGAGGTTTTAAAAATGTGCGGGGCTCACTGTTGATGAAAGTGCACCAAGATGGACATGCTAATACATTAGTTATTGGAAAGCAATTTGGCAATAATACCAGGAGCCTTAAATTAAGTTTTTTCTTTTTGCTCTTGTACTTTGATTTGTAGTCCAGTCTAAGAAAATCACCAAAAATTGGCATCCTCTTAAAAACTTTCCATTTTAATAGCATTATTGAGGTATAATTGACATGCAGTAAACTGCACATAATGTGTACAATTTTATAAGAATCAAGACAGGAAACATATCTGCCGCCCACTGCCCCCAGCCCCAGAGTTTTCTCGTGTCCCTTTGTAATCACTCCCTCCTGCCCCTTCCCTCACCCTCCCATCCCCAAGCCCACTCTGGTCTACGGTCTGTCACTGCGGATTGGTTTGCAGTTTTTTAGAATTTTATATGAATATGGAATATAAATGTGGAGAAAAGGACATTCAGGATGTACTTTTTTTTTTTTTTTTTTTGAGATTTATCTGTGTTGTATGTCTCACTTCTTTTTAGTGTTCACTCCTTGGTTTTCCTTTTTTGTTTTTTTTTTTCTTTTTTGGTTATCTAGACCTGCAGATATTCACTCCCTTTTAGTGCTGAATAACATCCCATTGTACATCGTCTGTTCACCTGTTGATGGACATTTACCAACACATCCTTTTAGGAAAAATTAGAGACCCCTAAATCTGCAGAAATAGAATGGTTAAATTATGCTGTTGCTGCATAATAACATCTTATAGGGCCATTAAAAATGATATTTTAGAACGCTTAATAATACAGTTTTACTTACAATACGTTTTATTGGGGGAAAACAGGATATAAAACTTTTTATTTAAAAGATATATATACCATACACATCAAAAAAAGAGACAGGGAAAAGTAAATTGCTTAGATTACTAAATGTTTTTATTTTCCTTATCATGTTTATCGCTAGCAAGAATAAATGCCATTTAAAAGACAATAGCTAAACTAAACATGCATTACCATACAACACAACAATTGACTTTTGAGCATTTTTCTCTGGGAAATGAAAACTTAGGTTAACAGAAAAACCTGTACAGAAATGTTCATAGCAGCTTCATTTGTAGTAGCCCCAAATTGGAATCAACTCAGATGTCCTTCAACAGATGGATGATGAAACTATGGTATATCCATACCGTGGGCTACTTCTCGGCAAAAAAAAAGGAGAAAATTATTGATACAGGTAACAACTTGGATGAACCTCCAGAGAGTGCTGAATGCAAAGGTCCATTCCAAAAGGTTATATGCTGTGCAATTTATATAACATTTGTATAGCATTCCTTTTTCTTTTTTTTGTTTTTGAGACAGTCTCGCTCTGTTGCCCAGGCTGGAGTGCAGTGGTGGGATCTCAGCTCACCACAACCTCCGCCCCGGGTTCAAGTGATTCTCCTGCCTCAGCCTCCTGAGTAGCCAGGATTACAGGCATGCACCACCATGTCTCACTAATTTTTGTATTTTTAGTAGAGGCTGGGTTCCGTCATGTTGGCCAGGCTGGTCTCAAACTCCTGACCTCAGGTGTTCCACCCATCTTGGCCTCCCAGAGTGCTGGGATTACAGGTGTGAGCCACTGTGCCTGGCCTATAGAGCATTCTTGGGAGAAAAAAAAAAAAAATTGGCCAGGTGCAGTGGCTCACGCCTGTAATCCCAGCCCTTTGGGGGCCCAAGGCAGGCGGATCACCTGAACTCAGGAGTTCAAGACCAGCTGGCCAACATGGCAGAACCCCCGCCTCTACTAAAAATACAAAAATTAGCCAGACATGGTGGTGCACGCCTGTAATCCCACCTAGTTGGGAGGCTGAGGCAGGAGAATCGCTTGAATCCTGGGGGGCGGAAGTTGCCATGAGCCACTGCACTCCAGCCTGAGTGACAAGAGCAAAACTTCATCTTAAAAAAGAAAAAGAAAAAAAAATTTTTTAGAAATGCAGGTCAGATTAGTGGCTATCAGGAGCTAAGGATCGTGGAAAGGGGAGGGAGGTAAAAGGATCCTTGCAATGTTGGAATTGTTCAGTATCTTGACATTGGAGGTGAATACATGAAAACCTACCCAGGTGATAAAATTGTGTAGAACACACACATACAAGTAGAACAAGAAATCTGAAGATCAGTGGATTGTATAAAAGTCAGCATCCTGGCTGCGGTATCATACTATAGTTTTTATAGAATGTTAACCATTGCGGGAAACTGGGCAAAGGCCTAAGAGGGATCTCTGTATTATTTCTTACAATGGCACCTGAGTATAAGCAATCATCTCCATACCAATTTCAATTTGAAAAGAAAATCTCTGAAGGCAGGGGCCTCTGCTGAGCTGGAACCTGGTTCCGTGTTTGAGCTGTGGCTGGGTATGGTTTGCTCAGAAGCCCCCGGCCCGGGGCTGTTGCCCACCTTGCTTCTGCCCCTTGTTCCTACAGCACGTGCAGCACATCCGCATCGATGGCTCCACATCGTCGGCTGAGCGGGAGGACCTGTGCCAGCAGTTCCAGCTGTCGGAGAGGCATGCCGTGGCCGTGCTGTCCATCACCGCTGCCAATATGGGCCTCACCTTCTCCTCGGCTGACCTGGTAGTGTTCGCTGAGCTGTTTTGGAACCCAGGGGTAAGAGACGCAGAAGACTTGGATACCCCACTGGCATGCTCATGGCTGTGGGCAGGAAGCAGCGAGTGTCGGTCGTGGAAAGTGTGGTTTCCCTTTTATCCATTCATTATACTTCCCACAAGTCAGTTTTCACTTCCTTTAAGCACTTCTATGTCGATCGGCTAGTTTCTTTTTTTTTTTTTCTTTTTTTCTTTTTTGAGACAGTCACTTATCACGCAGGCTGGAGTGCAGTGGTGTGATCTCGACTCACTGCAACCTCCGCCTCCTGGGTTCAAGTGATTCCCCTGCCTCAGCCTCCCGAGTAGCTGGGATTACAGGCATGAGCCACCGCGCCAGGCGATTGGCTGGTTTCTAGATTTTCACAGCAACCTATAGGATTATCGGCTCCGTTTTATCAACAGGAAGGTTGAAGTCTTCCAGGGCTAGAAGGAATCTTAGACTTCATGTCTCATAGGAGGAAGTTAGGGCACCGAGAGCTCAAGGGGTGAGGCAGGAAGGACTGCACTGCCATAACTGAAGAGGGACACGTGGTGGCACCAGGTTGCAGCCCAGGCCTCACATTCCAGCCTGTGCCCCCTTCAGTAGCCATCATTGTGAGCTGCTTTAACAATGGACCTCATGCAGAGTGACAGCAGTGAGTAGTTCCCTGGAAACCACTATTGGCCTTAGCTGACCAACTGAGAGCAGAGATAAGACATTTGTTTGAACTCATAAATTTTTCTGGTAATCTCCAGGAAAGTTATATCCCCTTTAATATCTGATATTATGGCTTTTGTTGGCTACACATGAGGGACTACATTAATAATGGGTAGACCTTGAGGGTGAAGCCATTTTATAAAAGAAATAATGCTCATGATGTTAGGTGGTTTCTTTTTTTTTTTTTTTTTTTTTTTCCTTTTTTGAGACAGGGTCTTGCTCTGTCACCCGGGCTGGACTGCAGGTACTTATTGGCTCACTGCAGCCTTGATTTCCCGAGCTCAGGTGATTCTCCCACCTCAGCCTCCTGAGTAGCAGAGGACTACAGGTGCACACCTCCATGCCTGACTAATTTTTGTATTTTTTGTAGAGATGGGGTTTCACCATGTTGCCCAAGCTGTTCTGGAACTCCTGGGCTCGAGCAATCTACCTGCCTCGGCCTCCCAAAGTGCTGGGATTACAGGTGTGAGCCACCACACCCAGCCTTTAAGTATTTATTATAAGGCTTACCACTATATTAAACCACCACCCTATGCCCAAATCATGGATAGCCTCTCCCTTGTGTGTGATGCTTTTATTTATTTAGAAGATAACTTTGTATTTCACACAGAGAAGAAATGGAAGTGTGCAGGCCTCCATCACTGGCCCCTCCCCATGCAGCCTGATGGCAGAGCATGTGCCTTTTCATTTGCAGCACCTAGCTCAGTGCCCAGCACCAAACGGCCACCCGCAGATCTTCTGTTCCAGATGCCAGTTCCCCAACCAGGGCTGTTTTGGGTTCTCTCTTTTGTTAAAGTGGCAGGTCATTTGTAGGTCTGAGATGGTGAAGTGCAGGTTATTTCTAGGTCTGAGACAGTGAAGTGCTTTGAGGAGGGAGGGTTGTGGTGGGGCTGGAAATGGGGTGGAGAGGCTACCTGCTATGGTGGGTGGAACTGCTTCAGGCCTTTACCTGCCTGTCTCGATTTCTGGACACACAGGTGCTGATCCAGGCTGAGGACCGTGTGCACCGCATTGGACAGACCAGCTCTGTGGGCATTCACTACCTCGTGGCAAAGGGCACAGCTGATGACTACCTTTGGTATGGTTTGGCTGCATGGCCTGGCATTTGGAGTTGAGCAAGGGTGGAAGCTGATGATATGTTTACTTTGCTCCCTAAGTCCTTCTGCTTTTGCTAAGTAAGGTCTTTAAGGATCTATAGAAAGTTGACTAGTGGCCAGGCGCAATGGCTCACGTCTGTAATCCCAGCACTTTTGGAGGCCGAGGCGGGCAGATCACTTGAGGTCAGGAGTTCGAGACCAGCCTGGCCAACAGGGTGGAACCCGGTCTCTACAAAAATACGACAAAATTAGCTGGGTGTGGTGACGCACACCTGTAGTGCCAGCTACTCGGGAGGCTGAGGCAGGAGAATCACTTGCACCTGGGAGGCAGAGGTTGCAGTGAGCTGAGACTGAGCCACTGCACTCCAGCCTGGGTGATAAGGCGTGTCTCTGTCTCAAAAAAAAAAGAAAACGAAAATTGACTAGTAATGCCCTCCTGCTTTCATCATGACCATATTTGGCCTCCCTCACTAGTGTTCACTGGTGGCTTGCAGGGTGCATGTGGAATCTTATAGCAATAAGGGGTTGTGACTCCTTTTCCTGCTGGTCTGAGGCAGGGAGAGGTGCCGATTGTGACAAAATGTAGATGGAATTTAGTTTGTAAAACACCCTGTTCCCAGACGTGAAGGCATTTGTTAGGACAGGGTGACAGTTTTTTACCTTTTATGATGTGCATTTATCTGGTGGGTACATCTTACATTGCTGCTGCTGGACCACAGGGAGGAAGTGGCTTACCCTGGACCATGTAGTGTACTTCGTTAGCAGAGCTGGAGTAAGATTTTCAACCTGGGGGTTTCTGTCTGTTACCTAAGTGAAAAATCTCAAAAAGCTCCTTCCCTTCATCTCCCTCTTCCTGATATTAAATTTCTTGATTATCTCATTCATTTCCACTGCTTGTCTCTGTTTCCAGCCTTATGACTAAGGAGTCTTCCCTTTGCAATGTGTGTGGGCCACTCCTACTTCCCTCTGTTTAGTGGATTCGTTAATTGGGCAGCTCATAACACTACCAGATTCAAAATTGTGTTGTAATGAGGCAGGATTTATTTCCTACACATCTTCCATTAGAAAGAATATGGAACCTGATGATATTCTTAGCCCTAAATTGGAGTTTTTACAAATGAGAGGGGGCACATTTTTCAACATGGATGTTTGCGCCTTGAGAGATGCAAAGATGTGAAACTGTGAACAA
Source organism: Macaca fascicularis (assembly GCF_037993035.2). Lineage (NCBI taxonomy): Eukaryota > Metazoa > Chordata > Mammalia > Primates > Cercopithecidae > Macaca > Macaca fascicularis. Next base: position 112,364,239 of record NC_088386.1, read on the forward strand.
GCCGTGGTCCCATAAGAACAAGGAGGAGGGTGGCTTCATTTTCATTAGTCTGGTGGTTCTGCACAGGTTGTATTCACTGCAGCTTATTTCTCCCCAACAGGCCCCTGATTCAAGAGAAGATTAAAGTTCTGGCGGAAGCTGGGCTTTCTGAGACCAATTTTTCAGAAATGACAGAATCCACTGATTACCTCTACAAGGTAATGCCAGCACATGGCTCTTCACCCCTGGAGCAGAGGGAGGCATTAAGCTGTCTGCCAAGTCTTTGGGTCCTGAGTAGGAGGATGTGAATCACTCCTAGGGACCTCCCCTAGCCCCGGAGCTGAAAGCAATGGCCTGCAGTCATTCTCAGTTGAACCATGCATGCATCGCTTTATGGGGAAGTGATGGCATTAGCTCCTACAGCTGCTGACATTCCCGCACAGACTCCGAATGCTGCCTCTTCAATCAGACCGTTAGAAACTGACAAAACTCCCCATGGCAAATGTTGAATTGTTTCAGAAAGTACACAGCAACACCACACATAGGGCTGCCACAGGAATGTGTCCCCAGCACAGAATGGGGAGTGTTTAAAATAGGATACTGGCTTCACAGAACATATTTTCCCCTCTGTCATTTTATTTTATTCTCAGTGTCTCCCCACTTGATAGAGGGGTAAACTGAGACATGGCAGTGCAGTAGGCTTGCACAAAGTCACAGGGCATGTGAAGCCAGCCCAAGGAAGAAGGCTTCCTGACTTGGCCCAGCATTCTTCTTTTGAGTTCAGCCCCTTGTTGTAGAGGAGTATAAGAGGCATCCCTCCATAACCAGGCAGGCCTTGTCAAAGGTGCTGAGGGGGAAGGCTGTTGCCTCTGGACGGGACAGCCCTGGGCCCATCATGCCTGCCTGGCCTCAGTGCTCCAGCCCAGTGGCTGCCACAGACTCTTCCTCCCCCATTTCAGTGAAACACAATGGAGGGAGCAAGAGACCCAGAGCCTTTCGAAAGCTTGTTTTCCTTCCCCAGCTTGGATTGTTGGCCAGAAGGTGAAAACTAGGAGTATGGCCTCCTCGAGCACAGCTCATGGTTGAATTGTTTCTGCCAGAGCTTGAATCAGGTCTGAGCCTCATGCAGAAAGGGGCCTTACGGTAGCTTATCAGGAAAGTGAAGCACCTCCTCCTTCCTGTGAAATCACCATCAGAAGTTGAGTTAGGGCAAGCGTGGTGGTGCATACCTGTAGTCCCAGCTACTCGGGAGGAAAAGGTGAGGATCATTTGAGCCTAGGAGGTCAAGGCTGTAGTCAGCCATGATGGTCACTGTACTCCAGACTGGGCAACAGAGCAAGAGCCTGCCTCAAAAAAAAAAAAAAAAAAAAGGAAAAAGAAAGAAAAAAGTTTAAATAAATAAGAAGTTGAGTTAAATCTTATCGTTGACACCAAGACTTAAGACTCTGTGGATCTGCTCATTCACTTACATTTATTTAGCAAATAAATTCTTTCTTTGCAAGAATTTATTTGCTAAATATTGGGATAAATAAGACTCAGATCATATTTTTAAATGCAGATTGCAAATTATCCTTTCAGGCATATATAGTTAATAAGCCAATTTTAAAACAACCTTATTTTTAAGCTTTTTAAAGAACTCTCCAGTTCAGCTGAATGGTAAATGGTAACAGAGCCTAGGTTATCATATGCCTTTTGAAAAGAAAGAGCCTGAGCAGGTATAGTGGCTCAAGCCTCTAATCCCAGGCCGAGGTGGGCAGATAGCTTGAGCCCAAGAGTTTGAGACCAGCCTGGGCAACATGGTGAAACCCCCATCTCTACAAAAAAATACAAAAATTAGCCAGGCATGGTGGCACATGCCTGTATTCCCAGCTACTCAGGAGGCTGAGGCAGGAGGATTCCCTGGACCTGGGAGGCGGAGGTTGCAGTGAGCCAAGATCACACCACTGCATTTCAGCCTAGGCAACAGAGCTAGACCTTGTCTCAAAAAAGAAAAAAGCCTAGTTTTAAAGGAGTCTCACTTGAACTCATTTATTCCTCCTTGCCTTTCTCTTACTCTAAATTAGTTAAGAATTTCTACCTAAAATATAAGTGCAAGGTAATATCAATGAGTTTTCTCAATATTTATTTTGATTAATAACTATATCAATTTATTTTTTAATTAAGATGGGGCTGAAAAATTTTAACAAACTACTAGAAAAAGAAAATGTTGCTTCCAATATAGGAGACAAAAGCAGAAAAGGTTATATCTCACTGAGATAGGCTTCCTTCTGAGAGGGGAAATGAAATATTAATCTGATCTTGGAACTCGCTTCCAATTAATTATGCATGCCCCAAGTTAGCATACAGTGTTGCCATCATCATAATCAAATGCACATTAGCAGCTTTTTCTACTTGGAATAGGCTGCCTTACAGGGTGGCATTTTGCTTGACATTGCAGGCATTCAGAAAGAGGCTGATGAGGGCATCCTGGAGGAGGACATGTGGGTTATTTGGGGGTCAACCTTGATGATCTTTCATATCACTTCCCTCTCTGCAGGGCTGGGATCCTGAAAGGCTAGGAGATTTTGGGAGCAGGTTAATTGAATAATCTGAAGTTCTTAAGTGACAGGCTGTCATCAGTTTTCAAGGAACCCTCCTTCACCATTGTGGAGGGATTTGGTTAAGGAATAGTGAGAAACAGTGGCCAGCTGGCAAAGATCTGTACGCTGTTTGAAATGGAAAGAAACCTGAGGCAGGAAGTGCAATTGAGCTGTTGCAAATCCATGCAGTACCAAGTGATGTGGCCCAAGTAAAGATGGTGCCTAGAAGGAAAGAGGAGGGAACTGATGGGGGGAACAAACTTGCATGAGCCGAGGACTCTGCCTGGATGATTTCCACCTGGGAGACTACGAGAATGCAGGTAGACTATAAAAAATAGACTTATGGGAAGAGAAGCTGCTTTGGGAGTATAGGAGAGAGATGAGAGACCATTGATTTTTTATATTTATTTATTTATTTAGAGACAGGGTCTCACTCTGTCACCCAGGCTGGAGTACAGTGGCACTATCCCAGCTCACTGCAACCTCCACCTCCCAGGCTCAAGTGATCCCCCCATCTCAGCCTCCCAAGTAGCTGGAACTACAGGCGCACGCTGCCAACACCTGGCTAATTTTTTGTATTTTTGGTAGAGATGGGGTTTCGCCATGTTGCCCAGGCTGGTCTCTAATTCCTGAGCTTAGATGATCCCCCCGCCTCAGCCTCCCAAAGTGCTGGGATTACAGGCGTGAGCCCTCGCAGCCAGCCTTATTTTTATTTATTTATTTTTTTTTTTTTTGAGACAGAATCTCCCTCTGTCACTCGGGCTGGAGTGCAGTGGCGTGATCGTGGCTCACTGCAACCTCTGCCTCATGGGTTCAAGCAATTCTTATGCCTCAGCCTCCCAAGTAGCTGGGACCACAGGTGTGCACCACCATGTCTGGCTAATTTTTTGTATTTTTAGTAGAGATGGGGTTTCACCATGTTGGCCAGGCTGGTCTCGAACTCCTGACCTCAGGCGATCCATCCACCTCGGCCTCCTAAAGTACTGGGATTACAGGCAAGAGCCACTGTGCCCAGCCAAGAGATCATTTGATTTTAAACCAGTTTAGTTTTATGAAACTGTGGGATGTCAGTGGAGATATGGAAAATATACCTCTGGATTGAAAAATGGTCAAGGTTGAAAATTTAGATGTAAGAAAGATCGGCAGAGGGGTGATAGTGATCGTGTGTTGTAGTGGTATCCACTGGTCATGGTTTTAACACTACACCATTGTCATCAATGTATAGATGCTGTTGGTAGGTATTTTGATTATTTGTAATTTAAGGTAATCAGAATAGGTACACATATCTACTTATGAATATGTTAAATGTGTGTATGTTTTTTCCACCACTTTGAAAATCAGGTATAAGCCATGGCTGAACACAGAGATTTGGAAGTCTAGGGGGCTGGGCACATGGTGGCTCACACCTGCAATCCCAGCATTTTGGGAAGCTGAGGTGGGCAGATCGTTTACACTCAGGAGTTTGAGACCAGTCTGGGCAACATTTAGTGAGATCCTGTCTCTTAAAAAATTTAAAAAATAAAAATAAATTTAAAAATAGAGATTTAGAAGTTGAATTACACCTTAACTGACCCTTAGTAGAGAAAGGCTTTGGAGGAAATGAGATCTTGAGTGCAGTATTGAAATAGTGATTTGGAAAGTTCGAAGGGAGAAAACATTTCCAATGTAAATTATAGCGTGAGAGCAGCTTCTTTGCACTCACAATCATTTGTTTTTCCTAACCCTGTGAGTGCAGAGAGGGTAAGATGTCAGTCACTAAAACAATGAGGCTGCTTTAGTGATGGTTTGCTGAGATGATGTGCACTTGCCATCATGTAGCTCCCTGACACCATAAAATGTGTGGTCTCTCATCTTTATATTCTCCCATCAGCCCCAGTGGAGAAGAGTCAGTGTTGGAGCTTGGGTTCTTCCTTTTATCTTTTCTTTTCTTTCTGTGATGAAGGACCCAAAGCAGCAGCAGATCTATGACCTATTCCAGAAGTCCTTTGAGAAAGAAGGAAGTGATATGGAGCTCCTGGAAGCAGCAGAGTCCTTTGACCCAGGAAGTGCTTCAGGAACATCTGGAAGTAGTTCCCAGAACACGGGAGACACCCTGGATGAAAGCTCATTGACAGCCAGTCCACAGAAGAAAAGGAGATTTGAATTTTTTGATAACTGGGACAGCTTTACCTCTCCCCTGTAAAAGGGGCAAAAAGAAAAAAAATAAAAAGTATTTTAAAATCATGGAATTAAAATAAAGTAATGTATTTTGTTTTAAAACTTTTTGCACTTCTCTTGCCATTGCAGCAGTGCCTGAGCCTGTGTCCAGGCTCAGCAGGAGACCAGGCCAAGCATCAACTTTCCATTCCTGTGTCATTATGTGTGGGCTTGCTTGGGGTCTTAACCTCTGCTCTTCTGGCTTAGGGATGGACACAGCAAGTCGTAGTAGTGGGTAATTCATGTTCTCTAAATAATGAGGTCCTTCCTACACATAGGTCCTTCCTACACATTCTAGATATTCCCCATAATCTAGAATTTTAAAATTTACTGACTCAACAAATATTTATAGGGCACCTAATTTGTGCAGGCACTGTCCTAGGTGCTGGCAGTCATTCATCCAACAAAAGACAAAGTATGAGCCTTTGTGGAACTTACGCAGTGGGAGAAGCAATGGTTGTAGGTTCTCTTTTCCAATACAACTCTTCATGGACACTGAAATTTGAATTTTATTAATGTTCATGTATCACAAATTATTCTTTTTTTTCTGCCATTTAAAAATGTAAAAACCATTCCTTGTTTACCAGCTGTACAGAAACCGACAGTGGGCTGGAAGTTGTTCACTGCCCATAGTTGCCAAACCTGGTTTAGAGCAGCATGGTCCAATAGTAATGTAATGCAAGCTGCATATGTGATTGTAACTTTTCTAATAGAAGATTTCAATTTAAGATTAATAATATAGGGACGCTGAGGCAGGAGGATCACCTGAGGTCGGGAGTTCAGGACCAGCCTGACTAACATGGAAAAACCCTGTTTCTACTAAAATTATGAAATCAGTCAGGTGTGGTGGTGCATGCCTGTAATCCCAGCTACTTGGGAGGCTGAGGCAGGAGAATCACTTGAACCTGGGCGGCAGAGCTTGCAGTGAGCTGAGATCACGCCATTGCACTGCAGCCTGGGCAACAAGAGCAAAACTCTTATCTCAAAAATAAAAAAGATTAATAATATATTTAACCCAATAGATTATGTTATTTCAATTTACAAACAATATTTAAAAATTATTAATGGGAAATTTTACATTATTGGGCTGGGCGCAGTGGCTCATGCCTGTAATTCCAGCACTTTGGGAGGCCAAGGTGAGTGGATCACTTGAGGTCAGGAGTTCCAGACCAGCCTAACCAACATGGAGACACCCCATCTCTACTAAAAATACAAAAATTAGCCAGGTATGGTGGCACGCGCCTGTAATCCCAGTTACTCAGGAGGCTGAGGCACAAGAATCACTTGAACCTGGAAGGTGGAGGTTGCAGTGAGCCAAGATCGTGCCACTGCAATCCAGCCTGGGCAACAGAGCAAGACTCTGTCTCAAAAAAAACAAATAAGAAATTTTACATTCTCTTTTCTGAACTAAGTCTGAAATGATGTATTTGACATGGGCAGCATCTCAATTTGGGCTAGCCACAGGTTTCACGTGCCCAGTAGCCATATGAGACTGGTGGCTCCTGTGTTGGAGAGCTCTGGTTTAGAGAGTGATGAGGGAGTAGGATGTCATGTGGGGAAGAGCAATAGTTGATAATGTTGAGGAGAGGGACAGAATGATGCAGAGCTCATAGGCCATAGAAAGGAATCTGGGTTTAATTCTGAATATGAATGGAAGCCACCAAATGGCTTTGAGCAGACATATGAGGCAATCTGATTATATTTTTAAAACTTATAAAATTATATATATATTCTTAAATAAAGACACAGAATCTCACTATGTTGCCAGACGGGTCTCAAATTCCTGGCCTCAAGTGATCCTACCACCTCGGCCTCCCAAAGTGCTGGGACTACAGGTGTGAGCCACTACGCCTGGCCCTTTTTTATTTTTTATAAATATAATCAGGCCCAACATAGCAACACCCTGTCTCTATTTAATAAAATAAAATAAAAAGTATTTCACGCCAATGCATGTGCAGAAATAGAGCAGGAAAGGTGGGCAGAGGGAACGCTTAGGTAGGAAGCTATGAAGCTATTGTGACTATCCATGGGGTTGGTGCTGGAGTGTGGCTGAGTATGGGCTGCACCATGGAGGAGATGAGAAGTGGTTGGGTTCTGGACGTATTCTGAAAGAAGCAATGGAACGATATGTGTAGATAGATTGACTGTGGGGCACTTGTGGAAGAGAGGCTGGGACTTTGGTGTTGGCATGAGCAACGTGGTAAGAGAAGAAAGAGTGGGAAGGGGAGGTTGGGGAGCCGGGTAAAATCAAGGGTTTGGTTGCGGACTTGTTGAGTTTGAAATGGCTGGGAGATAATCTAGCAAACTTGGAGACACCCCACCCAGATCCCCTTCAAGGAGGGGCTTGCTCAGCTGTGGGGAGTGAAGCTGGCAGATGACTTCCACCTGGCCACAACTGGTCTGCAGAAAGCCACTTTGTCTGAGGTCACACCCTTCTTAAGGCAGCTTGCATCCATGACTGAGCAAGGCAGGGCACAAAGGCTGGGCCACTTTGGCCTGATGCAGGGCAGCTCTGATGAAATACTTAACATCGTGTTACAAGTCCCTGCATATTCAGTACAGGAACATGCTATATAGTTTGTAGCCTAGGGGCAATAGGCTAGACCATATAGCCCAGGGACTATGTCCTGGGCAGTACTCGCTGCAGAGCTCCCTGCTGGATTGTCTAAGGTTCCTGCAGGCCTGTATCACAGTTCCCCTCTCCCCATGCCAAACAGGCCTCCATCCCCTTCCTTTCACCGGTGTTAATCCCTAATAGATATCTTGTGCCCCAAACTCTGTCTTGGTGCCTGTTTCTGGAAAACCCACACAATCTAGCAAGATCCAAGTGGAGATGTCCTGCAGGCAGTTTGGATGTGTGAGTCTTCAGACTGTGGAAAGGTTAGAGAAAGAGCTGTGGATTCTGCCCCAGCATGGGCTGAATGAGGTCACCAAGAGGGTAAGAGTGGCTTACAAAAAAAAAAGCAGTTCTGACTGACCCCCACAAACTGCAACATAGAGAGACGACTGTGCAGGGAAGTAAATGAGGAAGAAAACCAGAATGGGTGTCCAGGAATGGTAGTTTTTGGGATTTTTTGTTTGTTTGTTTTTTGAGACAGAGTCTCACTCTGTTGCCAGGTTGGAGAGTAGTGGCATGATCTTAGCTCACTGCATCCTCCACCTCCAGGCGACTCTTCTGCCTCAGCCTCTCGAGTAGCTGGGATTACAGGCACCTGCCACCACGCCCGGCTAATTTTGTATTTTTAGTAGAGATGGAGTTTCACCATGTTGGCCAGACTAGTCTCGAACTCCTGACCTCAAGTGATTCGCCCGTCTCAGCCTCCCAAACTACTGGGATTACAAGTGTGAGCCCCCGCACCCAACCAGGAATGGGAGTTTTTAAAAGTATTTTACCAAAGAAGGAGCTGCTGCTCTAACTGGTCTTACAGAAGGGCAGTGAGCCAGATGTACGTTAGAGTTTAGAGTTAGTGCAATTTTCACAGCAGCAATGAAAGATGCTTAATTTGTCTGACATCATGGTGTGTGGATTTGTTAGACTTAAATTGTTTTCACTATTCAGTACTTACTAGGTGCCAGGCACTGGACTAAGTGCTTTACATAATTGTCACACTTAATGCAATCTTGGAGGAAGGTAGTGGTATTTTGATTGTGCAGGTGAAGAAACTGAGCCAAGAAATAGTACAAATTGCTCGAGTCTAGCTAAGAAGCTAAGAAGTGGCATAGCAGAAACTGCAACCAGGCCACCCCACCCCTACAGCCCACCCATAGGTGTGCTGTTCCCCAGCAGGAGGCCCAGTGGTGCCTTGGTGGTCCGTTAGCTGAGTTTGGTACATGGCTCCCTTCCTGAAGGGCTTGGCCCTGGCTGGAAGTCGGTCTCTGCAGTCCACCTGCTGGCTCTCTGCAGCAGAGAACAGGAAGACACTGGAATGCACCACTTTCTTATCCTTTTTAATTCCCTTTCCTGAGCTTCTCAAAAGCTCCAGTTGACAGAGTAGATCTTTTGAGGCCACCTAACCCCCTTCACTGTTGTTCAGGGTGGGGGCGGGGGAGGCTTCCTGACACCTCAGCACAGTTGGGACCAGGGCATCCATGTCCTGCGTAAGGAAGGCTCTGGCCTCAGGAAATGAGTGAAGATGATCACCTTGCTGCATGGCGTGCAGCTGCTGTGCTTCAAGCTGGTCACTGTGTCAAGCTGCCAGCTGCTCCTTAGGCCAGATCTCTTCCAGAAGGCCCAGTCTAAGCATCTGAGTCTAAGTGGCATCAGTTGCTTCTCCCAGCTTGCTGAGGAGGACTGTGGGATTAGCCCTTGAGTCTGCTTTCCACTGGCTTATCCTGCCACGAGGAGCTCTGCTGTGGCCCCAGATCTCCATAAATAACTAGGCCTTTGGTCCCCTCATTATCTGCTGAAATGAAAATCCGGGGCCAAAGGCCGAGAGAATGTCTTGTCTTGGCTTTCCTTTGGGCCACCTGAATTTTCTTAAATATTCTCACTCCTAGCTCTTTAATTTTGTTAGATATACCAGTTTGACATTTGACTATTATAACAGTGACTTGTGTCTTGTCAGAAGCTTTCCAGAGGACAAATGTTGGCTCTATCTAAATTTTATTATGATTTTGTCCAAATCAGGCACTCAGTTTTCGAAGAGCAAAAATCAGAGCAATGGGTGCAGTTTCATCTAGTAAGCTATACTACACCCCCTTGTGAGTGGTTGCTCTGAAAAGCCAATTATAGTCATTCACCACATAACAACTTTTGGTCAACAATGGACTGCATGTACCATGGTGGTCCCTTAAGATTATAATGGAGCTGGAAAATTCGTGTTGCCTAGTGTCTGTCATAGCCATCGTAATGCTGTAGCACAATGCATTACCTTTCCTATGTTTAGATATGTTTAGATACAGAAACACTTACCATTGTGTTACAAGTGCCTACATATTCAGCACAGTAACATGCTATACAGGTTTGTAGCCTAGGAGCAATACGCTAGACCATATAGCCCAGGCGTTTACTGGATGCTACTATCTAGGTTAGCATAAGCACACTCTGTGAGATTCATGCAATGACAAAATTGCCTAACGATGAATTTCTCAGAATGTATCCTGATTATTAAGTGATGCATGACTGTACATCACCTCATGGCTATTGCCCTTGGAGGTTTATAATTGGCAATGGACCCAGAGATTAATGCAGGTATGGAGAAGGACATAGTCGTTCACGTCCTATGTGGCATAATGGGAGGTAGTCCAAGAGGGACAGACCCTGTATAAAAAGAAATGCTAAAATTGTACATAAATTTTGCCCACATGTTGTTTGCATGGATTTTTGCAGACTTAGGGGTCTTCTCAATGGAAACAACAGAGTCACTTCATTAGGGAAAAATCTTTGGAATGAGTCAAGGCCCAGGAAGTAGAAAGGATTTTGGATCACAGGCAGATCTTGAGAGAACTTCAGGAAGGAATATTTCTTCCTCACCTGCCCCAGTGCCCATCCAAAGCCTCTGCTCTGTGTATCTGAATCACATGGCTTGAGAAACATGAAGAAGCCCTCACCCGGGGCCCTGTGGACATCTCCCGAGATGCTTCCACCTGCCTGCTGCTCACTCAGTCCCCACCAGAATTTTGATGCAGCTTTTATGTGGGCCCTATGGACTTGGATCTCTTAGGATCTCATTCTCTATTCCCATTAACAGTTTCTCCTCCAGGAATGTGGTTAGGATACGATGGTATACAATGGTTATGCTTCAAAAATAAAAGTGAAATGTACAGGTGATTTTAGAGACCTTCATACCCAGTGTTGCTATGGTGAATCACCGATCATCATTAAATTACTAAATTCCTGCTGTATTCACCCCGGAACCTGCAGCACAGAGTGGCCCTCGTGATATTGCAAGAAGTCAGGTCAGTGGCTGCCAATGGGAGGCCTTGCTCTCGTTCCTTGCAATTTGGTGCCCTTATTTATTTATTTATTTATTTATTTATTTATTTGAGGCAGAATCTCACTCTGTCACCCAGGCTGGAGTGCAGTGGGGCGATCTCAGTTCAGTGCAACCTCCACCCACTGAGTTCAAGGAATTCTCCTGCCTCAGCCTCCCGAGTAGCTGGGATTACAGGCACCCGCCACCACATCTGGCTAATTTTTGTATTTTTGGTAGAGATGGGGTTTCACCATGTTGGCCAGGGTGGTTTTGAAGTCCTGACCCTAGGTGATCCACCCACCTTGGCCTCCCAAAGTGCTGGGATTACAGGCGTGAGCCACCGCACCCTGCCTGGTGCTCATATTTAAAACCATTATTCGTCTGTAGTCTTAGTAAATACGGCCTGTTGAGCCTCCATCTGAGGCCTCTAGTTGAACCTCACTTTTAGCTGTTCTGGAAAAAAACGAACTCTCTCTTTGAGATGTCGCTGAGGTCCTCCAAAGCAAATTTTATTTATACCATGTAGCCTATCTATTTTAAGTTAGACCATCCCATATGTACCTCTGAAATTTGTTAAGAGTCACCTAGCCAGTTCTGCATAATTCAGCAAAAGACACTTGGGCTTATTTATATAGAGAGTGAATATCACTGGGTTTAAAGTGGTATTAATATTTCCACACTAACTCCTTTTCCTCCTCCATTTCACAGCACAGTCCAGATCCCCAGAACTGTGTTTTCTGGAAGCGTCAACTGAAATGAAGAAAATCTGGGCCCATCTCCTCCCACTCCTGTCCCTGCCATCAATTGTACCCTTATAGGATTTTACTAGACATCCCCTCTGGCCCCTGGATCTGGTCTCTGCCTTCCCTCACCAGGGTCACTGAGAGGTATCTTGTTTCCTGAGTGATCCTGGTTGATTTCTGCCTCTAGGGCTGGCATCAAGGAAGCCTCTAAGAGGCAGCAAAGGATCCTGTTAGTCTTGATCCACTTGTGCTTGAATTAATCATGTCTTTTTCCTTCTTGGCTTCAGAGGAGCCTTTTTCTAGATCAGTGGGAGAGCTGAGAAATCGAGCAGGAGGTGTCATCCCCACACCACTGGCTCTGAGGTGTTGCCTTGTCTGTTCATTCTTGTCTGTTAGAACCTCAATGCTCAGAAAGTTCTATCCTCTTTTTTGCAAAGGGGAGAGAATGAAGTCCAACCTTATATTTACTCCATCCTCCCACTTCTCACCAAGTTCAGAATTACCAACATAAAAAATGGCTTGGAAGTTTAAAGAGGGTTAATCGGAGAAGTCTCTTCTACCTGTGTTTGGTTTTGGTTTTGTGTTTTCCTGTGAGGTCTCAGTGAAGGAAATGAATTCCTGACCACAGCAGAAAGCATTAAGAAGCCTGTGAGTCACAGTCTTTTGGGCATGATGACAATCAACAGTTATTTGATTTTGCAAGATCCTCTGCACACATGTCTCTCCCACCCCCTATTCAACAGATTTTGAGGCTCTTTTTCTCTTTTTTTAACCCCTCTTTTTGGGGGCAAAAGACAATATACGGAAAAGTTCATAAAACAATTTACAGTTTAACAAAATATTTTAAAATAAACATCCATGTAACCATGACCCCAAGGTTATAAAAATAGTATGTTGTGAGGTCAGGTGCGGTGTCTCATGCTTGTAATCCCAGCACTTTGGGAGACCGAGGCAGGCGGATCACCTGAGGTCGGGAGTTCGAGACCAGCCTGACCAACATGGTGAAACCACATCTCTACTAAAAAAAAAAAAAAATAGCTGGGCGTGGTGGTGCATGCCTGTAGTCCTGTAGTCCCAGCCACTCAGGAGGCTGAGGCAGAAGAATCACTTGAACCCAGGAGGCAAAGGTTGCAGTGAGCTGAGATCGTGCCACTGCACTCCAGCCTGGGCCACAGGGTGAGGCTGCCTGGGCAACAGAGCAAGACTTCGTCTAAAAAAAAAAAAAAAAGAAAATAGTATGTTGTAGAAGCTTTTGTGTTTTGCCTTTAATGTTTAGATCTACAATCCACCTGCAGTTTATTTTTGTATATGGAGCGAGGTAAGGCCAAGGTTAATTTTTTCTATATGAATATGCAGTTAGCTCGGCACCACTTACGGAAAAGGCGGTCCTTCCACCTACTGCTCTGCAGTGCCTTCTTTCCAATATTATGAACTTGATGTAAAAATACATCTAAGGCTGGGTGTGGTGGCTCATGTCTGTAATCCCAGCACCTTGGGAGGCCAAGGCAGGCGGATGACCTGAGGTCAGGAGTTTGAGACCACCCTGGCCAACATGGTGAAAACCCGTCTCTACTAAAAATGCAAAAAAAAATTAGCTGGACATGGTGTTGGGCGCCTGTAATCTCAGCTACTCAGGAGGCTGAGGCAGGAGAATCACTTGAACCCGGGAGGCGGAGGTTGCAGTAAGCTGAGATCGTGACACTGTACTCCAGCCTGGGCAACAGAGTGAGACTCCATCTCAAAAAAAAAAAAAATTCATCTAGAAATGTATAAGCTCAAAAATAAGAGTCCTGCATTCTCCTCCCTCCCGCCCTCAGCCCTACCTCCTAGAAGTAATAACTAAATAATTTGAGATGAAGCCATTTGTAATTCATTCTCTATGCATACAAATATATGCAAAATACACACAGAATGTTTTTACAAAAATTTTATCACATTCTTCATACTGAAAATGACTCACTTCACATGATGTATTTGACCATTGTTTCATATTGATCTACCCATTAAATTATTATTTATTTATTTAGTTATTTAGTTAGTTATTTTTTGAGACAGAGCCTCTCTCTGTCGCCCAGGCTTGAGTGCAATGGTGTGATCTCAGCTCACTGCAACCTCCGCCTCCTGCTACTCGTTAAACTAAGTTTAATCCAATGCTGCCTCGTTACATATTTTAAAGTCGGCCTAAAAGTTTCTCTGTACAGAGTGAACTGTAACCTAACTGGATTGGTAAACAGACTGGGACCCACGCTTGTAACAAGTAGCCAAGTTTCAGGCAATTACTGCAGCCACATTTCAGCCAATCACAGGTGGCTAACCATTTGCACTGTGTTCAAATAAGGCAAATGTGGAGTTGCAACCAATCCAGCTCTTTCTGTCCTCACTTCCCTTTTCTGTATGTTACTTTCTTTGTTCTGTCCATAAACGTGATCCAACCATGTGGCAACCCTGGAGCTGCTCTGAACCTCTCTGGTTGTGGGGCCTGTCCAATTCACAAATCATTCTTTGCTTAATTAAACTCTATTAAATTTAATTTGTTGAAAGTTTTTCTTTTAACATACCTTATCCCACTTAAGAGTTGCCAAGTGACTACTGTTGGTCTTTACACGTGCACTTCCTGTGTAAATGCTCTGTGACGGGTCCATTAATAACTAGAACAAGTTTAAACGGAATTTGAGGCGAGAAGGAGGAAAGGAATGGAGGGTTGCCTAAGTCAATTTCCCACACTCTTATTCTTGCGGGGCATCCAGGACTGCCTTGGAGGGCCTCACCTCTCCTGCTGGGTCAGCTCTTACCTGTGGCTCTGGGCTCACAGGGCTCTCAACAATGCTGTATGGGCCCCACTCCTGTCTGTGGCCACCAGGGCCTTTGTGGAGAGCAGGCTCTCTTGAGGCACGAAGTGAAAGAAAAACGCCCCGATAAATCCTTTCTGTCTCCAGCACAAGAAGAATCTGGAATGACGCTTGCACCTCAGATTTCTTTCAAGAATAAAATGTTCCATATGCCTCAAGAGAACTGGTTAATAGCTACAAGAACTCCTCTCCGGAGGCAACTTTTAACTTATTTATTTTTCTTTATTTTTATTTATTTATTTTGAGACAGAGTCTCGCTCTGTCACCCAGGCTGGAGTGCAGTGGCGTAATCTCAGCTCACTGCAAGCTCCGCCTCCTGGGTTCACGCCATTCTCCTGTCTCAGCCTCCCGAGTAGCTGGGACTACAGGCGCCCGGCACCACACCTGGCTAATTTTTTGTATTTTTTTTTTAGTAGAGATGGAGTTTCACCACGTTAGCCAGGATGCTCTCGATCTCCTGACCTCGTGATCCACCCGCCTCGGCCTCCCAAAGTGCTAGGATTACAGGCATGAGCCACCGCGCCCAGCCAACTTACTTATTTTTCTAAAGGCAAACAGTGAATGTTGAGGGCTCCTTAAGAGCAGAGGTGAATCAGCAGTGATTTTTACTGAGTTTTTTATGGGGACACATTACAGTTAACATTCTCTACACCGGATGTCCTCTAATAGGGATGGAAATTTATGAGCCCACAGATAAGACAAATTGAGACTTTAGGAGAGGGCCAATTCTCTGAAGTCACTCAGAGCTGATTTCATGAGTGCTATTTGTACATCCTCAAGCCTGCTATTTAAAGAGAATTGTTCAGTTTTGACAAAATTGCTCTGAACATGAACAATTTCCTCCTATTATGGAGTGTCTCATTTTCAGCTGCTTATTGCATTCCTACTCATGCATTCCCTCTTCTCTTGCTCTCTCTCTCAGACCCCCTGAAGGCCAGAGACGTAGGAGGCTCTGCAGCGGAGGGCATGGGGGAGGCAGCACATTTGCTAACTAGCGCCAGCCCAGGATGGCTCACCTCAGCTCTGCCTGGACTGCCCCAGCATGAAGCTGACTCACCCACTCCCCAGGTCAATTGAGCACCATCCTGCTTGGCCAAGAGGCACAGTCTGAAAAGGGAGGACTGTGGTGAGTGTTTAAGATTCCTTCCACTAGTTTCCGTTGTTTGTACCAATATGGATATGTTTTTGTTTTAATTTATAGTTTTCTGGAGGCAGGCATTGTTTAGGTGGAGAGCTTTCCAGACAACCCCAAAATGCAGTGCATTTCCCTTCTGAAGGAAGAGGGACTTGTTCCCTTGGCCCCTTGCCATCTTCTACCCTAACCTATGGGGGCAGAGGGTGCATGAGGCCTGTGGTGGAAGCGAAACATCTGCAGCACGTCTCACTCCCTTTGTGGGCCTCAAGTAGCAGTTACCATGACTGTAGTGGTTTCATTGTGTTCAAACTAAAGAAATTAAGGAGAAAAGAGATGGGCATATTTTTCAGGGAAAGGAGAAGGCAGATCTTCTGCAGTTCCTTGAGTATGGCAGAAGAGGAGAGAGGATTGAAAAGGAAGAAAGAGGGCTGGGCGCGGTGGCTCACGCCTGTAATCCCAGCACTTTGGGAGGCTGAGGCGGGCGGATCACGAGGTCAGGAGATCGAGACCATCCTGGCTAACACAGTGAAACCCCATCTCTACTGAAAATACAAAAAATAGCCGGGCGTGGTGGCGGGTGCCTGTAGTCCCAGGTACTCCGGAGGCTGAGGCCGGGAATGGCGTGAACCCGGGAGGCGGAGCTTGCAGTGAGCCCGAGATGGCGCCAGGGCACTCCAGCCTGGGCAACAGAGCCAGACTCTGTCTCAAAAAAAAAAAAAAAAAAAAGAAAGAAAAGAAAAGGCAGAAAGAGATGTTGAAATCAGGTAGCAGCAGCATCTCAGCAAACACACTGGCCAGTATTTTAAAATGTCCACTAGACACTTCATGAAAGTTATTTTATCCTCTGGAGACCCGTAAGAGGTGTATAGTGTACTCATTCTGCAGCTGAGGAAAGACCTAGAGATCTGAATCATGTGATACAGTGGAGAGAACACACGTCTAGATGTCACTTAATGGCTATGTGACCTTGGGCAAGTCATTTGACCTCCGTGGGCCTCAGTTTCCAGTTTGGGTTTCCAGAGAAACCAAAACATATAAAACGCTTCATATACCCATCACCATTATACCATGCAAGGTAACTATCCCCCATTCAACAGATATTACTGCTGTCATGTCAGGCTTTTGTATAGGTCCTGGGATGCAGAGGTGAACAACATAAGCCCTGTTCTCATGGAATTGACTTGTGGTGACCTCTTTGGGTGGTGGTGGTTGTTTTAAAATAGACTTTATTTTGTAGAACAGTTTTAGAATTATATTAAAAAAAAATTGGGGAGAGAGTAGCTTTTGTATACCCTTACCCAATTCTCTCTATTGTTAACATTTTTTTTTTTTTTTTTTTGAGACGAAGTCTTGCTCTGTCACCCAGGCTGGAGTGCAATGGCACGATCTCAGCTCACTCCACCCCCACCTCCCAGGTTCAAGTGATTCTCCTGCCTCAGCCTCCCGAGTAGCTGGGATTATAGGCACGTGCCACCATGCCTGGCTAATTTTTTGTATTTTTAGTAGAGACAGGGTTTCACTGTGTTAGCCAGGATGGTCTCAATCTCCTGACCTTGTGATCTGCCCACCTCGGCTTCTCAAAGTGCTGGGATTACAGGCGTGAGCCACCGCGCCCGGCAACGTCTTAACATTAGTATGGTAAATTGGTTACAATTCATAAAGCAAGATTAATACATTATTATGACCTAAAGTCTATAGTTTATTTGGATCTTCCTAGTTTTTAACGTATTGTCTTTTTTTGTTCTAAGACATCATGTTACATTTAGTCATCATGTCACCTTAGGCTCCTCTTGGCTGTGACAGTTTCTCAGGCTTTCCTGGTTTGACAGTTTTAAGGAGCCCTGGTCAGGTATATTGAAGGATGTCCCTCTTTTGGAGTTTGTCTATTGTTCTCACAATTAGCCTGAGATTATAGGTTTTGGGAGAAAGATCACAAAGGCAAAATGCCATTTTCATTCCACATCAAGGGGACATACTAATAAGATGATTTATCACTTTTGATGTTGACCTTCATCACCTTGGCTGAGGTCGTGTTGGCCATAAAGTTACTCTTTTTTTCCCTTTCTATACTGTGCTCTTTGGAAGGAAGTCATTCTGTGCAACCCACACTAAGGAAGTGGGGAGTTATGCTCACCCTTGAGGGCAGAATATCCACATAAATTATTTGAAATTCTTCTTGGCCAGGCGCAGTGGCTCACGCCTGTAATCCTAGCACTTTGGGAGGTTGAGGCAGGTGGATCACGAGGTCAGGAGTTCGAGACCAGCCTGGCCAATATGGCGAAACCCCATCTCTACTAAAAATGCAAAAATTAGCTGGGCGTGATGGTGCATGCCTATAGTCCCAGCTGCTCAGGAGGCTGAGGCAGGAGAATTGCTTGAACCTAGGAGGCAGAGGTTGCAGTGAGCCAAGATCACGCCACTGCACTCCAGCCTGGGTGACAGAGCAAGACTCGGTCTCAAAAAAAAAAAAAAAAAAAAATTCTTCTGCAAAAGAGAATTGCCTCTTGTCCTTCATTTATTTATTTAGTCTATCATTTATTTATACCCACGTGGACCCATGGATATTTATTTTACACTTGGGTTATAAATCAATACTACTTTATTTATTGCTCAAAAATTTCTAGCTTTGGCTATTCGGAGTTCTTTCAGTTGACTCCTATGTCTCTCTGACATATCTCCATCAGTGTAGGGTTTTCTGAACATTTCCTTACTTTCTGGCACTACAAGATACTGCAGGCTCACCTTGTATATTTCCTGCTGCAGTCCTAGAATGAGTCACTTCTCTAAGGGGCCCTGGTTCCTTTCATTAAAGAATGATATTATAAACCAAGATCTGGGGTCCAGGCATAGTGGCTCATGCCTGTAATTCCAGCACTCTGGAAGACTGAGGCTGGAGGATTGCTTGAACCCAGGAATTCCAGACCAGCCTGGGCGACATGGTGAGACCGTCTCTACAAAAATAAAAAAATTATCTGAGCACTATTCAGGAGACTGAGGTGAAAGGATTGCTTGAGCCTGGGGAGGTCAAGGCTATAGTGAGCTGTGATCACACCACTGCACACCAGCCTGGGGGACAGAGCAAGACCCTGTCTCAAAACAAAACAAAACAAAACAAATAAAAACAAACCCTGAGATCTGGGGCGGTAGGTATACTCGTTGTTACTGGAGATGTTTGGATTTTTTTTAATGGGAGTTTTTTAGATTATAAAAGAAACACATGCTTATTATAAAAGATAATTAGAAAATTCAAAAATGTATGCAAAAATCAATTTAACTATTTCCACTATCCACTACTTTTTGCTTTTTCTCCTCCTTGAATTTATACAGCCAGAGTTGGAATAACAGATTGGGGAGGATAAAGAGACTACTACCCTTTATCCACAAAAATGTGCAAGATGTGATGACATAAAGCACATGGTAGGTCACTGCCCCAATGGCACTCAAAGTCTGGAAGCTCTTCCTGGAATCATGGGAGGGAAGAACGGGACAGGACCTTGGAGACCACCTGGTCCAGCTCCTTGTAAATAAAGACGGTGGTTGCTGGGAGGTGGGGAGGTGGTTCTTCATGTGGGGACTGTGGCTTACCTAAAGTCAAACCACAAGGTAGTTACAGAGCCTGGCCCAGACTGAGTGCCAGGGACCTGATTCTAATTCAAGTATGTTTTTTCATAATGTGCTTTTTCAGTGCACTAAATATTATGATTTAGAGTAGTACAAGCCAGCAATTAGGAGAACTAACTTTGGGGTCAGACAGACCGGATTTGAGTTTTAATTGCTGTGTGACATTGAGCAAGATTCTTAACTTCCCTGAGATTGAGTTGCTTTTTTCTTTTTCTTTTTTTGTTTTGAGAAAGGATCTCACTCTGTTGTCCAGGTTGGAGTGCAATGGTGTGATCATAGCTCACTGTAACCTCTGAACTCCTGGGCTAAAGCAATCCTCACATTTCAGCCTCCTGAGCAGCTAGAACCACAGGTGTGTGCCACCATACCTGGCTTATTATTTTTACTTTTTGTGGAGATGGGGTCTTGCTATATTGTCCGGGGTACCTAGAACTCCTGGCCTCAAAGAATCCTTTGCAAGAGAGACTGTCTCAAAAATAAAAAAAAAACAAAAAAACAAAAACAAAAAAACAGAAAAAAGAAAGAATATAATAACTTGTCAGAGGTCCCACAGCTGGTAAATAGTTGTTTTGAACCCAGACTGAATCCAGAGCCTCTAAGTTCCTAATCATTACATGAGACTTCCTCTCTTTTTCTTAGTAATGAAGATACTCATTCCTATCATAAAGGATAATGGAAAATTAAATGAGCACATCCATATAAAATACTCAGTGCCTACCATGTGTTACCTTCCAACAATTGTAACCATATAAAGTGCATAGCTGTCTACAAGTTGCTGTGATTTGATTTATATATATTTTTTGAGACAGGCTCTCACTCCGTTGCCCACGCTGGACTGCAGTGGCGTAATGACAGCTTAGTGCAGCCTCAACCTCCCAGGCTCAAGTGATCTTCTCACCTCAGCCCAGGTATGCAAGTTGATTTTAATATAATTGTGAGGAAAAGTGAACAGGTGCAAAATTATTTGAGACAGTTAATATTGTTAATATTAAGCTTCGGGAACGGAAGCTACTTGTTAGCAGAGTTCTGATTGGAATTAGGGCCACACAATGCCTTTCAGCTCTCATGGTCTTTCTTGGTCCTCAAATCATGGATTCTCTCTTACAGTCTTATTCCAGTATTTTTCTGAGCTTCTTATCCTCTGGATTAGCCATCCCCTGAAAAAAGGCAGCCAAACTTCCTAGTGTGTGTGTTCTACATAAAGAAAGAAAATCATGTGTCTAGTCCCAGAACACACCCTCCCCACCCCGGGCCTCAACTAGAAATCCAGTTCTTCCCTGCTGACCCCTTTGAGAGACCTGGAGGGACAGAGAATTGATGGTGGGCAGAGGTTAAGATGTTAGAGTTTAAGGGTTCAGGCCTGGACCAGGAAGCTGCCTAACAGCCTAGTGTGGGGCCATGGGAGTGGGTTCTGAAATGAAGTGGAAGGCGGGCCATCCGCACTGAGATGGAGCAGCTGGAACACAAAACTCCAAGGTGACTGTTAACTTTTCCCCAGCCTTCCAATTTCAGACTTTCCTCAGGGAACGCCAGGCTCTTCTGAATTAGTCTCGGGCGGAACCATCGTCCTTTCCTTCAGAACTCTGATCAGTTTGAACTATCTAACTTCTTAATGTGGCTATACGATTGTTTGCTGCTGGCCTGCAACTTGTTCTGGGAGTGGAACTTTGGATTTTAGTCACTACTGTCGCTAGCAGCCTGCCGTCAGCCACTTTTAGAGAGTATAATGCAGCAGGGAAAGAAATGAGATTTGGAATAGAGACGGGGTTTCATCCTGCTGACCAGGCTGGTCTCGAACTCCTGACCTGCCCCGCCTCCCAAAGTGTTAGAATTAAGGCGTGAGCCACTGCGCCCAGCCCCACAGAGGTAAGATTTATGCACTTCTCCAAGCCAAGCGCTGTGCATCGAATGGAGGAACTCGTACCTTTGCAGGATTTTGTAATATATCTGAAATAATCTGGACGTGCTTCTGCTATGGTTGTTTGTCGCCATAGTTTGCGAATCCGGGTAAACCTGGGTGAGAGAGACACCTTACAATTGCAAACATTTCTCAGGAGGTCGCCGGAAAACGCCCGAACCATAGAGCTCAGTTCCTAGCTAGGCCTCCACCAGCCACTTCCGCTCGTCTGCCTAATACCGCGCCTGCGCACCGCATTTCTTCCTCTCTGGGCTCGGACCTAGTTCGCGACGACATGGTGAGTGCGGTTCTCTGTGCGGCCTAGGTCTCTATCTGCCTGCATCTGTCCTTGTTTTCTTCTCCCGCACCCGTCTCCTCACCTGCCTTGCCCCGTGTTCTCTCCTGTCTCCATGCCTTCGCAGGAGACACCACTGTCGGACGCTGCCCCACAGCGGAGGAGCGAGGCGCCTTGGCTGGTCCTGGCGCGCTCCGGCCGGGTTAACGCCGGGCGTTCGGAGCGCGCGGCGAGCCCTGGGCGCTGGTTTTGTTGGGTTGAATTTAGGGAAAACTAGGTCACATGTAATTCACATGTCGGTCACCCGTCAGTGAGGTGGAGGAATGGTGTGTGGAGGAATGGTGTGTGGAGGCTCCGGGGCCTGCCTGGGTTCCAGGTCTAACTATCACTGGTTTCTCCCTTCACTCTAAACAGGCCAAACGTACCAAGAAAGTCGGGATCGTCGGTAAATACGGGACGCGCTATGGGGCCTCCCTCCGGAAAATGGTGAAGAAAATTGAAATCAGCCAGCACGCCAAGTACACTTGCTCTTTCTGTGGCAAAGTAAGTAAGGCAAAATCTGGTGAGGGGAGAGAGAGGGCAGGTTTCTTACCCAAGTGAGGTCTGACTTCAAGGTATTTTAGAAGCCGTGTGCTCGTGAGCAGTTAGAATTACTCGTGCCGTTCATTGATCATGAGTTTTAAGATAAAAGTGTTGATGGTAACTTTAGATTTTGTGAAACGTTTTTCATTTAAAGAAAACCACTTAAAAGTTAATGGGTAAAATAATCATTTGACAGAGCGCCCCCGGCCTAAGCCAAACCTGCTTTGTGGGAAATGATTCCATCAGTTTTGTCTACTGATGTTTCTGTACCAACCCCCAAGATACCTAGTCTGTCCATCTAATACCATTCTACTTGTTCTGCGATTTTTGTTTGATAAAGGTTTGAATGTTTATGTGCAAAATACTACATTACAGCAATCCTTGTTTTTGTTTTTGAGGGAGGAAGGAAGGCTTTCACATCCTTGACAATAAGGTGAATCCAAATTTAGACTTCTGGATGCTTGTAAGATAAAATACTTGGTTCATGGTGAAAATTTGTTCTCTTTTATAGACCAAGATGAAGAGACGAGCTGTGGGGATCTGGCACTGTGGTTCCTGCATGAAGACAGTGGCCGGCGGTGCCTGGACATACAAGTGAGTCTGTTTCCTTGTCCTTGTATTTCGAAGTGTGTGGGCCACATAGGCCCACATTCCAGGTTGTTGCTGGATGGACTCGTGTTAACACTTTCTCAGGACAGAGAGAATAAGGATGCCCTTGTATTTTCAGGATTCTTTTGTGGTGATTTATTTTCAGTTACTGAAAGAGTAAACACAAAACTACCAAAATAGAAGTCGGAAATCTATTTCACAGACTGCTTTAGAATTAGATGGTCACTGGGCACATAGTTGTGAACATTGTCATGATACTGTGCAGGTCCGTTAGTGGGACTGAATCTGCTGAACGTTGATGTGCATTGCAAGTTTTGACAAAAATAGGTGAAGAGGTCAATTAGTTCAAAACTGTATTTGGAAACTTGAGGCCATCAGGACCACCGCAATTTCGTCTTTCTGAACAGTGTTAGACTCCTGCAGGTTTGTGAATCTGCAACTCAGTATCACTTGACAGGGCGATACTACAAAGACTACACTACAAACCAGTGTCCAGACCTGTGTTGTCCAATACACTAAGCACATATATGGCTAGTGTAATTAAAGAATGGGATTTTAAGTTTCAGTCAATTTAAACTTAAACCGAAGTGGAAAATGTTGAAATACATACATATATATACACACACACACACACACACCTTGTGGGGGTTTTTATTAGGGCAGAATGGAAAATGGGAACTAGAGTGCTTTCTTGGTTCTGATAGGAAAGTTAATTCGCATTTATATACTCACCATATAGGATGGTGATTTTCAGGTATAGTTCCTGAATTTTGTGGTAAAACTTTTGTAGTCATTTCAGTAGCTGTCTTTCCCAAAGGCACTTTAGTGTCCACTCTATTTCCTTATTCATTGTTCTCACTGTACCGTCTTGTAATTTATTCATTTCTTGTAATCTGTCCATTCCCTTTTAATAAGTTTGGGTCAGCCTCTTAGAACCATTTCTGTTTTGTGGGGTGGGGTAGGGGGAGTTAAAGCTTGCTTGTCCACAACTGAGTTCCTAAAAAAAAAAAAAACTGGTTGAGAAATCAGGTGCATGTGATTGCATGTCTAATTCTGCAAGATCCTGAAGGCATGGCTCTTAAAGGATGCCATCATGTAGTTTAGAAGCCACTCATTTCGGGGGAGTAATCTAATGTTGGTTAGATGTTTGGATCGACTGCAGCAAAGTATTGGTAGAGCAGTCTATCTCAGTATAATTCTTTCCGGGAAAATTTGGGAAGAGACTTCACCACAAAAACGAGGCAGATTTACTTGTTTGCCATTTTCTATGTTAACATGCTTAATTATGTTGGAAACTGAATCTTTCTTTCCAGTACCACTTCCGCTGTCACGGTAAAGTCCGCCATCAGAAGACTGAAGGAGTTGAAAGACCAGTAGACGCTCTTCTACTCTTTGAGACATCACTGGCCTATAATAAATGGGTTAATTTATGTAACAAAATTGCCTTGGCTTGTTAACTTTATTAGACATTCTGATGTTTGCATTGTGTAAATACTGTTGTATTGGAAAAGCATGCCGAGATGGAATATTGTAATTCAGTCTCCTTTTTAGTAGTCAAATGGTAAAATGCAGCATAAGAATATAAGTCTTCAAGTTAGATATGTGTATTAGCTTTTTATAAGTCTGCTCTTGCCAGTTTGACTTTGAGATACATTGGAGCCAACTGTGAACTTTAGTTTTTAAATTACAGTTAATATTTTTTTGTTTGTTTTCTAGGCGGGTCTTTGTCACCCAGGCTGGAGTGCAGTGTACTGATCTTGGCCCACTGCAACCTCCACCTCTTAGGTTCAAGCAGTTCTCCTGCCTCAGCCTCCCGAGTAGCTGGGATTACAGTCACGCACCACCATGCCCAGCTAATTTTTGTATTTTGAGTAGATGTGAGGTTTTCGCCACATTGGCCAGGCTGGTCTTGAACTGACCTCAAGTGATCCATCTGCCTCGGCCTCCAAGAGTGCTGGGATTACAGGCGTGAGCCACCAAGCCCAGCCTTACAGTCCAGTATTTTTATAAAATTTGTTTAGGCTGGGTGTGGTGACTCATGCCTGAAATCCCAGCACTTTGGGTGACTGAGGCAGGTGGATTACTTGAGGCCAGGAGATTGAGACCAGTGTGGACAACATAGCGAAAACCCATCTTGACGAAAAATATAAAAAATAGCTTGGTATGGTGGCACATGCCTGTAATCCCAGCTACTTGGGAGGCTCAGGCACAAGAATCACTTGAACCTAGGAGGGGGAGGTTGCAGTGAGCCAGGATTGTGCCACTGCACTTCAGCCTGGACAACACTCTGTCCCCCCCAAAAAAATTTCTGAAGGTAAAAGATATACTGAAGGATATACATATACTGCCTCTTCTATGATGTTTCATTTGGCCTACACTGTCAGCATCTTCAGGAAACAGTATGAAACTAATTTCACATTAAATGTTGCAAACGTCTGCAATTCTCCAGTTTTTAGTTTGCACATAAGGATTTGTAGGATTGATTTCAGATTGACAGATGGTTGTAGTAACAAAATGAATTGCCTTGGAGGAATTCGAGTTATTTTAGGTCTGTCTTTGACACTTTTATGCACTTAATTCACTGCCAATTTAGTCTAACTTCTCAACCATCTGTGGTATGGACTTCTCAGTCCTCCTAATTGGTATGTCTTTTGTCTATTCCAGAGTCAGTAATCCTTTAAGGATGCAAATTTAATTCGGTAAGAATGTGGATTTACTTCATCTTTAGGACAAAGTAAAAACCTTTGTTTCACTTGGGCTGACCCCTATCTTCTGTAGCTTTTTTTTTTTGCCCGTTACTGGCTTTTGCACAGATGTCTCCCTTGACCTTTACCTCCTGCATTGCCTCTGGCAGAAACATAACTACCCTAGAAGAATACTTAACTGGGTCAAGCGTTTGCTAGATCCATAGCAGTAACTGGTCATCTTTGGATCTCATTTGTGTCACAAAGTGGTACTACTGATTTTGTACTGTGAAGCAAGTACTGTAGGTCAGTAGGGGTAGGACCAGGAGTGACAAGTCAGGATTTTCAGGCTTCATAGGCGTGACGCAGCTCTCCAGGTGAATCTCCTGGAGAAGCTCTCCATAGGATCTCCAGGTGAGTGACCAGGATTTCACATAAGCATAGGGAACTGAGTGAGCGTTAGATGGCCTAATGCTGTGGTTAAGAACACCAACTTAGCCAAACTGCCTAGGTAGTTGTGTGACCTGGGTTAAGTAACAACCTCTCTGCTTCAGTTTCCTGTATAATTCGTGGTAGTAGAATGGAGTAGATGATGGGTATTTGGATTACTAATTTGGAGTCTTAACAAAGCTGGTATGTTGCCTTTGAACATGATTAGGCATGGAAAACTACTCAATTTTTGTAATAAGTGAAGTACTGCTTTTTGATTGTTTTCTGAGACAGTCTCACTGTCACCCAGGCTGAAGTGCAATGGCACAATCTCAGCTCACCGCAGCCTCCACCTCCCAGGTTCAAGCACTTCTCATGCCTCAGCCTCCGAAGTAGCTGGGATTACAGGCTTATGCCACTAAGCCCAGCTAGTGTTTGTATTTTTAGTAGAGACAGGCTTTTGCCATGTTGACCAGGCTGGTCTCAAACTCCCGGGCTCAAGTGGTATGTCAGCCTTGGCCTCCGAAAGTGCTGGGATTTTGTAAACCACCTCAACCAGCCATGTATTGATTGCTTTTTTATGACAGTTAAAGAGGAAAGGGCAGCGGACAGTTTACAGACCAGTGAAAGTGTTGAGATAAATATTTTTATATCTAAGGAAATAGTGATTTTCCCAAGATGTTAGGGAGGCAGGTGATGTAGGTAAGGCTGAAAATCAGGTTTCTCTGACCCCTAGTCTGTGATTTCCTGCTGTACTAGTCTGCCTTCTATTTTATGGGCTCAGAGTGTTCCTTACCTGCCTCTTCCCATACTAAAGATGCCCACCTTCATTTTGTTATTTAAGCAACTTCATCCCCTGGCTTGTTTTCACAGTGGTTTTCTGAGCGTTTGACTCTTAAGTCATTTAATTGAACATTGTGTCGTGATATAAAAAGTAAGTTAGGCTTGTGTTTTTCACCAGGCCATTTCATTGTATCCTAACTATGCAGGTGGCTGTGATAAATGTACAGATAGCCAATACAGAAGCACGTCTAATTCCAAGTTTTGGGTATGAAGTTGAGACATGGGTAAGCTTGAGCTTCATTTTGTCAGCAATAGGTGAGGCGTGGAGAACTGGGACTGAAGGGATTTGGGGAGGATCTGTTCAATTAAGATTGGAAATAATACATCAACTTGGGAATGTAGCAACTAGAACCAAGCAATCTGTACAGCGATTTTACTGTTGGCTGTCTTCCTCTGGGAAACTAAAAGCCATTTTGTTGATAGCACTTCAGGTCAGAATTCATCAACAGGGAATGGAAACATTGTTTATATGCTTTGGGGTACATCAAGATAAATTGAGGGTAAAGTTAATGTCATGCCACAATCAACCCTGTATGTCAGGAACCTTGAGAGCAGAGTAGTGTCTGGAGAGTGGGTGGTATGGTTGACACAGAGACCCACACGGGTTCACTTAATGAAGCGGGGGCTTGGTTGAGGGTAGAGACTCTTCATTAAACCAACCTGTGTTGACCACTCCGTGCAGTATGGACAGGACCTGATCACCATCCTCAAGTCCCAGTATAACAGGGGAAACAGTATGCTTAATTAAGCTTAATTATAAACTCTTTGAGCTAGACACAACTATGGTGAAAGTGTTATTTCCTCCTAATTATGTATATATACATGCCAATTCCAATCAGAACGCTAATTTTTCTTTTTAACCCCCAGAGCTGTGCAAAATATTTTTCAAATTTATTCGGGAACACAACAGTTGGAAAGGACAAGAACTGTCTCCAGCATAATGGTTAAGAATGTGGAGGCTGAGGCAGGAGAATGGTGTGAGCCGGGATCACGCCACTGCACTCCAGCCTGGGCTACAGAACAAGACTCCATCTCAAAGAAAAAAAAAAAGAATGTGGATTCTAGAGTCAGAAGCAGGAGTTATTTGGTGGTTCTGCTATACTGGCTGTGTGACCTTGGAGGAATTATTTAATCCTCTCCTGAACTTTACTCTTTTTTTTTTCCCCCGAGACAAGAGTCTTTTTTTCCCGAGACAGAGTCTTGCTGTGTCGCCAAGCTGGAGTGCAATATCATGATATTGGTGGCCCACTGCAACCTCCGCCCGCCTCCTGAGTTCAAGCGATTCTCCTGCCTCAGCCTCCCGAGTAGCTGGTATTACAGGTGTGCACCACCACGCCCGGCTAGTTTTTGTATTTTTAGTAGAGACGGGATTTCACCATGTTGGCCAGGCTGGTCTTGAACTCCTAACCTCAGGTGATCCACCCACTTTGGCCTCCCAAAGCGCTGGGATTACAGGCATAAGCCATTGTGCCCGGCCTAATCTTTTCATCTGTAAGATGGATATAATAGTTTTCCTCTTAAACAGAACAAGTTAGATAAATTTGGATCTAGAACACTCATAGTGAGGTTCAGGGACTGTAGATCTTGGAAAGACAAAAAACACTTTGGACATAATGCTGTTTTTCAAAGATGGGGTGGTGGGTGAGTGTTAGAGGGTGCTGTCAGGCCAAAGGAGAAGGAATCAGGAGGGAGACTGTGGTGAAAGGATGAGTTATGATGTCAGGGAAAGGGAGAGACAGGGTTCAGGCCAAGGAAGCCTTTCTGTTTTTGGCCCAAGGAGCTTCAGTAAGATCTTTGAACATACTTTGAAGTAATTGAAAATACTTTGAAGTCATTTTGTGTGTGTGTACGTTCATACACAACTGATTTGTTTTTGTTTTTTATTAATTTTTTTTTGAGATAGGGTCTGGCTCTGTTGCCCAGGCTAGAGCGCAGTGGTGTGGTCTCAGTTCACTGCAACCTCTGCCTCCCAGGGTCAAGCCGTCCTCCCACTTTATCCTCCCCAGTAGCTGGGACTACAGGCGTGTGCCACCTTGCCTGGCTAACTTTTGTATTTTTCATAGAGACAGGGTTTCACCATGTTGCCCATGCTGGTCTCAGACTCCTGAGCTCAAGCAATCCACCTGCTGCGGCCTCCCATAGTACTAAGATTACTGGCGTGAGCCACCGTGCCCAGAATGTGAAACACTCTTGAGGTTCAAATCTCTTGAATCTTAGAAATTCCAAGAAAGGCTTATTTTCCTCTTTTCCATCGGATCTGCCTTTGCTGTTTATATTGTCTATGGGAAGTTGTCGTGTGGACCTGTTTGTCATGGGTTAAATTCTAGCACATTTGTGCTAAGGGTCAAGTAATGCCCTGTTTTCCCAGGGGCTTCACTTAAGTAATTTCGTGTAATTTTTGGTTGGTTAGTCTCTGGCTTACTTCAGGTCATAGAGAAAATGAGATGTATTGGCTGCATTTACACAGGAACCATAAAAGGATTGTTCCAAGCACTGTGGGAAAAGGATGGTGCCATTTGCTTAGTTAGAGGGCACTGACTAGAGATAGAAAAAGCCATTCTGAAAAAATAGAAACCACAAGAACTGAGGACAGATTTAATTCCTGGTGGCTGAGAGCTGGTTCTTATTGCTTCTCTGTTCTGCTCTCCCATTGAGTTGGCTGCACCCAGTTTTTCTAGATATAGAAGGTTGGGACCTCCAGTGACTGGGAGATTGCTATAAGCAGCAAGATGCCAACATCACTTGCATCTTAGGCCCATTTATAAGAACATTAGAAGAACGAGTTTCTATCTGTGCCCCGTGGTTCCTTCCAGGCAATAATCAATGAAAAAAGTAGGAGACCAACCACATGGATCTACAACTACATGATTTATTGTCTACACCCACTAGACTAGAGTAAGCTGGAGTTTGGAGCATGCAAGCAAAAGGTAACACTTTTTTTTGTTTGTTTGAGATGGAGTCTCACTCTCGCCCAGGCTGGAATGCAGTGGTGTGATCTCGGCTTGTTATAACCTCTGCGTCCTGGGTTCAAGTGATCTTCCTCCTCAGCCTCCTGAGTAGCTGGGATTACAAGCATGTGGCACCATGCCCGGCTAATTTTTCTATAGAGACGGGGTTTCACCATCTTGGCCAGGCTGGTCTCGAACTCCTGACTTCAAGTGATCCGCCCGCCTTGGCCTCACAGAGTGTCGAGATTACAGGCATGAGCCACCACACCCAGCCAACACTTTTATATACAACCGTATTGGTCCATTCTTGTACTGCTATAAAGAAATACCTGAGACTGGATAATTTATAAAGAAAGATTTAATTGGCTTACAGTTTCATGGAGTACATAGGCAGCATGACTGGGGAGGCCTCAGGGAGCTTTTACTCACTGTGGTAGGCAAAGCCAGATCAGGAATCTTCACATGGCTGGAGCCTAGAGCAGGAGGAAGAGTGGGGGCTGGGGGGGTGGGTAGGAGGTGGTACTACACACTAAAAACAACCAGATCTTGTGAGAACTCTCACAAGAACAGCACTAGCGGGATGGTGCTAAACCATGAGAAACTGTCCCCATGATCCATTTACCTCCCACCAGGCCCAATCTCCAAAGTTGGAGATTTCAATTGAACATGAGATTTGAGTCGGGACACAGATCCAGACCCTATCAACAACTAAAGTTTCTTTTTATGACAACATTATTTGTGGTATACCTGAACTCCTCCCAGACTCCCTAACTATTTCCCTGATTGGGTAATATGTCAGTGTCCTAGCAGGGAACAGATGACACATTCAAATTACAAAAATACAAGGTTTTTATAAAGACATTTACAAAAGTGTGTACAGTACGTTGGAAAAGCCATAGGAGATAGTAGAGTGGCCTGAAAGGGAGGAGAGTGAGTAGTTACTGGAAATTGTTAAGGAAAGCCCTGTGGAAAGGGTGACCTTAAAGTGATTCAACCAATGAAATATGGCCATGCAGAGTGACCCAAGGGGATGAATATCCCATCCTCATTCTCTCTTATCTGCTACTGTTCTCCAGTGACCAAGCCCAACCAGTAGGCAAAAGAACCCATTCACATAGTACATAGAGGTCAGCCTCCTGGAGCAGAGATCAAGATAGTGAAGAGAGGAGGATGACGTCGGAGATGCATGTGAAAACTGTCGAGCGTATACCATCTGTTAGGGCTCTGCATTCTGTTAAGATCAGAAGTTGATCTTGAAGATTTTCTTTTTTTTTTTTTGAGATGGAGTCTCGCTCTGCCGCCCAGGCTGGAGTGCAGTGGCCGGATGTCAGCTCACTGTGAGCTCCACCTCCCGGGTTTACGCCATTCTCTTGCCTCAGCCTCCCGAGTAGCTGGGACTACAGGCGCCCGCCACCATACCCGGCTAGTTTTTTGTATTTTTTTTTTTAGTAGAGACGGGGTTTCACCGTGTTAGCCAGGATGGTCTCGATCTCCTGACCTCGTGATCCGCCCGTCTCGGCCTCCCAAAGTGCTGATATTACAGGCTTGAGCCACCGCGCCTGGCCGGATCTTGAAGATTTTCAACTTCAATAGGTTGTCATTGTGCAGTCCTTGTGGGTAGGGACTAGGTTTCGTTCTTTATGTCCTCTTGTATTAGCTACTGCAAAATCCAAACCACCTCAGAACTCAAGAACTGAAAACAATAAGCATTAATATTACTCAAAAGTCATTCTGATAATCTGAGTCATTCTGGGCTTGGCTTGCTCTTGCATCTGTGGTCAGCTGTTAGGTCGGTGGGGATCTGATTGGTCTAGGATGGCCTCATATCTGGCTGGTAGTTGGCTGGCGTTTGGAGCAGTAAGTGTGACTGGGTCATGTGTCTGTCATTCAGCAGCTAGCCTGGGTTGGCTCACAGTTCAGTGGCAGGGTAATTGAAGTTCACACATCATTACTTGTTCTGCATTATAGTGCAAAGAAGTCGGTCTCAAGGCAAATCCAGATTTAAGGAGTAAGAAAATATACTCATTTCTTGATGCAACAAGCTACACATTACAAAGGGTGTAGATACAGAATTATGGCACTTTGTGCAATCTAGTCCCCATAATAGGGTCTGGGATAAAATGGGTCCTCTGTTATTTTATGATTTAATAAATAAATGGATGGTACTAGAGAGGAGATTTTAAATGTCCTGAAAGCTCTGACCATTTTGTGGTCCCCATCTCCTATTAGTTTACTTTTTTGGTGGTTAATTTAGACGGGGTCTCACTGTCACCCAGGTTGGAGTGCAGTGGCATGATCTGGGCTCACAGCAACTTCTGCCTCCCAGGCTCAAGTGATCCTTCCACCTCAGCCTCCTGAGTAACTGGGACTACAGGCAGGTGCCACCATGCCCGGCTAATTTTTTTTGTATTTTTTTGTAGAGACAGGGTTTTGCCAGGTTGTCCAGGCTGGTCTTGAACTCCTGGACTCAAGTGATATGCCTACCTTGGCATAAAGTGCTGAGATTACAGGCATGAGCCACTGCCCCCAGCCTACTTATTAAGTATTTGTAAAACTGTCTGATTATAATGTCTTAGGCATTCAGAGGAAGCACAATTGCTGGTACTCTTGAAAGGGGTGTGTTGAGCCATCTGTGTCATATTCCAACTTTTGTCTTGGCTCATTTCAATTTTATGGTCACAAGAATATAAATATTCTACTGTCTCTTCATTTTGCCTGTTACTTGGTGTTTAGTGACTTGTTCATGTTCTCCCTTTACTGACGTCATACTTCCTATGTCTGTTAGCTGGTCTTGATACTTTTCTGATGATCAGATTACCTAGTCCTTTTGATACGTGAAGTTTTGCCTATTCTTGGGCCAGTTAACTCTCCATATTTTGCAGAATTGTGAGGATTGTCATCACCAGTCTCTGATTGAGAAGCAGCTTACAAAGGTATCGCATCTTGGTATGGTAGCTAATTGGGAATTGGGGTTGATTAGTGAAGAGATTTTTGGTTCCACATGTGATACTTTGGGGCATCTTTGGAATTGCATGTAAGGAAAGAGAGGCATGTAGAATGCATTAGAGATTCCATCATAATCATGTCTGGGCGCAGTGGCTCACACCTGTAATGCCAGCACTTTGGGAGGCGTGGGTGGATCACCTGAGGTCAGGAGTTTGTGACCAGCCAGACCAACATGGTGAAACCCTGTCTTCACTAGAAAAATAAAATAATTAGCCGGGTGTGGTGGCTCCCGCCTGTAATCCCAGCACTTTGAGAGGCTGAGGCAGGTGAATCAGGTGAGGTCAGGAGTTTGTGACCAGCCTGACCAACATGGTGAAATCCCGTCTCTATTAAAAAAATAAAATAATTAGCCAGGCGTGGTGGCACACACCTGTAATCGCAGCTACTCAGGAGGCTGAGGCAGGAGAATCACTTGAACTCGGGAGGTGGAGGTTGCAGTGAGCTGAGATCGCTTCACTGCACTCCAGCCTGGGTGAGGGAGTGAGACTCTGTCTTAAAAAAAAAAATAAAAAACATAAAAATAACTTCTGTCATCTAGCCTTTGGTACTCTGTTTCTCATAACTGAACACTCTCAGTAGGCTCAGTTGATTGATAGAGTAAATGGAACCAATCAATTATCTTTAGAGAATTTGGATCAAATGACACAGGAGCTGAGTTAAACGAAGGCAAGATCATTAAGCTTTGGGAAAAGTGCATGCCTCCTGCTGCCAGGATCACAACACTGCCCCAATTCCTATCCCAGCCGGAGTGTTTGGTTGCATGCAATAAAGACTGACTGCAGGTAACTAAAGCAGAAAAGTGTTTATTGGAGGGTAATAGAGTGCTTCACAGGATTGAAAAAAATCTAAAGGATCAGGTTTATAAGGGGAAGAAAATAAGGCGTTCTCACAGATACCAAAGGGATGAGTGAAAGACAATCCCCTTAAAAAATCCCCAGTGGGGAGCTGAGCTTCTGGTCTATTTTGTCTTGACACTATTCAGGAGTCAAAAACCTGAACAGAAGAGTCCAGTGGCCTAGTTGGGGGCCACACTTCTATCCCTTGGCACCTTAGTTGGCAGTCCCACCAAGACTACAGATGACAGAGGAGAAATAAATCTCTAATAGGGAATTAGAGATTATCCATAATTTTAGGAGGGCAAATGTTCTTCACGTCAAGCTTGAATTACCATTTAGAGTGTATTTGTACTACTTACTCTTTTATAAACCATCTTACTAGAAGGTAATGCCTCTTGGATTTTGTCCTTCAACTCATGGAAGAACACTACAACAGAGCCAGAGTATACAAGTTGGGGGGCAAAGTACCCTCCACCTCTTCCCCATGAGAACCTGAGACCACTGACTGGTCAGAGTAGGAGCTTATGGAGGTCAGATGGTAGATGATGTCTTGGATTGAATATCTCACAGTGGGTAATGTGGAATGGTGGCTCTATCCTTTGTTTTTTACCCTATTTCCAGAATGATGAAACTGCTTTATTTGACCCATGGCCCATGGAGGGAGGGCTATTAGCGTTGGAAAATCAAATGCAAACCTCTAGGGTTGCCTCTCCTACACACAGTAAAACAAAAGGAATCCCTGGGTCGATCACAGATAAATGGCTTAGCCAAACATCTGACATTTTCATGAATAATGATCTTATGATCATAACTAACCTCCGCTATGATTCTGGGTATAAATCTGTATTGGAGGAAATCAACATATCTCCTGGCCACGACATACCGCTGCTATTAACCTAACAAATGTGTTTTTTCCTTTCATCCCTATCTGCAAAGTAGTCAAAACTAGTTTATCTTCACATTGCAGGGACAGCAGTATACTTTCACTGTTTTACTTTAGGGCTATCAACTCATATACTCATATAGAACTCATATATGTTATTGATGTTAACATGTAATGGGGTTGTTGTTATTTTTAAATGAATTGGTACATTTTTTTTTTTTTTTAATTCCCAGTATTAATTCCTTTTTGTTTTTTTGAGACAGAGTTTCACTCTGTTGCCCAGGCTGGAGTGCAGTGGTGTGATAGCTCTGCAACCTCTGCCTCCTGGGTTCAAGCAATTCTCCTGCCTTGGCCTCCTGAGTAGCTGGGATTACAGGCATGCACCACCATGCCCGACTAATTTTTTTGTATTTTTAGTAGAGACAGGGTTTCACCACATGGACCAGGCTGGTCTCAAACTCCTGACCTCAGGTGATCTGCCTGCCTCAGCCTCCCAAAGTGCTGGGATTACAGGCATGAGCCACTGTGCCTGGCCTCATATACCATAATATAATCCAGAAAGATCTTGACCATTTTGGTGCCTCAGGGAAGATACTGATCCATTACACTGATGACATAACAAGTGGACCTAAAGAGATCAGGAAGTGTTGAGAATGATATGCCTAGTATGATATGAATATGGTGTTTAGGTTATCGGGGATTTCCTACCTAAAGTGATAGACAAGTTGCTGCACTTTAGACTACTCCCAACTAAGAGAGAGAATCTTTATTGGGTCCGTTTGGATTGAGGGGGATGGTTGCAAAATAAATCACATTTGAGTGTGCTTCTCTGTCCCGTTTACTGAGTAACCTGTAAGACTTGAGTGGAGTCTGTCAGAGTTTTCAGTAGAGCCTGGAGAAAGAACAGACTTGGCAGCAGATCCAAGTTGTAGTCCCAAGTTGTTCTGGCACTTGCTCTGTATGACCTAGCAAATCTAAGTAGATTTGAGGTGTTAGTGGCAGACAGAGATGCTCTATGATGCTGCAAAAGAAAAATTGTAGTGCACTAGGGATTTGAATTTAATGACCTCTTCTGCTGACATCTGTTATCTATTTAAAAATTAGGTCTGGTTTGCTACTCGACCCTGGTAGAATACCTGAGCATGGAACATCAACTTTCTTTGCAACTGAATCTGTTTACTATAAACTTGATGTTATCTGATTTATAAAATTATAAAATTAGATGTGTGCCACAGCATTCCATTCTAAAATGGAAACGGTTTATACAAAATTGGACCAGAGAATATCCAGAAAATACAAGTAAGCTGTTTAAGCATGTAGATTCCCATGGAATATATTTAGGTGTATTCTCTTACTGCCTCACTGTTTCTCCTGTAATCAGTTGTCTTGGGGAGTTCGTTATATCAGCTAATGGAAGAGGGAAAAGTGCATTATGGATGGAACTACATACTATACTGGCATCAGCTGAAAATGGACAGAGGTAGAGGGAAGACAGTGGTAAAGGGAAGTCCTCCCAGTGGGCAGAACTTAAGATAATATCCCCTTGCATGCAAGAAGAGATGGCCTAAAGTAGAGACTTACACTGATTGATGAGCAGGCAGAAAAGGTGGTGTCTCCAGGTATTCACATCACCTTGAAATGGCTAATGGATTGGTACCAGCTGGCCAGAGATTTGGAAGGAACAAGCATGGAAGACGGGATACTTCTTCAAGGTTGGAAGACGATATTTCAAGCATGGATATGTGGATAGAACCGCAACAAAAGAGGCCTTTGCTGAGCAGCTAATGTGACACTATTCCCTAAGGGTACGTTAGATGTCTCCCATCATGCAAAGGGCAGCAGTTTGTCATCCCAGGGATAGACATGTATTATGGGTATGGAGTTGTCTTTCTTACCTACAGTATATCTGCCAGCATTACCATTCATGGGCTTGCAGAATGCCTTATCTATCAGTGTGATATCCCATACCATATAGAGATTAAGGTACTGTCCTACAAGATGTAGTTTATATCTTAAATCTATCAGTATATAGTGCTATCTCTTCCATAGCCAGAACGGATAGGTCAAGAAATCAAGTGATGGAGATGGAGCCTACTACATTGAAAATTCTGCCAGTTAACCCACTGAAAACATTTTTATTTCCCCTGCTTTTGACCTGCTTTTGAGTTTGGTGACTTTGGAGGTCCTAGTTCCTAAGGAAGTAATGTTTCTCTCAGGGAGTTCAACCTTGGTTCCATCTAAATTGAAATCTTGAGTCAGTTCTCTGATCACTTGGAGCTCATTCTACTGCTGAACCAGCAGGCAGAAAACGTGGTCTCTCCAGATACATCACCTTTACCATCCAATTTGAGCTCTGTGCTTCAGATATCTTGCTCTATCAAAAGAAAATATCCAGAAAGAAGCACCAAAAAAGGAAAAGAACAAATACGTGTACAAGCCGTAGGAGCTAGTTAAGAGTTCTTTTCTTTTTAGAGACAGTCTCCTCTGTTGCCCAGGCAAGAGTGCAGTGGCACGATCATAGCTCATTGCAGCCTGGGACTTCTAGGCTCAAGTGATCTGGCCTCAGCCTTCGGAGTAGCTAGGCCAACAGGCGTGTGTTACACCCGGCTTACTATTTTTTTTTTTTTTTTTTTTTTGGTAGAGACTGGATCAAGATACCAAGCCACAGATTAAAGTATCCCTGTAAACTTACACAAAATAAAAATTTAAAAGTTACACCTAAGAATGTCATAGTATTACTGAATACCAAAGATAAAAAGAGCATCATAAAAGCAGCAGAAAAGGTGTAACACTAACAGTTAACTTCTTAACAACCATAGAATCTAGAAGACAATAGAGTTATACTTTGAAAGAGCTTCAAGTTCTGTACTCAGCAATTATATCATCACAATATGAAGGTGAAACAAAAACAGTTTCCTCCGCCACCACCAGCAATAAAATACTGACAGAAAGAATTGATCACTAGCACACCCACACATCACACAGAAAGTAAAGAATCCATGGATGAGACTTGAAGATGAAGGAAGGAATGGCAGTCAACAGACGGGAACTGTGTCAGTAAATACAAGTGAATTTAGACCACATGAATAGTAGCAGCAACAGCTTTGGGGAGTGATACAAAAATGTATTACTGCAGCATATACATTGGGAAAGGGTAAATAGTGTTAAATATCCGAAGATTCTTGCATTGTTCTGTAAGAAGTCAAACTACAAAGTTAGTATATGTTGTAATCTCGGATAGTCATGGAAAGAATAGAAAGTAATATATAACTAACAATACAATGGAAATAGAATTGAAAAACAGGAGAGAGGAATTTGTAAGGCAAGTAGTACCTAGTAAGGTGGATTTAAACATACCTGCGTACACGTATATATATACACACACACACATATATATTATTGGCACATTTATAAATAAATACATTTATAATATACATTTGTAATATATATTTATATATTTATAATATAGTACATACTACATATGTATTACAATATTATATATAACCTATACCTGTGTAGACATGTATATATACACATGTATAATATACATATTATATATGTAAATGTGCCAGTAAACTTTGCATACAAATAAACTAAGTGTGTCAATTAAAAGATATAGTCAAATTGGATTACATACCCAAAGTATAAGGATTAAAGAAAAACCTAAAGCATAGGGAATCAGATATAAAAATAAAATATAAGGCTACAGACTCACAAAAGTTTTAAAGATACTGAAAGACTGAAAGTAAAAGGATGGAAAAAGATATAACAGGCGTTTAAGAAATAGTGATCCATGAAATGAAAGCTATGTTAATATCTGTCAGTGTGGACTTAAAGGCAAAAAAGCATTACCAGAGACAAAGAAGGACATTTATATTGTTAAACATATGGAAAATGTTTGCATGATTTTTCAACAATTCTGGGGCATCGATAAAGATATGAAACACTAGATAAGTAGGTGGTAATGGCTCTGAAAATATTCTTGAGGTGCAAATTGAACAATTAATTAAAGAACTCAGGGCCGGGCGTGGTGGCTCACGCCTGTAATCCCAGCACTTTGGGAGGCCGAGGTGGGCGGATCACAAGGTCAGGAGATCGAGACCATGGTGAAACCCCGTCTCTACTAAAAATAGAAAAAATTAGCCAGGCGCAGGGGCGGGCGCCTGTAGTCCCAGCTACTCGGGAGGCTGAGGCAGGAGAATGGCGTGAACCCGGGAGGCGGAGCTTGCAGTGAGCTGAGATTGCGCCACTGCACTCCAGCCTGGGCGACAGAGTGAGACTCCGTCTCAAAAAAAAAAAAAAAAAAAGAACTCAGAGGAACACTGACTAGAGAAAATCAAGGGACTAGGTATGGTGGCTCACACCTGTAATCCCAGCACTTTGGGAGGCCGAGGTGGGCAGATTACTTGAGCCCAGGAGTTCGAAACCAGCTTGGGCAACATGGCGAAATCTTGTCTGTACAAAAAGTAGAAAAATTAGCCAGGTGTGGTGGCATGTGCCTGTGGTCCCAGCTACTTGGGAGGCTGAGGTGCAAGGATGGCTTGAGCCCATGAGGCAAAGGTTGGAGTGAGCTGAGCTGAGATCGCACCACTTCACTCTAGCCTGGGCGACGGAGCCAGATCCTATATGAAAAAAAAGGAAAAAAGAACATCAGTGGCAATGAACAAGATGACCCAGCAAGTTGAAATCATCATAAGATGGAAACTGTGAATTTGTTAATTTCTAAATAATAGAAATCCCTGTGGAGCAAAACTCAAAATGTTAAGAAATGTCTCAACACTCAAGAGGTAGCAGTAATAGATGCTAATCATCTTTTTTTTTTTTTTTCTTTGAGATAGAGTCTTGCTCTGTCATCCAGGCTGGAGTACAATGGCGTGATCTTGGCTCATTATAATCTCTGCCTCCCGGGTTCAAGCGATTCTCCTGTCTCAGCCTCTCAATGACAGATTTACAGGCATGCACCACCATGCCCAGCTAATTTTTTTTTGTATTTTTAGTAGAAATGTGGTTTCATCATGTTGGTCAGGCTGGTGACCAACTCCTGACCTCAAGTGATCCACCTACCTCAGCCTCCCAAAGTGCTAGTATTACAGGCATGAGCCACCATGGGCCTGGCCAATGCTAATCATTTTTTAAAAAAATTGACTTTTCACACTGTACAAAAACCAACACCTTTGTGATTTGTTTTCTGCTCCTGAAGCCTGCCTGTTCCATTTTGTTTCCTGAATTGGCATTAAACATTGATGTATTCCTAAAAATGTCTCTCTTGGTTTTGAGACAGGGTTTTGCTCTGTTGCCCAGGCTGTAGTGCAGTGGCACAATCACAGTTCACTGCAGCCTGAAACTCCTGGTCTCAAGTGATCCTCCTGCCTTAGCTTTTTGAGTAACTGGGACTACAGGCATGCACCACCATGCCTGGCTAATTTTTTCATTTTTAGTAGAGACGAAGTCTCACTATGTTTCCCAAGCTGGTCTCAAACTCCTGAGCTCAAGCGATCCTCCTGCCTCAGCCTTCCAAAGTGCTGGGATTACAGGCATGAGCCACCATGCCTGGCTATTCATAACAATGTCAAGAGGGAAATACAATAGTTATTGTTGCACGTATATCACCATATTCACTATTTGTTTTGTGTACTGACCTAGGTGTCACAGTATAGTCAATAGGTCCTCTAGTTTTTGAAGATTTACATAGTGCACTTTAGCCTTGGAACTTAATGCATTTTCATACATTTTTGGGGAACCTAACCTGTAAACCAAGAAAGTACTTATCTGCAGATACTCATTCCTTCAACAAAGCAATATGTATTGACTGTAAGCATCATATGTAACACTAGGGGGTGATAGAACATAGCCAGAGGAAGGAAAATAGCCTGACAAGAATTAAATGTAAGGTTTGGAAGATCCATTTTGAGGGCATATATAAAATGGATACAAGCCTGTGTAAAATTACAGTTTAGTAAATACCAATTCTTTTTAAATTAATATAATACGACCGAGCTTTTAAAAAAAGACCAAAAGGAGTTAATAAGTATAGGTCTTCTGGGACAAACCACCCACTAATACATAATGAAGATGAACTTGGGTGTATTTTCTATGATCTGTTCATTAGAAAAGTTGAATTTAGTGTTTTGTTTTTGTTGATTATATTAAAAATTATCAGATATAAAAGCAAAACTTCAGTGATAATGTATCATTAAAGTATATTTCATTGACTGCGACTTTATCAGGTGTTTCTCAAATTATAGTGTTTAGGTCTGTGGCCACATTTTCAGGGTGTTCAAGAATTTTTTTTTCCTTTAAAAAGGAAAACCAGTATAGGAGGACAGTATTAAATACACCATTATAAACACTGGACTTTGTAGTTGAGTAGAGCAATGAAGACGTGAACTGATGAGGGAAGCTAAGTGAGAGCCCAGACCCTGGCAGGTGGGTCAAAAGGTTTCACTGATGGAGGGAGACACCCTGATGGCACTGCCACCGGGCAGAGCCAATGGGATGCTCAGTGGAAGCATAACTTGGAGGGGAGCCAGGAGGAGAGTCATTGTTTCTGTCCAGTGGGCACTCTAAGGTGCATGCCTCACCTTCACACCTTTACACATGAAATGATGTAATTTGTTAAGGTTGAAGACCAATATTATAGGGGTGATGTGGCTCTTCTCTTTCCTGATGTTCTTCTGAAAGTCTTTTGCACATCCCTCCCCAAAACAACTATTCTTTCAACTCAAGGCTGTTCTGCTTATATGCTTCTCTTCTTTAGTCTCTAAGTCATGATTAGCATTGGGAGGGTTTTATCAGGAATACCTAACACATGCACCTTGCTGTGAGCCAGGCTGCATTCTGAGGAGTTGAACTATATAAACTCATTTAATCCTTATGACAGCTCTGCCCTAGGTAACTGTGGGACCATATTTTACAAAGCTCTTAATGACTTGACCCCTGCTTGTCTTGCCAGCTGCATCTGTTGTCACATCCTGTTTCCACTCTAAGCACCAGCAGTACTGAACTTCTTTGAGTTACTTGAACATGCCTGAATACTGTAGCTAGTATTTATTGTACTCTTTCTATTGGCAAGCATGTATCCCCCTGCACTGTCTCCCCTTCTCTTTCCCTCAAACTCATGGATTAATATGATTGTTTCCCCCATTTTACAGATGAGGAAAAGAAGCTTAGATAAGTTGAATGTCATGTCTAGATTATACACTTCAGAAAGGGATAATAATGTGGGAAAAGGATGAGCTTTGGACCTAGAAGTTACGTTATCCAACTTCAGCTCTGCCGTTTACTAGCTTAAACCTCAGAGAGGATAGGTGCAGTGGCTCATGCCTGTAATCCCAGCACTTTGGGAGGCTGCAGCGGGGGGATCACAAGGTCAGAAGTTAAAGACCAGACTGACCAACATGGTGAAACCCCGTCTCTACTAAAAATACAAAAATTAACTGGGTGTGGTGGTACGCGCCTGTAATCCCAGCTACTCAGGAGGTTGAGGCAGGAGAATTGCTTGAACCCGGGAGGCGGAGTTTGCAGTGAGCTGATACAGTGCCATTGCACTCCAGCCTGTACGACAGAGCGAGACTGTGTCTCAAAAACAAACAAACAAACAAAAACCCTCAGAGAGTATAAGAAACCCATGTAGAGTGGCATATTGCGACAGATTTTGGTGATTGGGAGGGCCAACCCAGGAATGAGACAAAGGGATACAATTAGGGGAAGAACAACAGAATGGAAAGGAAAGAATGCTTTCTCTTTTTTCTTTTACTTTTTTTTTGAGACAGAGCCTCACTCTGTTTCCCAGGCTGGAGTGAAGCGGCTTGATCACGGCTCACCGCAGCTTCAACCTCCTGGGCTCAAACAATCCTCCTGCCTTAGCCCTCCTGCGTAGCTGAGACTACAGGCACATACCACCACACTCGGCTGTTTTATAATTTTTTTATTTTTTAGTAAAGACAAGGTCTTACTATGTTACCCAGTCTGGTCTCAAATTCCTGAACTCAGGGGATCCTCCCACCTTGGCCCCTGAAAGTGCTGGGATTACAGGTGTGAGCCACCTTGCCCAGCCTGGAAAGAATGTTTTTGAAAGATAATGTTAATGAAGAGCAAACAGAGTTCCACTGATTAAATTAGGGCATTTGCACATTCTGTGCCCCACACGAAGGAATATGAGTGTGTTACTTTCTATATAGGAAAATGAATGCAGAGAATGGACAGCAGAGGGAGCCCTTGATGAGTTTTGACCGTCAAGGTAAGAAGATGGAGAGAGTGACACTTTCCCTGGTGCTCTCGGACCATGAGCTTATTTCTCCCCGCTCTGTCTTTACTTCTTTACAATAACAGTTGTATATTATTTCCTAACAGAAGTGGCCATGATGTGCTAGCAATTGTGCCTGTCCTCACAATGCTCTGTGAGCTTGCTGCTTTATTCCTTCCTCTTTACAAGATGAAGAAAGTAAGGCTCAGAGAACTACCCCAGGTTGAATTACACAACTGGTACGTAATTGAGTCAGGATTCCAATTCTTAGGGCTCTAGGATTTTAAGTGAATCCTCATGCCAAAGTCACTGTTCTGTGCCCTCACATCTATGGTCCTTTTTCCCCCTCTGCAAATGCAAAGGGCATTAGAAAGACACTCTCAGAGTAACGTAGTAGGTTCATTTTAGCAGGGACATTTCAGAAACACAATGCATTAACTCAAGGGAGGTACCCCACACCCAGCAGGCTTGTGGGGAAAGATGTGGAGGCTGGTAGCAATGGCAGTATCCAGGATGTGGATATGGGGGCTTTAAAATCCCCCCATAATTTCCATTTACCACCACCCCCACCTGGTCTCTTTTAAAAAAATTGATATTATCTGAATCTTATGTCAAAAGCTTGC
Organism: Macaca fascicularis; assembly: GCF_037993035.2. NCBI lineage: Eukaryota > Metazoa > Chordata > Mammalia > Primates > Cercopithecidae > Macaca > Macaca fascicularis. The sequence continues at coordinate 112,407,136 of NC_088386.1, forward strand.
AAATACGCTTCAAAATCCTTCCTGGCTGCCACCTCCCAACCTTCCCTAAGCTCCACTGTGTCTGGCCTTTCCTGGCAGCACTCAGGCTCCCTCTGGTGAGTAATGGTGGGCTGGGCCAGGCTGTGTGTGCTTGGAGACCCTCAAAACGAAGGAGCTCCAATTCCACATCCATAGTTGCCACAAAATAAAGGCTCCTGTCTTCTCTCCTTCTTTTTCTGGGACCCCCACTGCGTAGCTCGGCATGGGACCAAGTCTTCAGGGGGGCTCAGCAAAGACTTGGTGACAAGCTGATTGATGGATTCCCGGCTTGCCTGCTCTCTCGCCCACGCCTGCAGGCTCTGGCCCTGGTCCACTGTCCGGCTGCCTGAGGGGTCTGCTTTTCTTTGTTGAGTCAGCACCAATGAGTCAGGGCCAAAATCAGCTGCGGGGAGTGGGGAGTACTGCAGGAAATTGTGGGGATGGAGTAAGAATTTAGTGGTCCTAAAGGAAGGTATAGCCAGGAGCATCTGAAGGGTTGGCACTGTGGGAGGTGGTCAGAGGAGGATCCTCTCTGACCTGCTGATGTTGTTGACCAGTGGCTCTTGATGGAGCACTTTCCTGTAGTAAATCACAAGAGCTTACTCAAGTCATTGCCTAAGGCCCTAAAAAGGAACCCCAGTCTTGTCTCTTTTGTGCTTCAGCTCTACTCTTCTAGAGATGCCAAAATGGAACCAAATCTCCATGAACTCTGCTAATGGAAGACGAGGAAAAGGCAGGTAAGTGAAATTCTCAGATACATCCCAACAGCAGCTCAACCCTATCCTTTTGCTGGAGCTGCTGAGTTTTCATCCTCAGTGGCTGATGGCATCGGCTGCCCTCCTTCTGTATTTGCTCATGCACAGGTTGTACACACTAGTAGTGTGGACAGGGGGAGAGTTGGATATTGCTGGAAGGTAGGTAAGGATGGGCTCATGATGTGTCTCTATACTCAGATTTGCAGGTCCCAGGGAGGTTTGTTCATTTTGTCCTACTAGGCCTCACAACAGGTGCCCCTCAGCCCCCTAAGACAGGAACAAGGAACAATAATGATTCCAGGAAGGGAAGTCCTACACCTTTTATAGAACAGCATTGGTGGAACACACCCAGACTTCCCATATCCTGTGCCCAGGAAGACCATGCAACAAAGACCATACAACAAACAGACCCTCGTGCGTCCTTCCTTATTACTGCCATTCTTTTGGTAGACAGAAGCCCAAAATATTTTCAAGGGGACATTCTCATTCTCCATGGCCCTCTCTCAATGATCTGTCTCTTGGGAATGAAAGAAGCTCAAGAGGCCAGCTTAGCCAGGCACAGTAGCTCATACCTGTAGTCCCAGCTACTTGAGAGGCTGAGGAAGGAGTTGTCTTCACCCCTCAAGAGGAGGGCAGTGGTGAAAACAGGTCTTGGTTTAAAAATTGAAGACTAGGGCAGTTGTTACCACATGATGACGTCACAGAGTCTTGGTGTATCCCAGACAGATGAGGTCTTAGAGATGACCTGATGCAACATGGAGATTAGGAGGCTGGGCTCTAGTGTCAGGCCATTTGCATTCTATCAGTAATTATTCTTAGTATCTGAGTACTCTTGCTACCCACTGGGCAAGTTTCCTAACCTCTTGAGGCCTCTGTTTCCTGGTCTATAAAATGAGGCTAATAATAATATCAACCTCATAGGTTGTTATAAGGATAAAATGAGATAATTTTTCTAAAACGCTTAGCCAGACACATGATAAGCAATCAATTTATGTTTGATATTTTTTATCATTATGTTATCCTCTTCACTTCATAGACATTGAAACTAAGGCCCTAAGAGGTAATGTTTCTTAAAGTCACAAAGGCAAACTAATTGTATATGAACATTTCCATTGCTTGGAAATAAGGGAACATAAGCCAGGAAAGGCCAGGTTATGTTGCAGTAATAACTCCCAAATGTCCACTTCCTGCCTACATTCCATGTCCACTGTGGGTCCAGCTGTAGGCTCTACTAGGTCCTATTACTGTCCTTTCTTCAGGACCCAGGCAGATGAAGTACATGGCCAGTCCTTTGGAAGTGACTCGGACCACTTCTGCCCACATTTCATGAACAAAGCAAGCCACATGGCATATGGGAGTTCAACAGTGTGGGTAAGCATAATCTTACAGGGAGGTAACCAGATATTGGTGAATAATAATATAATTTATGACCATCTGCTATCTAAGCAAAGATTATCTTAGTGTGAGCTATCCCCTGGCATTAACCAACTGAAACACCTGCCCCAAGATGTCAAAATCGGTATGCAAAACTAGACGGCCCTTCTGCAGCATTAACAGAAACATCTATTGATGCCCACTCCTTGAAAAAATATCTCAAAAGCCCCAAACCATGGACAGAATAACAACTTCCACTTACTGAATATTAACCACACTGAGTCATGTGACTCACCCTAGGATGTCCTTCCTTATACCAGAACATCACAGAGGGCTCACCTCCCTTCTCCCCTCTTAAAGTGTTTTCAACCTATCCCATCCTATTTCATTCCCTTTTTTGCATTTCATTCCATTAGTGTCTGCTGATTTGGTGCTAATCACTGGTCTAGATGGTAGAAACACAAGAGAAGGGGGCACAGATCTTATCCTTAAGGAAGGAGGAAAACTTCCTTCCAGTGGGGGAAGACTAATAGTAAAGTCAATACATAGAATATATTGTAAGTGCTGGTATGGGCTGAAGGCTGTGAAACCACAAAGGAGAGTCACTTAATCTAGCATGGGAATGTCAGAAAAGTTTGGCATGGGAAAGCTGAGGTTGCTGGAATTTCATTCTTAAAAAGGTGTGAGAATTATGCAACTAGTCATCATGATGATGTTGGAGACAAACATTTATATCTTTTTAGAAGCAAGTATTCAGGGTTCCTAGTATTTCTTATTTATTAGCAAGCATCTTTTCTGAGTGTTGGGCATTGGCAATGTGCTAGGCAGTTAAATGACACAGTCCATGCCTTTTGGGACTTAAGTAAGCATAGGGTCTCAAAGAATAGGTCTCTCTTGAAGACCAGAATAAGTCTTAAAGAAAAGGTGAATCTCCCAGGGAGCTTGTTCATAATGCAGACTTGTGGGGTCTACCCTAGATTTTCTGGATGTGGGACCCAGAAATTGACATTTCAAACAAGTGCCTATGATATTTTGATCACACTTGAAGTTTGAAGGTTACTGCTCAAAAGAGAGCCATAATATTGATGCATGTAGAGAGGGCCCAGGGAAAAATGGGGTGAGCATATTGAACAAAGAAATACATTGGAGTAAAAAATATTTGTGTTACCTGTGAGTCAGAGGCCAATGCCCTTTGAAGTGTGGTGTAAAGGTTAGAGAACTTGGCATTTCTTTTTCAAGGCTGCTGTTGACTTCAGTTCAGGACCATCTCTTCAAAACTGCTTTCTTGTGCTAACATGTTTCTTTCTTTCTTTTTTTTTTTTTTAATTGTGTTGCCTTTTATCTCTTCCAATAAAACAATTTTATGGCAGAATCTGGTACCCACTTTGTGTACAACAGCCAATTAGAGGTAAAGGTGATTAATGAATAAGGACTAATGACATCTCTCTGTCGGCTTACAGTTTACAAAGAACTTAGATTGGTCTCTATCTTTTTTTTTTTTCTTAAGAGGGTCTCCTTCTGTTGCTCAGGCTGGAGGGCAGTGGCACAATCATAGCTCACTGCATCCTCAAACTCCCGAGCTCAAGCATTCCTTCTACTCAGCCTCATGAGTAGCTAGGACTACTGCTGCATACCACCATGCCTGGCTAGTATTTTAAATTTTTGTAGAGATGGGATCTTGCTTTGTTGCCCAGGCTGGTCTTGAACTCTTGGCCTCAAGCAATCCTCCTGCCTTGGTCTCCCAAAATGCTGGGACTATAGTTGTGAGCCACAGCACCCAGCCTGTCTCATTTGATTCACCAATACCATGGAGATAGGTGTTCTTATTAGCTTCATTTTTCTGTTGAGGAAGCTGGATTTGGAGAGGATAGGCAACCTACCCAAGGTTATGTAAGGTGATGATAAACTAGCCATGCTGAGATGTGCTTTGTTGAGAACTGTCTTTGGGACTATTCCATCATCTCTAATAACTCTGAATGAGCAGTTGGCCTCATTTATACCCAGACTGCCTCTGGCAGAGAATTCACTCCTACAAGAAAGCTCTATGAATCCCACACCTATCACTTGATCCCCACCCTTGGATTCTGGCATCCCTTAACACTGTGGTGGTCCAGGTAAGTGTGAGGGAGAGAAGGCAGAAAAGACCAAACGAAGGGTCAGAAGATGGAGGCCTCATCTCACTCCCTAAACCCAGCAGACTGTCTATAGCCCACGGGATGAACTTTAGGAAAACCATAAAGAAGTTTTATGTGGTTTTCAGTCCTCTTCATCTCCTGTCAACTGTCTCCTTCACCTCTGGCCCCTTGCCTAACTTTTAGCTTGGTGTTCTCCTTTCTGTCCCAATGAGACTGAACTCTCTCAAAGTGAAAAAATTAGGGAGCTTGTGTGTTACTCAGGGGTATATTTTTGCTTTGAACACAAGGCCAATTTTGGGAGCTGTATAACCCTAAGGAACAGATGATTCAGGGGGAGAGTCTTGACTGGGAAGGAATCTCTCGGTTGTCTGTCATTAGGGAGTGTCTTAGTCCATTCAGGCTGCCATAACAAAATATCATAAACTAGGTGCTCATAAACAACAGAAATGTATTTCTCACAGCTCTGGAGGCTGGGAAGTTCAAGAACAAGGCAGATTTGATGCCTAGTGAGGGCCTGCTTTCTGGCTCATAGATGGTGCCTTCTAGGTATGTTCTCACATAATGGAAACGGTCAGCTAGCTCTCTAGGGCCTCTTTTTCTCTCTCTTTTTTTTTTTTTTGGAGATGGAGTCTCGCTCTGTTGCCAGGCTGGAGTGCAATGGCACGATCTTGACTCACTGCAACCTCCACCTCCTGGGTTCAAGCGATTCTCCTGCCTCAACCTCCGGAGTAGCTGGGACTATAGGCTCCCGCCACCACGCCCGGCTAATTTTTGTATTTTTAGTAGAGATGGGGTTTCACTGTGTTGGCCAGGTTGGTCTCGATCTTTTGACCTCATGATCCGCCCACCTTGGCCTCCCAAAGTGTTGGGATCACAAGCATGAGCCACCACACCTGGCTCTAGGGCCTCTTATAAGGGCACTAACTCCATTAATGATGGCTCCATTCTCATGACCTAATTCCCCTCCCCAAGTCCCTACCTCCAAATACCATCACCTTGCAGTTTAGGATTTCAACACAGAAATATTGCAGGGCCACAAACATTCTGACCATAGCAGGGAGAATTCCAGAGAACTGTTTTCAGACCTTTGGTGAAAGGAGGAAAAAAACCAAAGACCCTAGAGAGTCTCCTTCCTTTTCTTTTTTTTTTTTTTTTTTTTTTTTTTTTTTGAGACGGAGTCTCACGCTGTTGCCCAGGCTGGAGTGCAGTGGCGCGATCTCGGCTCACTGCAAGCTCCGCCTCCTGGGTTCACGCCATTCTCCTGCCTCAGCCTCCTGAGTAGCTAGGACTACAGGCGCCCGCCACCAAGCCCGGCTAATTTTTTGTATTTTTAGTAGAGACGGGGTTTCACTGTGGTCTCGATCTCCTGACCTTGTGATCCGCCCGCCTCGGCCTCCCAAAGTGCTGGGATTACAGGCTTGAGCCACCGCGCCCGGCCATCTCCTTCCTTTTCTTTGTTATGTACTTTCTGTGTTAGTTCTTTGTTGTGGCACCAGCAATAGAAGATAGCCTTGTCTTTAGAAAACTGGGCTAGCATCCCAGCTCCACCAAACATTTGCAGTGACCTTGACAAGTTTCTTTACCCCTGTTAGGCCCAGTTCCCCCATTTGTTGAGTGGATATAGAAAGGCCCACCCTGTCCACCTCTGAGGGTGTCTGTGATACTGAAAGGAGAAGCTGTGCAGAGGGGAATTAGTGCCAGCTGCACAGCATGGAACATTCCTGGGGGACACTTGTGCAGAGTCAGAATGGAGGTGTGCAACTCCTGAGGACAGGTCTTTATGAGTGACAGCTCTGAGTCCAACGAGGGATTTCCACTGATCATCCTGCCATGAACATGAGCAAGGGTCACCAGTGAAGCTGTCGTAGCCATCAGAAGCTAATAAGGCAGTAGAGGGGACTGGTTCAGAGGGTGGGCTTGAACCAGATTACCTGGGTCGTCTTGACTCTGGCCCTCCCTAGCTATGTGACTCTGGGAAGACATTTAACTTCTCCAAACCTCAGTTTCCCCATTTGTAAAATGGAGATAATAACAATTTCTATCTCAAGAAATTTCTCTGAAAATTAAATAAGACAAGAGTGGAGTGCTTAGCAAAATACTTGGCACAAGAAAGAAGTCCATGAGTGTTAGCTGCTGTTTTTATTACTATATTTTACTACATGAACTAAGCTGAGGTCAGTGCTTTTCTGGGTGGTCACAGGGCCTGTACTGGAGGGGCCTGAAAGGCACAGGCTAGGCACTGAGCAAGTGGAAGAATTAATTAAATTGGTAAACTGATGCAATCGATGAATAATGCATTGACACTTGTACATACCATAGACAGGCAAATGCACGTCTGATTGGATTGTTCTGTTTCTGTGTGCTCTCTGAAGTGTAGGGGTAGGGCCAGTCACACAGGAGTCCATATGCTGCGACATCCTGTAAAACAGACAGAATTAGACTCTGTTTTGCCTCACAGTCCTCTCTTGGGTCCCTCAAGGGAAAGAGGACTGACTGTGACTGTAAAGCTTTTCATACTGGCCATGTGGCCACTTCCAGCCCTGACTCACATTCGTCTGTATGTATATTCTCAGCACCAAACCCCTCCTCCAATGTGCTCCTCCTCCCCCACCTTAATCTTAAATGAAAATGAAAATGAGGCTGCAGGAAAGCTGCTCTGCTGTTTTATTGAAAACAGGTCTGGTTGGTAACAGTTTGCAGTTCCTGGGCTCAAGTGATCCTCCCCGCTCAGCCTCCAGAGTTGCTGGGACTACAGGCATGCACCACCATACCTGGCTACTTTTTAAATTTTTTTTGTGGAGAAGTGGTCTCACTATGTTACCATGCTGGTCTTAAACTCCTAGACTCAAGCAATCCTTCTGCCTTGGCCTCCCAAAGGGCCACTACTCCTGGCCCATGCAAATATTCTTATCCCCAGCCCCCATCTTTCTTTACACAAAAGTTTTGCAGGTTAAATAGATATGGACCTACTTGTTTTACTTAACCATATACCTTGGAGATATTTCCATAGTGTTCCATACAGAGCATGTTCATTCTTGGCTTTTACTAGCTGCATAGAATTGTTTTCCTTTTCTTTCTTTGTTTTGTCCTCCCTCCCTCCCTCCCTCCCTCCCTCCCTCTCTCTCTCTCCTTCCTTCCTTCCTTCCTTCCTTCCTTCCTTCCTTCCTTCCTTCCCTTCCTTTCCTTCTTTCCTTTCTTTCCTTTCCTTTCTTTCTTTCCTCTTGCCCCTTCCCTTCCCTTCCCTTCCCTTCCCTTCCCTTCCCTTCCCTTCCCCTCCCCTTCCCCTCCCCTTCCCCTCCCCTTCCCCTTCCCCTCCCCTTCCCCTCCCCTCCCCTTCCCCTCCCCTGCCCCTCCCCTTCCCCTTCCCTTCCCTCTTTCTCACTTTTTCTCTCTCTCTCTGTTTCTTTCTTTCCTCCTCACTTGGTCACCCAGGCTACAGTGCCATGGTGTGATCACAGCTCACTGCACTGCAACCTCTACCTCCTACACTCAAGGCATCCTCCCACCTCAGCCCAGCCCCCGAGTAGCTGGGACTATAGGATAGGTATGCACCACCACACCTAGCTAATTTTTTCTTTTTTCTTTTTTTATAGAGACAGGGTTTCGCCACATTGCCCAGGCTGGTCTTGAACTCCTGGGTTCAAGCAAACTAATCCGCCTGCCTCAGCCTCCCAAAGTGTTGGTATTACAGGTGTAGCCACCGCACTCGGCCAGAATTTTCATTGTATGCATCTACCAGAATTTATTTAAACCAGACATTCTATTAATGAATATTTAGGTTTGTTCCCATTATTTTGTTCCACAGTGGGCAGATCTTACGTAAATGTTTTCCTAAAGGCTGAGGAAGCTGACAGATCAAAGAGGCTGACAAATCCAGTGTCTCACATTTAATAGGGATTTATGAACAGAAGCCATCATCTCAGCAGGAGATAGTAGATCCTGGGCCATTACTCCCCCAGACCCAGGGCTTCTATACCCTAGAGAAGAAATGTGTAGGATAATTGAAGTTGGCCCCTTAAGGAAAGGCAAGAATGCTATGTGAATCTGCCTAAGGGCAGGATTTATGGTCAAGGTTGTTTTGATCTAAGGGCAGGATTTATGGTTAAGTACATGCTCTTACACAAGGAACAGTAGATAAAATAGAAATCTTAGAGGTATTCCCGAAACTGGGATTAATCAGAAGTCAACATGGTGGATTAGCATGTAAAATGGAGTTGCTTTAACCCGCACATCTTTGCTATTATAAATAGCGCTATTTTATATATATATAAAAAATATGATTTATATTTTATATATGATATATAATATGATTTATATTTTATATATGATATATATATGTCTGTGAATCTTGCTGTTTTCTTTTATGAGTTTATTTTTCAGTCTGTAAGATTGAACATATGTCATTTTGTTTATACATGTGTATAGACTGAGTATTTGTGTTCCCCCATCAAATATGCTGAAGCCCTAACTCCCAATGTGATTCTATTGGGGGATAGGGCCTGTGAGGAGGTATTGAAGTTAAATGAGGGCATAATGGGGCCCTGACCCATTAGGCCTGGTACCCTTGTAAGAAGTGCGAGAGACGTCAGAGATCTTTCTCTGCCATGTGAGGACACAGTGAGAAAGTGGCTGTCTGTAAGTCAGGAAGACATGCTTTACCGGGAACCAAATCAGCTGGCTCCTTCATCTTGAACTTTCTGGCGTCCAGAACTGTAAGAATACATTTCTGTTGTTTAAGTCACCCAGTCTATGGTGTTTTGTTATGGCATCCTGAGCTTACTAATACAGTAAGCATGTCTGAAAGCTAAAATTGCCAGAAATAGAAACGTGGAATCACGAGGTCAAGACGGGAATGCATTTACAAATTTGATACGTGTTGCCGAATTACTGAATGAAAGGGATACCTGCTTTAATTCCCTTCAGCAGTACACAGCAGTGCATGTTTTTTACCCACAGCTTCACCATCAAATTGTTTTCAAACTTAGTGTTTTCCCCTAAACTGAAAGGTGAAAGTGATTATTTTATATTCTTAACCTATTTTATTTACCAAGGAAATGCTCTATTACTATTGTAAATTGAATACTAGCCTATTTTTCACATATAGAATGTAACTGTCAAAATAAAAACAAAGAAAAAAGTACTGTTAAATGTGTGCTGGATGTTGTTGCCTATAGAAAGGTCTGAGTCTGAGATGTGTTCTTTCTTGTTAAAAAGAGAAATCAGGAATTTTAAGGGGGTGTTAATGACAGGTTGAAACTGAGGCTTCTTGTTGATGTAATCCAACAGTGGAAATCAGTCTGACTGTGGTCCCAGACTCTCTTACCTTCTGCCATTCCGCCCAATCTGCTGTTGTGTAGCTGAGGCGATACTGTGTTAGGTAAGCCAAGGGAGCCATCAGCTAGGTGGTTCTACACACATAACTGCAAAACCAGCCCAATCCGGTTCAACTTTGTGTTACTTCATGTAACTGAAAATGGTTAATTTTCAGTTACCTCCATGTTGCAGGTGACCTAAGCAAACCCAAATGGACCAAATGCAAAGCTGATGGAATCTTAAGTGCTCAGACCAAGGAATGGGGACACCACATGGCATGATCCAATCAGATTTAGCCCTGGAAAGATCATCCCATGGCAAGATCCAGTTAGATCACACTTCCTGGCATCACCTTATTGCAAGATCCAAGATCATGCCTTTACCTTCTGCCTATAAAACCTGCCCCAGCCCCCAGCTCCAGGAGACAGATTTGAGCCAGTCTCCTGTCTTTTCTCTGCAGCCTTGCAATAAACTTTTCTTTCTACAAAAACCCAGTGCTTTGGTGTTTGGATTTTTTTTTTTTTTTTTGGATACAGGGTCTCGCTCTGTAACCCAGGCTGGGGTGCAGTGGCACAATCATGGCTCACTGTAGCCTTAAACTCTGGGGTTCAAGCAGTCCTCCTGCCTCAGCCTCCCAAGTAGCTGGGACTACAGGTGCATGCTACTACACCTGGCTAATTTTAAAACATTTTTTTGGAGAGACAGAGTCTCACTATGCTGCCCAAGCTGGTCTTGAACTCCACCTTGGTCAGTTCTCCCACCTTGGCCTCCCAAAGTGCTGGGATTACAGATGTCAGCTACTACCCCCAGCCATGTTTGGCTTTTCATTGCATGCAGTCAAACAGACCTAGTTCAGTTTGGTAACACACATACCTGTTTGCGCACAAGGAAGGCTTGATCCTGCTTATAGGCTCACTGGGTAAAAGTGAGGAGGTCCCTGAGGCTCACCACATGTTGGCCTTGTCCTAGGAATTAGAAAGGTGCCTGCCTCTTGCACTTTCCCAGGGAGGAAGGTTCTGGAGCAGGAGTTTTACCCTAGTTTCTGACCAAGTGCCTGCTAATGGTAGTTTCCTAAGTCACATTTTTTAGGCTTTTTAAAAATTAGTAGACTTTATTTTTTAGAATAGTTTTAGATTTAAGGAAAATTTGAGCAGATAGCACAGAGAGTTCCCATATGCCCTCCATATATACATAATGTTCCCTATTATTAACATTTTACATTCGTGTGCTCTATTTGTTATAATCAGTGAAACAATATTGATACATTATTATGTGCTATGGTCCATAGTTTCTACCTGATGTCTATTTCTGTTTGAGGATCTCATCCAGGGTACCACAGTACATTTACTTGTCATGCCTCCTCACATTCCTTTTGGCTGTGACAGTTTCTCAGACTTTTCTTGGTTTTAATGATGTTGACAGTTCTAAGTAGCACTGGCCAGGTATTTTGTAGGAAGCCCCTTTATGGGAATTAGTCTGATGTTTTGTTTCATGATTAGCCTGGGATTTTGGGTTTTTGGGAAGAGGACCACAGAGGTAAAGTGCCATTTTAATGACATTGTATCAAAGGCACATGTTACCGACATGATTTATCACTGTTACTGTTGATCTTGATCACCCGGTTCAGCAGTGTTTATCTGGTTTCTCCACTGTTAAGGTACTCTTTCCCCGCTTTCCTACTCTTTGGAAGGAAGTCACTCTGCCCAGCCCACACTTAAGGAATGGAGAGTTACGTTCCGTCTTCTGGAGGGTACAATATCTACATCAATTATTTGGGATTCTCCTATAGGATATTTTTTTTTCTCTTTCCATTTATTCGGTTACTTCTATCAGTGTGGATTTATGGCTATTTATTTTACATTATTTTTGGGTTACAAATCAACACTACTTCATTATATTGCTTAAATTTTTCCAGCTTTGTCCATTGGTAGCTCTTTCAGTTGGCTCCTGCGTCCCTTTGACATATCCCCATTATGGTAGGGTTTTGTTTATTTTTTTGAGATGGAGTCTCGCTTTGTCGCCCAGGCTGGAGTACAGTGGCACCAAGTGGCTCACTGCAAGTTCCGCCTCCTGGGTTCACGCCATTCTCCTGCCTCAGCCTCCCACGTAGCTGGTACTACAGGTGCCCGCCACCACGCCCAGCTAATTTTTTTGTATTTTTAGTAGAGACAGGGTTTCACCACGTTAGCCAGGATGGTCTCGATCTCCTGACCTCGTGATCCGCCTGCCTCGGCCTCCCAAAGTGCTGGGATTATAGGCGTGAGCCACCGCACCCAGCCCGTTTTGTTTTGTTTTTTAAGAGACAGAGTATACATCTGTTGCCCAGGCTGAAATGCAGTGGCACAATCATGGCTCTGCAACCTCAAACTCCTGTGCTCAGGTGAACCCTCCTGCCTCAGCCTCCTGAGTAGGTACGACTACAGGCATGCACCACCGCACCTGGCTAATTAAAAAAAAATTGGGGGCATGCATGGTGGCTGACGCCTGTAATCCCAGCACTTTAGGAGGCCAAAGATGGATCGCTTGAGACCAGGAATTCGAGAGCAACCTGGTCAACATGGCAAAACCTTGTCTCTACCCAAAATACAAAAAAAATTAGCCAGGCGCGGTGGCACATCCCTATAGTACCAGCTACTTGGGAGGCTGAGGCGGGAGGATCACTTGAGCTTAGGAGGCAGATGTTGCAGTGAGTTGAGATTGCGCCACCGCACTCCAGCCTGGGTAACAGAATGAGACCCTGTCTCAAAAAAAAAAAAAAAAAAAAAAAGGATAAAAAGAAAATTGCAGGGGGTAAATTATACATAATTGAGTGTGGTCTTGCTATGTTGCCCAGCAGATCTCAAACTCCTGGGCTCAAATTGTCCTCCCACCTTGGCCTCCCAAAGTGCTGGGATTACAGGCATGTACCACTGTGCCCAGCTGTATTGTAGGTTTTTTAAAAAATTCATTTTTGATCATTTCCTTATTTTCTGGTATTTCAAGATATTCCAAACTCATTTTGTATATTTCTTGCTGCAGTCCTACTAGAATCAGGCATTTCTTCAAAGAATGCTAATTCTTTTTATATTGGACAGTGTTACTAGAAAACCAAGATCTGGATGCTAAGTGTACTTATAGCTACTGGGATGTTAAGTCACATTTTTAATGTGCTGAAAACATTTAAGATTGCCTATATTTCTAGTCTCTCCTTAATTCCCTGATAATTCCTATTAAAACTAATTGGTCGCCTCACAGTTTCCCCAAAAGGCCTTGAGGTTTTATTCTTTTTGTCTGTTTGTTTTTTAATTTTTGTCCCCACTTTGTTTAAATCCTTCCTGTCCTTCAAGCTTCAGGCCTCCTTCTGCCTCCACCTCCCACCCTACCACCCCAGCTTCCTTTTTGACATTGCTGCCTCTTATCTCCTGCTTCAGGAGGCTCTAACAATGCAAATGCAACAGAAGCCTGATTTATTCTTGGAAACAGTTCCATGAAAACCAAGCAGGAAGGAATTTAGAAAGGAATATAGCAGCTATATAATATCTTTTGTCTCCATTTTTTAAAAATTTAGTTTTGTGGTTTGAACCCATATAACCAGACTATCTGAATTTTATTAGGGCTTTTTTTTTTTTTTCCTGTCTTTTCAGGGTTCAGATGGGGGCACCTGGGTTGAGTTTTGTGACTCAGGGCTAGAGCTGAACTTTGAATCCTGTGCCCAAGCACTGCATTTGTGAAGCAGGAACAGAGAGAAGCAGTGAAGGTGGGCGATGCTTTGAGATCACTTTGTCCAGACTGTCTACTTTAGTTTTACAGATGTAGAAACTGAGACCCAGGGAAGGGAAGAAATACCCAGAGACATATGACTCATTAAAGGAAGAGTTGGGTCTAGAAGAATTTTTTTTTTAACTATAGGATTGGCCAGGCTGTGTCTAGAATTTTTTGTTGGTGTTCCAATGTGCTTTCTGCTGCTGTGTAAGGACTTCTGATTGTTTTCCCGAAGAAATTTGTCTTAAAATCCCCATCCTGTAGCCCTGAGGCACCCAATGACATCCTGGTAGAGGGAGCAGCCCAGTTTTTCAAAGATGCATGCATTTTGTAACCAGTGAGACCTGAATTGAAACCCTAGCTCCATCCCTTAATAGCCATCTGATCTCCAGGCAATCTCTCAGATTCTCAGTTTTCTTATCTGTAAAAAGGGCATAAGGATGCCTGGGCCCACAGGTGTGTTTTATGGCTTAAGCAAAAGCATGGTTATGAAGGCACCTAGAGCATACATACCAAGCACATAACTGGTGCTCAGCATTTCTTCAAGGATCATTCTGTGGCTTCCCATGTGTATCCCTGGTATCCTGAAACAAATAGAAACCTCCTGGGTTACTTTTACTTCCTTTGTATCTCTGCAAAGCGGAACACACAACAGATGTTCAAAAGCCCTTTCTGGATGAAGGAATGCCACAAAGAGCTCACCCCATAGGGAGACAATGGAGGGTCAAAAGGTGTTTGTGCAGTGTGAAGGAGAAGGAAAACAGGTGAGTGAGGTAGATGGGCAATGGAACAGCTGGGCCAGGCGCTCATTTTACATTCAGACGGAGTACTCTGCAGGGAGAGGGACTGCCTGAGGCTTCCCAGGGAGAGATCTGCTGAGCCAGGCCTCTGCCCAGTGGTCAGGGTGGAGGCCGGATAAAGAATCAGGGAGCCTGAAGCCCCTGTGCTTTCATCATTTCCAGCCTCCTGCCCCTGCTTGGGGCCTGGGCACGTTCACAGCTGAACAAGATGTGGCAGGAAACCATGAATCAAGGGGGTGAAGGCATTAATGAAGCTGAGCTGACTTCTGGCTCTAAATTCCTTTCCCTTTGCTTTCAGGCTTGCTGTGGCCTGTTGTCTCTGCCCGGCAGAGTCTGGTGGCTGCTCTTGGCTCTGCCTTTCAAATCACATTGCGAGCTGGATGAAAGCAAGAACCAAGGGGCCTCAGCAGGCATAAAGGAAAGTCAGAATCTGGAGACCAAGATTTATTGCTGCAGAGATGGGTGCCCTTTTTGTAGCATGACTTTTATGGAAAGGGCAGTTTTCTTTGCATTAAGTTTGTCTGTAAGAGTCAGTATGACATAGAGCAGGGTGTAGCAAACTTTTTCTGAAAAAATTAGATAGGGAATATAGGCTTTAAGGGGTATGCAGTGTCTCCTGCAAATATTTCAACACTTCTGTTATAGCAGCCAATGTATAGTTGGCAGGACTATACATTATATAATGTATAGATGAACAGATGTGGCTGTGTTCCAGTAGAACTTTATTTATGGACACTAAAATTTAAATTCCATGTAACTTTCATGTGTCACAAAATATTAATCTTTTCATTTTTTTCAACTATTTAAAAGTGTAAAAATCCACCTTGGCTTGATGGCCACACCAAAACAAGCCCTAGGTCAGATGGCAGAAGGCAGTCTGCAGACCTGCTCAGGGTACAGCATGGCCTTGGGAGTCAGACGGGCTTGGATTCAAACCCGGCCTCAGCTCTATACTTGCTATCCGACCTTATTGAGTGACTTGATCTCTCTGAATCTATCCATATATAGGGACAATTTCCTATCCATATATAGGGATAATAATGTCTACCTTAGAGAGTGTTAGTAGCCAATAAATGAAGGTACAAAGAACCTAACATGGACCATTTGAAGTCCTTGATAGGAGGATGTTGTTATTATTGCTTTTCTCAACCTCATCCTTAAGAACACTAGTAATGAGAGCTGAAAGCAATATTCTACTGTGCACATCTACCCAGAACCTCTGAAGTCTATTTATAAAGACAGTCATCATAGACTTTTTACAAAAACTGTAATGCCCTGCTTTTCGCCACAATTATCTTTTTTGTTACAATTCAACTTAACAGATTGCTCACAAAGCTCAACTATGCACAAGGCTCAGAGTGCAGCAGGATTGGAAAGTTGAACTTGACACAGTTCCTGCCAACAGATAGATATCTCTCTAGAAGGGGAGATACGATACAAATCCAAACAACCATAAATCAAAAAAGCATGTGGAATAAGACCTCCAAGAGCGGCAATCATGTCTCCCATTTACTAAGTACCAAGCCCTGTACTAAATGCTTTCTTTATATATGTTGATCTTATTATATAACCTCATGAGGAGGGGACTATTATTATTCCCATTTGATAAGTGGGAGAATGGAGACAGGGAGATCATGAAGGTTCTTGCCCAGGGTCACACTTAAGTGAGCAGAGAACAGAGAATCAAAACAGAGATCCAGACCTGGCTGATGCAGGAGCCAGAACTTTCCCCACTAGCTTTCAACTGCCCCTGGAGCTCAGGAAGTCCATCCTGGCTCTGATGGCTGGGAAAGAGTCACAGAGGGGGCAGCTTTTAAGCTGTCCCTGAAGCCTAGGGAGGGTTACTCCAGGCATGGATGGGAGTAGGGATGGGAGGATTCAGTCCCAGAACAGCGTGAGCAAATATCCTGTGGTGGGAATGTGGAATGCTCTCAGGCGTGTTGGGGGAACAGCAAGTGGCGTGGGAGTGTAGGGTGCATTCTGTACCAGTGTCCTTTTCCTCTGTGGACCTCCGGATGCCTCAGGGAGGGGCGGGGGAGAGGCAAAAGGTCTGATGACTTCACCAGACTTACATAAACAGGAACTTCCTTGCAACGAAGTATGACTTTCTCATTTTAAAACAATTTGCCAGGCAGTGTATTCAACTCTTCAGTCTTGCTTTTCCGTCCATAACTCCTCCCCCAACTTCCAGATGCAGCTTTCCTAGTGTGAAGGAGATGCTAAATTATGTCATAAAAACAGCGCTGGGCATAGAAGTGGCACGTGTCTGAACAGGCACTGTGTGACCCTAGGCTGGCCACTTTTCCTCTCTTGCCTCAGTTCCTGCAAACATAAAATTAGGAGTTAAGTGATACCTGAGTGTTTTCCAGTGATAACCTTCCAAATTATGGCGTACTAAGCCTGTCTCAGTAAGGGAAGCAGCCTTCACCTCTAGCTTAGAGGAGGTGATGCCACTTTGTAGCAACATTAAACGACTGCAGTTCCTGGGCTTGATGGGGGCTGGGATTAGAATTCTGAGCCTTTAACTTGTCAATGTGCTGCTTAGATAACTTGCTCCTTACTGGAGTTCATGGGAATCCATGTTCTTTGCCCATCCATCCACCAACACATCAACTTTCAATTAATTCATTTATTTATCTACACCTAGTCCCTGGAGCCAGACTGCCTGAATTTGAATCCTGGCTCTACCAGTTCTGTGACCATGGTCAAGTTACAGAACCTCTCTGTGCCTTAGTTTCTTCTTCTGTAAGACAGGGATAACAGTAGAATCTGCCTTACAGGGTTGTGAGGATTAAATTAGTTCATGTGTGCACACACACACATAAATAAAATATCAAGTGCTTAAAACCACTCATGGCATGTAGTAAGCATGATGTAAGTGTATACTATTATTGTTATATTTGAAGCATGTTTTAAGTAGATAGTGTGTGCTGGATGCTCTGTTAGGAGCTTTTTCTATGAAACATAGCACTCTTCCCTACTGCCTTACAAGGTAGGCGTTATGAGCCTGCTTTTCATATGAATAAATGAAGGATTGAAGAGTCGACATGCCTTGTCTGAGATGTGCCACGGACTGGGCTGCAGAGGACAACCAGACACGTCAGCAGAGCCCAGGAGGCAGAGGCTGGAAAGAGCGGGCGGGTCACTGCCTGCCCCTGTCACCTAATAGCCAGCTCACATGGCCTCCCCGCTCACTATTTGGTTCTTGCTCCAACCCAGGCTCCTGCTGATGTCTTGTCTTGAACTGTGTAACCTGTCAACACATGAGAATCATTTGCAGCGACTGGGGAGTGATGTGATTTAGGAGCAGGGGAGGGGAGCTTGTGGAGAACAGAAAACTGCCGCTCCATTTTGGAGCTGCCTTTCAGCCTAGCCAAATGGGAAACTTCCTGCTTAGAAACAGTCAGGACACTAATACTCAGATGAGTGAAGACACACATGTCTCCACTAATATCCCAGGCGGATCAGACTGATTATGCTGCACTGTAGTGCAATTTCCTCTTGGTTTTTATTTCTTTGGCCCAACATTGTGCAGATGGTAAGCTCTGCTCACTGAAAATATGGAAATGATAAAATAGAAATATGAGGCATTTGGATATCACTTGAGTTGAAACTTGACACTGCAGGTCTGATTGAAAATCCAGCAGGCGTCTTTCAAGACCCTTTACTATGGCTCCTCGTTTGCTTCAGGAGGCGCCTGACAAACTTGCCCAGTTCTCCCTAAATCTCGCTATTGTTAGCTCTGGCCCGGGCCACCTGCTTTCTCCTCACCAGAGATATTTGGCCAGATGATCCTTACCATTAAAGTCCCAGGATGTGTGTGCATGAGCACACACACACACCCCACACATGCGCCACACATGCATGCACATAAGTGCACACACACCACACATCACATGTGCACACATACCACACACACATACCACATATGTGTACGCATGCACATGCCACACCCGTACATGCACACTACACATACACATGCATACACATAAGCACATACCACATGCATACCATATATCACATACCACACACCATATAGATGCATGCATACACAAACATTACATGCATCACACACCACACACATACACGCACACATACTACATATACCACACATACATACACCATACATGCATGCATGTGCACACACATACCACACATATATCCCACAAACACACATGCCTTTTAGGTGCTGCCCAGTACTCCCCTTCTAGCTTTAAACTCTTCATGGAGAACTTTCTGCTGTCCACTGAACCTTTGGAGTTTCTCTTTCTTTTCTTTTTTTTTTTTTCGAGACTGAGTCTCGCTCTGTCACCCAGGCTGGGGCTCAGTGGTGTGATCTCGGCTCACTGCAACGTCCGCCTCCCAGGTTCAAGCGATTCTCCTGCCTCAGCCTCCTGAGTAGCTGGGATTACAGGCGATCACCACCAAGCCTAGCTGATTTTTGTATATTTAGTAGAGATGGGGTTTCACCATGTTGGCCAGGCTGGTCTTGAACTGACCTTAGGTGATCCGCCCACCTCTGCCCCCCAAAGTGCTGGGATTACAGGCATAAGCCACCATGCCTGGCCACTGGAGTTTCTCTTTCATACTTTCCAAGGGACAAAGCACCCTCCTCTGTCCTTTGAGCTCTATCTCCTTCCTGCTCCAGAGCCCAGTTTCCAGAGTACCTCCTCCAGAAAGTCCTCCTTATTTTCCCCATCTTTGGTCAGGCTTCTGTTTGCCCTAGTGACCTGTACCTGTTTTAAAGTCGGCTATCAACACAGAGATGCAGTGTTCTTAAAGTTTCAGGATGCCTTTCTCGTTCTCTAGGCCCTGCTGCAGTGGAATCCAGAGCCGTCACTCCTCTATACTTCTGGTGTTTTCTGTATTGATTGCAGATTCCAAGGCAACTTAGGTCTTCGCAGTATCATCAGGGGCTGATTGGAATTCTTGAAAACCTCTTCCCCACCCTACTCTCTGACTAGACCAATTTTAGTTTAATCAAACCTCAAGACTATATTTTCACCTGTTCCCTTTAATAATTAACTTGCTTCGAGGAATCCAAGAGAACCCAGACACAGTGATTGCTGACCTAGTTACTGACCCATCCTAATGACGCCTCTCCAGAGGTTCATCCTCTGGGCTCTGGCCCATTTCGTGTGAGAAAGTGAACTCCTATTGGGCACTAATTTTGCTTCTCAAGCCAGGTGGAAATATTGGCCTACCCCCTTGACCCTACTTCTCGTGGTGGTTTGGTGTATCAAGGTCTATAGAGTAGAAAGATTATGCTGGCTTTGTTTTAGGTTTTGTGATTTAATCTCTTTAAACCCCAGTTTTTAATCCTATTGCTTTCAAGTCCTGATCTTTTCAAGGAAGACACCATCAATTGCACTGCTGTTGTACAACTCCAAGCCATCTGGGGCTTATTGCTGTCAGAGCTGAGCTGAGGATGCTAAGGGGTTCTCAGGTGTCCTACAGCTGAGGGCAAGGCAAAGGCATGCAGGCGGTCAGCTCCCCTTCATGGGTGCCATGTGGTCCCTGCAGCCTTGTTTCTCCTAGTTTCTCTAAGGCTCTCCTGGGTCACTGCTGTCTCGATTTATTTGTGAGGGCTGCCATAATAAAGGACCATGGACTAGGGGCTGAACAACAGAAATTTATTTTCTCACAGTTCTGGAGGCTGGAAGTCTAAGATTGACATGTCAACAGGGTTGGTTTCTTCTGAGGCCCAGCTCCCTGCCTTATAGATGGCTGTCTTCTCCCTGTGTCTTCGCATGGTCTTTTCCTCTATACATGTCTGTGTCCAAATTCCCTCTTCTTACAAGGACACCAGTGATAGTGAGAGGTGAAGCCAGCTGGGCTTCTGGGTCGGGTGGGGACTTGGAGAACTTTTCCATCCAGTTAAAGGATTGTAAATGCACCAATCAGCACTCTGTAAAACAGACCAATCAGCACTCTGTAAAATGGACCAATCAGCACTCTGTAAAATGGACCAATCAGCAGAATGTGGGTGGGGCCAAATAAGGGAATAAAAACAGGCCACCAGAGCCAGCAGCTGCAACCCGGGGTTCCCTTCCACAGTGTGGAAGTTTTATTTTTTTGCTCTTTACAATAAATCTTGCTGCTGCTCACTCTTTGGGTCCATGCTGCCTTTATGAACTATAACACTCACCACGAAGGTCTGCAGCTTCACTCCTGAAGTCAGCTAGACCAGGAACCCACCGGGAGGAATGAACACTCTGGACGCGCCGCCTTTGTGAACTGTAACATTCACCGTGAAGGTCTGCAGCTTCACTCCTGAAGTCAGTGAGACCACAAACCCACCAGAAGGAAGAAACTCCGGACATGTCCGAAGATCAGAAGGCACACACTCCGGACACACCCATTTTTAGAACTGTAACACTCACAGCGAGGTTCCGAGGCTTCATTCTTGAAGTGAGGGAGACCAAGAACCCACCAATTCCGAACACAATAGTGGGTTAAAAGCCACTCTAATAACCTCATTTTAACTTAATCACCTCTTTAAAGACCCTGTCTCCAAATACATTCACATTGTGAGGTGCTGGAGGTTAGAACTTCAATGTAAGAATTTTGGGGGGAAAACACAGTTCAGCCCATAACATTTTCTGCTTTTAAAATACATGCTGCCTGGTTTTAGGGCACCCTGAACCTTAATACAGCCTTCCTAGGGGATATTTCCTCTTCTGTAACATGTGAGCAAGAATGCTGATCTCTTCCGATTGTTATGAAGGTTAAGTGCATGTAAAGTTTAACGTAGCCTGGCTCACAAGTGCTTAGTAAATATTAGAACCGTTTAAGTAAATAAAAATGGTGATGATGATGGTGGTGATGAAAGTGAGCACAATTATTATTTGCAGGTGGCGTCATCACAACGAATTTCCTTTAATAGCACCTGATGATCATTTTGCTTGTGTCACATTTTGCTTGTGTCGCTTTCATTTTACTGCTTGCTTTCCGAAAGACGCTTGAGTGCAGCTGCCCAGCTGCCCAAGACTCAGCCCAAAGCCACACTCTGTGCCTGCTGTGAGGATTTGAAAGCGCTTTGGCAGGAGAGGCCCTGGGCGGGCCCACCACTCCTGCCTCCTCTTGGTAACCGGGAAGCCCTGGGGCTCACTTAGTCACAACTGAGTCAGGCATCGCTTTTGACCTTGACACTTTCCCCTGTATTGTGCCAGGTGCTTGGGGTACTGCCAGCTCTCCCAGCCTGCCAAGCTGATTGTCTTCCTTCACTCAAATGACTGGGGAAACCCCATCTCCCCTCCAGCAGGAAGCCTCCCGGGATTGATCACAGGAAAGGTGCTGTGGGCACATAGCTCTGTCTTCCTCCCGCTATACACATTCATGCTTGGCATGCACTCCAGGCACCTTCTGATACAGGCATTCTGCCCAATAATTTCCTTCCACCCACAAGCATCCATGTGTCCATCTAGTTTAACATTTTAAAAAAATCTTCAATTATAAGGCTGAGTCTAATTTCATTCTCCGTGCATTACGTGTACATAAACATGCCCAATGGAGAGGCTGGATCATTACCAAGTTTACCAAGCAGTCACGCTTGTGCACTTTCCCTCCCTCCTTCATCCTGTTTCATGCTTCCGTGCCTTCGCATCTGCTTTTCTCTGTCTGGAAGCACGTCTTCTGCCTTGTCCCTGGGTGAATGCCTGTCCTAAGTCAGGCCTGGATCAAGGCTCTAGGAGATGCATCACTGACCCCAGGCAGAGCCAGGACCCTCTGCTTTGATGGCTCCCTTGTGCGTTCGGTGGCATCTTGTCTGTACTTACCATACTGTACTGTGATTTTGCTGTTTGTGTAGCTTTCTCAGCTGGCCTGGGAGCTCCTCAAGGGCAGGGATGATGATTCATTCAACTTTGCATCCCCAGTGCCTAGCACAGTGCCTGGCTATAGGTGAGTGAAGCCAGAGGGGAGGGCTCTGGGATCCAGCCATGCTGGGCAGTGCCTTTCATGGTATTTTCTGTTTGGCCTCACCTCTTCCTTTGTTCTGTTTTTAGCCTAATTCCTTTCAAGGCTCTGGCATGGGACTCTGAGCTCATTTTCATGATTGCTTTAAATATTTGGGGCTGTTGGCATGCCAACATGGGGACCCACGCTAAGGAGGGAGAGGAATTCTCCAGCTCTCTGGGTCCTGCTGAAACACAAGGAATGTGCCAGAGGCAGGGGAGGTTCTGAGAAAGTGCCAGTTTAGGTCGAACTAAACCGCTTTTTTTACCTGGCTTAAGGAGCTAGGAATTTGGGTAGAAGACAAGAAAGTGAGAGGACACAGAGGCCTTGGGGGAATACGATGGGGGTAGGGAGGAATGGCATTCCCAGAAGTCTAGGAGGAGTTCCAGATGAAAGGGAAAGGGAAGCAGCAGGACAGTTGTGGAGATGCAGTGTCTATGCCTGAAAATGACCAGGAGCCCCCTGAAGTAAATGCCTGGACATGGGCAGTTCCAGGAGCCACTTCTGCAAAGCAGATTGACAGGAGGAGACTCTGGAAGTCTTGTCATGGAAGAACTAAGACGCCACAAACATGAGCTTGGTAGTATAGGGAGGGGCCTCAGAAACCACCTTATGCAGCCTTACCACTTTATAGACAAGAAAACGGAAGCTTCGAGGTGACCAAGACCACACAGCTCATGGTGGTAGCACCAGGACTGGAACCCAGGTCTCCTGTTCTCTTTCCAAGCCTCCCAGCCCCTCAAGGGCTGGAGAGAAGCTAGAATTAGGCCAAGTTCATGACCCCCAACAGGTGTCATAAATGTAATAGATTGCCTAACTTCTGCTTGATGGGTTCTTGCTCTATGTCAGCCATAGTGTTAAGTGGTTTACATGGTTTATCTTATCTCAGAGCAGCCTTATGAAGTAAACATCCTTATCTCCACCTTAAAGATGGGGAAACCGAGTTTCAGAGGCTAAATGATTTGCCTTGGATCAACCAGCCACTGAGCAATGAGGCCCAGATTCTAACGCAGACTGTCATTCTGGAGCTCAAACTTTTAACAATAATTTTCTAAAACTTGTCTTACCTGGCCTTTACAGATCTCAAGAGAGTGGGTCAAAAAATAGATGGCCTTGGCCAGGCGCGGTGGCTCATGCCTGTTATCCCAGCACTTTGGGAGGCTGAGGCAGGTGGATCAAGAGGTCAGGAGTTCAAGATCAGCCTGGCCAACATGGTGAAACCCGGTCTCTACCAAAAATACAAAAATGAGCCAGGCGTCGTGGCATACGCCTGTAATCCCAGCTACTCAGGAGGCTGAGGCAGGAAAATCACTTGAACCTGGGAGGCAGAGGTTGCAGTGAGCTGAGATCATGCCACTGCACTCCAGCCTAGGCAACAGAGTGAGACTCTATCTAAAAAAAAAAGATAGATAGATAGATGGCGTCGAATTTCTAGATAAAAATGCAACATCCCAGCTCTCCTGACAGTGAGACTTGAGGCAGGTAGGTGTGGGCATCTCAAGGAAGTGAGGCATTTTTCTTCCCTGAAAATTCTTCAGTCCAAAAGAGGCCTGCGGTTACAGGGTGTGGAGAGGGACAGAGGACCTGTGGTGGGGCTGCTGACCCAAGAGTAGGCTTTGAGATGCGGCTGCCCAAAAGAGCAGTCCAGAGGAAGGAGATGGAGATTCTTGACTCACTTTGCTGGTTTGCTGCTGGCTTTAGAGTTCACTTGCCTGAAAGTGGATTCCTAAAGGAGGAAAGCAGCCCTTAAAATCCACAGCACCTTCCATTTGCACAGCACCTTCCGGCTTGCAAGGTGCTGCCTCACATCTTCTCACTGGATTCTTACAATACGAAGGCAAAGTTATCATTCTCACTTTAGATGAAGACACTGACTCAGAGAAGTTAAGTGATTTGCTCAAAGTCACCCCGCTGGCTAGCAGCAGTGCCAAGGCCGGAACCTAGGTCTCTTGAGTCCTACGTGGAAATCCTTTATCTTGACACAACAGTCCATGGACAAAGGAACCAGCAGAGATGCTGCTAGAAGTTGCCTTGTCTCCAGGGATGTGACCCTATCACAACTCTAGGCTTGCCCGGACTGGACTATACAAAATCCTATTTACTTTGGCACTCATTGGTTTAAGAAAGGCCACATGACACAGTTCTATCTAATAAGGCAAGAATGGGGTCTGCTGAAGAGCCTATAGGAAAGCCTCTCTCGCTCCTAAAGAGAGACACAGGAAAGGGCAGTCTCTACTCCTCTCATTGTTCTGCCTAGAACATGAGGACTGGGACTGCTGTTGCCAACTTGCCACTTGGAAGAAGCCAGCACATGGAAGAAGGATATACAAGGAGATGAGCGTCCAGGTCTCAGAGGCCCCAGCTGCCCAGGCTGCATGGACCAGGCAGCATGCTCAGACTTCCGACATGGCGCTGTATGGAAAATAAAAGGGTCAGACAATCTCAAGTCTCCTCCTTAAGAGTTAAGACGACATCGTTAGAAGGTCCCCAGTGGACTCCCCTCATGGCTTTCTGGCCAGCTCTGGATCCCATGGCTACTCCAAACCAGGCAATAGCGAAGAGCATGGGAGTGCCATTATTGTTTTACCCCAGTCGGTAAAAACAGCAAGTGCTCTGTAAACACAACTGTTATTATGTGCCAGGCACTGTTCTAAGTGCTTTACATATATTATCTCACTTAACAACCTTAATGCTCTAGGAGTACTGCTAATATCCTCATTTTGTACATGAGGAAATTGAAGCACAGTTTTTGTTTGAGATGGAGCCTCACTCTGTCACCCAGGCTGGAGTGCAGTGGCGTGATCTTGGTTCACTGCAACGTCTTCCTCCTGGCGTCAATTGCGATTACAGGAGTGCACCACCACACCCAGCTAATTTTTCTATTTTTAGTAGAGATGGAGTTTCACTACGTTGCCCAGGCTGGTCTTGAACTGCAGAGCTTAAGTGATCCACCTACCTTGGCCTCCCAAAGTACTGGAATTACAGGTGTGAGCCATCGTGCCCAGCCATTTGCTTGCTTTTTTAGAGAGACAAGGTCTCACTCTGTCACCCAGACTGGAGTGCAATGGTGCAATCATAGCTCTCTGTAGCCTTGATCTCTCCAGCGCAAGCAATCGTCTCACCTCAGCCTCCAGAGTAGCTGGGACTACAGGTGTGCACTGCTATGCCTGACTAATTAAAATTTTTTTTTTTTTTTTTAAGCAGAGACGAGGTTTCGCTATGTTGCCCAGGCTGGTCTTGAACTCCTGGACTGAGGTGAACTTCCTGCCTTGGCCTCCCAAAGTGCTGGGATGCACAGAGTTTAAATAATTTGCCCAGGGACCCCACAGCTAGGAAATGGCAGAACTAAGTTTTGAACTCAGGCTTCAGCACCCACGCCCTTTAAGTATTCACTAGAGCTAAGAATGAGGTCAGCTTCCCAGAAGCATGACACTGTGCAGACTTGAACAAAAAGAGGAGTGGGAGACTTGAGCAAAACTGAACTTCTGTTAGGAAAGAGCAGCAGTGTTTGCTATAGCCTCACCCTTCAGCTCTTCTGTGTGTAGATTTCCTGTGACGCGAGCTAACAAATATCCCTATGGTTGAGGCCAATTTGAGTGTTTCTCAAACTATTATTTGTAGCCCAACTGTCCCAAGTACAACTGGTTATTGTAGGCTGGAGTGGCCGGAAAAAACTTCTGGGAGGAGAATTATTTGGAGAATAGATAGGATTTAGAGCTAATGGACATTACAGGCAAAGAGAAATACAGGTCAGGTCCAGAAGACAGGGCTGGAAATATAGAATGGGGTCAGGTCTTTGAAATTCTTGATGCCAGAGGGAGGAGTATGGGCTTTGTTCAGGTGATGAGGTCTGCAGAGGAGCCTTGAGTAGGGAAGTGGTGGGGCATTTATAGAAGATCCATCTTTAAGCCCATCAAAGGAAGGAGTGTGCCAGGGAGAGCTGGTTGGCAAGAGGACTTAACCTTATGATAAAAGTGTGAATAAAGGTGACAGTATTAGGAATGGAAAGGAAGAGACAGTCCAGGAGATACTGAGAAAAAATAGCATGTTGGATCTGATGACTGCTGAGATGTCAGAGCGTGGCATCCGAGGTGACTTTGAAGTTTCAAGTTTTGGTAATAGGAATATGGAAACTGGAAGCTTGCCTGTGAAGGTGGAGGGGGGGAACCCGATGTGGTAGATTTGGTTTTGGATTTGGAATTTGAAACCATGGGACAGTCACTTGGAATTAATCAGTCATTGGAGACTAGGGTTACAACACTTGTGACGAATGAGAAGTAGAGGTGTCAGTTAGGAAGCTAAGGGGATGGCTGGAGTGGATGAGACCTCTGAGAAAGGGGATGTAGAGAAAGGAGAGAAGACCACTGCTGTCTGGACCTCGGGAAACATCCCAGCATCTTGAGGTCTCAGGAAAGGGGAGGCAACGAAGTGGAGGGAAGATCAGAGATGTGAAAGGGAAACCCAGAAGGCAGGGGAAGAAAACCAGGGAGTCGAGAGTTTCAAGAAAAAGGGATCAATAGTGCTGAATCCTACCACTACAGAGAAGTCCAGGTTGCTCACAGTAAATGTTTTGGGTATTTTAAAAGAAGAGGTTTAGAAGACTGTGAACAACCCGATGTGTTGATAGATTGCTTATGGGAATGTAAATTGGCCTAATCCAGTTGGGCAATATGTTTCAAAGGCCTTAAAATATGCAAATTTGCTGACCCAGAAATTCCTCAAGGAATATAATCCAAAGATATCATAATTAAAGTTCACTGAATACTTTCTCAACCATACACAGTGTTAAAGTGGCATTGTTTTAAGCACTTATATTTATTAACATATTTAATCCCTAAGACAACCCTATAAAGTAAGTACTATTAGTACGTTTTACTATAAAGAAAATGAGGCATGTGAAGACCAAGTCATGTGAGCAAGGTCTAACAAGGAACAAGTCATGACACTGGGATTGAGATCGGGAAGAACAGCTGCAACACCCTTGTTCTTAACCCCAGCTAGCCTGCTTCTTGAAATGATTAGAAATTAACACAACAGTCACCCTGAGGGTGTTCATCATAGTGTGATAACAACAGGAAACAATCTAAATGCTTAACAGCTGGAGACTGGCTAAATAAAATGACTTCCAAATGAGGGCATGCTATATAGATGTTAACAATCACATTGTAAAAGAACATGCAATGACATGGGAAAAGGTTGATGATACATTTTTAAGTGGGAAAAGCTGTTTTCCATATTTGGAAAAGCCCAAATATGAAAAAAAAAAAAAAAAGAGAGAGAGATTTCTTATTATTCATACGTGCATTCTGCACTGGACTGTCTGCACCCCCACCAGATACCCGCTCCCACTCTCACCCTGCCCAGCACTGGAGCCCATCCTGATACCCCAGTCAATTCAGGGCAGTTGTCCCTAAGTCTCTGGATTGAAGTGCTGCATATTTTAACAAAGGGAGAAGATAACCAGGCCTCAGGGTGGAATTCTATGCCCAAAGTGTCACTGTGTTTCTCCTCAAGTCATTCCAGGAATACTTTCTGGATAAGACGGGATTCTTAGGGAGTGTTGACTATTGGAAATAGTTGGGTAAAGCTCATAGGAAGAATATTCCAGATACTTGGTGCCACTTAAGAGTAGGTATGGCAGAGAGGATGGGTCCCCCAAATGTGGGGGATTCTGGAAAGTGCCTGCAGGGAGGGTGTCCTGCTCCTTGGACATGGAAAGTAGGCCAGCACCCCTGCCCCCTGGGGTCACCAGCTTTACATTGCAAGCAGTTAAGCCCCAGGATGATTCAGAAGCCCCACTGAGATCTTCTTGGCTTTCTGTCCTATGCTTCACCCCAGCTCTCTATCCATGTTCAGGCAAAGCCCAGAGCTGACTGCTTAGAAAAATATTTAATTGAGATTCCTCCTACAGTGCCTATTTCTGTCTCGATAAGGCCTTGGCATGCCATGGGTGGCTAAATATATTGGCTGTTTCCTCTCCAATGCCAACCTAGTTTTTTAAATGTTCCCAAGTGCGTCTGCCCAGCTTTCCCCTGAGAGAGAATTTACAGCATTAGCCCTCTGTGACCTAGAAGAAAAAAACAAAAAAAACATAGAAGATGTTAACTTACAGAAGAGAAACCAGGAAATTATATATTTGTGTAGAAGTGTCTTCGTGCATTAATGCGTTCATTTGTTCATTCAGGTCTGTCAAACTCCTCCTGAGTTACTGGCACTGTGCTGAAACATGGGCCACATAGATTGATGGAATTACACATGATCCCGGTCCTCAAGGTGTTCATAGTCTAGATCTATCTGCAGTACCAAATGTTAAGTATGGAAGGTGCACAAAACAGAGCTGCGAGAAGGGTCTGCGGTGGCCTAGAGGACGATACTCAGGGAACATTTTCCTAAACAGCAGCATCTCTACCTGTTCTAGGAGTACTTAGGAATTGAGAGAATGGGGAAAGCTAAATAAAGACATAGCGAGAATATAAAGGCAGATGCCATTTGTGAGCATGTTACATTAGTTTGGGGGCAACAGCTTGGGCATTTTTCCTAGTAGAATTCTTCTGTTGGATGTGATACATGATTCTAAAGTCTTAGGTGCAATTAGTTTTTCTTCTGTATGCTTTGGTTTTTTTAAATAAAATTTACTAGTGCAGACAAGTGTTTCATAAACAGTTTTAGAGTCCTAGAACTCTTTTTGCAAACAAAATATCCCAATATTTAAGACCAATAACATCAGAGATGCTGTGGCTGAGGCAGGGGTGGGAGATGCGGAACCAGTTCTGGCCTCCTCCAATCTCTGATCAAGACACCCCAGTGGGATTCCAGGGCTCACTGAGGCTGCCATTAGTTGAAACCTACATGTTGAGATGGTGCTTCACGTTCTCAGGTTTTAAACCAGTGCCTCAGTGTTCTCTCTTCACCTCCCTTTGGGCCTGTGACTATTTCCTGCCTCCAGGAGGAGTCTGCAGTTGCTGCTTGGTAGCTCTGATGGAGGCTTCTGGGAGGTGATCTTGGAATGCCTGGGATCACCAAGCCTTAGGAGTAGTCAAGTCATAGTTCCTTTGATGGAGAAAAGTGGGCTATCATCTGAAAGCAGGAGGAGTGTTGGCAGCCAAGAGGATGAGCACAGTCTGGTGGCACATTACAAATGGTTCTGGCCCCATTACTCATTAGGTGCCTCTGGTAGATGTTCTAGGGTGGACAGTCCTCATTTTCCCATCTCCATGGCTGGATAACCTCTCAGTTCATAGATCCCTGCAGACACTTCCTTTCAACACGCCAAGGCCTTTAACATCTCAAATGGGCTTTACTCTTTGCAATGTCAAGTAAGGCAAAGCAAGGAATGGTCTTTCCATTTTATAGGTGGGGAAACTGAGGCCTAGTGTAGTTGGCTTTTTCACAAAAGAATACTGAGACTCACTGTTCAGACTGTGGTTGTTCTCTCACACTTTCTCAGACTCCTGAGAAGTTCTTTCTGTTCTCTAACTTTTATCCATTTCATTGATGTAAACCATTTCCTCTGTGTTTGTTTCTTCAAATTGTCCAGAAAAATCTAAAGTTAGACTTCTTTCCTTTCTTAATATTGCATAGAAGGCAGTGCAGTTTCCCTTCTTAATATTGCGTAGAAGGGGTCGACTGAATGACCCATGGGAGTTGTGGGAGTCGTGGCGGATTACCATCTCGGTTAAAAAAAAATTCTGCTTTGGTAATCTTGGCAGACGGTTGAACAGTGGACATGATGTTCTTAGAGGGAGGATGATTTCAATCCTGGGGGGTCTGTAATTCCCCACATCTTAACATAGGGGTTGGATACAGGGCTTTCCTTTGGGTCTGTGCTCAGCCTTTTCTAGCAGCTTTGCCTCTGGTCTGGAACCTTTTAGGGCATTCCAAACCCCCACACCTCTCCCCCCGCCATGGGACTGGCCTGCAGTCAAGCATCTTCACACTCTGCCGCTTCCATCTGGAACTCCCTTTCTCGATTCCTGATGCTGGCTGCCTCGGGGCCTGATTGCTATTCTGGTGCCCAGAAGCCAACACGACTTTGCCAGCCAAAGCCATGCTGAACTGCATCAGCAGAGAAGGGTGGGCTTCCCTGGAGGCAGAATGCATGCGCAGGAGGACCCATCCATGGTACCTATGACGATTTATCAAAGGGTTCCTTAAAGAAAGTGAAGATGTGAATCACAGAAGATATTTAGAATATGCATAATCCAGGAACAATATTCTTAAGAGCATCTAAAGAATATCTCCAAATTACCTTTGGGCCCAATAATTTTAATAGTATTGACTCCCTCTAAGACATGGGACTTTGCCTGGTTTGGAGTCAGATCCTTTCTAGAAACTCTTATTCTTCCGCAAAAAAGGTGGGAGAATCAGAACACAACATTTGGGAACCACTAACTGATGGCTTCAGGAACCCAATTAACACTCAGGAAACACAGGGGTTGAACACACCTCTGGCTTCCTCGGGACAGCTTGCGTAACTTCCTCCCTCCAGGCACACCTAGCTATCAATTCAGCTAAGTTTTTAAGAAACATGAAACTGGAATACAGTGAGAAGAGTGGGTAGAGTAGAATAGAAGGGGAAGCAGGCCTTCCCGCTAAGGGGTACGCACTCTGCAGAGCACACACACACACAGCGCTCTTGTTCAGGCATCTCACATAAACTTGTTCAAAATGGACCAAATGGCTCTTTCTTCTTCGGGCAACTCCCTTTTCTAACTTCTGGGCCTCCGGTATTGTCAGCATATTTTGCTTGCTTTCCTGATGCAAACCAAGAGGCATCTGTGATTCCTCTTCCCTTTTATCTGCTACATCTGAGCAGTGGATGGACTCCACCACCCTCCTTCTTTTGTGGTTGTCCCTCCCACTGGCTCCTCCTTCTCCCACTGGTTGCCTCTTGTCTGGGGAGAGGGGAGGCATTTCATTCCATAAAGCTCTGATCTTACGGTGTCAAAGCTGACAATGAATACCATTTCAAATGAAATCATGGTCAACTGCCTCTGCCTGGCTTTCCAGTGTCCCCACACCATTACACTGCCCCTTCCCTGTCACTTCATCCCCACCTTTTCGGGTCAGTCTTGTCCTATGCTCCCACAAACATGGGAATCTATTTCTCCCTCCACACCTGAGCCTGAAGTGCCAGCCTCGCCACCCTTCACGGACCATCTCTGTGCAGCCTTCCTGACGAAGCTTCCCCAAAGCCCTGCTGATAGGGGCCATCTCTTTTATGCCCTGTTTCTGTGTTGACTATTTCCAACCTAGCACCAATTCTGCAGTTTATTATATACTGCTAAATGTTATCTTTCCACAGGTTGTGATCTTTTTGATGGTAAGGGTCTGATAATGCCTGTTTGCAGCCTCTCTTAACTGCACGCAATGCAAGGATGTGCGTATGGGAGAAATTAACATTTATTGAGAGCTTTAAGACTTTGTCTCATTGAATTCTTTCAACCCAAAGAATTGGATATTTTTTGTCTCTATTTTATAGATGAGGACACTGAAGTTTGGAGAAATAGTTTTGCATACACAGGCACTAAGTGGCTGAGTTAGGATTTGAAAGTAGGGCTGCTTCTGGCGAGGCATCTTTCACTATTCCATGCCTCTGTTCCGAAGTGGGGTGTAGGCTGCTCATAAATGCACTGAATCAGAAAAAAAATTTCCGCACACAAAGTTGATATATGTTTAATATCATTGCTAGCATTGAACTCATACGTGTTTTTTTTTTCCCACAACCTGAAAGCTTAAATCGTAGACTGATCTACTCTAACACTTTTTTTTTTTTTTTTCTTTTTCTTTTAAGAAGCTCAGGGCAAGTTTTAAGATTGATGTCTCTTTGAAAATGTCTTATTTATTTTCTGCGAGCATGGTTCTTCTAAAAATTTTGCTTGGTAGGAAGAGGCCTGGGGGTGTGTGTGTTGTCTTTGAACTGGGTGACCAGGGAGGAGGTTGTGATAGCTGGTAATATGCCTCTTTCAAGGCCGGTGCTGCAGCAGAGAACGTTCCTGCCCGTACATAGGATTAGATTGTAATCAAAGGAACAGGGTCATGAAACAAACTTTTGGAATGGAACTCAGATGTTGTAAATACATATACCTTGGCCAGGCTCCCAGACATGAGAACCTCCCCCACAATCCCAAAGAAAAATATTCCTTTGTATTAGATTACATGAGACGAGAGAGAGAGAGAGAGAGAGAGAGAGAGAGAGAGAGAACACTCAAGCATGGATGAGGAGAATATATAAAGGAAAAAGGAAATAAAGAGGAATAGGCCAGGCACCGTGGCTCACACCTATAATCCCAGCACTTTGGGAGGCTGAGGTGGGAGGATCGCATGAGCTCAGAAGTTTGAGATCAGCCTGGGCAACATGGTAAACCCCGTCTCTACCAAAAATACAAAAAATTAGCCAGGCGTGGTGTGGAAAAACATAGCACATATGTTTCACAGGGGCAGGCCTTTTGTTTGTTTTTCTCTTTATTCCAAGTGTCTATAATGGTCCTAGATACATAGTTGGTATTCTATAAATATTTGTTAAAAGATCGTAAACCAGGAACATTGGGAGGGTGAATTCTGCTTGCTGGTGGAGAAGGGTGAGGGACACAGGTCCTTGCTGCCTGCAGGGGCATGTTTGGGCCAGTCTGAGTAGTCTGTGGTTCCAGCAACTCGGGAGGCTGAGGTGGAAGGATCATTTAAGCTTGGGAGGCAGAGGTTGCAGTGAGCTGAGATTGCACCACTGCACTCTAGCCTGTGGGACACAGTGAGACTCCTTCTCAAAAATAAAATAAAATAAAGAAAAAGACAGGAAGGCTGGTAAAAGGTTTCCTCTAGTAAGTGGTTGGAAAATAATGGTTGGATACATCTTGAATCATCAGAACTGGAAAGGAAAGTGACTTTTGTCTTAAGCACTAACTCTCCCCCAAATCTTTTTCGTACCCCAGTGAGGTGAATACACAGCCTGGTGGTTTGGGGTTTCAGCTGAATTAAAGCCGCTTGGCCTGTGCTTTCTGCTCACCATGGTGGAACTTGCTGACTAATAGTCCAAGCCTGGACTCCTCCTGGCTGGGTGCCTGTGTACTCTGGCTTATTCCCTGGTCCTTCTACTTCAGGAGGAAGAGAAACGACGTCGTTGACTTATCTCAGTCACTTCTGGTTCCCTGAATGTGATTCCCAAGAGTCCTTAGTCTAGAAAACAAAGGTTTCTAGGATACTAACCATAGAATTGACACAGAGCTCTCTGCAGTTCTAAAGATGGCACCGTACGGCCAGATGTGGTGGCTCACACCTGTAATCCCAGCAGTTTGGGAGGCTGAGGTGGGTGGATCACCTGAGGTCAGGAGTTCGAGACCAGCCTGGCCAACATGATGAAACCCCATCTCTGCTACAAATACAAAAAATTAACTGGACGTGGTCATGGGCGCCTGTAATCCCAGCTAGGATTACAGGAGGCAGGAGAATTGCTTGAACCCGGGAGGTGGAGGTTGCAGTGAGCCGAGATGGCACCATTGCACTCTAGCCTGGGTGACAAGAGCAAAACTCCATCCAAAAACAAAAAAGATGGCACCATGCTTGCTGTGCTTTGGCTCAGCCCTTCTGTGTCTCTTCATGTGACTTCGCAGTTGGTCTTCCTTTGCTTCCAAGAAAGAGGGAACTCGAAGGCTGGGACTCTAGATCTGTCTAGCAGTCCTGTTTCTCTCTGTTCTGGCCTCAGGATATCTCATGGGTACACAAACCATAGCCCTTTTGGGGCTTGGGAAGAGGGGCAGGTGGGGGATCCGGACATGGGTAAGAGTGAGTCTTTGTGGTCTGCCTTTGTTGCGGCTGATGGCCAAAGGGCAGGCCCTTGTCACAGTTTTCTCCTGGGCTCAGACAGTGGGTCAGACGATGTGCCCCGTACAGTGACTGCTCAGATAAAAGTGCCTCAGGACCCTGAAAGAAAGCCTGTCTCCAGGAGGCTCTAGTGGAAACAGAACAGGCTGCTCAGTCATACATTCCTGGGTTCAAATTCCACGTTAGTCACTCAGTATTGTGTGATCCGGTAGTTCCTCTGAGCCTACATATTCCCTCCTAGGGTGGTTTTAACAATGGAATAAGAGAGGTGCCTGACATATACCCAGCACTTAAATGCTAGTACTATCTTCCTGGTTTTAGGTCCCACGCAGTGTAGAGAGCAGGAGCCTCTGATTCATTTCCTACTTCTCTTCCCTTGCTCACTTGTTTCAATCTCAAATACAAATGTGCTCCCACTAGGGCGCTGAGGCTTGATGTGCCCTTGGCTGGGATCTTACTGCCACCATGTCTCCTTGGGTTCCTTTACCCCACTCAGGCCTCTGCGTAGACATCACCGCCTCAGAGACTCTCCCAGACCAGTGCGTCCAGAGCGGCCTCCCTGTCTTCCATCCCCTCCCCACTCTGTTTTTCTTGAGAGAATTTATTACCCCTGACATCATATTGCCTCTTCCATTAGCACATCAGTTTCACAGGGGCAGGGATTTTGTTTGTTTTTCTCTTTATTCCAAGTGTCTATGACAGTCTTAGGTACATAGTTGGTATTCAATAAACATTTGTTAAAAGATCATACACCAGGAACACTGGGAGGGTGAATTCTGTTTGCTGGTGGAAAAGGATGAGGGGCACAGGTCCCTGCTGCCTGAGGGAGGTGTTTTGGCCAGTCGGTCCCAAGCAGAATTTCAGCCTTCACTTGTGCCTTCACCTGGGCACCCTGATGCTTGCACACCTGTTTGGGGTGACCCTGGCAAGGCATGCTCTATGGCTATAAGAGAACCCTAATGCTCCAGGCTCTCCTGCCCAGATCCCTGGATTCAGGGGCCATCTGGTCCCAGAACTCAAATGTTATAGCAAACCCCCAACACTGGGCTGTGTTTTTTATCCTGGTCCTGGGGCATATGGGGTGGTATGGTGAACAGGAAACCGTGACTTCCCGGATCATGCTTTTTACTTAATGGTAATTCACTTGAAGCATCATTGTTATAGAAAATCAACCTTGAATATATCACAGCATAGAAAGCACAGTTCCCATTCTTTACAAAAGGTGACACTGAGGACTTTAGAGAAGTTTCACCTTTGGTAGGGTGGGTGAGAGGTGTTGAGCTCTGGAACAGGAGCCAGTGTACCTTGGCTTTGCAGATCTGCCCTGCTGAGCTGTGGCTTCTTTGCAGGAAATGTGTAGATGCCCTATTGGGGTTTTGTGGGTGGAGGTGTTGGACTGGAAACATTTTCTCATCAAAGATGAGCTCCCTTATGTGTAAGAGCCTCGCTCACAGTAGAAGCTCCATTGCTAGTAGGAACGAATGCACCCTAGGAGTTGGACTGGTGGAGGGAACATCTGACTTCAACTTGGGAGAACTGGGTTCTAGTCCCCTCTTTTCTGAGTCAGCCACTTCCCTGTGCTGAGGCTCATACCCCTTCACGGCTGGACTCATCTGTGAGGTCCCCTCTCAGAAGTTTATGGGCATTAAAGTCCCAGGAGAAGACCAGTCCTGGCAGAGCTGCACACCTGCACACCGGCCAGACAAAGTACGACCAGCTCCCTCCTCTGCTTCGTCAGTCCCATGGAGAGAAAGTGGCCAATTCTCTTGCCGGAAACACCTGAGTGCTCCCTGACATCATTTGGCGTTTATAGCTGGCTCTGAGGAGTGGCAGGATGTTCCGTTTGCTCACACAGGCCCTGGGGACCTGTGGGAACTGGAGGTTGTTCAGGATTGTTAAGGACAGAAGAGGTGGAAGGAGAAGAGCCCAGAGGCTGAAGGGAGCCATGCTGTGGGGGCTGGCCAGGTGGGCCAGAGAGGAACTGGGCTTCCCTCCCAGGCCAGAACAGGCAGTTTTTTATGGATATGGTGTGATGTTGCTCACGCCTCAAACTTCTCATCCCATCTGTCCTTCATGAGCACTACGATGTTGTAAACGGTTTGGGCTGGAGCAGCCCCCCAAGAATTGATCTTGTGTGTCCCCCTCTGTGGCAGTTTTAAAATGTGGCCCCCAAATTCTTTGACCCTCCTCCCATCAAGAATTGGGATCTGTCTCCCCTTGCCCTGAATCTGGCCTTGTGACTACTTGACAAATGAATGCAGTGCTGTGCCAACTTCTGGGCCCAGGCCTTCAGACACTGGCAGCTCTCACTTCCTGTCTCTTGGGACACTCACTCTTGGAACGCAGCCACTGTGCCCACAAGAAGCCAAAGTAGCCCTTGGGGAGGAGAGGCCCACGTGGAGAGGAGCCCATGGCCCTGGCTGTGCTCCCGGCTGACCAGCACCAGTGTGCCAGGACTGGGGGCTGCTGTCCTGGGCACCCCCAGTCACGTCGTCCCATCGGACAGCACATGGAGCAGAGGTGAGCTACCCCACCAAGCCCTGCCCAGGCTGCAGATGCATGAATGACCACTGTCCCATAAGCCACCATGTCTCGGGGTGGTTTGTTATTTGCAATAGAAAATGGGCCCACCTGGCTCTGGTGAACAAGCCCTTCAGCCTCCAGATGGTTTCATATATTTTTCTTAAAATAGCATCTGTCCCAGCCATCCTGTAGACTCTTCTTTCTTTGGCAAAAGACTCTCAGCCCATCTCTCTAAATGAAGATGGTGATTAGCAGGAATTTTATTCCTAGAAGCCCACTCGCCACTTTTCTCATTTCGTTTCTCCTCACAATCCTCTCCTCCTATTTTCATGTCTTTTCTCTTCCAATGGACAGCTTCATCTCAGCCTCAGCTCCTGTAACCCCACCAAGGGACTTCACTGCATGTCTTTGTGGAATCTCGGAGTGCGCATGTGCATGTGTGTGCGTGTGTGCATAGCTGTGTGCAGAGCATAGTGTTGCAAACATTGCAGCTGGTAGTCAAGGAGCTGAAGGTTTTGATTGTTGACATTTTTTGTGTGTATCAGTTGCAGACTAATCATTCCTCTTTTAAGATATTTTAAAACTAAAATCCACCTTTTCGTGTTATATCATTTTGTGTTTTTCAAATTTTCTACCATGGATATGAATTACTTTCATGAGGAAAATAAAACTCACTTCCAATGCCAACACTGAGAGTTGACCAGAACTCACATCCAGGCAAATTTCTTTCCAGCCTTTTGTCTCTATTCAGACATCTGTTGGGTGTTTGAAATCATCCCATAAATACAGT
Source organism: Macaca fascicularis (assembly GCF_037993035.2). Classification (NCBI taxonomy): domain Eukaryota; kingdom Metazoa; phylum Chordata; class Mammalia; order Primates; family Cercopithecidae; genus Macaca; species Macaca fascicularis. The sequence continues at coordinate 112,444,358 of NC_088386.1, forward strand.
TCTGGGTCTTGAATTTTCACTGTACTATGTGTTTCAAGGTCTCTCTCTCAACAAATACCTTCTCAAACCTGATTTTTCATTAGTGTCCTATCATATATAGTGTTCTTTATAATGTTCTACCATAAATAAATAATTCTTTTAATTCGTTTAGCAAAATTTATGTGACATTTAGATTGTGATATATGTGTGTTTGTGTGTGTATATATATATATATTGCCACACATATGTGTTAGTGTGCATATGTATGTGTGTCACAGCTTTGTACATAAACTTCTAAATCTTTGAACCTTTAAATTCTTGAATGTTTTCACTTTGATTCCTAGAAGTCAAAGTTCCAGGTTAAACCCTGCGAACTTTTGGGAGGTTCTTGATATACAGTACAAGATGGCAGAAGCCATCCCTTCTGAAATATCTACTTGGCCGCAGGAACCATCTCCTTATTGCCTGGGCATCTGTCGCCCTTTTATTCCTAGGAAAGGGCCAAGGATTGGGAAGTTCAAGGGAAGAAAAAACCAGGTGAAGATATGGGAGAAAGTATTTGGTGGAAGAAAAATCTCCTAAACTTAGTTTATAACCTTTGAATGGCTCGGGAGATAGTTTTTGTTTCCTGGCCTAATAAGATGAAGGAAGAGAACCAGCAATAGTCACATGGTAGATGCCTTCCATATATGACTTCACTCAATCCTCACAGGGCCCCTGATTTCTTATTATCTCTGTTCTATCAACAAGGAAACTTTGGGCTCCAACAGGTTAAATAACCTGCCCGGGGTCTGATAGCTGGTAAGGGTGGAGCCTGGGTGTGGACCCAGGACTGTCCGGCTTCAGAGCCAGCGAAACACACGCCAGCGTGGCCCTGCATTTCCACTGCAGTGTAGGGGAAGGTGAGTGGGCTCTGTCTCACCCTCACTCTTTCTGCCTCCCTAGCCCTGTCTGCTCTTTCTCCGTTTGAACAGCGGGGATGAGATGAAGACAAGGAGCCCTTTCCCAGCTGTCACACAATGTGGGACATCATACCCCAGAAGTTATTGAACCTTTTTCTTTCTCTGCAAATGTCTGAATCTGAGTGAAGCCTCCTACATCCCTCAACCCTGCTTGGATGACCTTTGGCAACCCTGCTGGGCAGAGGATTTGTGGGTTGTCGGGGAGTCCTCTGTGCTGCTCTGATCTGCATTCTTCCAGCACATGTTGTCTAGGACCATAAGCTCCCAGGCTGTGTGATGAAGGGAGGGAGTGTGGCAGATCAAGGAGTATTAATAAGGCGGCCACTGGCTGCTAGGCCTCTCCTCAGAGTCTGTGACAGGAGCAGTGCGCAGAGGGCAGCCGAGGGCAGAGGGATGTGCATGCCACTCTGAACCCTGTGTTTAAACCCTAGCATGCCACAGGAGGATTGCTCCTTAATCAGAGCTTTGTCCAAACCCTCACTCTCCTAGCCACTAAATTGCATCTCTTACCCCTTCAGATTTCCTTTGCAAAATTTGTCCTCCGGGGAGCCACCCCAGATGGACCCCACGTGGCTCTATTTAGATGTCTCATTCTTTTCGGGGAGCTTCATCTGGAGGTGACATTCAAGCTATTTAAAAACAGTAAGAATGAATCTAGTCCTAGACCAGTCTTAACAGACAGCTCTGAAGGCAGGAGGCTCCCAGAGGCCCTCTGCTGGGGCAAGTGTTAACCCTTTCGTTGCTGGACTCAGGGAGGTCTGAAGATGCCAGGAGAGAAGGGCACTAGAGGGGCTCATGGTAGTGGCTATTTCCCAAGGGATACAGAAGTTTTTCAATATTTTAATAATTGGTTTGGCTGTACCAGTGCATACAGGTTTGGCTGAGGAAAAAAAATGGAGACTTGCCCATGGTTTCTTAGGGTCATTGCAAGTGTGTCTTTGCTGACCCCTCTGTAGACGTAGTGACAGGTCCTTCTTCCTCTGCACGTCCATACAGAGCCTAACATCGGTTTCTGGATTCAGGTAACTGCCACGTTCTAGCTCATCAGGGATGAGCCTCATGTGACCCAAAGCCCATTCCCAGTTCCACAAATGAGGGATCCTCCATCTTTAGTTCCCCCCATGGCAATATGCACCTCCTGATGTTTCTCTTGTAGCAGGCAGCTAATCAAAGGTGGCTGAAAAAAAATGATTGGCCTTTTGTGTGGGTTAAATTTGCATAAAATTCCATTAGGGAATTGCCATTCTCATAGACAGTGTGGTCAATAACACAGTCTCTCTCCCCAGTGGTTTGGCCATTCCTCTCCTTGACAGTGGCAAGACACTGGCCTGAGACACCAGGAGCTACTCCACCACCAGCAGCTTTAAGGCCTTGGGTGGGAATTTCCCTCTCTGGGCTTTGCTTTTCTTCTCTGCAAAACAAGGGCCTGAAAGAGCCAATCTCTCAACCCCTGTTCAATGTCTGAAATGATTTAATCCAGTGGTTCCCTTCCATTGCTGCAGTGATGTTAAGAAAGTTGGCTGGAGAACCAGGTGGGCTGGCTTCCAATGCTAGTTCAGTCATTCTCTTGCTTTGGGCATAATAATAGGATTCTAGTGAAGGTTAAGTAAGTTCACACAGGTAAAATGTTTAGAACACTTGGTCCTTAGTAAACCCTCAATGAATATTACCTATTTTTGCTGCCTCTGGTTATCTGTAGGTTTTGTGAAGGCTGGATTCTTACCTGTATTAAGTGATACCTAAAGCTGCCATATTCTAATGCTTAGCTGAGTAGCCCATGAGCAGGCTCCCATTAGGGTCTCTATCCTGTATTGGAAGGAACAGAACTGACATGTACTGAGGTTTCACTCTGGGTCAGACCTTGTACCAGACACTGAACATGTACCATCTCACTGAATCCTCCTAACAATGGCAAAAGCCAACACCTATTCTCCCCTTGCTCTACTCCTACGGAAATGGACGTAGGTTCACTAAGATGAAAGCCACATGGCTAATAATTAGGGGATTATGGATTCAGACTCAGGTTTGTGGGCCCCCAAAGCCCATGCCAGGGTGAACAAAATGAATTCCCCTGGAATGACAATTCATTATCAGCCCAGGCTCTTCCCAGGATAGAAAGCTGATACCTGCATTTGTTGAAGGAAGCCATCCTGTGGGTCAGCGCAGGGAGCATTTCCCCTGAAGACTTCTCCCTCTTCTTTCAAGCCATGCTTAAGGATCCAAACAACAAAGGAAGATGAAAGAACCTTGTTGATGAAGTCCTCTATCCTTGGAAGAAGAAGTTTCAAAAATAAAATAAAAAATGAAGAATAGGGTGGCAGGGGGCCGTTGCTGGGGGAGAGAACAATCCTTGACAAATATCTTCTGTTAATAAATTCCATTTTGCCTTGAAAATATTTGCCAACTATCTAAGCAGAAAAAATTTTCACATACCAGGTCAAACCATTGCTGAAATGCCTCTCTAGTCTGCCTGCCCACAGCCCCTGTTTCCATAATGTCCCAGGAGGCAGCCTCTTGTGGACTTCTGTAGTCTTCGCCCAGGAAGACTGACCTTTTTCATGAAGGGGATTCAGGGGAATTTAGGCAAGCTCTCCTCCTAGGCCCAGGAGAAGGTGTTCTAGTGGCCCTGCAGGTCTTTCTATGTACCCATCTTCCTCTTCCTTTCCCCTTCCCCTCCCCTCCCTTCCCCTTCCTCTCCCCTCCCCTCCCCCTCCCCTATTCTCCCTTCTCTCCATTTCACTGAACCAGGGGGTAAGAAACTTTTCTCGTCTCTCTTCTGCTTCCCTCCCAGGTTCATCCACCTCTTCTCAATCAAGAATAACTCTTTCCTTCTCTCAAACTTGCTTGGTTTTGTTGGTTGGGAGAAAAGAGTTTCTCCAACCCTTAGTTTTGCTGCACTTCCAGCCCTCTACTTTCATGGATGAATAAATTCAACACCTTTTCTGGAGGGGCTACTGGGGTGGCTTCCATTTTGAAAAAGTGCATCAGGCCTCAATATTAGATTTGGAGACAATTCCAGTTTGTCCCAAGGACTTGCTCATTTTGTTTTATTGAATTTGCTTAGGGATATGACCTCTTAAAGGTCCTGCGGGTAGATTTATGCCAAAACATACACCATTCAGGGACTCGTGAAACCATCTGGGGAATATTTGGATGAAAAAGAAAGGCATTTGTTAACATTGTTCTGCCAAGCTGGAGAGCAAACGTAGATCTAGTTCAAACTAAAATGAGGCCAGAGAGTTGATTATCTTTTCCCCTAGATGGACCATCGTTCTACCTCCAGCTCAACTTTCCCTTCCTGGAATAGACAGAGGCTGACTTCCACTACATGGTCATCCAGCCCGCCTAGGAGAGTGCATCCAGTATGGCTGCTTGTTTCAGAAAGAAGCACGCTTGCTCTCCTATGCCTGGACCTTGGGGCACAGTTATTCTTATTTTTCCCTCTGGTGTACTTCGGAGACTTTTTGAGAGCCTGATGATTTTTTTTTTAAATTTCTTTTAACTTTTTTTTTTTTTTCTTTTTTCTAATAGAGACAGGGTTTTGCTATGTTGCCTGGGCTGATCTCCAACTCCTGGGCTCAAGCGAGACTCCCTCCTCTGTCTCTCAAAGTGCTGGAATTCTAGGCATGAGCCACCGTGCCTGGACTGAGCCTGATGATTTCCTATTCTATGAGGTCATAGAATGGGAGCCTTTGGGTGAGCAAGACTTCTCTGGGGTAAGAATACCCAGAGCCCAGCCCCTATTCAAGTTAACCCTTCTTTCCTCTTTCTCTTCCTTCAGCAACAGTTTTGTTGTTGTTGTTGTTGTTGTTGTTGTTGTTGTTGTTGTTGTTGTTTTGAGATGGAGTCTCGCTCTGTCGCCCAGGCTGGAGTGCAGTGGTGTGATCTCGGCTCACTGCAACCTCTGCCTTCTGTTTCAAGCGATTCTTCTGCTTCAGCCTCCCAAATAGCTGGGACTACAGGAGCATGCCACCACACCCGTCTAATTTTTTGTATTTTTAGTAGAGACAGGGTTTCACTGTGTTAGCCAGGATAGTCTCAATCTCCTGACCTTGTGATCTGCCCGCCTCGGCCTCCCAAAGTGCTGGGATTATAGGCGTGAGCCACCGCACCTGGCCTCAGCAACTGTTTTTGATGCTATGTTCCCTACATGGTGCTAGGTGTCAAGGATGCAATGATAAATAAGAAAGAAAGATTCTTGCCTTAATGGCGTGAGCCACCACACCTGGCCTCAGCAACTGTTTTTGATGCTATGTTCCCTACATGGTGCTAGGTGTCAAGGATGCAACGATAGATAAGAAAGATAGATTCTTGCCTTAATGGAACATACTGTCTGGTGAAAGACAGATGCCAAGCACCAAGTTGGTGTAGTATAGCAAATGCAAGAGCCATCTGAAAACTTTCTGATATCACGTTTTGTCCTTTGCCATTAAAAGCTTCATTTTGCTGGGCACAGTGGCTCACGCCTGTAATCCCAGCATTTTGGGAGGCCGAGGCGGGCGGATCACGAGGTCAGGAGATCGAGACCATCCTGGCTAACATGGTGAAACCCCATCTCTACTAAAAATACAAAAAATTAGCTGGGCATGGCGATGGGTGCCTGTAGTCCCAGCTACTCAGGAGGCTGAGGCAGGAGAATGGCGTGAACCCGGAAGACAGAGCTTGCAGTGAGCCGAGACAGCACCACTGCACTCCAGCCTGGGCAAAAGAGCGAGACTCTGTCTAAAAAAAAAAAAAAAAAAAAGCTTCATTTTAGGCTGGGTGCGGTGGCTCATGCCTGTAGTCCCAGCACTTTGGGAGGCTGAGGAGGGCGGATCGCCTGAGATCGGAAGTTCGAGACCAGCATGGAGAAACTCTCTCTACTAAAAATACAAATTAGCCAGGTGTGGTGGCACATGCCTGTAATCCCAGCTACTTGGGAGGCTGAGGCAGGAGAATCACTTGAACCCGGGAGGAGGAGGTTGCAGTGAGCCGAGATCACATCATTGCACTCCAGCCTGGGCAACAAGAGAGAAACTCCGTCTCAAAAGAAGAAGAAAAAAAAAAGGCTTCAATTCTGACGCTTTCATTGGAATTGGAATGGGGCTGGGAGTGGGAACCAGGGCTGCCAGGGCCATCTTGCTGCCCCCAGGGAGAACAGGTCTGAGGTGGAGCCAAGCAGAGTGAGCAGAACTGAGATGAGCAGAGAAAAGCAGGACCTGGAGAAAGAACATTGCTGCATCATGCCTCCACTGCATTCCTAAAGTTTTCCGTCTACACACAAACCAGTATGTCCCCTCTTGTCTTGGATAAATGCATGTAAACAAATGGATGAACACAAGTGTTCATGGGCACAGCACAGGCACCTGCTAAGTAGGCCACCTCGTGTCTGGTGTCCTGGTGTCCTAAGAAGCACCAGCTTCCTTAATCCCCTTGGAGACCCTGTGAGGGCGGAAGGTAACATGATGGTTAACTGCTAAGAATTCTCAGCCTGACTACAACCACCCTGAATCAACAACACAAGAGGCTTCCAGATTAGTGAAAACTTAGACATGTAGTGGAGTGTGAGCCAAAGGTAAAAGAAAAGGAGACAGAGAGACCGCAGAGAGAGACAGGCAGGAGTGAGACGGTGTGAGGGAGGTGGGAGGTGGGTGCTGTTTCTAGATTCCTGTGCGGGAAAACTCTGCTGGGAGGCCTGCGATTACATGGCACTCAAGCATGTGGGTCGCTGCTGGAACTGGGTGTCCCACATCACGTAGGCACTGTGAGCATTAAAATAACAATCTCCATGATGTGGCACCTGCAGAGAAACATCAAAGGGGTTGAAGCTGTTCAGGCACGAGAAGGTGAGGCCTCGCTGCGAGCCTGAAGCTGTTCCCTGAATGATGACCTGGCAGTGAGTGTGAATGCCTGTCTTCTAGTCTAAACCGTCAGGGCGCGGCCCAAGTCCTACTCATCTCAGTAACCTTCAGAGAATCTGGCACATAGAGCTGGAATCAAACATGTTTCATAAATAACAAACTGGAAGAGTGGGCTAAACTTGGACCCAGGAGCTGGTTCAAACCCTGGTTTGAAGAAGGAAGGTGGATCCTTGGAGAGATACCAGCCTGCTGGACTGTCCCTTCCACTGAGTAGTGTTGGCAGGTAATGGGGGTTAGCTTTCCTGACATAGGGTCCTTTTGCCATGCTTCACTGTGCTGTAGGGACGGGGACACACCTGCAAGTTAAAGAGCCTTGTTCGGAAAGGAAAGATTGTTAGGAGCCTCGTAGCATCTTGGCCCAGCTTCCCTGCCTTCAAGGACCAACAATGATGAAGTCTGTCTTGGAGCTGCTGGGCCATTTTCATCGCTGTCCAGGCTACAACACTTCCAGATGATTCTCACATTACAGCTTCTCAATGTCTGCCCTTGCCCTACCCTCACTCCCCCGCCTCCCCACCCCCCACCCAGTTAGCTACTGGATAACAAATCCAGTGTCTCAGTGGGATTCAGGGGAGTAAGAAGGAATGCATTGCTATCCCATATCTCGAACCTTCTCTTGGCAAAAAGGAAATTCCATATGCTCCCAAAAGAGTGGGAGAAAAATGACTGCTGGAATAGCAGAGTTGGAAGATTTAAAGGCCTCTTGGGATAATTAAAGACTGAGGTTCTAGCCCTCACCACATCATTGATTAGTAGGAGGCTCTTGAGCAGTTCAAATCAATTTATTCATTCACATCATTGATGAGTAGGGGGCTCTTAAGCAGTTCAAACAATTTATTCATTCATTCAACAAGCATTGAGTGATTACTACATGTTAGGCCCCATGCTATGTATCAAGGATGTAAAGCCAGCCAAAGAGCATTTTCTGCCTTCACAGACTGTATGGGGAAATAGACAGCAGTCAAGACCATTCCTTACAGCATAGTGCAGTTAATGGTAGGATAGTAATGTAATTAGTAGTAGTGGTATGGCAGGAACCCAAGATCCATGGAACCCCAGTAGAAGGCCACATTCATGGGCTTGCTCCCTCATCTGTGCATTGAGTGTGTGGTGCCACATCATGAAAGGAAGGTAAGAAGGCTTTGGTGTGCCTCTTGTGGTCCCAGGTTGGGCTCCAAAGCAAACACTGAGCAGTGAGTGGTTCTCAAACCCCCATGCACATTCTAATTAGAACCTGGTGGAGAGCTTATTTTAAAAGGTAGATTCCTGGACCTGACCCCAGGAATTCAGAATTATTACGTTCGGGGTAATCTGCATTTTAAAGAAGTGCCTTGGGCTGATTCTGATGCAGATGGTCCATAGACCACACTTTGATAAGGACTGTCTGTAAAGACCCTGACAACTCAAAGATACTCCAATTTCTTCAGCTGTAAGTCATTTTCTTTGAGTTAGCAGATGGAATTAGCAGTTCATGATGGAGCCTGGATTTTGGCTTCTTCCCCAAAGTGCAGGCTTCAACTTTTTCTCTGTGCTACCAGCTAAAATAATTGTCAGGCTGTCAGTTTGACAGAAAGCACACCTATTCATGCAGTTATTCTTGATTCAGATGTTTGGGGAGAAATACAGTGAAACTACAATATGGAATCTAAATTGTTTCCTGTTAGAAAAACACCTAAATATCCTAATAGTTAGAAACAAATGCTTATTCCTCAGTGCTGCAAAGAAATAGCACTTGAACATAAATTTAATTTTCTCAGCAAGGCAATTCTTTACCTCTATAGAAGGGTGCAACTCACAGATGGAGTAATGGTGAGAGCACACCTGGATAGGGGAAGGGAAGGGGTTCTTATTCCTGATGCAGGTAGCTCCTACTGCTGTGTTGTTCCCCTATTGGCTAGGGTTGGACCACACAGTCTAAACTAATTCTGATTGGCTGTTTTTGTTTTGTTTTGTTTTGTTTTGAGACGGAGTCTTGCTCTGTCACCCAGGCTGGAGTGCAGTGGCGCAATCTCCGCTCACTGCAACCTCCGCCTCCAGGGTTCATGCCATTCTCCTGCCTCAGCCTCCCGAGTAGCTGGGACTATAGGCATCTGCCACCATGCCTGGCTAATTTTTTGTTATTTTTAGTAGAGAGAGCAGGAGTATGAGCCGGAGTGGCAGGGTCAGCAGTTTGGCGGGAAGAGTGTTTAAAGAACAGGTGACTCAGGATGGCTCAGGCCAAAGCAGGTGACCAGGGGAACAGATGTGAACTACTAATTAGAACTGGCAAGAAAGTTGTTTACTGAAGCTAGAGGCAAGAGAGCAAAGAGAACCAGAAAATTAAAAATGGAGAATCAAAGAATAAGAGAGCTAAACATACTGACACATTGATTCTTTGAAGAAAAACTTGGAGTTCACTATATCTAACATAATTAAGGCAATAAAAAGTATGAGTTAAGAGCATGCTGGCTGGGCGTGGTGGCTCAAGCCTGTAATCCCAGCACTTTGGGAGGCCGAGACAGGTGGATCATGAGGTCAGGAGATTGAGACCATCCTGGCTAACACAGTGAAACCTCATCTCTACTACAAAAATACAAAAAAACTAGCTGGGCAAGGTGGCGGGCGCCTGTAGTCCCAGCTACTGGGGAAGCTGAGGCAGGAGAATGGCATAAACCCAGGAGGTGGAGCTTGCAGTGAGCCAAGATCCGGCCACTGCACTTCAGCCTGGGTGACAGAGCGAGACTTTGTCTAAAAAAAAAAAAAAGCGGGGGCATGGGCTCTGAGGTCATTTGGCCTAAGCTTCCAATCTGAGCTTAATCCCTTAACCGCCTTAAGACCTTGGGCAGTTACTTTACCTATCTATGCCTCAATTTTCTTATATGAAAACAGGACTGATAATAATGGCACACCTCAAGGGGTGCAACAGGAGTTAAATGGGTTAAGGCATACAATAAGCACTTAACATGGCGCCTGGTGCTTATAAACAAGAAATACTATCTGTTATTAACAAAGCTGACTGCACAAAAATTCCCAGGAGCTAGAAATCAAGAGAGAACTGAAAACTAGGAAAGCAAGCACATTGGCTGTCTCTTACAGTTACCACAGATGAGAGTGGTATTGGTATTAGAGCTGGTCTTATTTGCACAGATGCTCAGGCTTTAATACTGTTCAGGGACAGGAAACAAATTCTTGAGCCTGTGGGAGGTGGTGTGTTGGCACTGAGATGTCAACCTAAAGCCAGGACCCTGGAAGGACAATGTCCTTTTAAAAATTGCATAAGATGTCAATCCCTAGCAGAAAGAAATGAGAAGAAAGTATGTTTATCTTGAACTGAGCTTTAGCTCAAGAGGGGGAAATGTCTCCCTTAAGAATTCAGAACCACTGGCATGAGCCTTTCGTGGGTTTGGGGTTTAAATAAACAATTCCCGCACAACCTGGAAACCCCTGAGCTAAGAAGTAACATAAAGTTTGGTATGGGCCAGTTATACTCTGTTAGAAGCAAGCAGTTTGATTACACTGGTTTCTCCAGATTAAAGTCCTGCTGAAGATGAGCTCACAATCTGAAATCATACAACACTGAAGGAAAAAACATAAGCAAAAGTCTGCAGACCCAACAAACAACAGGATTAGACTTTCAAGAGCCTTAGATTATACAACCATCAGAGGAGATAATTAAAGTATGTTAAAATGATTAATAATATAAAATAAAGCTTGAAAAACATAAATGAATAAAATCAGACAGGCTTTAAAAGTAAAACAAATACCGCTGGGCACGGTGGCTCACGCCTGTAATCCCAGCACTTTGGGAGGCCAAGGCAGGTGGATCACGAGGTCAGGAGATTGAGACCATCCTGGCTAACATGGTGAAACCCTGTCTCTACTAAAAAATACAAAAAAATTAGCCGGGCATGGTGGCGGGTGCCTGTAGTCCCAGCTACTTGGGAGGCTAAGGCAGGAGAATGGCATGAACCCAGGAGGCAGAGCTTGCAGTGAGCCAAGATCGCGCCACTGCACTCCAGCCTGGGTAACAGAGTGCGACTCCGTCTCAAAAACAAAAAAAGTAAAACAAATACTACCCTTTCTTGGAAATAAGAAAAATATTCTTTAAACTTTAGAACTCAATGAACAGATTAAATAGTAGATTAGGCATAGTTGAGAAACAATTAGAAAACTTGGAGCTAAATGTGGGAAAGTATCTGGATGGTGACCAGAGATGAAAATTCTGAAAGAGATATTAGGAGACATGGAGAATAAAATGAGAAAGTCTAACATATATTTCAGAGGACTTCCAGGAGAGAAAACAGAGAGAATGGGGTGAGGCAATGTTTGAAGAGAAGGTGGCTGAGAACCGATGAAAGATAGGAATGTTTAGATTCAGGCAGGGTGCGGTGGCTCACATCTGTAATTGCAGCACTACGGGTGGCTATGGCGGGAGGATCGCTGGAGTCTAGGAGCTCTAGACCAGCCTGGGCAACAAAGAGAGACCCCATCTTTACAAAAATTTAAAATATTAACCAGGCACAGTGGAGTGTGTCTGTAGTCGTAGCTACTTGGGATGCTGAGGTAGGAGGATCACTTGAGCTCAGGAGCTGAGGTTGCAGTGAGCTATGATCATACCACTGCACTCCAGCCTGTGTGATACAGCAAGACTCTGTCTCCAAAAAAAAAAAAAAATTTTTTTTTTACATTCAAGAGTCACAATGATGAACCTCAAAATAGATAAATAAAACCAAATGCTCTTTTAGATATATACTTCATAAAGATACACACTCTATACACTTTATAAAAGAAACCAGAGAGAAAAGACTGAGCTCTACTATAGTAGAGCATGCCAAGAGAGAAGCCATGGAGATCACAGGAATAGGACTGTTCCCAGGATCTGTGACCTAGGTATGGAGACTGCATAATGAGAAACCTGTGGCCAATTGAAGGCGACACAGGTAGGGGCACAAGCAGAGGCTGAGATCAAGGATGACTTTAAAAGCAGATGGAGAATTTGGACTTGGTACAGAAAACTTCAAGGACCTCTTGCATTGTTACAAGGATCCAATGAGACAAGATAAATAGGCTTGTTAACTAAAAAGCAATTTTCAAAGGATGATTTTGCAGTGACTATGGTATGGAAATGAAGCTATTCTGAGACTCTTTGTTTTCAACTTCAAACTGCTATTTTTTGTGTGTGTTTTGTTTGTTCTTTCCTTTCTTAACCTCTCTTTAATAGCACAGAGAGGTTCTGCAACAATCTGAGGTGTTTGAGAAAAGTGTTAAATTAGTTTGTGCAAATGCTTGCTATTTCACTGCAGATTAACCAGCCTGTGTGCAATGTGGACATATATTCTGGAAATGGCATAAATTATCCCACTTTATTTGCCCTCTCTGTTGCTTGGTCAGACTGACCCTACTTGGAAAAACTTCAGATTGGGCCAAACAAGGGTGTTTCTGGGCTGAGAGAATGTCCCTGAAAACTCTGATTTTATATACAGGTTGGTATTTTTATGTATTCTCCATTTTCCTGAGCCATTGTTGACAAATGGAAAGTTGAAAAACATTTGCCCAAGAAGCCCCAATAAAGCGTCATGCACAACCTGCCAAGAAATGTGAGTGAATTAGCAAAGGCTGGCCCAGGGAAATGAGGAGATGGGCTGGGTACCACCCAATTCACCCCACCGCCCACTCAGAAGCTTTGATCTCATTGGCCTGTGACATGAGGACACATCTGGCTCAGGGAGATTGAGAGAGAGCTTGTTCTTGCAATACATTTTTTTATTGAGTGATGACAATGTGACAGTCACTGTACTCAGTGCACTGGGGACACTACAGTAATCCCAGACCAAGCCCCTGCTCTCTGGAGCTTAGAATCTAGTGCAAGAGGCAGATAAGTAATTATGATACAGCTCTGAAAGTATTATGTAATGGCACTTATAGCAATGGGGAGAAGTAATATCTGAGGCTTGTGAAGAATAAAGTAAGAGTTGCTGAGAAAAGGATATTCAAAGAAGTGTACATTGTTCAATTTTTATGGAGCACCAAAATGAGAGGTGAACCATGACAAATGCTGTTGGAAAGTCAGGCCAGACCAGAAGGAATCCTGTAAGCCATGCAGAATAAGCCTTGATCTCGAGGACTTTGGGGGCATTGAAATGTTTTATGCAGGAAAGTAACCTGATTAGATTTTCTTTTTAGGAAGCTCACTCTGGCTGTTGTCTGGGGATTCCATTAGAGGAGAGAAACAGGAGGCAGGGAAATCCATCATGCAGCCTTTGCAGCCGTTGCAGGCAGACCCAGGTGGCAGTGGTGAAGTGGAAAGTGGGAAAATTAAAGGGGTGCTTCTGCAGGGGAATTGGTAGGAGTTGGTGATTGAATGTGGACTTTGAGAGAGAGTGAGGACTTAGGATCATGTTCGGGGTCCTGGTTTGACCATTAGGCACATGACAGGAAGAAGTTCCCTCCTCCTATGTCAAGAGAGAGCTGTGACCTGCAGTGGAGCAGAACAGATAAAGTTTAAGGAAACTTAGGGCCAGCTTCACATCTTTACAACCTGTGCTGTCTAATGGGGCCTGTGTTCAGAAGGGCCCAGTGCATGTTCCGCTGGCCATCTTGAAATCTGTAATACATTTATCTTTGATAAATGTTTTGTAAGTGAAGACTGGTAGAACAATGGGGCACGTTCATGAGCAGAGGAGGCATTTGCGATGTGTGTGTCCTCCATTCCTTGCCACCCCATTCAGATAGAGCACTTGGGATGCCCTGTGAACACCCAATTCCAGTGGACATACCATGCATGGTGGCTCAGAGAGACTCAAGCAGGTGTAAGATAAGCATGGTCTGGAAGCTGATGGCTTTGAGTCTCAGTGAACAGAGAGATTCCCTACTCCTGTTCCCTATTAACGTGAATATGACTGAGTAAGTGGGTGCTGACCACGCTGCAAGGCTGTGCTTTCTATTCAAATAAGAGCTTATTTCAGATGCAGAAAGAAGGCAATGGTGATCTTCTTAAGAAACAGAACAACCGAGGAAGCTTCCTTAGTCCTGTTACTTCCCTGTGTCAGCCAACTACTTTTGCGAAACTGATGATATGGAAGGAAAGAAAAACATAGAGCAATGTATAGTTTCTTGTCCTCTGAGTCCTTCCTTACTTCTCATTAAATTGAAGGTAGAATTTGAAATAAAATATGGAATTTTAAGAAACAGAAAAAGTAAATGGAAAGTAGAGAATGCTGGTAGAATGCACATTTATCAAAAACACTTAAGTCTGTGCAGTGTTTCTACTTTTCTGGCAAGAATGAAATACCTATGCATGTATGAGCTACAAAATACAAATTGTGTAATTTCAGTGATTCTTTTTTTTTTTTTTTTTTTTTTTTCCCAGAAACAGGGTCTTGCTTCATTTTCCAGGCTGGAGTACAGTGGTGCAATCATAGCTCACTGAAACCTTGAACTCCTGGGCTCAAGTGAACCTTCTGCCTTAGCCTCCCAAGTAGCTAGGACTATATCTGCATGCCACCACCACCTCCGGCTAATTTTGTTTGTTTGTTTGTTTGTTTGTTGTTTTGTTTTGTTTTGGTAGAGATGGGGTCTTGCTATGTTGCCCAGGCTGGTCTTGAATTCCTGTACTCAAGCAATTCTCCTGCCTTGGCCCCCAAAGTGCTAGGATCATAGCACAGCACCCAGCCTTGAGTTAACGTTCTTATATTTGTATTTCACAGTATAAACAGTAAAATTCATGGTAATAATTTAGTTTTAATTTTTCTTTACTTAGAAGGCCACTTAATGACATTTTTAGCAAATGAAAACACTATGACAGGCCTGGCATGGTGGCTCATGCCGGTAATCCCAGCACTTTGGGAAACTGAGGCAGGTGGATCACTTGAGGCTAGGAGTTCAAGACAAGCCTAGGAAACATAGTGAAATGCTGTCTCTACTGAAAATACAAAATTAGCCAGGTGTGGTGATGCACATCTGTAATCCCAGATACTCAGGAGGCTGAGGCACAAGAATCGCTGAACCCAGGAGGCAGAGTTTGCAGTGAGCTGAGATCACACCACTGCACTCCAGCCTAGGCAACAGAGCAAGACTCTGTTTTAAGACAAACAAACCAACCCACTATGACAGTGAGAATGCAAAATAGTACAACTACTTTGGAAGACAGTTTGGCAGTTTCTTACAAAGTTAAACATAGTCTTAATGCACGATCCAGCAATCACACTCCTAGGTATTCACCTAAATGAGTAGAAAACTTATGTCCACACAAACATGTGCTACAAACGTGAATGTTTATAGCAGATTTATTCATCATTGCCAGAATTTAGAAGTAAAAAAGATGACCTTCAGCATCCATTTGTGAATGAATACACAAACTGTGGTATATCCATACAATGGAATCTTATTCAGCGATAAAAAGAAGTGAGCTATCAAAACAATGAAAATACAGGGAGGAAACTTACATGCATATTGCTTAGTGAAAGAAACCAATCTGAAATCTGTATGATTCCAACTTGATGACATTCTGGAAAAGGCAAAACCATAGAGTAAGTTATAAGATCAGTGGTTTCCCAGAGCCTGGGAATAGAGGAAAAGAAGAGAGAAACGGATAGGTGGAGCATGGGAGGTTTTTAGGGCAGTGAAACCATTCTGTAAAATACTGAAACAGTGGGCACATGACATTATGTGTTTGTCAAAACCTGTACAATGTACAGCACAAAGAGTGAACCCTGACTCAGAGGACAAGGAACTCTTATTTTCTGCTCGATGCCAAATGGTACAGCCACTTTGGAAGACAGTGTAAACAATGTAAATTGTGAATTTTAGTTAAAAATAGTGTGTCAATATTGGCTCACTCATGGTAACAAATGTACCACACCAATGCAAAAGAGGAGGGAGGTATATGGGAGCTCTATGTATTTTCTGCTCAATTTTTCTGTAAAAAATAAAGTCTATTTTTTTTAAAAAAGGGAAAAGGAACCTTCATCACGTAGTGTACTGACTTTTGGGAGTGACTCAGAGGCTGATGGTGGTGAAAGTGACAACCACTCTAGAAAGTCCTCAGAGGGACTCATGGGGCTCTTTTCCTGGGCTTGGGCCCCCTTCTTTGTCAACAGGGAGTGCTCGGGCCCCCTTCTTTGTCACCAGGGAGTGGAGTTTCAAGGCCCCAGTTGCATGCTGGCTTCTCCTTTGAGCACTGCCCAGAATTCAGGTGGTCTTTGTCAGAACTGGTGCTCAGGTGTGCTTTGTCATGAGCAGGCGCTCAGCCCCTCCTCTCTCCCCTACCTTGCCACATTTCAGAATTTAGGAATCATGATTTCCTTCCATATCTGTAAGAGATGGGGAGTGCCATTTTTCCCTGGACAATAAATAATTGTCAGCATTATCACAAAGGAGACTTTAGTATAGTCTCTGCCACACACTGGGTCACTTTGACCAAGTTGCTTCAGCTCTCTGGGACTCATTTGGCCTATGTGTAAGTGGAAGTGATGAGGAGGGAGATAAATTAGGTGATTTTCCAAGAAAAGAAACTTAATATGTAAAAAGATATGGGTAGACTGCTCTGGTTGAAGGCAGACAAAGTAGAGAGAGAGGCAGCCTGGAGTCCCGATCCACCTCTCACCTGTCCTCTTGACCCACTGATGCCCTTGAGCTCCAGAATTTCTAGAACCCCAGGGTAGCATGGAGCACAGTTTGAGAACTCCTGATCCACCCACCTCATTTTATAAACAGAAGGGCAAAGGACTTGCTCAAGGTTGTACAAGGAGTTAGTGCTCAGGATGGAATTAAGACCCAGGTCTCTGGACATCTAGTTCTGTGCTCTTTCCCCTCACTGTTTTGCCCCAGTCCTGTTGCGGCCACTTTTTGTTTATTGAGTAGGAAACACCCTCCAAGCCCAAACATGAGCTCTGCCCTCTGGGAATGGAAACAGCGGCCCACACACAAATCGTTGCCACTGCCCATGTACCCACCCAGGGTGCCAGCAATGCAATCCTGACTCTTACAGATAATGTGCATATATAACCAGCTATGAGATTCCTCAGGTTCCTAGGCCTCTGAGATCGTTCTGTCAGGGATCTGGATGAACCACTGGCTTAGAGTTTTAAGCAGCTTGAGCAATTGTCCTCTGTGCCCACATAGCACTCGGTTACGCACAGTCCTGTGTTCTTATGGCCTAATCCTTTTGGAGTATTGGTCTTAGCTCTTCAACTGAATGCTCTACTCTGTGAGAACACAGTTCCTCTATGCCTAATTTTGTGTTCTGTACACAGTGGGTGCTTAGCTAAAAGTGCTTAATCATGCTTCTTTTCAAGGTCATTCCACCCATTTCTGCTCATAAAATGGGAAGAGGAGCCACATCAAAGAGAGTTCCAGAGGCAGTCCAGCTTTTGACCTATCAGAAAGGGCAGTGCACCAACTTGCCCAGCATGGAAAAAGTGAGAAGGAACTAGGCTGGCGGCCAATGAGGGTGTACTACAAATAGCCGCTACAAGTTTGGAACATTTCCTGTGCTGAACCCTGCAGATGTGTGATCTCCGGGAATGCTAAAAACAAACTTGGATGGACTTATTCCTACTCATGGTACAGATGAGGGAACTGAGATGTAGAGAAGGGAAGTAACTTGGAAAAGGCTTTAGAACTATGATTAGAACCCAGGTCTAGCTGATGCCAAAGCCCAAGTTCATAATCTCCATATCAGGATGACCAAGGGCACTATAATTGGGGTTTTAAAAGTCCTAGGGTCACATAAAGAGCTTGTGTATCACATTTTTTGATAGCCCTGTGCCCAGTCTTTAACCTTCAGCCCACCTTGCTTTCTCTCCCCTTCCTGCAGCCTCCTAAAGAGTTTAGGACACCAGGCCAGGCGCGGTGGCTCATGCCTGTAATCCCAGCATTTTGGGAGGCTGAGGTGGGCGGATCATCTGAGGTTGGGAGTTCGAGACCTGACCAACATGGAGAAACCCCATCTCTACTAAAAATACAAAATTAACTGGGCGTGGTGGTGCATACCTGTAATCCCAGCTACTCAGGAGACTGAGGCAGGAGAATCATTTGAACCCGGGAGGCAGGGGTTGCGGTGAGCCGAGATCACGCCATTGAGCTCTAGCCTGGGCAACAAGAGCAAAACTCCATCTCAAAAAAAAAAAAAAAAGAATTTATGACACCGAATGAAAGGGCTAAAGAATGTAGAGCCAGTGAGTTTATAAACCAGGCATGTCAGCATGGCCCAGAGACCTCCATGGGTTGGGAAAGAGGGTGCTGGCTGAGACATGAACACAGGCAGAGATGGGGTAATAAATACAGAAAATCTGCATAGTTTATCCTGGGGGCCTATAAATCTGGAACATTGTGGTCTAACTGAGTAGTCCTGCTAATGCAGACATGATGAGTAAAAGCTTCTTTCAAAGTCAACTCAGGACTCTGAGAGTGTAGCAGGATGGTTACTCAGGCATCCTGGAGTAGGACAGACCTGGATTTCATTCCCAGATCCAGATCTGTAACTTATTGGTTGAGGGGCTTAGGGCAAATTACTTAAGCCTTTAAACTTTACTTTGCAATCTGTATTATGGAAATAATAATACCAACCTCAGAAGGTTGCAAATATTAAATGAGATTCTTATTGGGTGCTTAGCATTATATCTGGCATATTGTAAGCATTCAAGGAATAGTTACTATTATTATTATTATTAATGTTATTCAGGTTCAGTTTCTTATCAAGTAGGTATATATTTTTTTGATGGCCAAAGGGTTTAATAGCTCCCGTTAGGGACCCAAGTCAGCCCTTATGCTCAGACTCCAGTGCAGCAATTAGCTCTTGCTCTCTGACCCACAGCCTCTGCAGTGTTTGTGTATCTGGAGGTTTACCTGGTGGAAAGACAACGGTGTAGGTTCCATCCAAAGATAGATAGCGTGGTAGCTCAGAAGAAAAATGACCCAGATCCCAGAGCCTCTAACTTTCTTGAAAACTATTGAAACTTCCGGAATACCCAAAATCATGAAACCAGTTTTAAGGTTCTTGGTAGTCTGCAGGCAACCACAGACTCAAAATATTTGGGCTAGACTCTTCTATGGAAACAGAAATCATCTGGCTCAATCTCTTCTTTTTACAGATCAAAGCACCAAGTCCTAGAGACAGGGTGAAATTTTGACTAGACCTACAGATTATTAGAATTGCAAGGCAGCGAACAGCACCACAAAGGACTGAGAATGAGACCCAGCTAAAAGTCTCTGTGGATCTGGTGGCCTCCAATCCACACCATTTCCTGGTGACTCCAGTGCAGGATGGTCGTTCCCACTGCTGGGCGACTAGTGTGGCAGGCTCCTGCTGTGTTGCCCCATTGCTCCTACGACTGATTGGCTTGTGGCCTGCTCAACCCAGGGGATAGTGAGTTCTTTGAGGGTAGGGGACACTTTAGCAATTAGAATCCTAAAGTCACAAACATGTTTTAGCTGGAAGGAACCTTAGAAATGCCATTCTCCCATCCCTTTATTCTACAAATGGGAAGACATAGGCTCACATAGAGAAGAATCACATTTATGGTAACCAGTTTCATGGTGGCAGAGCCAACTCCAGAGCCTCGAATCCTCTGAACACTTCACCAAGCTGTGTAGTTGCATTGCACATTCTGTAGAGCCTCAATATGCTGATGACTCATCCATTTTTACCCCTAGATCTGTCCTCTACCCAGAATTCCTGACTTGCAAATCCTACTTCCTATTCAACATCTCAACTTGGATAAGTAACAAACATCCCCACATGTCCAAAATGGGGCTCAGAGAAGATTGGGCATGTGTGAGTGTGCATATGTGGTGTCAGGAGGTGGGAATAAGCACTCATCACACATTAGCTTCTCGTTGGCTAGAAACACTGTCTAGCTAATACTGGTGGTGCTAATAGATTACACAGGGCAAAAGAAGGGTTGTGTGCTCTCTGTAGCAAAAGAGAGTGGGCGGCCTCTGCCAAAGAGCAGCGTTATCATACTGGGAAAGTTTCAGAGCCAGCCCTTCCTCTTGCCCAGACATATAGCTGGCATGCACTGGCATAAGGAGGAACACACCGGGATGTCAACAGAGTGACACACACACACACGCACACTCAATGTTGGAAACTGTTGTAACTCTTGTATTATTGGTAGATTGAAACTACCATATTCAATTCCACATGATATTAAAAAACTACTTTAATCTGAAAATTTTTTAGACCAGCTATTGTCTGTTTTCACCTGAGTTCACTCCTGAGAACTTTTTTTTTTCTTACTCTGTCCCCCAGGCTGGAGTGCACTGGCGCGATCTCGGCTCACTGCAACCTCCACCGCCTGGGTTCAAGCGATTCTCCTGCCTCAGCCTCCCGAGTAGCTGGGAGTACAGGTGCATGCCACCATACCTGGTTGATTTTTGTATTTTTAGTAGAGACGGGGTTTCACCACGTTAGCCAGGATGGTCTTGAACTCCTGACCTCGTGATCCTCCCACCTCAGCCTCCCAAAGTGCTGGGATTAAAGGCATGAGTCACCGTGCCCAGCTGAGAAAAAATTTTATTATGGCTTCTATAGTGTTATTTCTTACAAGTCTGATTTTCTTTTTTCAGGACTCTACCCCGTTTGAATTGCCTTTATGAAAAAAACTGCAAAATGCCGCCCCAAGGGAGAGAATAATATAACTTATTATATAAGATTGAGCAGAGATTAAATGAATACCTACCAAATACCAATGTCTTCACTGATGCTAAGCTTCTCCCTCTTGCAAAGATAATCAACAAATTCAATTGCAGTGGAACAGTGTGAGCCCTCCAATTTGCTGTGGCAGGAAATAACACATCTGGTGTCCTCAACCACCACTCTGATTTGTTCAGATGACAACTCAACAGGAAGGGCCTCTCAAGGTGCAGTCCTTTCATCTTTAAGAGGCGAGATTGTGTTTCTCATAAGATAATCTTGCTTTCTCTAATTTCTGCAGTAGGATGTTTTATGTGCTATGGAAAAAAAAAGTAATACAATCAGGAACATATCAAGGTCATATCAAGACATACCAAGGTCATTCATACAGGCCCTCTTACCTTCAGTGGACTGGAGATGGACCATCAGTAGGTGAACTCCTCAGAAAGTCTTCATGGACTCTATTCTGTTTCCTTTTGTGGGTCCTTAGGAAATAGAGAGTGCTAGAATAACTACATTCTAAACCTCATAGAATAGAGATTAGGGATAAAACAGAGAAGGAAAAGAAGGGAAGCAGAAAAAGACCAACGTACAATTGATATCTTAGCAACAAGCAGATCACACATGTCACTATTCAGTATCTACAGTTTTCTTTCTTTTCTTTCTTTCTTTTCTTTCTTTCTTTCTTTCTTTCTTTCTTTCTTTCTTTCTTTCTTTCTTTCTTTCTTTCTTTCTTTCTTTCTTTCTTTCTTTCTTCTTTCTCTTGCTTGCTTGCTTGCTTGCTTGCTTCTTTCTTTGTCTTCTTTCTGACAGGGTCTTACTCTATTACTCAGGCTGGAGTGCAGTGGCACAACTATGGCTTACTGCAGCCTCAACCTCTGGGCTCAAGTGAGTTCAAATGGTCCTCCCACTTCACCCTCCCAAATAGCTGCATTGCAGGCATGACTCACTATGCCTGGTCATTTTTTTGTTGTTGACCATGCGGTCAAGAAAGGCATTCTCCTTCTTGAAGACATCTTCCTTAGCAGCCTAGACAAACTGAAATTTTTTTCTGAGATGAAAGTTGTTTTTCTCAGGAGACACACCCCAACACACACACACTAGAGGCTGAAGGTGACTTTGCTTATGCCTTTATTGTATCCCCACAGGTCCCAGCCCCAAGGATGAAAGAGAGCAAATGAATATAGACATTTCCCCTTGGATAGAAAAAAAAGAGAAAAAAGGCTGAAAGTTTGTTCTAGTTTGAAAGAAAAAGAATTAACAGTAGGGGAAAGGAGGGGGTTTTGCTGGGATGTGGAGAACATGCAGGAGGTTGTTTATAAGGTGTTTCTTAAAAACGATCTTTCAACAAGCTGCTCATCTATTCTGTGTAACAACCCACTTCAAAACTTAACGGCATCAAACGAGCACGATTTATTAGTTTTCCCAGTTCTGTGGGTTTACTGGACAGGTCTTCTGTTGACCTCATGGGGCTCCCTGTCCAGCTGCATGCAGCAGGTGGGTTTGTGCAGCCGGCTGGGCCTCTGTCTCCTTTATCCTGAAGGAGGCTAGACCTCGCCTCTAAACATGGCAATGGCAGTGTCCCAAGAGAGTGAAAGTAACACCTGCAATGCAAGGTCCCTTAAAGACTAGCTCAGAGATTCACACAGTGACATTTCCGCCATATTCTATTGATCAAAGCCAGTCACAAGGGCAACCCATGTCCAAGGGATGGAAAAATAGATTCCATCTCTCAGTACATGCCGCTGTAAACTGACAGAGTGAAGAGAGGAGGGCACAGGGGAAGCATGATTCATCAGTGGCCATTATTGTGACAACATATCACATGAGGCAGTTGTTAGATATTAGAATGTTGGAGCCAAAAGGGACCCGGACAGGAACCCAGGACTCTTGACTTCCAATCCAAGCCTCTTCCCACCACGCCAGTTATTCCAAGCAATAATTAGCTCTCTCTCTACTGCCGGGAGATTCAAGCACATCATGCTGCTAGATGTGGCTTCCAGCATCAGCTCAGTCAAATGTGGAGAGCCACCTTCTGCCCTAAGCAAGCCTGGCTTCTTCCCACCCTTCCCCAAGCTTCCCATACCATTTTTATACATGCCGTAGACTCAAAACATTCTTCGTACATTTTAACAAGTTGGTGAGGAATTTCTACAGTGGAAACTCTTTTTCCTTTTGCAGCAAAATGGAATAACAGCAAACAACATCGGAGGAGGACGTGTCTGGGAGAGCAGCCATTTTAAAGAAGAGCACGTTAAGTCACAAACAGTCGCAGCTGATCTAGTTTGCAGTGTCGCCATACATGCCTAACTAAATATTGAAATCCCAGGAAAAACTCACTGTGCATCGTGTTCCAGAAACTAGCTTTGCAAACAGTCTTTTCAGATGTGTACATTTTGTGTATTTGAGGCATATAATACATATATTTTCCTCCATGCTCACCCAACCTTTACTCCTATATTTAATTCAGCTGCAATGCCATACAAGCATTTCTATAAAGTACTTAATTTCGGGTGAGGCAGAGCAAAGAGAAGCCCCCAGGCCCAGGCTTTCCCTCTAGGAGACTAGTTTACTATTGGGGGTGATTTTTTCTCCCCACCCCTACCCCACTTCTTCAGGGACATTTGTCAATGTCTGCAGCGCTTTTTATTGTCATGACTTGGAGGACAGGTACTACAGGCATCCAGTGGGTAGAGGTCAATGATGCTGCTAAACATCCTATAATGCACGGGACAGCCCCCAAAATGAGGAATGACCTAGCCCAAAATGTCACTAGAGCCTCTGTCGAGAAACTTGCTCTAGGAGCTTGCGATTATGACACTGGGGCTGGCCTGATTTATGTTCAATGAAAACGTTGTTGCAGATCTCTATTTAAATCATTGCTTGGGCTGGGTGCAGGGGCTCATGCCTGCAATCCCAACATTTTGGGAGGCCGGGGTGGGTGGATTCCCTGAGCTTAGGAGTTTGAGGTCAGCCTTGGCAATATGGTGAAACCCCATTTCTACAAAAAATACAAAAATTATCCAGGCATGGTGGTACATGCCTGTGGTCCCAGCTACTCAGGAGGCTGAGGTCAGAGGACAGCTTGAGTCCAGGAGGTTGATGTTGCAGTGAGCTGAGATTGTGCCACTGCACTCCAGCCTGAGTGACACAGCGAGATCCTGTCTCAAACAAACAAACAAACAAACAAACAACTGACTGTTTCCCTCTATTCAAGTGTATTTTAAACTCTAAAGAAGAAAAGGGACATGGGAATACATTTTTGGCAGGGGTTAAGTCATGAAATATACAGTTTAGAGAAGAGATTATTTTCCATAGTGATTAGGCATTCATCACAAAGGAGGGACAGCTGACTATGTTAAAATATAATTGCCAGGTAAATATTTTCTTGACTACAAAGTGATGTTTTAGGGTATTACTCAGAGAGGGAGGTGTTCCAATTAGCCGCTAATTTTTCATCATTTTTCCAGTTCTGATCTGGAGACAGATGCAGCTGTCACTGATGTAGAGCCAAGGTTTTCAGGACCCTTTCTTGTCACTAATAGGAAACTACCCTCTTCCCCGAAAGGGCTGAGACTGGCAGGTACAGTGAGCCCAGATAAGATTGGAACTTGTCAGTTTCTCACATATGTAGTTCTGAAATCAAAACCTCTCTCCCAGAAGTCTCTCAGTGATGGAGAGCCCAGCCAGGTGGTGGGTAGATAGTCTTCTTGTATTGCATGGACCAAGGGACTCAGGCTCAGGGAATTTACATAATTTGCCTAACAACACACAACTGGTAAGAATTGGAACCAGGCTCTGAAGTCCCATCTTCTCTCTTCTAGATTGGATTGCTTTCTTACTGACTTGGTATGCTGAAAAGGGCACTTGATTGGGAATCAAGCATAGCATCAAGTTTTGTTTTGTTTCCTTCCTTCCTTCCTTCCTTCCTTCCTTCCTTCCTTCCTTCCTTCCTTCTTTCCTTCCTTTCTGCCCGCCCGCCCGCCCTCCTTCCTTCCTTCCTTCCTTCCTTCCTTCCTTCCTTCCTTCCTTCCTTCCTTCCTTCCTTCCTTCCTTCCTTCTGCATTAACTATATCAGCCCTTAGTTTATTCTGGACAAGTAAGAAATAGTTTGTTGCATTTTTTCCCCCCAGATTCTAGTTATGATGCTAACTTTACATTCTTTTAAAAATGTTTTTGACATCAAGTTCTCTGTGGCTTTGGGCAAGTATTTTAACATCTCTAGACCTAAGTCTAGAGATGTTAAAGGAGGACCTAAGTCCTCTTCCGTAAATTGGGAGAGCAATAA
This sequence comes from Macaca fascicularis, assembly GCF_037993035.2. Classification (NCBI taxonomy): domain Eukaryota; kingdom Metazoa; phylum Chordata; class Mammalia; order Primates; family Cercopithecidae; genus Macaca; species Macaca fascicularis. The sequence goes on from NC_088386.1 coordinate 112,469,102, forward strand.
TGTCTGGTGTGTCCACAGCCCCTCACAATTTCCATATCTTGTTGGATCTGGACTTCCCTCACTAGGCTCCTAAGAATTCCAGTGTCTTCCATTCACAAGGAGCCATGAGGCCATTGGTGAGTGGATGGAGGGTGAGGGATCGCAGGTGCTGCTGCTCAACTCAGGTTCTCCCTGCCCCAAAGTAAAAGAGGCAGAGAACAGAGAGGGTGTGGTGTGAGTAAAGGCCATGCAGGATGGTGGGTAGATTGGGACTGTCATGGTAGCAACAGCAGCAGAGTCAAGCTAAAGAGAAGCTGGACAGAGCAGAGCCCTGAAGAGCATCTTCTTGCCTTTCCTTTGGTCTGTGTGAAGTGCCATTTACTCGTCCATCCATCCATCCATCCATCAAGCCTTCACCGAGTCCAAACTGTGCTCCAAGCACACAGTGGAGAGTTAAAGTTAACTAAGATAAGATGGATCCCTCCCCTCCTAAGGTGTCAGAGTGGGTAAGGGTACCAACAACCTGAGTTTGTCTTCCACGTCTGTCACTTCTTTGGGCAAACTCTTTTTTTTTTTTTTTTTTTTTGAGACAGAGTCTCGCTCTGTTGCCCAGGCTGGAGTGCAGTGGCCGGATCTCAGCTCACTGCAAGCTCCGCCTCCCGGGTTTACGCCATTCTCCTGCCTCAGCCTCCCGAGTAGCTGGGACTACAGGCGCCCGCCACCTCGCCCGGCTAGTTTTTTGTATTTTTAGTAGAGACGGGGTTTCACCGTGTTAGCCAGGATGATCTCGATCTCCTGACCTCGTGATCCGCCCATCTTGGCCTCCCAAAGTGCTGGGATTACAGGCTTGAGCCACCGCGCCCGGCCTGGGCAAACTCTTTAACCTCTCTGTGACTCAATTTCCCTCTGTGTAAAATTGGAATAATAGCAGTCCATATTAAAGGGATGCTCAGAGGATTAAGCAAACTAATTTAGGGAAAGCACTTAGCATAAGGCATGGCACAGAATCAGTATTCCATAAGCGTTAGCTATTGTGTTACTATTAAGTGATGAGGCAGATATGTCAATGATTCACTGTTAGCTGACCTGGAGCTCTGGTAGATGGAGCCCATTGAAGGAAGCTGGAACATTCAGGCAGGAAACAGGCACCAAAAAGGAAAGGAGAGAAGATGACCCAAAATGCCACCATAGCATGTGTGTCTTTTTTTTTTTTTTTTTTTTTTTTTGGCTTCTACTTGGGCAGAAAAATAAACATATAGAAAAATTCCCATGAGAGGAGAATTCAGATGCCATGAAAATGTAGAGGGTACTCACACAAAGCCAAGCAAGTCTACCTGTGACCTCCCTCCATCTTTCAAAGAAGCCTCTGAGATAGGTACTATCTACCACCTGTACTAGCTTTCTGGGGCTGCTGCAACAAATACCACAAACTGGGGCGGGCGGGGGAGCTTCAAACAACAGAGATGTATTTTCTTGCAGTTCTGAAGCCCAGAGGTCTGTAATCAGTATTGCTGGGCTGAAATCAAGGTGTGGGCAGGTGTATCTGTTTGTTAAGGTTACCATAACAAATAACCACAGACTGGGCAGCTTAAAAGATGGAAATTTATTTTCTCACATTTCCTGAGGCTAGAAGTCCAAGATCAAGGTGTTGGCGGGGCTTTTCTCCTGAGGCTTGTCTCCTGGGCTTGCAGGGGGCTCCTGCTCACTTCTTTGTCCTCACATGGTCTTTCCTTTGTGTATACACATCCCTGCTGTGTCTCTTTTCTTTTCTTTCCTTCCTTCTTTGTTTCTTTCTTTCTCTTTCTTCCTTTTTCTTTCTTTCTTTTCTTTTTCTTTCTTTCCTTTTTCTTTCATTCTCTTTTTTCTTTCTTTTCTTTCTTTCCTTCTCTTTCTTTCTCTTTCTTTCTTTCTTTCCTTTCTTGCTCTCTCTCTCCTTCCTTCCTTTTTTCTTTTCTTTCTTTTTTTTTTTTTCTTGAGATGGAGTCTTGCTCTGTCACCCAGGCTGAAGTGCAGTGGTACTATCTCAGCTCACTGCAACCTCTGCCTCCCAAGTTCAAGCGATTCTCCTGCCTCAGCCTCCAGTCCCTTCCTCTTCTTATAAGGACATTAGTCCTGTTGCAGCAGGGCCCCACCCTAACAGCCTCATTTTAACTCACACACTTCTTTAAAGACTTTATCTCCAAATATACCTACATTCTGAGGCACTGGGGGTTGGGACTTCAACATACTACTTTGGGGGTGGCAACACAATTCAGCCCATAACAGCAGGACCATGCTCCCTTGGGAGGCCCTGAGGGAAAATCAGTCCTGCTTCTTCCCTGACTGCTGGCATTCTTTGACTTGTGGCCACATCACTCCAATCTGTGTCTCAAGGGCCACTTTGACTCCCTCTTCTGTCTATGTCATCTCATTCTACCTCCCTCTTACAAGAACATTTGTGATGGCATTTGGGATCCACCGGGATAATCTTTTTATCTCAAGATCCTTAACTTAGTTATATCCACAGAGACTCTTTTTCCAAATAAGGTAACATTTGCACGTTCCAGAAATTTGGATTTGGATATCCTTTGGGGGGGCATTTTTCAGCCCCCAAAAGCTGAGTCTCTGCAGGATGAAAAACCTGCCCAATGTTATGGAGAGAACAGAGGCAGAGGCAGGTTTCCAAACACAGGGGATGGAGCTCAGTCCATGGTTCCTTCCAGTCCATCTATTAATAGCTGCACACCGTTGAAAGCAGGATGAGACACATACCCTGGCTAAGGAGGACGCCCTCACCCAGAGTTTTTCCTGCAGAGAAGGGGAGCACAGAAGCTCAGCAGAGACCGTGGGACCAGAGAATCATACTTGTGGTCAAGCAAGTTCCTAGAAGCAAGGAATGTGACATGAATCTCAGATCCAGAGAAATGGAATTTATCTTGGAGAATGACTCAGGTGCAAAGGGCCAGGGCTGCTGGAAGAGCACCGGGGTGGTGACTCTGGGCAGGCTGCAGCTGAGCTGGTGTTTACTGTCTTCAGAAATGAAGTGGTGGGCAGGGAAAAACTTGCTGTGTCTCAAGCACAGAGACACTGGGAGGTAACCAGGCTCAATGAGGGTGGCTGTCTGCACAGTGGTTTGGACCCTCGTGTGTGTGTGTGTGTGTGTGTGTGTGTGTGTGTGTGTGTGTGTGTGTCTGAGAGGGAGGGGGCAGGGCCAGGGCCAGGGCCAGGGATGCCAACCAGTGCTTTTCTGTTTGAGAAACATGCTTGCTACAAGCACAAGGAGCAGGTAGGGTGACCAACCCACTCCAGTTTGCCAGGGACTTTCCCTGTGTAAGCACTGAAACTTCCATGTCCCAGGAAGCCCCCTTTTCCTGGACAAACAGACACAGCTGGTCACTGTAGCTCCAGTACTCATTTGAATATAATGAATGCCTCAAGTCTGTTTCACATGACAAGGCCATGGCCACGGCTCTGTCACCAAGCTGAAGGGGAAGGGAAAGGCAATTTGTCTTTGCAAATTGCCCCAAAACAAGCAATATAAAAAATGATGTGGCTGGGCGCGGTGGCTTATATCTGTAATCCCAGCACTTTTGGGAGGCTGAGGTGGGCAGATCACTTGAGCTCAAGAGTTTGAGACCAGCCAGGCCAACATGGTGAAATCCCACCTCTATTAAAAATACAAAAAATCAGCCGGGCATGCGCCTGTAATCCCAGCTAGCTGGGGGACTGAGGCAGGAGAATCGCTTGAACCCAGAAGGTGAAGGTTGCAGTGAGCTGAGATTGTGCCACTGAACTCCAGCCTGGCCAACAGAGAGATTCTGTCTCAAAAAAAAAAAAAAAAGAAAAAAGACACATTCGTTTTGTATGAACTTGCCTGCCCTAACAGAAACTACAAGTAACAGTGGCTTAGATGTAGTAGAAGGTCATTGTTCTTCCACTTCACAGCTGGGGCTTACACAAGTCAGAGTCAGTGTGGCAGCACCATAAACAGGGTTGCCTCTGTCTGGTTGCTGCACCTTCTCTAGGGTGCTGCCCTGGTGTGCATGACCTACCACTTTCATGCTCCTTACCATCCTCCGCCCTTTCAGCTCTCCCTCTCCATGTAAACAGTTCCCTACATTACAGTTCCCCGATGTAAGTTTCTAGAGAGCTTACTGCTTTTCTAATTGGATGCTGACTGATACAACCTGTGACCTCAAAATGATAAGAGGTACAGAGAGAACACGGGCAGAGGAATGCCACAGACATACCTGTGGCAGACACATCTCAAAAAGTGAAACCAGATAGAGGAGAATGGGCATTGATGGCCAGGTCTGAGACAGGAGAAACGTCTTCGGGTTGTTGTTCATGAGTAGGTAGTTTGAGCTGTATGGAGCTGCAGAGTGGAGCTTGGGTGGAAGCTGATTCATGGGCTCCTGAGTAGAGGCTCCACAGATGGGAGTGGACTCGGGCAGCAGGCAGGGCTGAGCTGAGTGAGGAGGGAGGTCCTCAGCAGATTGGCTAGAGGAAGCAGGGGTGAAGCCAGGAAGGGTCAGCAAAGGCCAGGCAGTGGAGCGGTCAGAAGATCCCGCCTGGATGTTGGAAAGAGGAGGGGAGAGCAGCAGAGTCAGTAACGAGAGGTGAGAGACTCCTGGATGAAGAGGTAAGTCAGCACAGGGCACCAGTGAAAGTCCCAATTATGGGCTGATTTGTGTCCCCTCTGAAATTCATATGCTAAAGACTTAACCCCAGTACCTTAGAATGTCACTGTACTTAGAGACAAAAACCTTTAAAGAGGTGATTAAGTTAAAATGACGTCATTAAGGCAAGCCCTAATCCAATTAGACTGGTTTTTTAATAAGAAGAAGAAATGAGCAGCCTGGCCAACATGCTAAAACCCCGTGTCTACTAAAAATACAAAAGTTAGTTGGGTGTGGTGGTGTGCTCCTGTAATCCCAGTTACTCGGGAGGTTGAGGCAGGAGAATCGCTTGAACCCAGGAGGCAGAGGTTGCAGTGAGTTGAGACTGCACCATTGCACTCCAGCCTGGGTGACAGAGTGAGACTCTATCTCAGGAAAAAAAAAAAAAAAAAAAAAAGAGAGAAAATGGGGACATAGAAATGTACAGAGGGAAGAAGCTGTGAAGACACAGGAAGGAGATGGTATCTACAAGCCAAGGAGAGAGACCTCAGAAGACAACAACTCTATTGATACCTTGATCTTGGACTTTCAGCTTCCAGAACTGTAAAAATAAATTTCTGTTGTTTATAGAACAGTCTCCTGACCTCGGTCTGTGCTGTTTGTTACAGCAGCCCAAGCTGACTGATACAGTCCCTTACTTATCCGCATGTGTTGAGTTCTTCCCAGAACCTATTTCTGGGAACATTTTGCCTGATCAAAGTTTTTTTCTTCTTTCTCTTTATTTTCTTTTACATATTAAAATTTATTCTTTTAAAATAAAATTTAAATTTTATTTTCTTTTAAAAATGCATATAAAGATTATTAAATATAGATGTCCTTGGTATGCCGAATAAACCGTAAAACATTTTTCTCATTTGTTTCAAGTGTTTTTGATAAAATAATTAAACATTTCGAGGATAGTTAAAGTTTGACCACAACCCTCAGCCCTTTCCTCTTCTCTCTTTCTTCAGAGGCAGTCACTGTCAAGGAACTGATATGGATTCTTTCAATCCATGTGTCCATGAACAGCATTTGGTATTGGTTTGTGTGGGTTTTATTTTTTTGCATTCATGATACATATGTTGTGAACTTTGACTCTATCACTTCCAAACCTCATGTTTGGTACTTCCCAAAGTCTAGCAGGCGAATCATGGTACAAGAGATGTTAACTGGTACAGGACAGGCAAGGCATTAAAGAACACTGAATGGGTCAGGCGCGGTGGCTCATGCCTGTAATCCCAGCACTTTGAGAGACTGAGGTGGGAGGATCACTTGAGGCCAGGAGTTCAAGACCAGCCTAGGCAACAAAGGGAGACTACATCTCTACAAAACACACAAAAATTAGCCGGGTATGGTGGCATGTGCCTGTGGTCTCAACTACTTAGGAGGCTGTGGTGGGAGGATTGCTGGAGCCTAGGAGTTGGATGTTATAGTGAGCCATGATCACCCACTGCACTCCAGCCTAGGTGATGGAGTAAGACCCTGTCTCCAAACAAACAAACAGACAAAAAAACATTGATTTGAATAATGACATATGATTCCCTGCAGATTAAGTCTCGGGGGACTAAGTATTAAACACTTGCTAATTTCCTTCCTTAACAAAGAGGAAGTACAGACTCTAAGCTAGCCAAGTTATCTGGCTAGATTTTCACACCACTGTCATTTTCCATGTGTTTATTTATTTGTTTACTTATTTTTTGAGACAGAGTCTTGTTCTGTTGCCCAGGCTGGAGTGCAGTGGTGTGATCTTGGCTCACTGTAAACCCTACCTCCCAATTCAAGTAATTCTCATGCCTCAGCCTCCCGAGTCACTGAGGCGACAGGTACCTGCCATCACACCGGCTAATTTTTAGATGTTTAGTAGTTGGTCAGGTTTATCTTGATCTCTTGGCCTAACTTGACCCACCCATATTTCTTTTTCTTTTTTTGAGACAGAGTTTCGCTCTTGTTGCCCAGGCTGGAGTGCAATGGGACAATCTCAGCTCACCGCAACCTCTGCCTCCCAGGTTCAAGCGATTCTCCTGCCTCAGCTTCCCGAGTAGCTGGGATTACAGGCACGTGCCACCACACCTGGCTAATTTCATATTTTTAGTAGAGACCATGTTGGTCAGGTTGGTCTCGAACTCCCGACCTCAGGTGATCTGTCCACCTTGGCCTCCCAAAGTACTGGGATTACAGGCATGAGCCACTGCACCCGGCACTGCCTTGGTCTTTCAAAGTGCTGGGATTACAGGCGTGAGCCACTGTGCCTGGCCCATGCATTTATTTTTATGATTACTTTCTACTTAAGATGAATAATATTTGTCTTTCATTTTTGACGCTAGAATAAAGCTACCCTATAAATTTATTAAAGCGTAAAAATTAGCTAGTTTTAAGTTTAAAATATTAAGCCAATAATGGTACACATGGCAGGTGAATGCTGAAAATTAGTGAAGGGCATTCAAGAATATGATTTTGGGAAAAGCTGATACCTACATTTATTGAGTACTCTGACTGCCACTGGCACTGTAGAATTCTATATGCAATTTGTTGTAATCACACAACAACCCTGAAGAAGGGAGGATTAGTCCCCTTTGGCAAATTAGGAAACTGAGGCCCAGGGGGGTGATGTAAGTGGCTGAGCCCACGTTTGAACTCTCTGATCCGAGACTCCTGTGCCTAGGCTACGTGTAATGTCTGAAGTCTTGTCTGTAAGATGAGGCTTAAGGCACACCTGATCCAATGACTTCAAAGGGCTGCCTGGGGGGCGCATAAGGCAAGGATGCTGTCGTGCTTTGAAACATGTCAGAGTGGCTTCATGGCACATGCTAGTGCAGAAGGATCCGTGCTTGGGTTTGATGCTCTGCTTATTGCCTCCTTGAGAATCTTAGTACTTTTTCTTAAGCTGTGTTTGTATTTCAAGTCCGACGGGATAATGCACAGGAGGCTTGAAGCCTCGTCTCACCTGCGGTCCACCCCCGACTGTCTCCCTGGGATGGGTTCTCTACAGCCCACTCTGGCCTCCCTCTCCCCACCCCCAACTCCATAGTGGTGGCTCCCCTCTGCCCAGAGTGTTGATGGGCCACGTTCCACTATTAGTCATCCTGGCCTGGGTGCAGCCACAGACAGGCCTGGAGTTGGGCATGTTCCACAGTATCTCACATGTGGCGAGGTTATGTCCCTCCCCAGGGTTGCAATGCTGTGACTTTTGCATTGGACAACTGTGTATGTGCTTCTCATTCACCCTCATTCCAGGGACCGTGGTACCCAGGCATCAAGGTTGCAACTCCTAGGGAGATCGCCTGTCCTCTACAGGTTGAGGCAGTGGCTCACCCACAGGAAGGGGAGATCCACTTCCCCACGCCCTGCCAGGCTCCACTTCCCATTTTGCTTTTGGCTTCACAAATGATGTAGTCAGCCCTGAACACAGTACAAGTATGAGGAAGTGTGTCTGCGTGTGCACCGTGTGTGTCCATGTGGAAAAGCAAGAAGACAAAGGGAAAAGCTCAGGAGGAAGGAAAAGCCTTCTCTTCCCTCGGGACACCTCCAGGGCAGGGGAATCCACAGAGATATAGCAGAGCACACACGACAGATTCCCCAAACAGCAGCTCTCTTCTCCAATCTGGTAATTTGCTGTGGGCCTCTGTTTATGCATCAGCAAAATGAAGGGTCTGGGAATGGGATGGAAATGGGAATCTATGGATTCTCTCCCCAGAAAAATGGAGATGTTACATGCGACTTCAAACCATCACAGCTGCCCCACTGACGTGCCTGTGAAACTCAGTGGTGGGCCCCAAGGGCTCCAGGTTAGGAATCCTGGGACTGGAGGGCCTCTGACGTTCCTCCTGGCATCCAACCGGGCAGGAAGAAGCAAGCCACCTAAGAAGGCTGAGTGGGTGGGAGACGGGCTGAAGTGTAAAGGCACCATCTGAGACAGAAGAGAAAAGCTTAGTGAGACCCGTGAAAAGGGCAGAATAATGAAGATGGCAGAGTGTGAAGCCCGCTGGGAAACGAGGCAGTCAAAAGAAAGCAAATGAGGAAAGACAAAGAAAGTCCATCTCCATAGAGCAGAAAGTGACAGGTTAGCAAAGCTGGCTCATGAGATGTGCGCACCAACAGCCCCTGGGGACCTTACCTGAATTCCATGGCGGGAGTGACAGCTCTGCCAGCTTGCTCTCTGATGGGCCACTGGAAGATTTCTGGGGCCAGCTGGCCAAAGCTCTGGAGGGAAAGAGTGAGTGGACACCAGCTTCAAAGAAAGCCACTCCAGGGTCCTGGGGTAAAGTAGCGGCGAATAGAGATTTGAAGTGAGTGAAGAAACAAATGGCATGACAAAATGCTTAAATTCAAGAAAGGAAACCCAGTGTCTGGGGAAATGAGCAGGTAAATGACCCAGACAGTGGAGGCACCAGACACAACATGAGAAGGGCCAGACGGAAAATTGGGGGAATTTCTGATATTCACAGAGATGTGGTAAGTGGATGTTTTTGTTTGTGGGAGAAGACATGAAGGCTTGTGTTACACATTTTGTAATTTAATTGCATAATTTGTGCAAAATTTAAAACTCACACAAAACAGGACCAAATGTTATTCCTGGATACCTAGATTGAAAAAGAAGATTCCGCGAGGAGTGGACCAGGCTGAACACAGGAGTGGAATTATTTTTTCCAGAGCATAGGCCCCCGTGAGAGCCAGAACCACAGGTCGGGAAGAGTGTTTGGACTCAGCCCTGGGTTTAAATCTGTCCTCTGCCACCCTGAGCACTGTGATTGTAGTTATTTAAGTTATTTAAATTGCAGTTTCATTGTTCATCAAAAGGGGAAAGTAATATTTGTCATGCCTGTGCCACAGGGTGGTTTACAGGCTCTTATGGAAAAAATGTGTGTGTAATAGCTTTGTAAGCTGTAAATCACTTCAAATGTAAGACATTATTGCTTTGCTCATTTATTTGTTTATTACCAGTCCAAGTACTCCCATTATCCTAGCTAAACATAGTGTTTTCACAAAGTTAAACAAAGTTAAAGTACTGTAATAATTCAGTCCATTCTGTCCTTCATTTTATTACTGTTATCAGGGGAACATGGGCTGGAATGGGGCTTTATCCAGTCATTCTTTCGCTTTTTTTTTCCTTTTATTGGATCCATCATTCATTCAACACACAGTAACAGAGACCCTGCTGGGGGACAGACATCCCACAGCTCACTAGGGCAATGAAGGCACGTGGCATTGTCTTTCTTGGGGGAGCTTGTTGGCTAGTGAGGGTTTTACATCCCATCAACGGAAAGGAAGGAACTCCCCCCACCTCCATTCACACTGAAGCTCATCTAAGTTCTATTTTAATTTTTGCCAAGCCAAAGCAGATTGTCCTCTGTTTCTAGAAATTAATTTGACGTCTGCCTGGGCCTCTGCTAGCTTTCCTCATTTTAGTTTTCCTGAGACCCGTCAGTTTTCTGCGTGGTGTGTAAATTGGCTTTCGAGACTCACAGGCTTCAGGCTTATTCTCAGAAGTATAGGCTTCATCTTCAGTATGTCTAACCAAACAAATTCCTCACTCCTTACGGCTAAACTACTGAAGCCATCCTTGGAAAGACTACTTTTAATTTTTTGATTTGTCACAGCTACGGGATATGATATCCTCTCCTGAAGCTGTAAACTCCTTAAAGACAAAAGCCTTGTTTCTCCCAAATTGTCCAAGCCCCTAATTCCCACAGCTCAAAATACGTTGAAGTGCTGGCCATGGGGTCTGTCTTCTCTCTGGCGGAGCCCACACTCAGGAAGGATGCATTCACATTTCTCCTTAATCTGCTGCTTCCTTGGGGTGACTCCCCAAGCCAGAGCTGGGAACATGAAAAGCTGAGTCTCAGCCATGGTCATGCCCTCTGGAGGTCAATCACAGCCAGCTGGAGAAGTTCACCCAGGGGCTGTAGGAAGTACTGCCAAGAAGTGGAGGAGTGGAGCATCTGTCCGTGTGGGACGTGGGTACAATTCCAGGGGAGGGTGTCATGGGTTTCTTACGGCCACGTACTGTGGAGCACAGCAGAGATGATACTTAAAATGAGAGTTAGGTCTTGATGCCTTCTCTAAACTATTTGCTTAAAAAATAATAATTTCTTAGCAAGGCCCGGTGGCTCACTCCTGTAATCCCAGCACTTTGGGAGGCTGAGGCGGGCAGATCACTTGGGGTCAGGAGTTCAAGACTGGCTTGGCCAACATGGTGAAACCCTGTCTCTACCAAAAATACAAACATTAGCCGGGCGTGGTGGCACGTGCCTGTAGTCCCAGCTACTTGGGAGGCTGAGACAGGAGAGTCGCTTGAGCCTGGGAGGTGGAGGTTGCAGTGAGCCGAGATCACGCCACTGCACTCCAGCCTGGGCGACACAGTGAAGCTCTGTCTCAAATAAATACATAAATAAACAAACAAACTTTCTGGTAACATCTGCCATGCCAGCTCCACCCCAAAGCATATCTCATCCAACTAAGCCCCTCCCCACAGCTCCCTCCCATGGTTTTCCCCCCTTCTGTCTAATCCCTTCCATTGCTGACATCTCGAGGTTTCATTTTTTTTCTTTTTTTTCTAAGGGAAGACTCTCCTGCAGCCGGTTCCTTTCCCACGCATGCTCAGGCCCCTCTATCCTTCCACTTACCCCGAACACCTGTGCACCAGGAGCTGTTCTTCCCTGGAAAACTCCACCTCCCCGTCTCCGGAGACAGAAGGGCAGCCAGCTTATGGCTCCTCTGTGGTCCCAATTCTGTATTATTTTTCTGCTACCATCAACTAAATGCCTTTTCTAGGTGGTTGTTTCTTGTGGTAAAAATAAACATACCATAAAAATAAGTTGCAGTGGCCATTAACTTGGGTTAATGGCAAGCTCGCTCCACAGATATCACAGAGGCTATAGGCAGGAGACCAACAGAGTCTCAGTCCTGGTCGTGGATGACTGGTTCATAGAGACCAAATTGAATGGATACACCATTTCTGAGCGTGACTCTCACGATCCCACGTGGGCAATCACTCTACCCCATTCTCAAACCCTGCCCCAACCCCAGGCAAGTGACAAACCATCAGAGAGTGAGCGTCTACCCCTCATGATGTCTTACCAATGTGGGAAATGGTGAAAAGGGGCACATGGGCTTCTGGGGTTCAGTGAGCTCAGCAGATTGGCTTTCGAGACTCACAGGCTTCAGGCTTCTTCTCAGAAGTATAGTCTTCATCTTCAGTATGTCTAACTAAACAAATTCCTCACTCCTTAGGGCTAAACTACTGAAACCAAATATTTCCTCCACATGCTATTCTTCTGCGACATCCGTATCAATGACCCATCTATTGTTTGGATCCCTGAAAGCACCACAAAGGGATGTTTGTTGCAATTCAGGAGTGGGCTCTAGCTCACTCCCTATAATCTCCAACAACACCTCCCCTATGTGAGCCTGACCAATATGGTGAAACCCCAACGCTACTAAAAATACAAAAATTAGCTGGTGTGTGGTGGTGGGCACCTGTAATCCCAGCTACTTGGGAGGCTGAGGTAGGAGAATCGCTTGAACTCAGGAGGTGGAGGTTGTAGTGAGCTAAGATCATGCCACTGCACTCCAGCCTGGGCGACAGACCGAGACTCTGTCTCAAAAGAAAAAAAAAAAAAGTCATATACTTGTCCTCCTGCAATTAGCCTCTGGCAGATGGAATACTGAAGAGCTTCTCCCATCAGAGGTGGCTGGAACACGGTTGTGAGGGTGTTATCTTTGGAGCCTCCTCCCTCTTCCATCCTTGGGCATCACCCCAGGCTCCCACTCTAGGTTTACTCTAGCAGAGCCTGGTCTCAGCCTATTGTTTATGACATCCCTTTGGGGATTTTTGGGAAGGGTGAAAACCAAATTATCTTTTAAAAAAACTTTATTTTTATTTTTATTTTTTGAGGCAGAGTCTCACTCTGTTGCCCAGGCTAGAGTGCAGTGGTGCAATCTCGGTTCACTGCAGCCTCTGCATCCCAGGTTCAAGCAATTCTTGTTCCTCAGCCTCCTGAGTATCTGGGATTACAGGCGCCCACCACAATGCCTGGCTAATTTTTAAATGTTTTTAGTAGAGATGGGGTTTCACCATGTTGGCCAGGCTGGTCTCGAACTCCTGGCCTCAAGTGATTCACCCACCTCGGCCTCTCAGAATGCTGGCATTACAGGTGTGAGCCACCGTGTCTGGCCCCAAATTATCTTTTGATAGATATACCCCAAGACCCCAAGAGGGAAAGAAATTTGCCCAAGGCCACCGTGCTAATAAGTGGCAGAGTCAAGACTGGAATTCCCCTCTCTTATATCCCAATCCAGGGGGCTTTTTCACAGACCTGGGTGAAAATTCAACTTCACCCTGTTCGGGAGGAAACAGGAGTCTTCGCATTATCTAGGCAAAGACTACAGCTTTGGAGGCAGCTGGGCCTGTCACTTACTAACTCTTTGACCTTGGGGTAATAATTTAATGTTTTAAATCCCAGTTTTCTCATGCATAAAAGTGGGCCTAACAGCATCTATCTCAAAGAGTTATTGTGAGAATTAGATGGCATATAGAATTTTACATTGGGAGGAGATATGGCATTGTGTTGAGAAGACAGGCTTGCATTTGAACCTTGGCTTTGTAATTTCTTGGTGGTATAACCTGGGGAAGTTATTTGACTTCTGAGAGCAAGTTTCCTTGTAGGTAAAATGAGGATAATAATAACTATACTTCATGTATAGGAATAAAGGAGATAATGTGTATCCAGTGCTCAGAAAGGTGCCTGGCACACGGGGAACCTTCTGCTCTTATGGATGATCACACTATGTCCGGCGCATGGCAGACTTCCAGAGAATGTTAGTTTCCGCTTTCCTTTGCAGGCAAATACTATAAACAGGATAATGGGAAACACATTTTAACAACGAGAGACAGAGACACAGAGAGAGAAATGTTTTCTGGGACTTTAGGGCAACTTAGGCAACCACTGTTCCTAATTACCAGCCCTGTCGTGTTATTCGTGTTTGTGCTTCTCTCCTGCACTAACCTACGAGCACCCCCAGAGTGGAGTCATGGCTATTTATCTTTGCTTTCCCAGCAAGCAAAACAGTATCATATATGTAGTGGGCGATCAAAAATGTTTGCCAAATCATTGTCATAATTGGCTTTTTAGGAAAAGTAATGGAAGCATGACATGAAAAAGGAAATGCAAAGTAACATGAATATGTACTTGGTGGAATATAAATATAAAATAGTAACATCCTAGAGAGCTTTCTGTTTGTCAGGGACTGGGACAACTATTTATGGTTGATGTGTTCAGTCCTGGCCCCAAATCCTACAAGGTGTGTACTATTATTATCCCCATTATATGAATGAAGAAATTGGGGCACAGAGAGGTTAAGAAGCTTGTTAGAGGTTATATAACTAGTGAGCAGTAGACTGGATTGGAATCCAGGTGGCTTGGCTGCAGAGCCTGGTCTTCTAACCAGTATTCCGTACTCCCCTCCTTCTTGCGATTAAGCACTAGATTAGCCTCGGGCAGTTGTGAGGGTTAAATGAATGTAAACCACAGTGCCCATCACATAATAGATACCCAGTAACCATTAGCTCCTTACCAAAAAAGTCCCACCTACCCACATAGCTCAGGCCACCAGAGATCTGGCAAGCTTGTAAGGCCAGAGGGATTAATTCTGCACAAGTGTTTGCAATAGTAACAGGGATTCCTTTAAAAAGCAGTTTTGCTGACTAATTGATTAACTGAACTCCCCTTGCACCTTCTACTTCCGTCTCTGCGCCTGTAATCCACACCATCTGGCAGTACGGTTCTTTGTGTGGATATCTGTCTCCCCAACAGGACAGAAGAGATCTGATCATGTCTCATTAATTTTTCCATTTCCTGCCGTGCCTAGGACAGTGCTTGGCACAAAATAAGCGTTCCATAAATAGTTGTGGAATTTTTGAGCTAAATTAAAACTTCACAGTGGAAAAACAGAAATGAAATAGTCCGTGAAAAGGCAGAAAGTAATCTGTAGCATCACAGTGCCAATGATTTATAAGATTTGATGCCTCCTTTTCATCAGGCAAATAATATATGTCCATGGTAGGAAAATGAGAAAATACAGATAAGCAAAGAAGAAAATGTCAAAATTGCCAATGATTCCATTGTTAATACCTTAGTTTATTTCTTTCTAGTTCTCTTTAATGATAGGCAAACTCTGACAGGCTCGGGGTTCAAAGAACGATTCCCTTATAGGCAAATGCTTTTTCTTTTTAGAATAACTTTATGGAGGTGGACTTATATACCATTATGTTCACCCTTAAGGAGTATCCAGTTTGATGACTTTTATTATTTACTTATGTATTTATTTTTGAGATAGCGTCTCACTCTGTCGCCCAGGCTGGAGTGCAGTGATGCAATCATAGCTCACTGCAGCATCAGACTCCTGGACTCAAGTGATCCTTCCATCTCAGCCTCCTGAGTAGCTGGGACTATAGGCTCATACCTCCATGCCTGGCTGATTTAAAAAATTTTTTTTGGTAGACAGCATCTCACTATGTTGCCAAGGCTGGTCTCAAACTCCTGGCCTCAAGTGACTCCAAAGTGCTGGGGCTGGCTGGGCGCCATGGCTCACGCCTGTAATTCCAGGGCTTTGGGAAGCCAAGGCGGGCGGATCATGAGGTCAGGAGTTTGAGACCATCCTGGCCAACATGACAAAACCCTGCCTCTACTAAAAATACAAAAATTAGCTGGGGGTGGTGGCACATGCCTCCAGTCCCAGCTACTCAGGAGGCTGAGGAAGGACAATGGCTTGCCCTGGGAGGTGGAGCTTGCAGTGAGCCGAGATCATGCCACTGCACTCTAGCCTGAGCAACAGAATGAGACTCCATTTCAAACAAACAAACAAAAACCAAAGTGCTAGGACTACAGATGTGAGCCCCTGTGCCTGGCTGACTTTTCGTGTAATAAATTGATACATTTGTGCAACCATCAACACGATTTAATTTTCAAATATTTCCATGCCTCCTAATGGGAAAATTTTAAAATTTAAGCATTTTAGATAAGCTTAATAGAAGAGCGCCCTGTAAGCTGAAACTATCTTTCCGCAGATTCATACCTGACTTTCCCAGGAAGGTGGAGCACTGCGTGCCAAGACTGGGAGCCAGGAAACCTGGGCGGCTGCGTGTTCTGAACTTCTCCGTGTCCATAGAAAGTGGCTTTACTTCTCTTCGTACATCTTCCTGGGTCCCCATTAGGGAGCCAGAACTTCCCATGTCCTGACTTATCAGGTAATTTTAATTTTTGCATTACATATTCTTTTCTCTCTACTCTTTTTTTTTTTTTTTCCTTTCTCCACTTTCCTCTCCCATCCCCCATGGCTGAGACAGGTTGCAGCAGCTCATCCATTGGGCATCTTTGGGCATCTGTGGGCATGTTGTCACTGAGACACCAGCTCCATTTTCTTCCACTCTGATCTTCCTCGATTCTGGTCTCTACCCTGCAATCAGAAGGAGCCTGGTCCAAACCTAATCAGAGCCTGTCACTCCCCTGCTCAAAGCCCTCCCATGGCTTCCCACCCCACCTAGCATAAAATGCAGACTCGTTGGCATGACCTTCAAGATACCTGCCCAGTTCTCCAACCTCATCTGCTAGCACTCTCTTCTCTGTTCACTTTCCCTGTCACGCTGGTCTACTTGCAGGTCCTAGAACACGCCACACTTGTTTTCACTCACGGTCTTTGCGCTTGCTGCTCTCCCTCATTTCCTTACTTTCTCATTTCACTGGTCTCTGCTCAAATGTCAGCTCCTTGGTGGAGGCCTTCCTTGGCTACTGATGGAGTGCAGGACATGCTACCCTTGCAGGAAATGCGGGGTAGCTACAAATGCTACATCTTGTACACCTACACCCCCGTGCTACAAATGCAGAACCTTGGAGGTCACTCTCTGACCTTCTACCCGCCCCCCTCCTTTTTTTTTTTTTTTTTTCTGAGATGGAGTCTCACTCTGTCACCCAGGCTGGAGTGCAGTGGTGCGATCTCGGCTCACTGCAACCTCCACTCCCAGGTTCAAGTGATTATCCTGCCTCAGCCTTCCGAGTAGCTGGGACTACAGGCGCCCGCGACCATGCCTGGCTAATTTTTGTATTTTCAGTAGAGATGGGGTTTCATCATGTTGGCCAGGCTGGTCTTGAACTCCTGACCTCATGATCTGCCCGCCTTGGCCTCACAAAGTGTTGGGATTATAGGCATGAGCCACCGTGACCAGCTTCTCCCACCTTTCTGCGTGAGAACTGGCCATTAAAATAATTCCCTGACGTACCTCCCCTGAAAGTAGGTCATAAGACCCTCATGTGATAGGTGTCCTGCCCTATACCCAGAGAAAAGGAATGAAGACAGAGAGATGCCAAGAAGAATCTGAACAAACAGGCCTTGCTAAGTCTCCCCCACTTTCTCATCATTAGACCACACCATCTTTGTCCAATCATAATTTACATAACTGTTCATTCTTCATCAAACGTAAGCATAAAAATATAGAGTTTTTTATGTCTTTGGGTCTTCACTTCTGAAGACTCCTGTGTCACATAAATTTATATTAAATTGGTACAGTTTTCCCCTTGTTAATTGTTCTTCTGTTATAGGGGAGTCAGCCATGAACCTTGCAGAGGGTGAGGAAAAGCTCTTACTTTTCCTCCTCACACTACTCTGTCTTAGCATGGCCTAGTCCTCCTCCACCATCACTCCCTACCCATTTGCCTTGCTTGCTATGTTCCTTTTTGTAGCAGGATCTGCAGTTGTATCATAAGCTTAACATTCATTGAATGTTAACACACAATTTGCTTTGACTCATGAAGATACACGCATTAAAAATCGTGACCCAGCTGGGTGAGGTGGCTCATGCCCGTAATCCTAGTACTTTGGGAGGCTGATGTGGGTGGATCACCTGAGGTCAAGAGTTCGAGACCAGCTTGGCTAACATGGTGAGCCCTCGTCTCTACCAAAAATACAAAAATTAGCCGGGCATGGTGGTGGGTGCCTGTAATCCCATCCCAGGTACTCAGGAGGTAGAGGCAGGAGAATTGCTTGAACCCAGGAGGCAGAGGTTGCAGTGAGCCAAGATCACGCTATTGCACTCCAGCCTGGGCAACAGAGCAAAAAAACTCCATCTCAAAAAGAAAAAAAAAGCATGACCTGAAGGATCTGAATATGTAACAGTGCTGTACTTAGAATGTTTGTGTCAATGTTCATGTCCCTTCCAACACTCATGTTGAAACTTCATCCCCAACGCAACAGTATTAAGAGGTGAGGCCTTCTGGAGATGGTTAGGCCCTGAGGGCTCTGACATTTGTATCTTGTAAAAGGGCTTGAGGGGGCAAGTTTGTCCCTTTCACCATGCAAGGACCTCGCGTTTGTCCCCTTGGAGGATGCAGCAACAAGGTACCATCTTGGAAGCACAAACTTGGCCCTCACCAGGCACTGAATCTGCCAGCGCCTTGATCTTGGACTTCCCAGCTTCCAGAACTGCAGGAAATACATTTCTATTCTGTAAAAGTTACCCATCCTCAGATATTTTGTTAAAGTAGCACAAATGGACTAAGACAGATATAGGGTGTAAGAAGAAGGCTTGCGCAGGGGAGGTAGTTTCTGGGGTCTGCCTGCCTGGCTTCAGATCCACCACATAATAGCTATTTCCATCTAAAATAAGGTGCTATTTACAGTGCCTACTTCATTCATCATCATCACCATCATCACTCTGTCAAAATAGGGGCCCAGAATCTCAACGATGCCTTACGACAAGTGGCTTTGGCAGCATGTAAGGAATAACATGGCGGTGGTGTTGGTATTCCTATAGTATAGGGCAGTGGTTCTGAAAGTATGTTTCCTAGGTCAGCTCCATCAGAAGCTGAGGCTCCATCAAGCAGAAACTCTGGGTGGGCCCAGCAATCTGGTTTTGTTCGTTTGTCTGTCTGTTTTTAGACAAAGTTTCACTGTCACCCAGGCTGGAGTGCAATGGTGAGATCTTGGCTCACCGCAACCTCTACCTCCTGGGTTCAAGCGATTCTCCTGTCTCAGCCTCTCAAATAGCTGGAATAACAGGCATGTGCCATCATGCCCGGCTAATTTTGTATTTTGAGTAGAGACGGGGTTTCACCTTGTTGGCCAGGCTAGTCACGAACTCCTGACCTCAAGTGATCCATCTGCCTCGGCCTCCCAAAGTGCTGGGATTACAGACATGAGCCATGGTGCCCGGCTACCAGCAATCTGTTTTAACAAGCCGTTTTGGCTGATTCTGATGCACACTCATGTTTGAGAACCACTTGGATAAGGCAGAAAACTGGTACCTACAGGTCAAGTCAGACTCACAGACATTTTTGCTTGCCCTGCATGATGGTTGGACATTTTGAAATTACGTGTCCACATTTACAATTTTGGAGATTTCACATAAAAACACAGATTTTTCAGCTTCTTTGTCTGGAATGGAGTAGTAGCTGCCCCTTGAGACACAGCAAGGATTCTCCAGTTTGCCATATCCCTGCTACGGCCTGTTGTTACACCTAGCAAGGTTTACTTGTTCCCTTTACCTGTCTGCCCCCTGCACCTGTTACAGAACTCTTTATCATCAAGGTCAACGCCATTCCATAGAAGCCCTTCTTTGCACAGATGAGGAAGAAGAATCCCCACTAGGGAGGTGGCTTGCTTGCCCGTCATGGCCAATTCCAGACAGAACCCAAAGCCAAGTGACTCCCAGATCTGCTTTCTTGAGGGAACTGAGGCCAAGATGGGCCGAGGCATTAGAGCTTCTCAGGGACCCAGTCCTGCCAACCCTGCCCAGGACTTCAGTGTGAAGCCACTGAGATACTTTCAAGGATAAGACTCTGGAGGATGCAGAAAATGTCCCTTTTGTCTTGGAGTTTGGGTGTGAGGAGAGGGCCGGTGAGCTGGTGGAGCGGTCTGTTCATTTTCTCAGCTCTCAACCTGACAGAAGGGCAGAGGAGGTGCTGTGTACCGAGGGTCCTGGCTGTCTGCAAGGCCCCGCCCAGACACTGGGCTTTCTCCTGCAAAGCAAACATCCCCCAGACACTGCCCAGACACTGCCAGGGCAGAAGCTGCAAAGTATGAAGCCAAGGGGTCCCCTGGCTACAGTGATGGTGGCCACAGCTAGGTTGGCTTAATCCTGAGCAAGCCATTCCTGATTTTGTGAGGTTCCAGAGAGTTCCCTCAGTGAGGAGAAGGAGGGCCTGGCAGGGTGAGACGGCCCTCCAGGAAAACCTCTTCCGCAGACTGAGCCGGTGGTGTTGCTGGGCTGAGCCCCTGCCTGCCCGAGACATCACTTCCAGCCTTTCCCAGCCTTTCCTTCACCTGCACCCAGGCCGCTTCTCTTCCCCAGCTGGCTCCTGAAGAACATTCCTTGCCTCCTGTTTCGGGGACTCCTCTCCAGGTAGTCTTTCAGTTCTTTCTCTCCTCTTCATCCTCCCTCCAGCTTAATCCCTCTCTCCCCTCAGGAACGTCTTTCCCTCACAATTGACCCCAGGCCTCTGATTTTGCTTTGTACCTAACCCGGAGCATGCTCTGATGATAAAATGCCAAACCGCATCCCTTGGCCGCCGGCTCTTTTCCTGCCAGCCCCAGCCACCACCAGCATCTGTGGCAGCTTCCGGGCTCCCACCTTGTCTGGCACCCAAAGCACCTTTCTGGCACCCTACAGTGGGAGGGTTGGGGAGGAGAAGCTGGGCTTCCAGGGAGAGAAAGGCCGAGCAGTTCTGATTCTCAGAGGCAGGGAGGGTGAAGGAAGGGGTGAATACAGTGCGAGGAAGGGGAGGAGAGGAAGGGGAGGGGAGGAGGAGGAGGTGGAGGAGGGGGAAGTGGTGTTTGCTTGAAGGTCAGAGGGGAACTGGAGTGTTGAAAAGCATGAAGGGCAGAATTATGGGGAATGGTGATTTAACCTAAAGCAGTGGTTTCAAATTTCTTGGACTATGACACCTGGTAAGAAACACATTTTACATCACAACCCAGCAAACTACACTATGTGTGTGCACACATGTGTACACACATACACCATACATCCTGAAAAATCAAGTTTCACATGAAGATACTTACGCTTACTACATGTGATACACTAATATTTCTATTATATTCTTTTTTCCATATGCTTATCTTTTGTACATAATTATAATAAGTAGTCATTAAACACGAATACGATTATACCTATTAAAGTGATTTCATAATCCACTAATGATTCATAAACCACAGATTGAAAAACGATAAATATAGGCAGTGAGAGTGAATTTATTATTGGCTTCTAAATCTATGAAGGGTGATTAATAAATAATGATATTTATAAATAATGAAAGCAAACAGACATAGTTCTCAGCAGTTTTACATGCATGATTTTATTCGGTCTTATAAATCTATTAGGTACTATTATTATTCCCATTTTACAAATGAAGGAACACACACGCCGGAGAGTTCATATAACTTTGCTCAAGATGGTAAGTGGCAGAACCAGGATTCAACCCTCCCAGCCTGATGCAACAGCCACGGTCCAATATTCGGACATTCCTGCTGTTAAAGAAAGACATTATTCAATGATATTTGCTAAACCAGAGTAAGGAAGACTTTACTCAGGACTATCCCTATACGTTTAGGGACCACTGCAATAAGGTCTCACAGCAGGGACGAGAGACCAGGCTCACCTGGGCAAGTGGGGATTTGTAGCTAAGGAGCAGGGTGGGGGTCAGTGGATGGAAAATTACTGAGACTAAACATTAGGGGTAAGGGGGATTCTGGCCAAACAGAGCTAACAGGATTCTTGCTGAAGACAGGCCAGGGTGATCAGACAGCACCTGGGGGATGGTGGAGGATGAGGAACCTGATCAGCTAGAAACAGTGTCCAGATCACAAGGATCGGGGACCTTCTTGCTAAACTGATTTAGCAGGGCTCTTTGCTAAAACTGGATTTTACAAGAAAGAGTCTCCGAGGAGATTCAGAAGTTGAACTGAAGTTTGTCGCAGCAAAGAATCTTTGTCACTGCACAAGGTGACCCGTACACGTTCATTGAGTCATTCATTCAGAGCTTTGAGCTTGGTGCTCCAGAGTGACAAATGACTGATTGTAGCTCCTGCCACTTGGAGAGCTGTCAGCAGTAAGAGGGAAGCAGATTTGGAACACAGAAGTGCTGACATCACAGAACGTGAGGAATCACAGAGCAGGCGCAGAGATCATCAAAGCCACCCCTCACTTCACAGATGGGAAACTGAGGCCCCAGGACCCGCAGAGCTAGAGGCCAAGCCTGGCGTGAACCCAAGAGCTCGAGACAACCAAATCTGTTCTCTTCCCTCCAAGGGCCTCCCTGCAGGGTTATGAGAAGCCAAGAGAGTAAAGAGATATTTGTAGTTGCCATCTGGAGATTCTTGTGGGCAACATCATGAGTTCCTGGAAAGAGAGGTGAGCAAATGCCCAGTTCTGCTCTGCTGTTCCCCAGCACCTGGCCTCATGCCAGGCACTCGCTACCTTCTCTGAGCATCACTTCTACTGTCCATTTTCTCCTGGTCGTGTGCACCCTCCTCATTGCTCTGTTAGACTCTTCTTGAATTTACCATTTACATCTTATATTTTAGTTAATTCTCATTGCATTTGATATCTTCCCAACAGAGTAGATTCATAAGTACCTTGAGAATGTGGAATGTGTCTGCCTTCTATACTACCATCTACTCAATTGCCGAGGACCATGCCTATCTCATAAGCAGATGCTGAATAAATAAATGAATGAATGAATGGGCATTGGGGAACCATATCCCAAACTTCCCAACTGAAGCACTTCTCCTGGATTCTTAGTGGGGAGCTTTGTGCACAGAAGCTGCTCCACACATGCATTCATGTCTGCGTCCTTGGCAGCAAGCAGTAACTACTTATCCGCGGATCAGGGTAGCGAGAGCAAGAACCTCAGGGATAACACCACTGAACCTGCAGCTTCATTTCAGCCTGCACAGAAAATACAACTGCGGCTATTGGGCCAGGCAGGTCCAGCCTTCCTGGGTCATTTAAAATGACTGCATGCTTGCTCTTCAGTCCTTTCCTTGCACCTGCATTTCTGAGGTGCCTTTGCCCTCTGGCTTCCAGGTAGCCGTGGCTGATTGGAGGAACTGGTAGATCACTGGAGGGCCACCAGAAGGAGGGGAGAAGCTCGCCATTCTTCCTCCTCCGGTCCCTCCACTTCCTGCCTTGTTGGGCAGCAGCTGTGTCTCCTTTGTGGACCCAGCTCCCTTGGGGGCAGCCCCCACCATTATTCTAGTGCTTGCTAGAATGTACAGTGGCTAAATTTTTAAAATAAAATACAGGCCACCAGTTAAATGTGAATTGCGGATAAACTGGATACTTTTTTTTTTTTTTTTTGGAGATGGAGTCTCACTCTGTCGCCCAGGCTGGAGTGCAGTAGAGTGATCTCGGCTCACTGCAACCTCTGCTTCCCAGGTTCAAGAGATTCTCCTGTCTTAGCCTCCCTAGCAGCTGGGACAACAGGAATGTGCCATCATACCTGGCTAATTTTTTTGTATTTTTAGTAGAGACAGTGTTTCACGATGTTGGCCAGGCTGGTCTCGAACTCCTGACCTCAGGCGATCCACCCGTCTGTCTCTGCCTCCCAAAGTGTTGGGATTATAGGCGGGAGCCACCACGCCCGGCCCAACCAGATACATTTTTATATTACATTTTTTATTATGATAAAGTACACATAACATAAATCTTACCATTTTAACCTTTTTAAATTATACAATTCTGTGGCATTTAATGCATTCTATACTGGCTTTTAAAATACTAGCAATTATTTGTTATTTATTTGAAATTCAGATTTAACCGGTGTCCTGTATTTTATACGGTGACTGTTGCTCCCGGGCTCTGAAAAAGCACCTCTTCTTGTCACCCCTCCAGTCCAAGGAAGTTTTTCTAGTACTTCTGTAACCAATTCCCTCCATTAAAGTCTCTGAATAAGACTTAGCGAGCAAACTCCCTCCCTCCTGCTTCCCTGGCTGGACCCTGACTGTACAAACAACAAGAAGTACCCACCCTCCAATCACCAAGAGCCCAGATATCACAATAAGGTCCTGGAGTAAGCTCCCATGTGCTTCCATCCCGCCCAGCCTGCTCCATCATCAACCCCCTTCCTCAGCAGCTCTCAATCCTCCCCTACTCCAGAAAGCAGGCCAGGTGTTTCTGTAATTCTCAGGTGCACCCCCACCCCCTGCCTGGGGCGATTGGTTCCATGTGTTTGTCTGTGGGGCCACCCAGCCCCCTCCTGGCCCCCCTACCCGCCTTCCGCCCACCTGCCTTCCTTCCTCACAGCTCCGCTCTCGCCTCGCTGAGCCCTTCCTGTCGCACGTCTGACACGTCCCCTGCGTCTGCAGGCTCTCCTGCTCCCTCCCTGCCCCCTTTCAGACAAGACAAAGGAAAGAAAAGGGTGGCTCTTGTTGCATTCACTACTTTTATTAATGAATGCAAGAACAAAAACAGCTGGCCCTGCAAACGTCCTGCTGAACTGGGGTGCTGTAAAAGGAGATGGAATCCTAGCATTTTGGTTTTGAAAGGGACTTGAGGGGCTAATTAATCTCATTCTTGTACAATACGGGGTGCCTCTCCCAAAATCACAAAAACCAGAAACACGGCGCGAGAGTCATGAACCCATGGAGGTGAACAGTTCAGCCGCTGGAATATAGACAAGAGGTTCCCAAAAGTACTTTACATCCTGAGAGCCTGAGTGTGTAGTGAGATGGACTGGCACAGCGCTACCCCGGGTGCATGTGGCTTGTGCTGCCGGGGTACTGTGTTGCTGCACCACAATGTGATAAGGATAGAGACAGAGAACATTCAGAAACTTCGGGAATAATTTGACATTGCTGCACCTTCCAATGCCTAATTGTTTTGCTAGTCATTCACTTTATGATTGTATTTTACAAAAGTGTCAGTCTGTGATGAACTAGGGTGCAAAAACGGGTTCTTTGACAGAGGTGATTTGAAAGGCACTCTTTCGGAGCAGCACTCAGGAGTTGAGTACAGTTTTGGAAAGAGGATAAATGTCTGGAGGCAAGGGACTTAACCTCTATGGATCTGAGTTTCTCCTCTGTAATATGGGGACAATCTTGACTCCTACCTCATGGGACTGTTGCAAGAATTCTACAAGTTCATGACATAAGCACCATGGGGCACCAGACACACAGGAGGGGGCGTGTGTGATTATTTGTAGATGCTTCTTGACTTGAGTTGACCAAACCAAGATCATTGTCCACTGACTTTCTGGGAATCTCTGAGGACACAGCTTCTATTCCCACTCTTTGTGGGCTGTTATAATAATTACTGATCTTAAAGTTTGCTTCTTTCCATGGTGACATTTCCATCCTCTTCTCTGTCTTGACTCACGGGACCTACAGGGTGAAACCTGGAATCTCTGCATTGGACCCGAGCACTAGGTCCACCCTGGGGCCAGGTTGGAGTTGATGAGGGAAGCCAAGGGCAGTTATGGGGGTCTGAAGAGAAGGTATTAAGCCATGAGAGGGAAGGGCCACAAAACCAGAGTCACAAAATAGGCACTAAAATGGGGACTCCACAAGGGCAGCAGAAGGCAGACCATGAGAGAGAAATGTGGGACAGTGGGGTGTCATTATGTTACTGGTAAAGGAGTCCCAGTCCAGACCTCAAGAGAGGGTTCTTGGATTTCATGCAAGAAAGAATTCAGGGTGAGTTCACAGAGTAAAATGAAAGCAAGTGTATTCTAGAGAGGTAAAGAAACAAAGGAATGGCTACTCCATAGGCAGAGTAGCCCCAAGGGCTGCTGGTTGGCTATTTTTATGATTATTTATTGATCATATGCTAAACAAAGGGTGGATTGTTCATGAGTTTTCTGGGAAAACAGGGCAATTCCTGAAACTGAGGATTCCTCCCCTTTTTAGACCAAATAGAGTAACTTCCACATATAATGAGCAGTGAGGACAACCAGAGGTCACTTTCCTTGCCATCTTGGATTCGGTGGGTTACGGCTGGCTTCTTTACTGCATCCTGTTTTATCAGCGGGGTCTTTATGACCTGTATCTTGACAGGAGTCCTGTCAACCTCCTGTCTCATCCTGTGACTAAGAATGCCTAACCTCCTGGGAATGCAGCTCAGTAGGTCTCAACCTTATTTTACCCAGCCCCTACTCAAGATGGAGTCACTCTGGTTCGAACGCCTCTGACAACTGCAGCAAGCTGTTGGCTAATTCATAGCATCTTTAAAAAAAAAAAAAAATTATGTTTATTTATTTATTCTTTTGATGGAATCTTGCTCTGTCACCCAGGCTGGAGTGCAGTGGTGCAATTTTGGCTCACTGCAACCTCCACCTCCCGGGTTCAAACGATTCTCCTGCCTCAGCCTCCCGAGTAGCTGGGATTATAGGCATGTGCCACCACACCCTGCTAAGTTTTGTATTTTTAGTAGAGATGGGGTTTTGCCATGTTGGCCAGGCTGGTTTCAAACTCCTGACCTTAGGTCATCTGCCTGCCTTGGCCTCCCAAAGTGCTAGTATTACAGGCTTCAGCCACCACACCTGGGCTATCGCATCCTTTAAAGTGTAGGACATGCTCCTTCCTGATATGCATCTGGAAAGCTAAAGATATTCTCTGATGTCTGATAACCACTACTCATACCTTAACACATCTCGCTTACTCTAGGAGAGAACGTTGTTGCAGACCCTGTCATGTGGTGGACAGGAGACAACACCACACTTTGTCAGCAGGTAGGCAGCTGTGGTCCTGGTTGCACTGGTGTGCCCTGCCTGTGTCTCCCTTTCCTTAGTATACCTCTACTGTTAATTAAAAAGTCTACACAGAGGACTCAGTACCAATCCTATACTCACATCTAGCTCATCAGCATGCTGGGTGTGCTTTGTACTATGTTTTTCTTTTCTTTTTATAATTTTGAATTACTCGCCAATACTTTCAATTTGAGAGAATTCATGGAAAAGTCAGGAGAACTGATTTTGCTTTGAAATGAGCCCCTTTAGCTACCTTGGACCTTCATTCCTGCCAGGCCACAATCAGCTGGAGCTGAGCAGAAGCTGACCCCTTCAGATGTACATGGGCTCTCCCCTTGGCACAGTCCCCACCATTCCCAATGGTCAAGAAGCATCTATGTACGAATCATCACAGCTCTCTGCTTATCTAACTGATTAATACACACTTTCTGGTACATATAGACATCTGAGTTTGCAAACCCTTGTCTAAACTTTGGACTCTTAAGAAGTCCCTACGGCTAGGCACAGTGGCTCACACCTGTAAGCACTGTGAGACCACAGTCCTGATTGGAGGTTTAGGTGCCGTGGTTACCTTGCCCATAGCTCTGGATCCCCCGCCCTTTTGATTCTTTGGAAAAGGGAGATTTGCACAGATCAGATGAGAAGACCATGGGCAGCATGGGGTGGAGAGAATGATGGTGTGTCAGGCATTTATTCAGCACATTGTGTTGTACCAGGCCCTGGTGAGGTTCTGGACACACGGTGGGGAGTGCAGCAGACTCATTCCTTATGTGCAGGGAACTTACCGTTCAGTACAGAAGACACACATTCATCAGAAATTCGCACAAATCAACGTGAAGCTGTAACTATGAGAAGTGTGACAGATCCGTGGAGTTCGTAGGGAGAGATTGATGCAGGGAGAACAGGTCTTCCACGAGAAGATAGCTGAAGGAGGAGTTGAACAGTAAAAGGGGAGGGACTGGAAGAGCTTATGATGGGGGAACTGGCTGTGGAATGAGGCTTGCCAGGGGCAGAGATCCTATGCAAGACCTTGAAGGCAGGTCTAAGGTATGGGAGCTTTATCTTAAGAGCCATGGGAAGTCACTGAGGGTTTTGAGCAGGGGTATGAGTTGATCACATTTATATTGGGAAAAGAATCTTCTCTGGGGACTATCTGGAAAGCAGATTGGGGCAAAGTTTTGCTTTCTCAGTAAGAAGGCAGTGAGCAGAAACCTCTTAAGAGTGTTTGCTAGTCATTTCTGCTGCTCCCCTACCCCTGTAAGCTACACCAGAGCATAGGGAATTGTCCGTTTGGTTCACTGATGTATCCCAAGCAACTAAAATTGTGTCTGGCATGTAGCAATTGCTTCCAAAATTCCCAAGAGCTTCAGGGCAGGTTTACATCAATCTCAGATCCTTGATTGACAGACTAAGGCATCAGTCATCTTGATTCATTTGACCAACTTGTACTGGGACCTAACATGTGCTCAAGAGGAGGATACAAAGGATCCCATTGCCTTAAAGGGACGAGACAACAATCAAGGAAGTGGCAAATGCAGGATAACAATAAGGGCTCAACTGTCCACAGTGCATGATAATGAGTTCATCAAAAATGGATTTGTTGGACGTTCCTTGATCAAGGTCAGGAGAATCTCACTCAGTATCTGTATTAGTTTGTTGTCACGCTGCTGATAAAGACATACCCGAGACTGGGAAGAAACAGGGTTAATTGGACTTACAGTTCCACATGGCTGGGGAAGTCCTCAGAATGACAGCGGGAGACAAAAGCTACTTCTAACATGGCGGCAGCAAAAGAAAATGACGAAGACGCAAAAGCGGAAACCCCTGATAAAGCCATCAGATCTCGTGAGACTTACTCACTATCATGAGAATAGCACGGGCAAGATCAGGCCCCCATGATTCAATTAGCTCCCCCTGGGTTCCTCCCACAACACGTCGGAATTCTGGAAGATTCCATTGAAGTTGAGATTTGAATGGAGACACAGCCAAACCATATCAGTATCTGCTTTTGGTAAGCTGCATGACCTTGGGCAAGTAGCTTTAACTTCTCAGAGCATCACTTTCCTCACCTGAAAAGTGGAGATAATAAGAGCTGCTTTGTAGGGGTTTTGTGATGATTAAATGAAGTAATTAAATGAGATCACTTTTGGAAATCACTTTGCTAAGAGGCTGGCACATAGTGGACTACCCAGCCATGCCACTGTTCCCTTCCTCCTCCTCCGTTCTCCTTCTCCTTCCTATTCCTCCTCCACTTCCTCTCTTGTTGTTGTTGTTATTATTATTATTATTAGCTAGCCAGGCTGCCTGTATTTCTCCAGAAAACCATTCCCCATGGTAAAAAAAATCCACCCTTGGCCAGGCACAGTGGCTCACGCCTGTAATCCCAGCACTTTCAGAGGCCGAGGCGGGCGGATCACAAGGTCAGGAGACCCAGACCATCCTGGCTAACATGGTGAAATCCCGTCTCTGCTAAAAATACAAAAACATTAGCTGGGCGTGGTGCTGTGCGCCTGTAGTCCCAGCTATTCGAGGTTGGAGAATGATGAACCCAGCAGGTGGAGCTTGCAGTGAGCCGAGATCAGGCCACTGCACTCGGTGACAGAGAGAGACTCTGTCTCAAAAAAAAAAAAAAAAAAAAAAAAAAGAAAAAGAAAAGAAAAAAGAAAAAATATCCACCCTTGCTTCTACTCTCTCAGTGGTATATAGAGTTGTCCACATGAGAAGCAGCTCAATTATGATTGTTGACTGCACGGCCTCATCACTTTTGGTTTTGAGCTCACAGTTGAAACCATGTTTGTCATCTCTGTCCTCCATGGATTAATACGTGCAGCCTGTCTCTCCTAATCAGATGTCACTGTGGCCTCTCATGGTATCCCTTGAGTAGTCACTCTTTCCAGAGAATGGCCACGCCTCCAGCCTTATGGCTACCCTCCTATGGGCCACTTCAAAGGGATTTTTGCCCGCTCCTCAGAGCCTATATTTTAAGTCAAATCATTTGAAATAAGCCCTCCAAACTGTGTGGAAAATCTCTCTAGGCATTTTTATGTGAAGTGGAAACAGAAAATCTTACTTTTATAGAAAGATTCCTCTGGGATCTCACTATCTAGTAGAGAAGACTGGGGCAGCCCTGAGGTTTGTGTTACTGGAAAGGCTTAGGAGGGAAAGGCGTCCGCCAGCCTCCTGGGAAGGTCACCTAAATCCCTGCTTAGCATTCAGCGTAGGCTGAGGGCACACCTTCAGGAGACAGGAGCAAACAGACTCCAGTTCCTCTTCCATATTCTTCCAAAGCAGTTTTGGTGAGTACACAGGACCAACTGCTGTTGAAATGCACACCCGCTCACCTCACAATGTGGCCCAGAAGGAACCAGAACCCAATAGGATAGGGGCAGAGTTATAAACAACTCCACTGGCTACATCACACTGTGCTTATCGCTGCAAATATTGACTCTGGAGGATCAAACAAGTGGCCAAAAAAACAATAATATTTTCCCCAGAGAGAAGGTCTTGTTCCAGACAGCCAGGATCAAGTCGGATGGGCAGGCAGTGGCAGATGGCACAATGCAAGGTGAAGGTCTCCATGCACGGGCGCTGCTGTCACGTGGTGGGTCCTCTTGGAACTGCTATGCTCAGGGAAGGAGAGACCAGACTCAGGGTGCCATCAGATGGTCTTAAAGAACACAGAGCCTCCCATATCGTGGATCAGAGTTTTCAAAGTCAAGAGATTGCTCCAAGAGGCAAATGTCCACGGCAAAGACTCGACTCCAGGTTTGGCAAACATTGACCTGAATCCCTTCTTTGGGTCAGACATCCTGCCAGAAACCTCCAAGAATGATTCTACATAATCCTTACAAAAGCCTCATGAACTAGGTGTTCTTACCCCATTTTGCAGTTGCAGAAACTGAGGCTCCTAAAGGTGTGATGACTTGCAAAATAGGTCACCTTGTAGGTTATCTGGCAGAGCTGGGACAAGGACTCCCCAGTAAGTGCCTCTAAAGTGTGCTGTGCTTGCTCTGGTTGTTTTGAGCTCTGAGTTCTTTTGTGTTACAACTCAAATGCCCCTTATACAGGGAAAGTCCAGAGAGCAGGATTCTGGACAAAGAGCAGGAACTGAGGTCATTGATTGGCTAAGCCTTGGGGTTGTTTACTATTTTGTAAAGATGTGGATAGAAATAATTATTGATTCTGCATTCTGGCTCTTGGGCAGAAGGCACAGTTTTGCAAGTATCGGCAAGATGCCCAATGTTGCACCCTAGCCATGCAGTGTGTGTGTGTGTGTGTGTGTGTGGGTGGGTGGGTGTGTAGGTGGGTGTGGGTGTGTGTCTATTGCAATTGTGGTAGAGGTTTCATTGTGACCCTCTAAAACCTCGTTTCTGCCCAACCCCCAGACAATGATACCTTAGAGCAAGAGCAAGCTTGTCCAACCTGCGGCCCAGGATGACTCTGAATGCAGTCCAACATAAATTCGTGAACTTTCTTAAAACGTTATGATATTTGTTTGCAATTTTTTTTTTTTAATAGCTCACCAGCTATCATTAGTGTTAGTGTATTTTATGTGTGGCTGAAGACAATTCTTCTTCTTCCAATGTGGCCCAGGGAAGCCAAAAGATTGGGCACCCCTGCCTTAGAGTCCCTTGGCCACTGATTATTATTATATTGTAGCAGAGTCACCTCAGATCTGCTCTACAGAAGGAAAGGGCTGGGTCATAGAAGGAGGCCTTCAGCGGATCAGGTGTTCCGGGGATTAGGAGGTGATGAGAGGATGAAGATAATACCAATGGAGGAAAAAGAGCCATAGAACACAGAGAAAGAGAGAGAGAGAGGGAAAGAGAGAGAGACAGACCAACCCCAAGATAAGCTACAATGTGACAGGGAGAAACAGCAATGTAAGAGATAGAAATAGTTGCACTGTGACAAGTTGCTGAGAGGAGAGAAACGCTTTACAGAAAGTGAGCAAGAGAAGTTTCACTGGAGGCGGCAGTGGGAACGATTTCAAGTGGGAAGTCAGTGCACATGGAGAGCTGTGGATGAGAGGGGGTGATGGATGGCCGTAGAGAGGACTCGGAGAGACTGTGGGTGCTGGGCACTGTGGGGTACTGCAGAGACATGGTGCTGCTGCTACCCAGGGCCCCGAGGTCCTGCCAACCACCAGCAGCCTCCAGAAAAACCATTTCCAGCAGGCACCTGTTGTTCACGGCTGAAACCCAAGGGGAATGTGGAGTTCAGATATGGGAGACAGAAAAAGGATCCCAGAAACACCTTCACGACCGAGGAGACAAGAGCTCTGATTTCTAACACCACCTCCAGGAAGTCCTCCCAGCCCACAATTTAGGCTGCAAGACTGCAGAATTCCCCATGATTCATCTAGAGGCTCATCGTCCCTTTGTGTTGCCGTCATAGCTCTGTAGAATTATAATTAGGGTTATAATTCTCTATAGGCCTTTTTTATTTGTGTTTTTCCCGTGGGTGTGTATTGTTTCTTTTAATAGTCTGTACATTTCTCTACTATTTCTATCTCCTTAGCAGTATCTGGTGCAGGGCTTCTGTTCTTTTGGGTATGTGTAACACTCCACTTCTTCCCCTTTAGCAATTTATTCTTTTACAAAATTCCCAGTTTATTACATCTTATGCCATTCTCCTGGCCATGTCCTTTGTTAAAAATCCCCTTCCTACTTGATAGCTCTTTATACTGCACATTGCCCTCCATGAGGTATTTATTATCTCATGAAGGCAGAGCAGAAGTTATTATTCCTATTTTATAGATGAATGGACTGAGTCTCAGAGACATGTCTATCACTTAACTTGGCCAAAAGATTAAAATATTTTCTACATTGTGTAGCAACATACAGCATACAAGCTGATTTTAGGTGGGATTAGAAGGAAGATCTCTTATTTAAGTTATGTATTTTGTCTTTATGTGTAATAGGAAAACAATATATTAAAGCTGTGTTTTGGGGCATATTATTCCTTGCAGTGTTTTTATTTCAATAAAATAAGTGTGACCTTATGTGGTGGTTCACGCCTGTAATCCCAACACTTTGGGAGTCCCAGGTGGGCGGATCACTTGAGGTCAGAAGTTGGAGACCAGCCTGGTTAACATGGTGAAACCCCGTCTCTACTAAAAATACAAAAAATTAGCCAGGTGTGGTGGCGGGCGCCTGTAATCCCATCTACTTGGTAGGTTGAGGCAGGAGAATCACTTGAA
Source organism: Macaca fascicularis (assembly GCF_037993035.2). Taxonomy (NCBI): domain Eukaryota; kingdom Metazoa; phylum Chordata; class Mammalia; order Primates; family Cercopithecidae; genus Macaca; species Macaca fascicularis. Next base: position 112,501,651 of record NC_088386.1, read on the forward strand.
TCTGGGAGGCGGAGGTTGCAGAGAGCCGAGATCGTGCCACTGTACTCCAGCCCGGGTGACAATGCGAGACGCAGTCTCAGGAAAAAAAAAAAAAAAAAAAAAAGCCAGGCTTGGTGGCATGCACCTGTAACCTCATTTACTCGGGAGGCTGAGACAAGAGAATCGCTTGAACACTGGGGGCAGAGGTTGCAGTGAGCCGAGATCACGCCCCTGCACTCCAGCTTGGGTGACAGAGCAAGACTTTGTCTCTAAATAAATAAATAAATAAATGAGTGATTTAAACATAAATATTAGAGAAATAATAATCGAAGTGGTTCAAAGATAACGCACCGAGTAGGAAGAAGTTCTTGAATGGCTGATGTTTGGGAAATACTGCTTGGTGTCAGCCCTGAGCACAATGGTGCTGGATTGTGTTTTCCTGCCTGGCCACAGTCAGGATGAAAAGGCAGGAATGCCAAATAGAATGGCTGTTGCTTTGGGAGTTACAGGATCATCCAATGGCCCTGAGGGGTGAGCTGCTTTTCCTCAGGCTGCGATTCTTCCACCTATGCAAAAGAGAATCACCAAGGCTGCTCACTTGGAGGCATAGCAGGAGAATGAGAATACAGTAACCTCTCTACCATAGGCAAAGCCAGGCAGGAGGGTTGTGGGGAGATGGGTGAGATGGGTGAGAGGACGGATGGGGGCACAGGAATCAGAGAATACCAGTCTCTGCCCTCACTGAGGTTTCAGTGTCATCAGGGAGAGGGAGGTAGGGCACAAAAAGAAACACAAAGCAACCTAAACTCAGATCTTAGGACAGCTTTGAGGGGGGCTCCACGCCTGGTGTTAGGAGCGAGAAACAGGCTAGATGAAGTTTGCCTCACCTTTAGGAAGGTGCTCTGCAAGGCCTGAATCAGGAATCATTTTAGAAGAGAGTCTTCCTCCTACAAAGAATGTTTCTAATCCCCAAACTGCCCTATAAAGAGTCTCCAAATTGAGGGTTCTACTTCTCCCCTAGGGAGGGATTCTTGGCTACCTCCACCCCGCAATGGCTGTTTCCAAATTGGATTATTTCATCATTTCCTCCTATTCCTTCCCCTATTCTCCCTCTGTCTTGGTAGAGCGGTAACAGCCTCACCACCTGGCTTCTGATTAGAAACGAGAGGCAGCGGTTTAATCACAGAGCAACAGAGAAACAAGGCCTGTCTGTGAAATTGCAGCGTGTAGTCTATACATCCTTCTCCCAGGCGGGAAAGAGTTGGGGAGGCAGAAGGATGTAGTTCAAACTCATTTCTCACCACCATCCAGCAGCAATTTCATCAGAAATCAAATGTGCCTACAGCAACTTCTTGCTTTCCATGACATGACTCTCTGCTGAGGCAAGAGATTTCCTGGAAAGGGGAGTTAGGACAATGAGTGTCTGCTGCATTGAGGGAAGGGAGTGAGGAGACTGGGAAGGGGAGAGGGCTGTGTGCACAGCTGGGCACACAGGGTCTATAGCCTGCATTGCAGTTTGTCTCTGCGGGGTGTGTGTGTGTGTGTGTGTGTGTGTTGTGTGTGTGTAGTGTGTCTATGGGGCAGGCTGGTGTCTGTGGGGCGTAAAGACAAGCTGATCAGTGAGCTTGTAATTTCCCATTGCCAGGCCCTTGGAAATGCTGGCTGGGCGGCTTCCCATCCTTTATTTGTTTAGCTTTGCCTGCTACTCAGTGGCCTCAGGAGGGTGAGGGTGGGGGTAATGAGGAGATGAGATAATTGTGGGGGCCTGGACCAGTTTGCTCAGACAGTATTGTGTGGCTGAGACCATTGAGCTAGTGAAAGAGAGAGAGAAACCACCAAGTACAATAATACCAAAAGTAAACATGAAGGCCGGGCACAGTGGCTCATGCCTGTAATCCCAACACTTTGAGAGGCCGAGGTGGGTGGATCACCTGAGGTCAGGAGTTCGAGACCAGCCTGGCCAACATGGTGAAATCCTGTCTCTACTAAAAATACAAAAATTAGCTGGGCATGGTGGTGTGTGCCTGTAATCCCAGCTACTAGGGGGTCTGAAGTAGGAGGATGGCTTGAACCTGGGAGGTGGAGGTTGCAGTGAGCCGAGATCGTGCCACTGCACTCTAGCCTGGGCAACAGAGCGAGACTCCATTTCAAAAAAAAAAATTAAATTAAATTAAATTAAAAAAAAAAAAAAGTAAAAAGGTAGACATGAAGACTCCAAAACAAGGATTGATGTGTTGAGAGGAGCTGAAGGTGGCAAATGTGCCGTCTTTCTCCAAGTCGCTGGCTAGGGAATGGGGCGAGCAGGGATTTGCTTGGAGGGGAGGGGGGAACCAGCAGACAGATTTAGGATTAAGAAGTCTGCTGCGTTTCAGGAGCTCCCCCATTGGAATAAGATGGGCTGTTGTTTGCCAGGCCTGAAAGGTTTATTTAACGATTCCAGATAGAATATCGCCAAACAGATGTAGTCTTGTTCCTCGAAAGAAAAGCTGCAGCAGGAAGCAGGGGGCGGGCCGTCCAGTGGAGGCCGCAGTGCCGCTCACATTGTCCACAGATGCTGCACTCTGCTTGAAGCCTTTCCCAGGCCCGTTCTCGCGGCATCTGCTTTGCTTCCTTCTGCCGCCTGTCTCTCTTCCTTTCTCCAAGAAGTCTCAGAGTGCACATCTGAATCTTGTCCTGACTGAACAGAGAGGGCCTGCCAGGGCCTGGCCGGGGCTGGGTTGAGATTCTCCTCTGGGGACGCTGGGGACTGGGAACACCTCACCCTGGGATCCTGGGAGGGTGTGGGGACCCTCATAAAAAACTTGACATTTGTGGAGCTGGCCTTTCTCACAGGCATTCTAGGGCTTTCTTGGGGTTACGCGGAGGGCTGCTTTAATGGGGGTCGGTTGGATACAGGCTGGGAAGTGATCCTTCAGGCCCTATGTTATCTCTCGGGCATGGAAGCCTTTGAAAATCTGCTCTCTAAAACTGAGGAAGCCCTTGAGCAGGGGTGGACCAGCTACAGCCTGTAAGCTAATTCTGGCCGCCATCTGTTCTTGTAAATAAAATTTTATTGGAACACAGCCTGCTCATTTGTTTAAATATTGCCCTTGGCTGCTTTTGGGATATAATGGCAGAGCTGAGTCCTTGCGACCCCATGAAGCCTGCAAAGCTTAAAATATTTACCACGGTGCCCTTTACAGCAAAAGTTTGCCAACTTCTCATCTAGAAAATTCTGGCTGAGGGATGCTTTGCTCAACACCCCTTTCTGTCAGATGCAAAAGGCCCCCGTCCTGAGCCATCAAGGATTTCCACAACTCTTTGACCCCAATGCAACCTTCCAAAAGGGGAGGGAAAAAACTTCTATTTGTTTGTAATGTGTTTAATGGGAAGCGCCTCTACCCAAGGCTTGGAGCTCTGTCTATAGTGCTCTTTGTAAAACTGTGAGCCCCAGAAGCTGTGCAGGACTCCTGGCCTGGTAGAGGGTTGACTCATTTATCCAAATTGGCCTGCCTCTGGAGAGCAGCAGTTGGCCCTTGCTTCCCAGGGAATGACCAGCAGTCAGAGGAGACAAGGGTGAGTGGAGCTGCCCCTCAACTCCTTGGAACAAGGCCTGGCTTCTATGCAGATGTCCCGTCAGTGAGGAAGTGTGGATGCTGTGCCAATTACGCTGTCCAAAGATGGCCTCCACAATATCTCTGTCCCACTCGTTATTTCTCCACCTCCTTGAACATGGGCTGACCTTCTGTGTGTCTAGTAGGATGTAGGGGAAGTGATGCTGTGGGACTTCTCAACGCCAAAAAGACTTGCAACTTCTGGGGCCAAGCATGGTGGCTCACGCCTGTAATCCCAGCAACTTGGGAGACCAAGGAGGGTGGATCACCTGAGGTCAGGTGTTCAAGGCCAGCCTGGTCAATGTGGTGAAACCCTATCTCTACTAAAAATACAAAAATTAGCTGGGCATGATGGCACACACCTGTAATTCCAGCTACTCGGGAGGCTGAGGCAGGAGAATCGCTTGAATCTGGGAGGCAGAGGTTGCAGTGAGCTGAGATTGTGCCACTGCACTCCAGCCTGGGTGAGACTCCATCTCAAAAAAAAAAAAAAAAAAAAAAAAAAGACTTGCAACTTCCATTTGGTCTCTTGGAGCACTCACTCTTGGGATACTCCCTCTCAAAACCCAGACCCAGCCACCATGCTCTGAGCCACCTGAGCCACAGGAGAAGTCAGATGCAGGTGCCGTAGTTAACCAGCCAGCTCAGCTCGCAGCCAGTAGCCGGCACCCACTGCCCCCAGGGGAGTGCGCAGCCCTCTTGGGTGTCAGCTGAGCTGGGCTTTCAGATGATGACTCCAGTCCCAGACACCGTCTGCTATAACCACATGAAAGAGCCCACATGAGAACAGCCCAGCTGAATCCAGTCAACCCACAGAACCACAAGAAGTAAGATAAATGACTGTTTCAAGACTTGAACTTTGGGATGGTTTGTTATACGGGAAAGGTCATGAGAACAAGGCAATGGCAGTGTGAGCTGTGAGCGGAATAGGGGATGAGGCTGGCCATCTGGTTAGTCCCAGGTGGGGTTCCATTGCTTTGGTCTGGAAAGCTTCTTCTAGTAGTAGAATATTTGGAGTTTTCCCTTCTGTGCCTTGGTATCTCCTTTTTAAGGAGAATCATCACAAACTCCCTACCTACAAAATATAAATCAAGAAGGGATTTTTTTTTTGAGCCTACAACATGCCAGGTGCTGAGCTCACAGTATCTTCACAACTACCCTTTGAGGTAGACATTATTGTTCGCATTAAAGATAAGGAAACAGAGGCTCGGAAAAGTCAGATGACTGGCTTGAACTCATCCAACAAGCAAGTGGCAACATCAGGATGCAAACTCAGATCTATTGTTGCATGTTTGAATATTAATTGAAACTGACAATTTCTATTGCTACTGGAAAAACATCCTACAAAATAAATGTGATAAATAATACTTACATAGTACTTAAATATTTTAGACGTTGTTTTTAAGTCTTAAGTGCTTAAAATATTGTTATTTATATGCTCACAACAACCCTATGAGGTAGGGATTATCAGTGTCTCCATTTTATAGATGAGGAAACTGATACACAGAGAGGTTAAGAACCTTGGCCGGATGGGCCGGGGGGGTGGCTCACGCCTGTAATCCCAGCACTTTGGGAGGCCAAGGTGGGCAGATCACCTTAGGTCAGGAGTTCAAGACCAGCCTGGCCAACATGGTGAAACCCCATCTCTACTAGAAACACAAAAATCAGTCAGGTGTGGTGGCACACACTTGTAGTCCCAGCTACTCGGGAGGCTGAGGCAGGAGAATCACTTGAACCCAGGCGGTGAAGGTTGCAGTGAGCCGAGATCACACCTCCAGCCTGGGTGACAGAGCAGGACTCCATCTCAAAAAAAAAAAAAAGAAACTTACCCGAGTTTACACAGCTAGTAAATGGTTGCATTAGTCAGGATAGACTAGCCTATACTACAATAACAACCTTCTCAAATCTTAATGGCTTAAAACAACAGAGGTTTAATTCACACTCATTAGCTATTCAAGGCAGGAGGCTCTAATCTCTAATCCATACAGTCACTCAGGATCCAGGCTGGTGGAGACCCTGCCATATTGCAGCCTCACCATTTAAAACATGAAGAAGACAGAAACTGAGGAGTCATGTAGGTTTTGTTCCGTTGCCTCAGACTAGGACTAACACGTCACTTCATCTTACTCACAGCTCACTGCCCACAGCTAGTCACTTGTGACTGCAAGCTAAGCTTCTGTGTGTGAAGGAAGGAAAAGAGAATGGGATAAAGGTGAACATCAGCAGCCTCCACCGCAGTAGTGTGAACCAAGACTTGAGCTAGGTCATGCGGCTTCAAAATCCTTGCTCTTAATCACACCAAACTGCCTCTGTGAATCATCATTTCCTTCATCCAGTGCCCAAGAACATGCAGTCCAATGCCCTCATCCTTCAGAAGAACTTGAGTAAACTCAGAGAAATTGAGTAGAGTGCCACAGCATGCCCAAGGCCACACACCCTGAGGTTGGCAGTAGGTCCTGAGTTAGAGTTGTCATTTCTTGGTTCCCTTGGAAGTAGTGGAAAGGTAAGGTTTTGACATACTAGTTACATGACCATGGGCAGGTCACTTACATTGTCTAAGCATCATTTGACACTTGTAAGAATTAAATGAAATAGCACCTGTAAAGGTGTCTGCATGGACTTAGCGCTGCTAGTTTTGTTCCTTTCTTCCTGTTGTCACTGCACTTCCCTGCCTGTTACCCAGGCCATGCAGACCAGCCAGGCCTTCGACTTAAGAGTGCGGATAAGATTCCAAACCCTGTGGCTGGTTTCCATGCTTTCTTCCAGGCTTCTGAGGACCCCTGTGCTCTGGTTTCTTCTATTTCTTTTCTGTTACTTTTCTGTTACTCTTGAGCACACTTGCTGGAAGCAATATGCATCCAGTTCTCCCTCTCTTTCCTCATTACACTTTGGGGAACAACTCCAATCCCTTCCAACCAAGTAGTCCCTTTGAATTTCTCCTTCCTCTGCAAACATCTTCCCATCTTTACAGAGGGAGGGACGTAGTGCTTTCCTGACCTCACCCTAAGGAACTCTAAACATCATACCCTACTCCTGCAACATGCCAAAAGACATGGGCGCCTCTCATTTGCCTAACGCAATCATAATGGCAGGACTGTCTCTGGCTGAGGGTTGTATACCAGGCAGTGGGTTAAGGATTTCACCTTGTTTTATTTACTCTTATTTAACATTTTTGTTATTTTTTAAAATTAGAGGCCGGGCGTAGTGGCTCACTCCTGTAATCCCAGCACTTTAGGAGGCCAAGGCGGGTGGATTACAAGGTCAGGAGATTGAGACTATCCTGGCTAACACAGTGAAACCCCGTATCTACTAAAGAATACAAAAAATTGGCTGGGCGTAGTGGTGAGCGCCTATAGTCCCAGCTACTCGGGAGGCTGAGGCAGGAGAATGGCGTGAACGCAGGAGGCAGAGGTTGCAGTGAGCCGAGATCGTGCCACTGCACTCCAGCCTGGGCGACAGAGCGAGACTCCATCTCAAAAAAAAATAATAATAATAAATAAATAAAATAAAAATAAATAAATAAATAAAATAAAATAAAATTAGAGACAGAGTCTCATTCTGTTACCCAAGATGGAGTGCAATGCTGCAATCCTAGCTCACTGTAACCTTGAATCCCCGGGCTCAAGCATCCTCCTACCTCAGCCTCCCAGGTGGCTAGGACTACAGGCACCCTCCACAATCCCTGGACAATTTTTTAATTTTAATTTTTTGTAGAGATGGGATCTCGCTGTGTTGCCCAGGCTGATCTTGAACTCCTGGCCTCAAGCAGTTCTGCCTTGACCTCCAGGATTGTTGAGATTATTGGCATGAGCCACTGTGCCAAGCCTAATTTACTCTGTTTTTGTTGTTGTTGTTGTTGTTGTTGTTTCGAGACAGAGTTTTGCTCTTATTTCCTAGGCTGGAGTGTAGTGGCACGATCTTGGCTCACTGCAACCTCTGCCTCCAGGGTTCAAGTGATTCTCCTGCCTCAGCCTCCTCAGTAGCTGGGATTACAGGCTTGCACCACCACGCCTGGCTAATTTTGTATTTTTAGTAGAGATGGGGTCTTACCATGTTGGTCAGGCCAGTCTTGAACTCATGACCTCAAGTGATCTACCTACCTCAACCTCCCAAACTGCTGGGATTACGGGCATGAACCACAGTGCCCAGCCTAATTCACTCTTTGCAACAAGTCTCTGAAACAGGTACTATTATCACCCCTTATTACAGATGAGGAAACTGGGGCTGAGAGAGGTTAAATAACTGGCCCCAAATTACATAGCCAGTAAGCAGAGGAGGTGGACATGAATCTAGGCAGCTTGGTCCCAAGGCCCTTTTTCCGCTTAACTCCTACCTGCCTCCAGGGCCTACATTCTATTCTGTTTCTTTTCTTTTGTGTCCTTTCCATTTGGTCACTGTGGAGTCATCCAACCTGATCAGCAACTTCTAGATGGCAGGGCTACACAAAGCCTAACCTATCATCTGGGAGGAGGCACTTGGTTAAGATTTTCTGAAGACAAAGATGATGACAGTGATCGATTGAGTGGTTGACCTGCCCCTTGATGGTTGTTCAGAAAATCATCACAAAGCACATTTTCCATTCTTCATCTTTTCCGTAATGATGTTCCCCAGATTTCCATTAGGGAGTTTCTTTCCAAGGATCTGGGTCAGAAAAGCCAGAGGTCCTCGCCCCTGTTCATTTTGTTTCAGGGTTCACCAAGGAGGAGGCTATGCTGGTCTTTGGCAAATCCCTGGGGAATGTATAAAAACTAGAGGACATTTCCTCTGCTCAAGCAATGCTCTTATCCTTTTGTGCTTCTTCCCTTCCTCTTGAAACAACAACTAAAACTCAAACTCAGAACTCCCCCATGAACAAAAGGATATAAGCCATTCATGGTGGCATGTGCCTGTAATCCTAGGTACTTGGGAGGCTGAGGCAGGGGGATCATTTGAGCCCAGGAGGTTGAGGCTACAAAGCGCTATGACTGTGCCTGTGAATAACCACTGCACTCCAGCCAGAGTGACATATAATAACCCCATCTTTAAAAACAAGTATGATGGCTGGGCGTGGTGGCTCACACCTGTAATCGTACCTAGACATGGAATTTCTGGGTCATAGGGTACACATGTGATCAGCTTTAGTAGACAGAGCCAAAAAGTTTTGCCAAGTAAATGTATGAACGTATACTCCTATCAGCAGTACCTGGGGTTCCACTTGCTTCCTATCCTTGCCAACAATTGGCACTTTCCATCTTTTTTTTTTTTTTGAGACGGAGTCTCACTCTGTTCCCCAGGCTGAAGTGTAGTGGTGCAATCTCGGCTCACTGCAAGCTCCACCTCCTGGGTTCACGCCATTCTCCTGCCTCAGCCTCCCGAGTATCTGGGACTACAGGCGCCCGCCACCACGCCTGGCTAATTGTTTGTATTTTTAGTAGAGACGGGGTTTCACTGAGTTAGCCAAGATGGTCTCGATCTCCTGACCTTGGGATCCACCTGCCTTGGCCTCCTAAAGTGCTGGGATTACAGACGTGAGCACTTTCCATCTTTTCTCAATTTACCAGTTCTGTTTGAACACCTTCTTTATTCACAGTGGGCTATTCACAGTGGGGTTTATATATGTATGATAAAATAGGAGGAATTTTTAAAATACAATTTCAACTTTTATTTTAGATTCAGGGGGTGCATGTGCAGGTTTATTATATGTGTTGTGGCGTGATGCTCAGGTTTGAGGTATGAATGATTCCAACACCCAGGTAGTGAGCCTAGTAGCCAACAGTTAGTTTTTCAACCCTTTCCCCCTCTGTCCCTCTCCATCTAGTAGCCCCCGTTGTCTGTTGTTGCCATCTTTATGTCTATGAGTACCCAGTGTTTAACTCCCACTTGTAAGTGAGAACATGTGGTATTTTCTGTTCCTGTGTTAATTCGCTTGGGATAATGGTTTCCAGCTGCATCCATGTTGCTGCAAAGGACATGATTTCATCCTTTTTTTTTTTTTAATGGCTGCGTAGTATTCCATGGTGCATATATACCACATTTTCTTTATTCAGTCCACCACTGATGGGCACCTAGGTTGACTCCATGTCTTTGCTATGGTGAATAGTGCTGCAGTGAACATATGAGTACATGTGTCTTTTTGGTAAGATAATTTATTTTCTTTTAGCTATATACCCAGTAATGTGATTGCTGGATCAAATGGTAGTTCTGAGTACCTTGAGAAATCTCCAAACTGCTTTCTACAGTAGCTGACCTAATTTACATTCCCACCAACAGTGTATAAGTGTTCCCTTTCCTCTGCAGCCTTGCCAACATCTGTTGTTTTGTTGACTTTTTAATAATAGCTATTCTGACTGGTGTGAAATGGTATCTCATTGTGGTTTTGATTTGCATTTCTCTGATGATTAGTGTTGTTAAGCATGTTTTCATATGTTTATTGGCCACTTGTATGTCTTCTTTTGAGAAGTGGCTGATCATGTTCTTTGCCCACTTTTTAATGGGGTTATTTGCTTTTTTGCTTGTTGAATTGTTTCTGGACATTAAACCTTTATCAGATGCATAGTTTGGAAATATTTTCTCCCATTCTGTAGGTTGTCTGTTTACTCTGCTGATAGCTTATTTTGCTTTGCACAAGCTTTTCAGTTTAATTAGGTTCCACTTGTCAATTTTTGTTTTTGTTGCTGTTGTTTTGAGGAGTCATAAATTCTTTCCCAAGGCTGACGTCCAGAATGGTGTTTCCTAGGCTTTCTTCTAGAATTGTTATAGTTCGAGGTCTTACACTTAAATATTTAATCCATCTTGAGTTCAATTTTGTATGTGGTGAGAGGTAAGGGTCCAGTTTCATTCTTCTGCATATGGCTAGCTAGCTATCCCAGCACTATTTATTGAATAGGTACTTTTCCCACTGCTTATTTTTCTCAACTTTGTAACATTATGTCTGGGTTTTCTATTCTGTTCCATTGGTCTATGTGTCTGTTTTTGTATTAGTGTCATGCTGTTTTGGCTCCTGTAGCCTTATAGTATAGTTTGAAGTCAGGTAATGTGATGCTTCTGACTCTATTCTTTTTGCTTTAGGATTGCTTTGTCTGTTTGCACTCTTTTTTGGTTCACATGAAAAATACAACAATTAGCCGGCCATGGTGGCAGACACTTGTAATCCTAGCTACTCTGGAGGCTGAGGCAGGAGAAGTGCTTGAGCCTGGGAGGTGGAGGTTACAATGAGCTGAGATCGCACCATTGCACTCCAGCCTGGGCAACAGAGCGAGACTCTGTCTCAAAAAACAAAACAAAACAAAACAAAACAAAAAACCCTGCTTATTGTAAGTTTTCATTTATGTGAAAACTCATCCACACCAGTAGAAGTCAGGACAATGTTTATCCTTGCAGGGCATAGGGATAATAACCAGCAGGGGCATGAAAGGGTTTCTACATGCTGTTAATGTTCTTTTCTTTATTATTAATTTATTTAGACAGCATCTCACTCTGTCATCCAGGCTGGAGTGCAGTGGCATAATTACAGCTCACTGCAGCCTTGACCTCCTGGGCTCAAATGACTTTTCCACCTCAGCCTCCTAAGTAGCTGCAACTACAGGCATGCACCACCAAGCCCAGCTTATTTATTTTTATTTTTATTTTTTTGTAGAGACAGGGTTTCACCATGTTGCCTAGGCTGGTCTTGAACTCCTGGGCTCAAGTGATCTGCCTGCATCAGCCACCCAAAATGTTGAGATTACAGGCGTGAGCCACTGTGCCTGGCCAATGTTCTTTTTGATCTGGGAGCTGGTTATATGGTGCCGTCAATTTGTGGATATTTATCTAGTTTATCTACTTTTTTTGCATGTGTATTTCAAAACATTTTTAAAAAACATTCCTCTCCTGATGACTTGGACAAAATCTCAGCTTGGGTCGACTTAACTTGAATGGCTTCTTTTAGATTGTCTCATCTTTCTTAACTTGGGGAGAGTTTACCAGCCTCAGAAGTTTCAGCAGGCAACAGTATCCAGCTCAAATCAAATAACATTGTTTTGTTTTCATTGTGTTTATTTTTATGGTTACCATCTATAGATGACCATCAATACTGCATTTCCATTTATGGTAGTGATACAAAGTTTCTTTTAAAAACGATCGTAAGCAAAAAAAAAAAAAAAAAAAAAAAAAAAAAAAAAGAGTGAATTGCCTTACTTTAAAAAAATTATTTAAATAATAGTACAGATGGTACCTAGTTACAGTAAACCATGTAAGGGTGGGGTTTATAAAACATGGTTGAGATGGAAAAAGGCAGGGATTAAGGGGAAGGGAGAAAACCAGTCTTAGCCTGTCCCCATCTCTCAGCCAGTCCTTACTGCTGGGCACAGACAGGCTCTGAAGCCTAAGGACATAACTTTGCAGAGGACTCATGAGAAATTTAAAGTGAAGAATGCTCCAGGACCAATGGGATGGGCAAAGCAAGAGACACGGAGCAGAGAACCTGGATTCACTCAACAAATATTCTCTGAGCATCTCTGTGCAGGCACTGTTCTAGCCCTGGGCCTACAGTAATAAGCAAAATGGTTAAGTTGTAGGCCAGCCAGTAACCAGCTCTGGGTCCTGGGCTGAGTCCCGCTACTTCTTTAGGCTTCAATGGATTGAGGATGCTCTGTGATTCAAGCCTCCGTAGCAGCTGGCCTGGCTCAGGAGAGGTTAGGAAAAGCCTTAAAAAGATGGGATTATTTTGTTATGTGTTTGTGTGTATTTAGGGTGGGGAAGGGTAAAATTGGCCATTAATCTGGGAACTAGGAGAAAAGAATTGGGTGTGGCCTTCAGGCTCATTAGAAAGTGAAATCTCATTGAGTACTTTGCATTTGTCAAGTCAGCATCACTTTGCCTGCTCATCTCCACTGCTCTTGGCTAAAAGATCAAGAACTTTAAAGGAGGTGGAAAGAGAATGAATCTCAAAAGATAAGTGAGCAGCTGCATGTGAATGAATGAATGAATGAATGCCAGCTACTCTTAGCCTCTTAATAGACTCATCACAGCCTTTCATCCCCAGCTCCTGGGCATTGCAATTAAGACAGAAAGAGAATGAGGGGCCCTGCCAGGAATATTTTGAGAGATTGTACTTTTCATTCACTCAACAAATATTTATTGAGTGCCTATCTGGTGCCAGGCAGTATTTAGAACTGTGGGCTGTCCAATTTGCTAGCTACCTGGCCACACACGGCTATCAATCATTTGAACTTTGGCTATTTCAAACTGAAATGTGCTGTATAGCATACACATTGGAACTTGAGGATTGAGTATAAGAAAAGGAATGTTAACTCTCATTAATTTTAGTGTTGATTACACACTGAAATGATAGTATTTTGGATATACCGCCAAATTAAGAATATTATTAAAATAAATATCACCTATTTCTTTTTACTATATTTTAATATGGCTACTAGAAATTTACAATTGCACATGTGCTCAAGTTTGCGGTTTGCAGTTGATTTCTATTGGACAGTGCTGTTCTAGACCCTGTCCCTACTCTGCAGGAGCTCAGTGGGTGGGGCCAACAGAAACATCTTACAAAGCAGGCAGGAGACACCAGGGAGAATGAAGCTGGAATGATGACGATCCTTCCTGTGTCTTTTTCATTTTTATTTTTTTTCAGATTGGTACTGTACATAGTGCTTTTTACTTTTTTACTTTGTTTTTTTTTTTTCAGATCGGCACTCTACATAGTGCTAATGATTTCCAGAAGTCCAGCTCTGTCCGTGTCTTCCTCTGCTCAAACATGGATGCTGTATCCTTACTGCCTAGCATATTAAGCCAAACCTCCATACAGTCAGCTGGATTTTCCTGCCTTCCTGCTGCTCTCTGCAAGCATCCTGCACTCTGGCTGAAGTGGACTGACTTTCTGATCCCCAGCCTCATTTTCCCATTTCTCTCTCTGTGTGCGTGTGCGTGTGCGTGTGCATGTGCGTGTGCGTGTGTTTTGAAACTGATTCTCACTCTGTCGCCCAGGCTGGAGTGCAGTGGTGCGATATTGGCTCACTGCAACTTCCAGCTCTCAGTGATTCTCCTGCCTCAGCCTCCCAGGTTGCTGGGACTACAGGCGTGCATCACCATGCCCAGCTAATTTTTGTATTTTTAGTTGAGATGGGGTTTCACCATGTTGGCCACGGTTGGCTAGCTGGTCTTGAACTCCTGATCTCAAGTGATCCACCCGCCTCGGCCTCCCAAAGTGCTGGAATTACAGGTGTGAGCCACCGCGCCCGGCCCCATTTCTGTGTTTTTGCTTCAGGTGTTCCCTCTGCCTGTGCCCTTGCTAACGGTCCATTTCCTCTGGTAGAATTACAAGCTTCAATTTCAGTTCCCACTCACCCAAGAAACTCCCCTTTCCTCAACCACCACATCACCTCTCTACCAAAATATTTCTTTTATTCAAAGCCTCTGATAAACATTTATTTATTTATTTATTTATTTATTTATTTATTTATTTATATTATCTTACCAAAGTCTTTCCCCATAACTCTTCCCAGCTTAGTGTCTTAAGACTAGGAACTTGCCTTCCTGGAGGCATCTAGGTCACCTTCAGAGTCAGGTGGCCACTGGGTTAACTAGCTGTTGAATTGAATCAAACAGGCTCTGAGCCTTAAAGTTAGAAAGTTAGAAAGAGCCAGAGTGGAGGGGTCTGGTTGGGGAAGAGGGGCGCTGAGGTATAGGGAGATTAAACCTGCGGTGGAGGCAGCTTAATGGTCCATCTCTCACCCAGGGAATCTCTCTGACAGGGGTCTTTGTTAGGGTCACAACCCAGGAGATGGTTGATGATTATGGCTGAGTCCAGCCTGGAATGATGGGGGTTGGGGGCAGCTTGGGTAGATGACTCAGTAAATCAAACAGAACAATGAAAGGAGGTCATCCTTGTCCATCTGCATTATTGAAGACAGCCATAAATGGCCTTACCCCAGAGCGGGTCTCTCACACCTGGAGAGCTGATTGACCTCTCCAAGACCCCTGCAAATGGGTGTTCTGGGATCTGTCCTGCAACAAGTGCCTCGAGATTTGTAGGTGGGGGCCCAGGGTGCTAAGGGATTATTTCAGCAGGCGGAGAAGGGAGGGGGTCTGGGGCAGAGGAAGGGGGCAGGTTTTGCGGGGCATTGCACTTAGGGTTCTCATAGGTTGTAGTCACGAGCTCCCAGGTTTGCAAAACTGCAATAGTCACTAAGACCATTTGGGGCTGTTTGGGTCTAGTCTGGTCTAGACGGGTCTGAAACTCCGCAGGAACCACCCAACAAGAAGTCATTGTTCCAAGCCACGTGTCAGTGGCGGGTGATATCAAGGGATGGAAGGAGTTGGTGTGAGCCGACTGAAATCTACTGGAAGGTCAAAACGGTGCCGTATGTCCTTTGTGTTCACCAGCGGTTAGCCCAGTGCCGGCTACATGGGAAGTGCGCAAACGAAGTCCTCGCGAACTGAACTGAGAGCAGACAAAAGCACGCGCTCTTCTCCACCGCCACGCCGGTCCTATCCAAACCCGCGAGTTATCCGTATTCTCCTCCAGGAGTCAGAGTCAGGGCCAGAAGAGTGTGGAGGGACGTTGCCCGGGAAGAGTAGGCGACCCCCAGAGCCCGCAGCCAACGCTGGGGTGGGCGAGCGGGCGTGCGCGCACGCACTTGCCGGCGCGAGGGAGTGTCGGGGGGGAAGGGAGTGGTCTTCAAAAGGGGGAGGGGAGAAGGCAGGGGGCGGGGAGAAGCCGGCCCTTTAGGACCCGGCTGCGGCGGCGAGGGAGGAGGAAGAAAAGGAGGAGGCGGCTCCCGCGCTCGCAGGGCCGTGCCACCTGCCTGCCCGCTTGCTCGCCGCGCCTCACTGCCGACCGCCAGCATGCTGCCGAGAGTGGGCTGCCCTGCGCTGCCGCTGCCGCCGCCGCCGCTGCTGCCGCTGCTGCTGCTTCTGCTGGGCGCGAGTGGCGGCGGCGGCGGCAGGGCGCACGCGGAGGTGCTGTTCCGCTGCCCTCCCTGCACACCCGAGCGCCTGGCCGCCTGCGGGCCCCCGCCGGTCGCGCCGCCGGCCGCGGTGGCCGCGGTGGCCGGAGGAGCCCGCATGCCATGCGCCGAGCTAGTCCGGGAGCCGGGCTGCGGCTGCTGCTCGGTGTGCGCCCGGCTGGAGGGCGAGGCGTGCGGCGTCTACACCCCGCGCTGCGGCCAGGGGCTGCGCTGCTATCCCCACCCGGGCTCCGAGCTGCCCCTGCAGGCGCTGGTTATGGGCGAGGGCACTTGTGAGAAGCGCCGGGACGCCGAGTATGGCGCCAGCCCGGAGCAGGTTGCAGGTAACGCCGGCTGGAGCAAGTAGTTGGGAGAAACTTGGAGGGCAGCGGGGAAGCCCGACGGGCGGCTGGACCTCACGGACTGTTTTAAGGGCGGCAGAGCGGAGACCTTGGACCAGATCAAGGGGGACTGTTGCGAGCGGGACCGGGAAGTCAGGCCCAGGGAGGGGAACTGGAGTTAGAGCAAGTGGAAGAGCCGTGGCGACTCATTTGGTGGGGATGAATGGGGAGAGGAAAGGCATCCCTGTTGCCATAGTCTTACCCGCGTGGAACGGACCCAGACTTCTATTCTGGAGGAGGGATTTGCTGAGAAGGGGGACGGTGGTCAGATCCATGGGAGTAGGAACTCGAATCTTATTTGGGGCACTACTTGAGGACCCAAGGGTCCTAGTGGGATCGCTGCTGGGAGGCCGAGGCTGCGGGGTGCCAGTGACGCCAGGAACCTTGGAAGAGGAGGTAAGCTAGGAGGAGGCACCGGCGTCCCCGGCGTCCCAAGGGACCCTTCCTTCAACTGGGGTTGTGAGTTAGAAAGAAAGGACTTGGTACTTTGTAGGATGGGTCGCTTAGGAGAAAAATGAAAACGAACACTACTGTTTCTCCCTAGGGAACGAGCAGGGCTCTTGCTACCACGTTGAATGGAAAAATAAAAGGGAGGCATTTGGTAGGCGAGGGGTCTCCTAGCAGCTGAATCAATGTAACTTAAGCCGGATCGCCAGCTGCATTCCCGGGACGGGGGCAGCCAGGCTGTGCAGTTTCGCATCTGGGCCCCAGATCGAAAGGCAAGAGAGATGCGTTGCCACCCCCCACCCCCGCCCGTATCCTAAATTGAGGGACCCCTTCCTGTAGGATAGAATGGGGACCCGATATTCTTTGTTCGGGGGCCCTCATCCCTCCCAAAAAGTTATTTGAGGGACACAACCAGTCTCTAAGGAGGTCACTTTTTTTTTTTTTTTTTTTTTTTTTTTTTTTTTTTTTTAAATTACGAAAGCCTCCTGCCCCAGTGGTCGGGAGGAAGCTGTAATTATTTTCTTTCCTCTTGGAGACAGTGGTGAAAAGTGTCCGCTGCCTGCTGCTGTTGCTGAAAAAGCAAGTGAGTCTAAGTTTATCAAACTTAAAAAGAAAAAGTGAAAACAAGAATCTTGCTTTTTAGCTTCTGAGGTCTTCGTAAGCCCCCCACCCCATGCACCAGCCCGCCTCCCTTCTCCTGGTCTGCTATTGTTTTTTCCCCTGTTCTCCTTGAGAATGGAATTAGGGGTCAGAGTTGAAATCTTTCTTCTGTTTCTTTAGCACATTTTGATCTGGAGTACAGAGCAAGTTAGGGCTTCCTCTGAGTGGAGCCTCTCAGTCCCTTTCTTCTTCCTCGGCTCGCTTCCTTCCCTAGCCTGCCTGCAAGTTAACCCTTCCCTCCTGCTTCTCTTAGAAAGTAACAATGAAAGGAAAAAGCCCCCACGAAATCCTTTCACTGCGGGGTGCCTGTCCCCTAGTCCTGCGTTCCTCCTCATCACGCCTTGTGGTCCACCGGGGAGGTGCTGTGCAGTTTCTGAGCTGAACTCTGACAAACTAAACATCTTCCTCAGCAGGGTGAACTTTTTGAAAGGCCTCTAAGTTCATAGGATGGTTCGGCTGCTGACGGTTTTAATAAAGTGTGTGATGCCTTTCCTTCTTTAACGTTTTACTTTTTTTTTTTCTTCTACTCTTCGTTCGTTTCACTCTAAGCCTGAAAACCAATTCTACTTCCCAAATCCCTGAAGCCGGTTAGGGTCTTTAGCCAGGAACAGATGCGGCAGATTTTCTCCCATTCACTTTTCCCTGGAGCCTGAAGGGGGTGGGGGGGAGTTGTCAGGGGAGGCCAGGGACAATGGGGTGAGTTCATGGGAAGAATGTCACTCTGGATTTTCTGCCTGGTTATGGGACTCCCTTCCGCCAGCTTGCCCCAGCTGCCTTCTCCTCCCCAGTGCCCAGACGCCTTCCGCATTTTTGTGCACCAGCCTGGGAAGAGGGGATGTTAAGCAGGGGTGGAAGGTGGGGGGCGGGGCTGGAAGCTGAGTGGGTGCACTCAAAAGAAGTGACCAATGTCAAGGGTGCCTGAGAAAGAGTCGGGCTGGGGGAGGGGAGCACTTCGGGAAGGAGCCTCAGGGTGCAGGAGGAAAAGGGGTCAAGGTTGGAGGCTTTTGTGCGGGAGAGGGTCTTAGGCTGGGGCAGAGACTTGGGTTCACTGGATGGAGAGTGCTGGGTCCGAGTTGGGTGGGGCCTGGCCCAGACGGAGATCTTAGCACTGAATCCTCTGCCTCCCATTCCATCTCCCGTCCCCTCTTCTCTCCCCTCCGAAGAATGAGCACCCCCCTCCAGCCTGCATTCCTCTTTGAGCAGGTTGCTTTTGAGAATTTTAAACATACCCTCTTATTTCGAGGCAGCGAACCTCAGCAGTTCCGGCTTTGCTGTTAGCTCTTTTGTCTTTGTTCCCGGGACTCAGGGGCTGTGTTGCTGCTGGCTTCCTGGGGATGGCAAGGATGCAGGGGTGGGGGTGGGCACATCAGTGGGTGGAAGGAGTGGGTGGTGGTGAGCCTGTATCCCACGGGGATGGTGGGCTGGGGCTTGTTGGTTCAAAGAAACTGAGAAGTCAGACTTGGGGGAAGGGGTGGGTAGGCCTAGAAGAAAAACCGAAAGGAGACCCTGAGATCTGCTTGAAGTTGGGACTCTAAAAGCATGTGTATGTGTTTGGTGGTGGAGAGGACAGAAGTGCCTAGAAATGTCAGGGTCGAGGAGGGAACAGGGTTGGGCCAGGCCAGGCCCTTTCAAAATTAAGGCTGGTCTAGACCGATTCCCTCAGTATCTCCCCAGCCTCCTTCCCTACCGTGTACAATGCAGGGGATTATACTGAGGGGTGGGGCCGCCCGAGTGGCCGTCTGGCCCGCTGCACATATAAAGGTGCTATAGAAATGTGTAGTCATTCAAAGTCCCAGGGCGGGCAGACAGGCAGGCAGGCGGGCGGGCGGGCCTGGGGAGGCTCTGCATCTGCAGTTGCCTGGGAAGAATAAAGGGGGGAAGAGGCGAGCACTGATTTACAGTGGTTCAGTGCAGCTTCAAAAAAAAGGGGGAAAAAGCAACGGGACTTCTGGCTCAGAGTACTGCTTTGCATCTCGTCTTGCATAAATTTGCATACTGAGTTCAAAGTCGTAAAATAGACTAGGGAAATGAGTGGGATCTACTGTCACTGATTGTTAACACCACTACCTTCCACCTCCCTTCCCCCCATCTGGACAGGACTCCCAGCGCTAGTTCTGCTAAGCAGTGCTGCCTGAGTCACCAGTCACCACTGTTCATGAAAGAAGGAGATGGGGAAGCGCCTGTCTAGGAGACCAAGCAGGGTGTGGCAGTGTGCACCCTGGCCTTGGAGGCAGGGCCTCTCTGAAGGGTGTGGCCGGACAGATTCTGGACCAGTGAGGCAAGTGGCGTGCTTTCTGACGCCTGGGGCTGCCATTGCCCATGGTGGACTGCAGTTTGAGGAAGCTGCGGAATCCGGGTCTTTGTTTGAAATTTCCCTACTCGCCTTCCATATACGCCCAAAACATTTACTGCGATAGGTCCCTTTGTGTGGTCATAATGACCCACTTCTTTAGACGAGATATTTGAGGAAGGTTTGAGAACAGAAAAATTCTATGTAACAATGTTAAGGAATCTGAGAAAAATGAGGCACAGGAATCTCTGGGTTAGAATAGGTAGTAGAGCCTGGAAGCAGAGAAAAACCCATCTGTTGTATTCCCGAGGGTCTGTCTACACAATGGCTCTTGGCCAAGTGGACTATTGAGTTTCCTGTCAGGCAGAGGGAAGAGGGAGGCTTAGATAGTACTCACTGTTGGCCTACTTCAGTACTGAGCTTTAAGACTTTCAGGCAAATCATTCCTTCAGGCTTGGGGCTGGAAATGAGTTCTATAAAAATGCCATGGGGCCGGGCGTGGTGACTCACGCCTGTAATCCCAGCACTTTGGGAGGCCAAGGCAGGTGGATCACTAGGTCAGGAGTTCGGAGACCAGCCTGGCCAGTATAGTGAAACCCCTTCTCTACTACAAGTAAATAGAAAAATTACCTGGGCATGGTGGAGCATGCCTGTAGTCCCAGCTGCTTGGGAGGCTGAGGCAGGAGAATTGCTTGAACCTGGGAGGCGGAGGTTGCAGTGAGCTGGGATTGCACTGCTGCTCTCCAGCCTGGGCGACAGAGCAAAAAAACTCTGTCTCAAAAAAAAAAAAAAAAAAAAAAAAATGCCACAGGTTGGCTAGGCGCGGTGGCTCACGCCTGTAATTCCAGCACTTAGGGAGGCTGAGGTGGGCGGATCACCTGAGGTCAGGAGTTCAAGACCAGCTTGGTCAATATGGTGAAACCCTGTCTCTAATAAAAATACAACAATTAGCTGGGCATGGTGGCACGTGCCTGTAGTCCCAGCTGCTCGGGACTCTGAGGTAGGAGAATCGCTTGAACCCGGGAGATGGCGGTTGTGGTGAGCTGAGATGGCACCACTCCACTCCAGCCTGGGCAACAAGAGTGAAACTCCGTCTCAAAAAAAAAAAAAAAAAAAAAAAAAAGCAAAAGCCATGGGTTACCCGAAAGTAGGAGCATATCCATTCACTCATTATCTGACCTTTGAGAGCTGACTTGGAGAGAACTGTTCTACAGTCATCAGGTGGCTTCCAGTTGGTTCTCGGCTGGGCTGTTCATTCCCATAGAAAATGGGAGGTACAACTGTTCAATTTTTTTTTTTTTTTTTTTTTGAGATGGAGTCTCGCTCTGTTGCCCAGACTGGAGTACAGTGGCACGATCTTGGCTCACTGCAGCCTCCACCTCCTAGGTTCAAGCGATTCTCCTGCCTCAGCCTCCCGAGTAGCTGGGAATTCATGTGTGCATCACCACACACAGCTAACATTTTTGTATTTTTAGTAGAGGCAGGGTTTCACCATGTTGGCCAGGTTGGTCTCAAACTCCTGAACCTCAAGTGATCTGCCTGCCTTGGCCTCCCAAAGTGCTGGGATTACAGGCATGAGCCACCGCACCTGGCCACAACTGTTCGATTTTGATATGAGGAAGTTCTGAAAATTCTGCACCAAAGGGAATGGAGAACAGGTAAATACCTACGATGCCTAGCAGGACAGTACAGGGGGCTGCTGAAAGGAATGAAGGAGGAGCAGAACAGAAAGGGGCTGTGAGGCCATGTCCACGTCTGTTTTTGTTGTTGGTCCTTCTCATGTACTAAAACACTGTACCCAAAAGAAAAAAGCTTAGTTTTTTTGTTGTTGTTGTTGTTGTTGTTGTTGCAAAGAGTCTGTGTATCTGGGAATTGTTATTTTCATTTGTATTTTTCTTTTTATTTATTTATTTTGAGATGGAGTTTTGCTTTGTCACCCAGGCTGGAGTGCAATGGCGCCATCTCGACTTACTGCAACCTCTGCCTCCAGAGAGTTCAAGCGATTCTCCTGCCTCAGCCTCCCAAGTAGCTGGGATTATAGACACCTGCCACCATGCCCGGCTAATTTTTGTATTTTTAGTAGAGATGGGGTTTCACCATGTTGGCCAAGCTGGTCTCGAACTCCAGACCTCAGGTTTTCCTCCCACCTTGGCCTCCCAAAGTGCTGTGAGTATAGGTGTGAGCCACTGCACCTGGCCTATTTTAATTTTTTAAGGAACTCTGTATCTGGGGAGTGCATTTTGTCTCAGCCTTTCTCTCTATGTTCCCGACTCCCTCTTTCCTCTCCTGCCTTGTCCATGCTGTCCTCTTGGTCCCTGCAGACCATTCTTTCCTCTCCCACACTTCTCCCTTCCATGCCTTTCCCACTCCAGCTCAGCTACAACACCTGCTTGCTAGGTAGGTGGGTGGGGCTCAAAAATGGTGTGGAAAATATAGTGGTCTTAACCTCAGAGATCCTTCCAATCAGAGGGATATTATGTAGGTGACTGGAGACTATAATGCTTGAAAAAACTGGAATCCTTAAATGAGGAGGGTGGTTGACTGGCCTTTGAGGGAAAGGACTCCTATAGGCCAGGGAATGGGGATTCTCTCCTATAAGGGTTAGCACTAGCACGGCTTCTGCTGAAACCAAGGCATAGAAGAGGGAGATGCTGCCTTGAATTCATGAGGGAAGTTGGTGACCTGGTTGGCAGATATTCTAGACCCCTCTGCTTCTCCTGTCCCTGGCCAGCATTTCACTGAGATGGCAGGCAGCTGCCAGGAGATTGGTGGTGCTCGCATTTGTCCTCACCCTATTATGAACTGGCTTCTGTGCCTACTTTGTCTCCTGTCTTCCACGCAGGTAGAACCTGCCGTTCTACCTCCTTTTCACAGGTGTGGACACTGGGTGACTCAGCGATACCAAAGTGCTGAGAGGCTAACCTGGGTACCTTCCCATTGCACCCCTCTACCTCCATGGTTGGACAAGGAGTTGGGCTGTTGGCGGAGAAAAGCTTTTGACCGTATTGGCCAGCGGTTTTGTTCCTGGACAGCTGCCATGTGCAGGTGATGTATGGGGTACAGTAAATTTCTGCCAGATTTCAATGATGTAGATTCCCTTGACTCCATGGAGAGTCACAAGTCCTGGAGCTTGGGGACCTCACAGTTGTAAGTAGCCAGCATACAGAGGTCAGTCAAGAGGGACAAAAAAGTCACAGGGTGGGCCTCTTGAGAGAGGAGCTGCTGGGTAGCAGACGATGGCGCAGGCAGCCTGGCCTTTGCTGTCATATTGACCTGGGTTCCATTGCAGACCCGTCTCTTAATACTTCAGTAGTTAGTAAGGCTCTTCCTCCAATGCCAGTTCCCTGTTGGTAAAATAGCAATGATTTTACCTCTTTTCCAGGGTGCGTGTTAGGGTGGCTGTGATAATGGCAAGTACCTGACACATAGTAGGTTCTTGTACATGTTAGCTGCCTTAACAGTCTTGGCAAGCGATGTCTCCTCCTTGACAGTTAGCTAGCCTTTAAAATGAAAGCCAGACTGGAAAGGTCAGGCACGCCACTCCTTTCTGGAGGTTCAAATTCCAGGTGGTCTACCATGTACTAATCACCCAAGGTAAGAGATTTCTTCTTGCTAAGCCTCAGTTTTCTTATTTGTAAATCCGAAATTGATAATACTTCATTGGGTCAGCTACGCAGATGTGCGTAAAGCTATAAACTACATATAAAACCTAAGCTCTTGCATTTTGGTGATGAGTCACTTGATTTCCATCTCTTCACCTATGAATGGAAATATCCATACCTCTCCAACCTACTTTCACGGGGCTGTAGCGAGGCCGCTTGTGGAAAGGGCAATGAAACTGTGTTTTAAAACTGTGATCCGCCCGCCTCGGCCTCCCAAAGTGCTGGGGTTACAGGCGTGAGCCACCGCACCTGGCTAGGCTTGCATTTTTAATTGATTAGTTGGGCAGTGCTCTTTGGATCCCATGTCCTAAGGTCTAGGACTGACTGTTTCTGGTATGGGAGCTTCTCTCTGCAGTGTCTAGAATGGGGGTTGGAGGGACTATGGGGAACAGAGGTGGCCCCAGAGCTTGGACACGTGGGTTCTCATGCTGGCCTTGCTGTTCATAAGCAGGTAACCCAGGGCTGAGTTCCTCCTTCACCTGGCCAGCCAACCTAGAAGACCTAGGCTTCTGGCTATCAGTGTCCAGAGAGCTCTGGAGAATCCCTGAAACTAAATCTCCTGGTGGGGGAAGGTCCTCTCTGTATAGATGGCCCTCCAGGGGAAGTCTACAAGGATCCAGACTTCAGAATAATAGGGTTAAGTATTAGCGAATCCAAGTGGTCCAAGCACATTTAGCACATATGGCATGCTCAAGGGTGTGCAATTGTGCAGTCATCAAAGCCAGTGAGGACCCCCGATGCCACCCATTTCCTGCACCAGGAAAATGGACCTTCCACATCTCCGAACCTGGGATGCCAGAATGCACTGAACTTGATCCTGGCAAGGAAACTGGAAGCTCTTTCCAAAAAAGTGATGTTTTCTTGCTACATTGTCTCCAGAGTTTACTCCTGAGTTGGGGAGCAGCATCTCATTTTGCAAGGGGCTGATGGATTCTCCATAGAAACGCTGGGTTGGGGGAGTGTCTTCTGAGTACTGGGGTTCTACCTAATGTCTGATTCCATCTGTGGTACCAAAAAGCCCTCTGAATGGCAGCCTGTCTTTGCACAATGATGCCGAAGACTTTCTTTTCCAGCATCTAACGAGGCAAGGCCCCAGGAAAGCAGAGAAGGCAGATGCTTCAGTCTCGGAGGGTCAGAATACACTTACGGTGAAATCAGGGCTGGGGACAAGGCACAGTACTGCCACTGGGAATCTGGGGTGGATGATCATGTTAGACCAGGGGTGTCCAACCTTTTGGCTTCCCTGGGCCACTTGGAAGAAGAATTATCTTGGGCCACATGTAAAATACACTAACACTAACCATAGCTGATGAACTAAAAAAAATTGCAAAAAAAATCTCATAATGTTTTAAGAAAGTCTATGAAATTGTGTTGGGCCACATTCAAAGCTCTCCTGGGCTGCAGGTTGGACAAACTTGTCTCAGACTCTTGGAGGGCTTCCATGGTGGAGGCAGGAAAGGAAAAGCCCCTTTTACAGATGGGATAGTAGGTCCAGAGAAATGTGTTGGTTTTCAGTTCCAGAGTAATTTCATCTCCTCCCACCCTCCACACTCACAAAGAGCAGGCTGGATGGGATGTCGATTTTTTTTTCTTCTCCTGAAGAATGGACCATCTCCCTATGCCTCTCCTCCTCCTTGGCTGCTAACCCCTGACTCTTCCCTCCTCCTTCTCCGGCCACTCCTGTTCCTTAACAAAGCCAGGGAAGATCTGGGCTGGCTCAGCCCCTGGGTGTCAGTCAAGACTCAGAGGGAGACTTTGCTCAAAAAGCCAGCTCTCCCGGAAAGAAATACAGAGCGACTGTAGTCAGGAATTTTTCTCTTTCCTTTTTTCTGTGGGTCGGGGGAGGGACACTTGGCAGTCCTTGGGGCCCTTCTGGCTGCCAGCCCCACATCTCTTCCTGGCTGTTGGGAGGCAGGGCAGGAGGGAAGATTGGGGAGAAGGGGGCAGGGGCTGGCAAACCACCAGCTGCTGGGCAGTGGAATTCGCCCATAGGCCCTGGTGGAGTTGGCCTCTAGTGAAGCCTGGGGAGGTTTCTAATTAGTGGAGGACTGTGAAGGTGTGGCAGCCTGTGTTCATGCAAGGAACTGAGCTGTCTGAGCCAGGAAGTCAAAGGGAAGAGGGAGACTGAGCCCCGGAAGTCCTTGGTAGGTTGGAGGTAGGGAGGAAGTTGTGCCTACTCAATGTGTTCCATTCTATTAGAAATTGAGAAGAGGGGGGTGTTTCAGCTGGAAGGATTCAGGTTGGTCTCTGGGGTGGAGAGTCAGTCATTGGCACTAAACAAAGGGTGCCACCTCAAAGAATAAGTGATATAACAATGATAAACAAAATGGCTTTTTTTTCTAGACATTGTGTGCTTCTACCAGAAAGCTCATTTTGGTTTTTTTTTGTTTGTTTGTTTTATATTGTTCCCCCCTCCCACTTCCTGCCCCAGCTCTGTTTTAGCCTCAATTCTCTCCACTTAACAAATGAAGAAATCAAGGCTACATTCAGGTTCAACTGCCAAGGCAAGCACAGACCAGATTGTAGTCTGGGTCTCTAGATTCTTCTTCCAGCTCTCCATTTCACCAGACTCACACATGCAGAAAAGCAGTGAATTATATACTGCTTTCTGGAAAAGCTCCTTTTCCCTGGGAGGTAGTAATTAAGGCATATCTTCTCAAAAATGTTCCTTTATGCCACTCTCTAGGAAGTTTCTTTTAGGTCTATTGTCTTTACTTCTGGATGGAGGTGCCAAGTTGCCTCTGGGTGGTGAACTTGTTCTCTAAAATGCCCAAGGCCAAGAAAAAAATGAAAATGGCAATTCCCTTGTGCCCTGTGTCCTGCCCCTGTGACTTCCTGATAATGCTGAGCGGTTGCTGTAGCAACAGTGGCAGGAGGTGTGTCAGGCAGGATAAAGGGGGTGGGGTAGGACGGGTTTACTGGATCAAAGAGGCTTTTGCGGTTGGGCGGGGCTGCTGACGTGACTGATAGCCTACTTCTGGGGAAAGTTGGGGTCCCATAGAGATGGGGAGGGGAAGAAATTAAGCCCTGGGGCTAAAAGGTCTTGCCTGAGAGTCTTTCCTTAGGTGATGCCAAGTGACCAGGTACCATCTGGTTGGTTAACAACCTGGGCTTGGTTTTGGCCACTGGCTACATGACTTTGTGCAGTTGGCCTCCAATTCTCTAGCTCATTTATCAAGTGTGAAGGGGATAAGAAATTATCAACCTCATGTGCCTGCTTGATAATAACGGTAAACATGCAAGCCACGTAGCACAGAAACTCGGATAATCAAATGAGGTAGTGCAGGTTCTGATTCTTGAAACACAGAACAGGAGAATGGCAGAAACCTGTTTTTGGATGTTTTCTGATTGGTCATTTCAGGAATCCTGTTAGCAGGTGTGACTTTTTCCCGTGAGTGTGACTTACCTGGACAGCTGCCCCTTTGCTTTGGAAAGCCTTCAGTGAGTCCAGAGAGGAGTCAGTATTTGAGTTTTCCAGGGGGCAGTCATGACCATTGTGCCTGTGGTTCTACCAACAGCTTAATGACCAACCATGTCCCGTTTATACCCCAGAAGTTAGGACTCCCACTTGAGGCTCTGCTGGTTGTCTCTGGGTTGGTTCACTGCCTCTTAAACCATGAGAGCATAGCCAAGGAAGGTGATTGATATGATATACTATCAGACAAAATTAGTGAACTTTAGTTGAAGACAGAGAAAAGCATGGTGACCTATTTAAAGACACTTATTTATATTCAAGACACTTCTTGTGCTGGTTTGAGAGTGGCCAGCAATCCTGAACATCTTTGCAGGTTTTAAATTTCTTTTTGCATCCTGTGGGTTCAATTTGTCAGGCCTGGAATATCTGAGAGCAGAGTTATGGGGATGGAGAAGAGGACAGTGGAAGGGGAGGGTGATGGGAAAGGTTGGTAGGATTCAGCCTTTGTTACACCATGGGAGTGGGGCTGTGGGACTGCATCATCGAAACTGAGTTGTTTGAATGTGGGAGAAGCATGTGTCCTTCCCATCCCATCTCATGGTTCTACTTGCTCACTGCCTTTCTTGACTCTTAACCACTCTTGCTGATATGGGCCCTAGATGGTGAGGCAAAGACCAGAAGAATGAGAAAAAGACTTAATGTAACAGGGTACTCTTGGGCAAGTGCTAGATGCTCTTTGATAGTGTATTAGCCTGTTTTCATGCTGCTGGTAAAGACATATCCAAGACTGGGAAATTTACAAAAGAAAGAGGTTTAATAGACTCACAGTTCCATGTGGCTGGGGAGGCTTCACAATCATGGCAGAAGGTGAAAGGCACGTCTCACATGGTGGCAGACGAGAGCTTGTGCAGGGAAACTCCCCTTTATAAAACCATCAGATCTCATGAGACTTGTTCACTATCACGAGAACAGCATGGGAAAGACTACCCCCATGATTCAATTACCTCCCACTGGGTCCCTCCCACAACATGTAGGAATTGTGGAAGCTACCATTCATGATGAGATTTGGGTGGGGACACAGCCAAACCATATCAGATGGTCACCTTTTCTAATGTGTAAACATTAAGTATATGCTGTGTGTCAGCTGGGAGAACATATGATAAAGCAGTTGTCATACCACCTGTAACACATGCTTCTTCATGCTGGAGGGGGACAAGAAAAGCATTTTAGAAAGGTGAATAAAAAAGAAACCAAGTCAGTAGAGATGTATATACATCCTATGCAAATAAACAGGTAGCTCTTTTAGTCTTTTGACCAAGGCTCTTGGGAAGAGCTTGATGTTAAACAATGAAGTCCCTTCATGGTGTATAAAGTTACGAAAGTAAGAGAGTCAAGTTGGACAGGCTTCTCCTTCTTCAGTCTTGGAAGAAAAAAGCACGGTGTCTTCCTTCCAAAAATGTAAATTGAGGACACGGAATGTCTTCTCTCCTGTCCTCCATTCACTAAGTATGGAAGGCTGTATGGAAGCTAAGATCAAGTTTATGTCTTCAGGAAGCTTCCATCCTTAGAAGGACTAAGAGAATGCACAGACCTACAGCTTTTTGGCAATGAACTCAGGCTAGAGTGCTCTGAAGAAAGTTGGGTCAAATTACCAGAAGACTTTACCTAGCAGTGCTTTTCTTTTTAAAATTTTTTAAAAATTTTTATTTGTTTTATTTTACTTATTTATTTTTTTTGACATGGAGTCTCCCTCTCATGCCCAGGCTGGAGTGCAGTGGTGCGATCTCGGCTTACTGCAAGCTCCGCCTCCTGGGTTCTCATGATTCTCCTGCCTCAGTCTCCCGATTAGCGGGGACTACAGGTGCCTGCCACCATGCCCGGCTAATTTTTGTATTTTTTAGTAGAGACAGGGTTTCACCGTGTTAGCCAGGGTGAGACTCGTTAGCTTTGGCTTCCCAAAGTGCTGGGATTACAGGTGTGAGCCACTGTGCCAGGCCCTTATTTATTTGTTTTTTTGAGACAAGGTCTGACTCTGTCACCCGGGCTGGAATGCAGTTGCACGATCTCAGCTTACTGCAACCTCCACCTCCCAGGCTCAAGCCCATCCTCCCACCTACAGCAGTGCTTTTCATCAATGCAATCTAGTGGCTTTTGGACACTTGGAGGCCATATTGTTCATCCTTCTTCCTCCTCAAAAGGTTTCTACTAAGTTATACCAGAGGGAGTCTGTGCAATTTCTTCCCATCTGCAATTTATCACTTGTTTTGTTCTTATGAAATTCTTGGAAGGCTTCTAACTTGGATCTCTCCTGTTTTAGTTTAAGGCTGTTTTCTCTCTGATCCCTGGGGAGACAGAACAGCTCTTTCCCTTCCCTTGGGTTTTCCTGGTCCTTGGACACCTCCACCACTCAGCACCCTCTGGCAGCACTGGGATGGGCTTGTCCCTTGGCTTTCAGTTGTCAGGCCTGAGTCATCTTGATTACTTCATCTCCCCCTTCTTAATTCTGTGACCCTCTTCTGCTATCTTTGGGTCTTCTTTCTGACTCATTTCCAACTTCTTCATGGCATAGAGAACTGGCCAGGAGCCCAGGGCTAGGTTCTGACTGGTACACAAGTGACCC
The DNA here is from genome assembly GCF_037993035.2 of Macaca fascicularis. Lineage (NCBI taxonomy): Eukaryota > Metazoa > Chordata > Mammalia > Primates > Cercopithecidae > Macaca > Macaca fascicularis. The sequence goes on from NC_088386.1 coordinate 112,530,636, forward strand.
TGGTAACATCATTGCCCTGGCCAATGAGAGTGGTGGTGACGTCCACCATGTCACTATTGTTTGGTCCTCTTCCAGTAGGGCTTCAGGAACACTTGAGGTTACTGACAGCTCTGCTTGATGAGGAAGGTGAGGGGTGGTTGGTGTGAGAGGTGACTTTATTTTTTTGAGACGGAGTCTCACTCTCACCCAAGCTGGAGTCAGTGGTGCGATCTCGGCTCACTGCAACCTTCGCCTCCTGGGTTCAAGCGATTCTCCTGCCTCAGCCTCCTGAGTAGCTGGGATTACAGGCGTGCGCCACCATGCCCGTCTAATTTTTGTATTTTTAGTAGAGACAGGGTTTCACCATATTGGCCAGGCTGGTCTTGAACTCCTGACCTCATGATCCACCTGCCTTGGCCTCCCAAAGTGCTGGGATTACAGGCATGAGCCACTGTGCCCGGCCCTGAGAGGTGACTTTTTTAAAAGAAGATTTAAAAAATGCAGAAAAGTACAAAGAACAATGTAATAACACAAGTCTACCACCCAGAACTGTGAGTGGTTGATATTTAGCCCACTAGCATGCAGTACTTAGTGTTTATCTTTCTTAGCTAAGTAGATTTGCATATGTATGATAGATGACTAATATGCCTATGTTTCCATATATTGCATCTATATGCATATATGTGATAGAAGACCAATATTGTCCAATATTGTGAAAAAAAATTGAAAATGTACACGGAGGTTTTCTTTTCCCTCTTAACATTAGATGTCTGAGATCTAATGTTGACATTCATAGGTCAGAGATACTCTTTTTAACTGCCATATATTGTTCCTTTGTATTACCCTACTGATTTTATTTATCCATTCAGCCGTTGAAAGACTTTTGGATCTGGTTGCTAATAGTGTTTTTACCACTACAAATAATGCTGTAATGACCATTTTTGTACATGTGTCCCTGTGCACATGTAGAGAGAAGTAGAATTGCTGGGTCAGGCACATTCTTCCCATTCCCATAGTCCCTGGTTCAAGTTTGAATCAAAGCACAGTCTACTCACTTGGGCCTCAGCAACTAGGTCACCTTGCCAGGTTCCTGGATGGCTTTAGTTGAACCCGAGGAGAGATGTCTGGGACCCGTGGAAAGGCGTGAAAGCTGATAGTGCTGTTTGCCATCTTGATATCAATTTCTCTGGCTCTTCAAGGACAGTGTGGCTCACAGGGCCCCAGAGGACCTTGGCTGAATTTGAGCATGTTTTTGTGTTCTCAAACTGTCTGCCTCAGCCCTGATCCTCCCCAGGTCTTTGCAATTCCAGGAATGACCCTGATGTTTATAAAGGAGCCCTTTGGAGAGTGCACACGCAGGGAGGCTCTGGAGAGGCTGTGCTGTTTCTGCTCACTCGGGGGGAGCCCGAGATGAGATGGCAGCATGAGAGCATGCTCTAGAAACCTCCATGACGCCTGGCCAGGAGAGGCCCCTCTGCATGTATCCAAGCAAGCATATGTGTATGTTTACAAACCCATGAGTGGATGAGCTCACGAGGCTGTGTCTCTGCAAAGCGTGTACCTGAGACCACCTCTCTTGAAAAGAGGAGGCATTGTTCTCTCCTCACCAAGAAGTTCTTCAGGAAACCCAGACAGAACAGAGAGAATCACAAAGGCATGGGGGCCTGGCAATGCCAGAGCTTGAGAGGAGAGGTATCACTCAACATACAGATTCCTTAGTCCTTGCCTCTGACTTTCTGGGGCTGGGGTCCAGGGCTCTTATTTTTAGCAAGGTCGTCAGATGATTTCTGATGAAGAGGATCATCAGACCTGTTTGGGATCCTCTGACCTGGTCTAATTCCCTGAATTTACACACGAGTACGCTGACACCTGCCCAAGTTCAACACCCTGCTTAGCATCACTCAGAATCCTAGGGGTGGTGGCCAAGTCAGGATCGAACCTCAGTCCTTCTTCCCACACTAGGACTGCTTGGCCAAGACTTCAAACCCAAAAGCTGGTACTTCAAAGGAAATCCAAAAAGAGTTTGCAGAGTGGTTTGATGTGGAGGGGATTCATCAGCCCGGTGGGGCCTCTCTGCCCTCCCTTGGTGCTGCATCATCTCCTGTAGGTGTTCTGTCACCGTGGAAGGGCAGTGGCCAGTGCCTCTTAGGCTTGCCACTCAACACAGAGGTCACTGAGCTCTTCAGCACTCAGCTGGGCGATTGGCCTGTGGTAGCTCCAAGTGGAGGGAGATGATTCTCAGAAGAGAAAGGCCAGTTCTTGCACTCATTTAGTCTTCTAACCTAGGGGACTTGTGGATCTGAAACATCTGAAAAGGCTGTTTGCAGTCATTTACTACCACAAAGGAAACTCGGAGAGGAGGGACCACCTGTGTTGGAAAACCATGCTCAGGAGTGACTGGTCTGTTGCTGAAGGATGGAAAGATGTCAGGTGTTGCATGGCTGGCTCCGTTGCAGGAAGGAAGGGCTCAGGGGGTGAGAAGGAATAGGAAGGGAGTTTACAGTGAATGAAACTGGGTATCCTCAGGAGATAGAAGGATCAATCGGGAGGATGTCATTAACCAAGCTGGAATGTGTCCTCGGTGCCAGCTTATACCATGACAGACATCTGTGCACACTATTCAGAATTCCAGTGTGAGAGGCCACTGCTCCCTCTGACCTTTAAAAAAAAAAGTCAGGGGAAGACACATGAACAGTGTTACTCACCCACAAAGTCTCAGGACCTCAGGTTAAACTTTAGCTAAAAAGGTAACAAATAGAACCCCCATTTTACTCTTCCTTTTTCCTAACTTCTGCCTCCCTCTCTACCTCTAGCACGGCCTGAATTACTAATCCCAGCCGGTTGGTGGGCTGTGCTGTTGAACATAGTGGCCACATGATAGATGGAGTTTGGTGACCACCATTAGCCATCCAAAGAGGACTGGCTTTGAATTCTCTCCAACAAAAGCTGTTTCCTGTATGTGCTGGTGTGTTTATGAGCCCTGTCTCAACTGAGCATGCTTGGTGATTATGAGCCACTGCCTGGCCTCCTTCCCTTTGTCCCTCCCCCTAAATTCTGTAAACAAAATTAAAGTAATTTAGGCAAATTCATTCTTGCTTAAGGACTTCCATCAAATGGCAGAGAGCTTTGATATTTAGCAATATATAGAATTTATGCAATCAAAACCAAGCTTTAGAAGAAATATGCAAATAGATCATATGGCAGAACTCTCTCATAACTCATTTTTTCCATGCATTTGGCCATTCTGCGGATCAGACATCACCTAGCCTTCTAGCCTTCTGCTCACATGGCCGATATAGCTTTTATTTACCCATTCAAGAAATTGATTGTTCACACATTTTTTTTTTTTTTTTTTCTTGAGACAGGGTCTTGCTTTGTCGCTCAGGCTGGAGTGCAGTAGTGCAATCTTGGCTCACTCAAGAAGTAAACTCCACCTCCTGGGTTCAAGTGATTCTTGTGCCTCAGCCTCTCAAGTAGCTGGGACCTCAGGCATGCACCACCACGCCCAGCTAATTTTTGTATTTTTGGCAGAGACAGGTTTTTGCTGTGTTGGCCAGGCTGGTCTTGAACTCCTGGCCTCAAATGACCTGCCCACCTCAGCCTCCCAAAGTGCTGGGATTATAGGCATGAGCCACCATGCCCGGCCACCACACATTTTTTTCTAAAGCTTGGTTTTGCCCAAAATGAGAGTTTGAGGGGTAAAAATACCATGTCCTGTTTAATAGCAGCCATCATTTTAGCAGAATTGTTAATATCATTTTTCAGACGTGAGAAATTAGAGCTCAGAGAGGTTAAAGGTTCTGACTCGTGAGTGAATCTCAAGGGGCAGTGCTGGCATTCAGGGTTCTTGACTGCTGGTGTTCACTGCTCATACCAGTTTGTTAATGAATCGTCCACTGTTACGGATCTTAGTGGAGTCGTCTAGAGAGCAGGGGGAGGAGGATGGTGGTTAGTATTTAATTCTATTGCCCAACATATGTCAAGGCTAAGTGCCTTTTGGGAGAAATTAACGAAGACGGAGCCATATGAGTTTTCTGCCCAGCTAGGGTGGAACCAGGAAGCTGCAGCCAGCCTTCATTCCCCTGGCCCATTACTCAGAATTAACTCTTGAAAGGCTTGAAATGCTATTACCTGTTGCAAGAGGTGAACACCACTGGAGGAATGATAGGTTCAGGGTTGGCTTAGATCATCTCTGTGGTACTCCTCTTCCCCAACCCTGCTCTTAGATTTCAAGATAATCATGAGATAGGAGGAGAAAGTCATTCTTCAGAATAAAGAAAGGAAGAAAGAAGGGAGACACATTGAACTGTTAGGAAGATGTGATTGTTCTAGGTAGGGAAAAGCTCTCATTTCCTCACCAGGTCTGGATAAGGACCGAGGCCACACACTCTGAGCAGGAAGGACCGGGGAGGTGCTTTTAGATTCTTGGGGCTTAGTTTCCTAAGCAAGCTTTTTCAGGCCTCTCTTAGATCAGGAATCACCAATTTCCAAATACAGCACTGAGGTCAGAACGTAGTGCTAGGAGAAAATGAGATTTTATGGGAGTCAGTTTCTATCGAACACGAGTTTGATGAGTAAGATCACTGATGCAACAAACAGGATTACATTGGAAAAATGGGCTATGCCAAAATTTTTTTGGAAACCTGGGTATGAATGCATGGAAGTGAACAATAAAGGCTCTTTCTCTTGGGCTGTCAGCTTCCAGCTGCTCTCCTTGGCTACATTAGTAAGGGTGGGCCAAAAGACAATGTAGGGACCCCATGATAATTGTGAAGCACTGCTGATATGGCAGAGAGTTGTGTTTGCTCCTGTGAATTCAGATGCTAGTCCATCTGGGCTCAGGTTTGCCATCTGTAAAATGGGACAACAGTCCATTTCTTTTCATCCCATCTGCCTTCCTCATCTCCAGCTCTCCTCTAGGGGTCTTAGGTAGAAAGGTATGGCAATCTACCCAAGGCAGGGGTGGGAGTTCTCCCCTGCCCTTCAGGCCCCCAACTAATGGCTCTGGAGTTGTCTGTCATCTCCCTGACTTCTCTTTGGAAAAGCTTAACCTACTATATGTGGAATCCCTTGCTTCTGTGTTGACCCATTTCTCCAGATGCTATGTAGGGGAGAAGAGCTAGTGCTTACTAATCTACAGGGAAAGTCTCTTCAGGGGCCTTGTAGGTTTCTATCAACCATTTCCAAGCCCATGAACCTTTTCCATTGATGTCATTTGGGTTGCTAAGAACCATTTCTTATAGTGACCTTTGCACCATAGCCCATGGAGTCGCATACATAAGTGGTTGCTTAATAAATATTATTCTGAACTTAACTCTCTTAGGCAGAAAAAAAAAATACAACTTGGTATTTTTGTTCTGAGGGCAAATTCCATCTCTAGCTGGAGTTCAACATCTGGAATGTTTTCCTGTGGATTGTTCCTGCAGCCTATAAGAGGATATATGGGAGGAACTTGGTAACGTGTGATGCCCTTGTCTGACTGGGGCGGGGGGCACTATGTGGGTACTTCCCTGGTAGGCAGGAAATGGAAGTGGCTAAGAGCTAACCCCATGCGCGCCTAACTGTGTGCCAGGCCCTCACTGTAGATGCAGGCAGCATCTCTTTGGATCCTCCCAGTGGCCCATAGGAGGTGCATCCTGTTTGTCCTCTTTTTACAGATGAACAATGGAAGCACAGAGAGCTTAAGGAACTTGTCTGGTGCTGCACAGCTCAGTAGTAAAAACTTGAATTCCAACTCAGGCAGTTAGATTTTGGAGTTTGAATCTCTTTGGCTGGGAACAGTAACAAGGAATGAAGGCTTTTCTCAGCCTACAGTGCTTTCTGATCTCTGCCGAGTCAAGTCTTTCATTTCCCTTCCCTGGACTTCTACTTCAAGATGTGGAGTTCAGATCTGGCCACTGAATTTGAGTCCAGAAGCCTGTTTCGGAGAAAGAAACAGATGCTGACGCATGGTCTTGTTAAACCATCTTTAAAAGACCTTGCATAAGCAAACCAGGCCTGTGGATTTCTTCATCTTATTGGCGTGTTCATTGGCACTGCTGAGATCAATAAAGAAATGGAATGAAACATACCGTTGAATCCAGGTGGCCTCTGTGAGGATGGACAAACTTGACCTTCACCTCAGAGAGGTTGGGACATCTCAGGACAGGAAATCAACTTTGTCCTCCTGGGGGAACACTGCCAAGTTGACCCCCTGCCTCCTGGGACCTGGAGCCAGGTTTGCATATGACATCTGTGGGTTATTTTTCATTTTAGAGACAGGGTCTCACTCTGTCACCCAGGCTGGAGTGCAGTGGCATGATCATGGCTCACTGCAGCCTCTAACTCCTGGGCTTAAGTGATTTCCCACCTCAGCCTCTCAGGTAGCTGGGACCACAGGTGTGCACCACCATGCCTGGCTATTTTTTATTTTTAGCAGAGACAAGGTGATATAGTTAGGCTTTGTGTCCCCACCCAGATGTCATCTTGAATTGTAATCCCCGTAATCCCCACGTGTCAAAGGAGAGATCAGGTGGAGGTAACTGAATCATGGGGGTCGGGTCCCCCATGTTGTTCTCGTGATAGTGAGTGAGTTCTCATGAGATCTGATGGTTTTATAAGGGGCTCTTCCCCACTTCGCTTGGCACTTCTTCCTGCCACCTTGTGAAAAGGTGCCTTGCTTCTCCTTCGCCTTCTACCATGATTGTAAGTTTCCTGAGGCCTCCCCAGCCATGCTGAACTGTGAGTCAATTAAAGATCTTTCCTTTATAAGTTACCCAGTCTCGGGCAGTTCCTTATAGCAGTGTGAAAATGGACTAATACGGTCAGGCGTGGTGGCTCATCCCTGTAATCTCAGCACTTTGGGAGACTGAAGTGGGCCTCCTGTGGCAAGGAGTTCGAGACTAGCCTGGCCAACATGGTGAAATCCCGTCTCTAGTAAAAATACAGAAATTAGCCAGGCATGGTGATGCATGCCTGTAGTTCCAGCTACTTGAGAAGCTGAGGCAGGAGAATTGCTCAAACCCGGGAGGCAGAGGTTGCAGTGAGCCGAGATCATGCCACTGCACTCCAGCCTGGGCGACAGAGCAAGACTGTGTCTCAAAAAACAAAAAATCAACAAAAAGCCATATTTTATAACTTGTTTAATAAGTGCAAATATATTCATATTATATATTAAGACTTTTTAATCTAAAAGTAATTTTTTTTCTGATGTTAATAGAAATAAAAATATGTCCTAGACACTGTGCCTCCAGAGCCTAATGGACAAGTTGGCCCTGCCTGGCGCCTTCAGGCCCAAATGCACATTTATCTGTGTGTGCCCCTCTCCTTTTTCAAATGTGTTTCCAGAGATTGCAGAGGGCCTTCTTCTGAGGATTAATGTTGGATTGACCTTTGGGATGCAGCCAAGGGATGCTTCTTTGGCCACTGTCTGTGGTACAAGAGGGCTTAATGAAGAGGGGGAGCTGCAGGCTGAAAGTCCTCTGGGAGGCCCAGAGAAGACCCTGTGCCCTGTCCCCAAGAAACTGTGGGCTAGTGTGATTGCAGATGGAAGGGTAGCGGAGGGGTCTTAGCTGTGGATGCGGAATAGAGTGGAGCTAGACTAGCTTTTTATGGGGCCTGGAGCCATTTCAGCAATTGGCTATCAACTTCCAGATGTTGGGCTAAAAGCCTAACTCCAGAACAGTGATTCTCACCCTGGGCGATTTTGCCTCTCTGGGGCCATTTGACAACGAATGAATACATATTTTTTGTTGTTCCAACCTGGGGAGGGTGCTGCTGGTTTCTGGTGGGTAGAGGCCAGGAATGCCGCCCAACATCTGGAGTAAACAGTTAGCCCCCTGCAGCAAAGGATTATCTGGCCCACTATTAGTAGTGCTGAGGTGGAGACCCCAATCCCAGAAGATGTTTCAGGCATCGAGTCTGGGTGAGCAGAGCCTTCTCAGAAGCTCCTGGATAGAGCTACACATGAGCCACCTTTCCCTTCTCCAACCAGACAAGATGTCATTCATTATAGCCATAATAGAGACTGGCTGCTTTCACCCAAGCCACTTCCCAAAAGGGTAGAGCCAGGTGAGCCTCTGAGCATCACAGACTTCGTGTCCACACAGTGGAGAGTTCCAGAAATGGTGGCAGGGTGCAGTACCGGCAGACTCCCAGAGCCCCTGTCTTCTCTAACACCCTCTGAATGCGGTATCCAGGTCTCCAGAAATCCTTCCTGCTGCTGTGGGCAGAAAGCTGGGTAGGGTGCAGTAAGCAGGGTGACGCCAAGGGTGATCTCAGCTACCAAGGGCTCGGGTGACGGCGAACTGGACGTTCCCACTTCATTTTATCTTTCTCATTTTGATCCTGAGTAGCTGGGGTGGAGGCAAAGGGCTCTTCTCTATGTTCCGATGCAGGGGTTGAGCGTGGGAAGACTTTCTAGCTTCTTTGCTCTCCTCCTGTGTTTTTGGTGCCTAAAGAGGGGAGGGGCAGGGAGCCTGAGATGGTCCCACTCAGGTCTGGGGACAGAACCCTGTCTGGGAAGGGCAGTGGGACAGAGGCAGGGAGGCTGGGGATGAGTGCGTGGGCTGCACGGGCGTCTGTGTGCTGCATTAGAGGTTAGTGTTGAGATGGAAAGTTGAGTGAACCTGACCTCTTCTGTTTGTTGTCCAGGTTTGTCTGATCTCAGACTTTCCCCGGCCTTTCTCTTTCACCCTTTTGTTCCTGACTTCTGTGGTCCATCTGAAGAGGGAAGGGGGGCTCTTCTCCATGGTTGCTCCCCCCAACACCACCCGTCTAGGAGGGTGTGGACCTGCTGGCACTGAATAAATCTGTACTGCACGATGGGGTGACTCAGTGTCCCTATTCTTGGGAACCTGGCAGGCAGCTGAGCAGGGGGACTCACTCAGCCTGCTTCTCTGGGCCCCTGGGTGTCTGCTGCTGTCCATGTGGAGGAGCCCGGGGGCAGGGCAGGATGGATGAGGAAAGCTGTGGGCTGGTGTCTGGGTCTGATTAGACATGGTGGGGCAGGACTCCAACCTAGCCTGGAGGTGCATGCTAAATCGGCCTTTTCCTGCTGGTGGTGCTGGGCTGCCGGGCTGCTGGAACAATTTAATCTCTGCTGGCTTCATTTATGGTACAACCCAGGCTCCCCAGAGCCCCTGTGGGAATCGCCATTCTAAATAAAAGAATTTTCCAGGTTTCAGAGGTTTTTTATACATTTAAATGTTTCAATTTTTTTTTCTGACTTTCAACAGTTTTGGATAAGTCTTTTAAAATGATGAATAGGTAGACTTTTAATTCCCTCGCCCTTTTGATGTCCCAAGATCATCGTCATCAACATAATTCTTGTTTTGGGCTATAAGACACGGAAATCCCCAGGGGTCGTTGAGGGGTGTGGCATTCATTGTTTGCCACGCACAAAATGTACCCGGAGTTTGTGTGTTTTGTTTTCTTAGTGTTCTCTTTCCTCTCTGCCATTTGATCCTTCTTGCCACCGTCCACATGCATTCCTTCTTTGTCCCTTCCATTTTGTTGACTTTCTTCCGCGGCAGCCTTGGAAAGCAGACACCCAGAAGCCAGGCTTCCTGGAGCAGCACTGTTGTGAACTGTCAAGGCTCTTCACGGGATGACTCTCCCCTCGTCTTGAGTGGAGAATGCCAACATTTAAACATGCGCAGCCATGGACACGGCTATGAGGATGTTCAGAGCTTACTTTCCTTGGTTTCCCTGTTCTCGGTTGGGTTCCATGCTGCTGAAGTAGTAGATAACTGGGGCATTCGTCATCACCATCAGCGTAATAGCCACTAGCAACCTGCATATAAAATTTCTGTGCTCCAAGTCGTTATTTATTTATTTATTTATTTATTTATTTATTTATTTTTGAGCAGTGTCTTGCTCTATTGCCCAGGCTGGAGTACAATGGTGCAATCTCAGCTCACTGCAACCTCCACCTCCTGGGTTGAAGCGATTGTCCTGCCTCACCCTTCCGAGTAGCTGGGATTACAGATGTGCGCCACCATGCCCGGCTAATTTTTTTGTATTTTTAGCAGAGATGGGGTTTCACCATGTTGGCCAGGCTGGTCTTGAACTCCTGACCTCAAGTGATCCACCTGCCTCAGCCTCCCCAAGTGCTGGGATTACAGGTGTGAGCCACCGCACCCGGCCTAAGTCGTCTTTTAACTGCTTTTCTTTCATCATAACTCTAAACAGCTCTTTGAAAAAAGAATTGTTATTATCCAGCAACCTACAGTTAAGAAAGTAGAGGCACAGAGAGGGTCTGTGCAGGGGAGAACATGTGCAGCTGATATAGAAAATGGCAGAGCTGGGATTTAACCTGACTACACCCCTTTAACCAGTGCTGCTACCCTGGGGACGGCGTGCTGGCTTCTAAAGGATGCTGCCGCACTGCAAGTGAAGACTGATTAGTTATTAGGCTCGGAGGGAGGGGGAGGGACGGGGCAAACCTCCATCAAATGCTCCATATGCCGAGGCCTATGCTGGAAACACCTTGACAGCAGGTGCTGCTGGAGTGCCAGCACCCGGTGCTGTCCCTGGCATGGAAGAGGCGCCCCCTCCTTTAGTTGGTGAGTGAGTTAAACCCTCGTATAGAATAGGAGTTATTCATTTGTGTTCTCAGGGCTGTAAGTTTTTGAAGATGCATTAATGGGGAAGAGAAAATGTGCAAGATTGGTTGAAAAACACCCCTCTGCACCCACCCAGATCTTGTTGGGACCTGCAGGAGAGCAGCTCTGGGTGGGATGGTCTGGGGCTGTTTGCTGTATTCCAAGGGGCTGGGGCTGGGGCTGGGTGGTGTGAGGCCCTGCCCTTCTGGAGCTTGCCGGGGCTTGTCACCCGGTTACAGCTCTGCTGTGCGATTCAGATCCCCTCTGCCTCCCTTGGCTGGACGTGCGTCAGCCAGAGTGAGACCGTGGCAGGCTGGAGCTGCTTTCAAGGCCTCCTTCACCTGGGCTGTGCACACAAAAGGTTGAAGAAAGTCTAAGGGGACTTCATGGATGCTTCTTGGACAGACATCATGAAGCTTCGTGCCCTGCAGTAAGCTGAAGCTATGAAGTGGAAGGAGTCATAGTCCCTGTTCTTGGTGCTCTCAGTATAATGGGGTTGGGGTGGGCTGCATAGACAGACTTGGGAACGAGGGAACATCAGTGGGGCAGAGCTGTAGCCGCTTCGGAGCAGCACTATGGGACCTCAGGCGGGGCCAGGTGGGCAAATGCAAGGTGACAGCAGGGAGGGTGCTGGGACCAGGTTCTGGGTGGCGATGTGGCCTTCCACTTCTTTGCCATACACGCTGCAGCCCAGTGATGTCTGTGGCACAAGTTTAAAAAAAAAACTCAACTAATTGGTGCTCTTCGAGACCAAAAATGAAGAACTTTAAACTGGGGGTTATGGTGGGAGAATCTGGGGGGTCCCAAAAAGGACTTAAACCCATTCCATGGTCAGGACCTTTCGAATACATTCGTCCCTCTGTGCGCCTCTGTTCTGCCCCAGCCTTGTAAGAGGGTCCCTGTCATTCTTCTAGAGCCAGACAGCCTGAGTTCAAATCCTGAATCCATCACTTTTCAGATTTGTGATCTTGGTCAAGTAACTGACCTCTGTGAGCCTCAAATTCTCTGTCTCTGAAAGTTGGGGAGGGTGCTGGTAGTACCCACCTAAGAGTTAGGGTGAAGCTGAAATTGATCATCTGTGTAAATTGCTCAGCACGGGCCCTGACAGGCTATCAGCACTCATTAGCCGTGCGTTATCTCCACCCTCATCATCGTTACAGTCCAGGTGGCTCCCGGAGGGCATGTCTCTCTGGGAAACTGGACCTGGAGCTCTTCTTCCCTTCCTGTCTCGGCAGACAATGGCGATGACCACTCGGAAGGAGGCCTGGTGGAGAACCACGTGGACAGCACCATGAACATGTTGGGCGGGGGAGGCAGTGCAGGCCGGAAGCCCCTCAAGTCGGGTATGAAGGAGCTGGCTGTGTTCCGGGAGAAGGTCGCTGAGCAGCACCGGCAGATGGGCAAGGGTGGCAAACATCACCTCGGCCTGGAGGAGCCCAAGAAGCTGCGACCACCCCCTGCGAGGGTCAGTGAGGGTCAGGCCTGGTGGGAAGGGTGGGAGGACAAGGAAAGTGGGGTCTCAGCTGGAGGAGGGCATCCCAATAGGACCCTCGTCTGGTGTGACCTGTGGGCAAAGCACCTTTCTTTCCACAAACATAGTTGTGGAACATACTGACCTTTGGGGCAATCAGTATCTCTGGCTGTGAAATAGACTGGACATGTGGTTTCTTGATGTTCTTTCCTTCTAAAACCTCCACATTTCTGTACGGTTTTGGAACATAGACAAAGAAAATGAATCCCAGAGATGAAGACAGAGTCCCTGAAACTTGCTTACTCTTTTTTTTTTTCCCCCTGAAATGGGGTCTCACTCTCTTGCCCAGGCTGGCGTATAGTGGTGCCATCACGCCTCACTGCTGCCTCCAACATCTGGGCTCAAGTGATCCTCCTTCCTCAGCCTCCTAAGCAGCTGGGAGTATAGGCATGTACCACCACACCTGGCCAATTTTGTATTTTTTTTGTTGTGGGAATGGGGGTCTCACTATGTTGTCCAGGCTGGTCTCAAACTCCTGGACTCAAGCAATCCTCCCACCTCGGCCTCCCAAAGCGCTGGGATTACAGGTGCCTGCCACTGCACCTGGCCTGAAACTCAGTCACTCTTGTTGCCATATGCTTCTCTCACTGAGCTACCTCCTCTCCTCTTTCCTTCCCAGTTCTGCCATCTTGGGTCCTGGCCCTGGTTGGTTTTATGGAAAGAAATGGAGCTTGGGCATGGGGTGGGGGCATAGAGACTCTGGAGACCGCCACTTGGATCGATATTTGGAGGTAGAGCCCGTTCTGACACATGAAAGCCACGGTCACAGAACAAGGAGAGGAGTGAACGTTCCCATTCATACAACTTTCTTTAGGGGCTGGGGTGGGGCACCCAGCATGGCAGGGAGATTCCTGGGCAGGCTGTCAGAAGTCCCTGTGCCCCCTGCTGGCTGTGTGACCATGGGAAAGTCCCCTCCCCGTGCAGCAGCTTCTCCCTGAGCTTGCGCCTGGCACGTGCTTCGTGGGCCTGCTGTCCTCACTCTGGGCGTCTCCTGCTGTCTGTGTGCGCAGACTCCCTGCCAGCAGGAACTGGACCAGGTCCTGGAGCGGATCTCCACCATGCGCCTTCCGGATGAGCGGGGCCCTCTGGAGCACCTCTACTCCCTGCACATCCCCAACTGTGACAAGCATGGCCTGTACAACCTCAAACAGGTGAGTGTGGGGCCAGTCCGGGCCAGAGCGTCTCCTCCTCAGCCCTGGGCCCCAGATGTGGCTTGTTTCTGCCCCACCCGCCTATAATCCTCTGAGGTCTGAGCTGAGTGAGAGACTCAGACTCCTGTCACCATGGGGATTGGAGCTGCCAGGCCGGGGAGGGTGCGGCTTTTCTCCCTGCCTGCGACGGATCAGTTGCTGGCTCCACTCGCCCAACCACTCACCGGCCTCACTTGGAGTCTGGGTTAGGAGGAGGCTCTTGGAGAAGGGAAGTGGCTTAAACCAAGCATCTTAGCTTTGATTGGACATTGGCATCGCCTGGAGCTCTTCCTGGCCCCGCCCCCAAATTGCCACATGCTAGGTCAGGTTTGCAGCTCTAACAAGCCTCATGTGAGGCTGATAATCTGAGAGCCACACTCTCACCATCATTGATTTCAACCATTGGCCGAGTTGCCTTCACGGTTTCGAAGTATCTCAGGGAATGAAGAGTCAGGGATGGAGAAATGCTGTTGGAAAGATTTTGAAAAGCCATCTAGAACAACACTGTAAATACATTGGAGAAAATGAAGTTTAAGTAAACCGCTCAGGAGCCCTTCTCCCTCCTCTTTCCACCTTCTGTTCATACACATTTTAATAGTCAAGTGTGCATATGCAATATTTTCCCTGTAACATACTTTTCTTTTTCTTGTTTTTGAGATGGAGTCTTGCTCTTGTCTCCCAGGCTGGAGTACAGTGGCGCGATCTCGGCTCACTGCAACCTCCGCCTGCCGTGTTCAAGCAATTCTCCTGCCTCAGCCTCCTGAGTAGCTGGGATTAACAGGTGCCCGCCACCACGCCTGGCTAATTTTTGTATTTTTAGTAGAAATGGGGTTTACCATGTTGATCAGGCTGGTCTTGAGCTCCTAACCTCAGGTGATCTGCCCACCTCGACCTCCCAAAGTGCTGGGATTACAGGCATGAGCCGCCACACCTGGCTGGGCACTGGGATTTAATAAAGCTGCTCTGGTGGTTCTAATGGCAGTCTGGGCTGACCTAAAGTGTGGATGTGTGGAGCCAGAAGGTGGGAACAGGGCTCTGCTGATGGCCCAGGGGTCTCACCTCTCCTCCACCCTCTTCACCATCCCGGCACCTTGACCCTCTAAATATTAGTTAGTATTAAAAGCTATTTGTGTACATGCCCTCTAAATGTAAGCCGCCTAACTCCATTTGGAGCTCAGAAGAAAAAAACCTCGATCACTTCTCATGGAAAACAGGCTGTCTGCTGCGTCTTTGGGTAACTAATGTGGTTTGCAGGAGTAGTTAGCTTGTGCATGAGACAGAGGCCTTGGCGTGGGAATGCCTGGGGAATACCTGGCTTCCATCTCAGCTATGCTTCTTACCAGCTGTGTGACCTTGGGCCAGTTGCTTAGCCCATCTGTGCTTCCGTTTTATCATCTGTAAACCAGGGATAATGATGGCATCTAATTCACAAAGTGGTTGTGAGGATTAAATGACTGTATTTGTTAGAAACTGAACGAGCGGTGTGTCTTTGCTCACTCAGTGCCTGGCACACACTGATTTTGATCGCAACATGAGGGTTTGCACCTTACAGTGTGACTAAGCTTCGGCAGGCTGGGTTCCCTCCACTGGAATAGGACCTCCCTTGAGACTGGGGACTGAGTCTTTTCGTCTTCGGGCGTCCTGAATGGCCTTGCTAATCAGAGGGGTCCCTGGGCGGGCAGCGTCAGTGTCACGTTGGAGCTCGCTAGCCATGCAGAATTTCCAGCCCTCCAGGGACCTCCTGAATGGGAATCTGCATTTCATCAAGGTTCCCTGGCGCATATTTGAGGTTGCGAAGCTCCACCCAGCAGTGCGTGGGTAGCTGCAAGGGGTGGCTGCTCAGTGGATGCCGGGTTGAGGGAGGGAAGGAACATTGCTGGCTGCGGGCTCCTCCACGCTCTTCTCCTCTCTCCCCAGTGCAAGATGTCTCTGAACGGGCAGCGTGGGGAGTGCTGGTGTGTGAACCCCAACACCGGGAAGCTGATCCAGGGAGCCCCCACCATCCGGGGGGACCCTGAGTGTCATCTCTTCTACAATGAGCAGCAGGAGGCCCGCGGGGTGCACACCCAGCGGATGCAGTAGATCGCTGCCAGCCGGTGCCTGGCGCCCCCGCCCCCACCCCTCTCCAAACACCGGCAGAAAACGGAGAGTGCTTGGGTGGTGGGTGCTGGAGGATTTTCCAGTTCTGACACACGTATTTATATTTGGAAAGAGACCAGCACCGAGCTCGGCACCTCCCCGGCCTCTCTCTTCCCAGCTGCAGATGCCACACCTGCTCCTTCTTGCTTTCCCCGGGGGAGGAAGGGGGTTGTGGTGGGGGAGCTGGGGTACAGGTTTGGGGAGGGGGAAGAGAAATTTTTATTTTTGAACCCCTGTGTCCCTTTTGCATAAGATTAAAGGAAGGAAAAGTAAAGTGTGTGTCTTTTGCTTGAGTCTTTGGGGTCTTCCATGGAGAGATGCGGAGCCTGGCCTAGGTTGGCCTACTCACCAGCGTCCAGCTTTGCCCCTGGCTCCTAGGAAAATGGGAAAGGCCCCGTCTCCGTTTCCCATTCATGAAATGGCAATAAGAAATAATGGGAACCTCCTGAATCCAGATCAAACCCTCCAGTGCAGCCTTAGGACTCTCAGGTGAGGCTTCTGCCCCCATGCAGCCCGTGCCTGGCACTTTAGAGGGGCAGCATGAGTCATGGGGTGGGGGTCAGGGGAGACGTGGAGCGTGGGTCCAGCTTCCTCCCTCCCACATTCAGATAACACTGCAGTGGGAGATAAGGAACAGGAAACGTTGGGATTGGGGTTGTCTGGCCCCTGAAATAAAGGAAACTCCCTCCTGCCCAGGGTGAGACATTTCTGTTCAGCCCCCAAAGAAAGGGAGTTGGGCTGTGGTTAACTGGCTTACTCATAAAGATGACACCACTGAGAATTCAGGCGACCAAATGATTTGGTCTCCAGACCAGCAAATATCAATTGAAACAAAGTGCTGTGATTTGTCAAGGTGTGCAGGCTGAGACTGTGGAAGGAGACAGAATGTGTTCTGTTTCCTTAGCAGAGTTCCACATCAGAGCTCACCTACCTCTGCCACTCAGTTCTTCTGGCCTCTCAACTCCAGTGAATTCCAGGGGTCTTATGCACCCCCACCCCTGCCTTTGCGACGCGCCATGGGGGGAGAAAGCTCAGCATTCGAGGCCCACAGTCCCTGCCCCCTAACCTTCCTCAGCACGTGGCCCAGGGCCTGGCCTCTCCTGTCACTCCCCGCTCCTGTGGCTGGAGTCTGATCCCTTCCCACAGAGGAGGGGCTCCCCAGGGGCCTGGCCCAATCCATTACCTTCCAGACCTTCCATCTGGTGAGTGTGGGGAGGCGGAGGGATGGCGGGCCCTTTACCAGGTGTGACATAAGTGTAGCTGGAATGCAAGACAGCTTTCGGAAATGGCACAAGATGAGCTTTCTTGGAGTGCGGGAAAACCAGATCCCCAAGAATAGATGGAGTCCTGCCAGGAGGGTGTGTTCTAGGCTGCCCCGGGCCAAGGCCAGCACTTGGCCACTGCCCCAAAAGTATTCATTCAGTGGATCCTTGTGCATCCATGAAACAGGCACTATAGTTAGTTACACTTTACAGATGAGGAAAGGGTCCCCAGAAGTGCCCAAACTCTTCTGCCCTGGGTCTGGGGACTCCTAACTCCAGCGCGTGGCACCCACCCACCCCTGAATTATACTAGCCCTGTGGGTGGAAGCAGGCGGGATGCTTGGAGAGGGCCTAGAGGGCTCTGGGCACTGAATGGACCTGGGGCCTGAAGCTCAGCAGTCCCTGCGTGGGGTCTGACTGGCTTTTATTCAGCGCATGCGTGTTGCAGCTGGCCCGTCCCCCGGTCCTCTCAGTTGCTGCAAAGAGCAGTCAGCACCGCGGCTGCTGTGTCCGGGTGGAGCTGCTATCCCTGGGTGGAGCAGCCCGTGCCTGCTCTCCTGGGAAGCCTGGTGTTTCTCAATCTTGGTGAACATTTGACTCGACGGGGGCACTTAAACAAAAACAAAAACTCATGCCAGTACCTCAGCTTCAGACATTCTGATGTAATGGTCTGCCACGGAGCCCAGGCAGGTTCTTTTTCCTTCCTTAGGTTCCATGGTGATTGTGGACCAGGGATAAGGCAAGAAGAATGCCGTAGTCAGGACACCTGGGCTTGGATCCCTTCCCACCACTTCGTTTTCCATCGCCTGGGGCTATGCCATCCACCTTCTCGCATCTGTCTGTTGGGGATGTTATCAGCCTCAAATAACAGGGTGGAATCAGTGTGAGACTAGATGTGAAGGTGCTTTGAAAACTATAGGACTGTATAAAATGGGAGGGGTTACTATGGGACCATTGTTGGGTCAGCTGTTTGCCAGACCTCACGCCCCAGGGTTGCCACCTTGTCCATTCTTTGAACTTTTGCAGAGGGCTTCTGAGGATGCCACAGCCTCCTTGCCCATTTCCCCTCCATTACCGTAAGTGCTCTTGTACCCAACCCTCTGAAGAGGTAGCTTTTATGGGTGAGTGGGTGAGCAGCACCTCTGCTGTGGCTCTAGCTGCAGGAACCACACTAACTGATGTGCAGTGCGAGCTAGAAACCTTTGCCGAGAGGAAGCATCATTGCATCCATGTGGGAAGATGGCTGGCTGGGCGGGGATCTTGCAGATGTCAGGCACATCTGCCTCTTTAAAAGTTAAGCAAACACCGGGGCTATACTGCCACTGTGTGGCAGCTTGTGGAACTGCAGCTGAGCATACATCGGGCCTTGGAGAGTCTGTGGCATTGAAGAGGAGCGGTCCAGAAAGAGTCAGCTGGAGACCTTGTTACTACTGGCCCTATCCCAGACCCCCTGGGTTAGAAGCTCGGGGAGGAGCCTGGGAGTCTGCATTGAAACTTGCTTCCTGTGTGGTTCTTATGGAGAACTGGTTGACTTCATTTATAGGATCCAGGGCAAAATAAAAATATGGAGTCTCTTATTCAGAAATTACTAAGAATGTGAAGACAGAAATAGCAGAACATTAAACCAAGCGCCAGCCCTGTGTGACTGCACAGGTCATGCCCATGGGGCTACCCCTCTTCTTATGCCCTCTATATTTGGACAGTCACCACTGTCGTCCCTGAATCTGTTCGATGTGTCCTGAATACTAGCTACGTAATAAGATGTGGTGGTTAAAAGCGTGGCCGTGGAAGTGAGGTGGTCTTTGAACAGAATTGGACTCTCTTGAGTTATGTGCTTTTGGACATATTTCTAATCTCTGTGAATCTCATTTACTTCCTCTTTAAATATTGGGATAGTTTCTATCTCAAAGATTGGCTTTGAGAATATAAAATAATTTCTGTCACATGGCAGTGCTGCCTAAATATAGCTCTCGGCCTGGCGTGGTGGCTTACACCTGTGATCCCAGCACTTTGGGAGGCCAAGGTGGGTGCATCACCTGAGGTCAGGAGTTCAAGACCATCCTGGCCAACATGATGAAGCCCCATCTCTACTAAAAATACACACACACACACACACACACACACACACACACACACACTAGCTGGGTGCGGCATCGGGCACCTGTAGTCCCAGCTACTTGGGAGGCTGAGGCAGGAGAATCACTTGAACCTGGGAGGTGGAGGTTGCAGTGAGCTGAGATTGCACCACTGCACTCCAGCCTAGGCAACAGAGTGAGACTGTATTACACACACACACACACACACACACACACAGTAGCTCTCACTGTATCCCGGGCTCAGTGTTAGGATGCCAGGCTATGAAGATGATGGAGATGAAGAAGATTACGGCCTTTGTTCTGGAGGACTGAGATTCTTGTGGAAGGAAACAGCCCTGAGACCCAGAGATGGCCCTCCCTGGATGGCGGTACCCCTCCAGCAGGGGATGTGGGGCAGTTAGGAGGAATAGTTAAGTCTGGTGTCAGGGAAGGTGTCTCAGAGAGGGTGAAGGCAGAGTTGGAAGGAAGAAGCTGAGATTGGGGAGAGGAGCGGGAGGACGTGTGTGCATCACACATGCGTGTGTGTGCAGGTGTGGGTGTTGGGGGCTGGGGTTCAGACAGAGGGAGCAGCATGCGCAGAGACTTTATCTTATTTTCATGTCTGTATTTATTTATTTTTAGAGACAGGGTCTTACTCTGTTGCCCAGGCTAGAGTGCAGTGGCATGATCATAGCCCACTCCAGCTTTGAGCTCCTGGGCTTAAGCGATCCTCCTACCTATCTCATCCTCCCAAGTAGCTAGGACTATAGGTATGCACCACCATGCCTGGCTAATTTTTATTTTGTGGAGACAGGGGGTCTCACTATGTTGCCCAGGCTGGTCTCGAACTCCTGGGTTCAAGTGATCCTCCCACTCTGGCCTCCTAAAATGCTGGGATTACAGGAGTGCACCACCATGCCTGGCCTGCAAAACCTTCAAGTCATGACTGAACGATGAACGATGACCCTGGACACCAGCGCATGGCTGGGGATACGTGTGGTGAAGGGAGGCGGCAGGTGGAAGAGGAGCGAGAGGAAGAGGAAGCCAGGGCACATCAGGAACGACTTGGGGTGTGTTGCTGAGGGATTTGAACTCTGGACCAAAAGTTAAGTACCAAGAAAGGAAGTTAGGCAGAGGATGGGCATGATTGGATTGGTGTTTAGAAAGTGAACTGGGCCGGGCACAGTTGCTCACGCCTATAATCCCAGCACTTTGGGAGGCCGAGAAGGGTGGATCACTTGAGGTCAGGAGTTCAAGACCAGCCCGACCAACATGGTGAAACCCCATCTCTACTAAAAGTACAAAATTAGCTGGGCATGGTGGCACTTGCCTGTAATCCCAGCTACTTGGGAGGCTGAGGCAGGAGAATTGCTTGAACCCGGGAGGCGGAGGTTGCTGTGAACTGAGATTGCGCCATGGCACCCCAGTGCAAAACTCCATCTCAAAAAAAGAAAAAAAAAAAAGAAAGTGAACTGCAACTGTGATGTCTGGGGTGGAGGACAAGACATGGAGTGGGAGTGGGTGGAACATTCCTGCAGGAGGAATTGCAAGGATCCAGGGGAGAAGTGAGCATGATTTGAATGAATCAGGGCCAGGGAGATGGAGAGAAGGGCTGAGGGTGAGGGTGGTCTGTGAGGTCACTGATTCCTGGCACCTGGTGGCTTATCGGATGGAAGGGGTAAATGAGGAGGCAGGACTGAGGCCGGGGGTTGGGTTTGGACAGCTGGGTGGATGCAGTGTCATTCTCTGAGACAGCAAATAGGAGGAGGAGGAAGAACGGGGAAGAAGAGGAGGGGGCTAAAGAAGCATTAAGAGAAGGAAGAGGGATGGCTTAGTGGGGAAGATGATGAGTTCAAATTGTGTTGTTACTGAACTTCTACTTTGTAAGGCATATGATAAAATGATAAGAGAGGCCAAGTGCCTGAGCTTACAGGATGAGTTCAACATGGAACAAATTGTATTTGAGTTGCTTGAGGGACACTGGGTGGAGAAGACAGCCCTGGCTTTCCCTCGTTCTCATCTGATGTCAATTCTTGAGCAGGTCCATCAGTTCTGTCTGCAGGCCATGGTTCATCTCTATTCCCTCCCCCTTTCCTCTGTCACCAACACAGGGGAGATGGGATGGTTGATGGGTGGGGGGCCGAACAGCAGGTGGGGAGCGCACAGGAAGCGGCTGTCTTTGGGAATAGAGGAGGACTGGCAGGGGAGGAGACAAGAGTGTGGTGGGTGGTTTTTTTTTTTTTTTTTTTTTTTTTTTTTTTTTTTTTGAGACGCGGTCTCGCTCTGTCTCCCAGGCTGGAGTGCAGTGGCCGGATCTCGGCTCACTGCAAGCTCCGCCTCCCGGGTTCACGCCATTCTCCCGCCTCAGCCTCCCAAGTAGCTGAGACTACAGGCGCCCGCCACCACGCCCGGCTAGTTTTTTGTATTTTTTTAGTAGAGACGGGGTTTCACCATGTTAGCCAGGATAGTCTCGATCTCCTGACCTCGTGATCCACCCGCCTCGGCCTCCCAAAGTGCTGGGATTACAGGCTTGAGCCACCGCGCCCGGCCGGTGGGTGGTTTTGTGGGTAGCTTTGTAGGGGTTGGGATGGGGAGACGGGAAGGTTCTCACCTGCTGGCCTTGGTTTTCTCTGACAGGGAGAAGGTAAGGGTGTTTGCTAGGAATGAGGGAAGGTGGTATAATGCATTGGAGAAATGAGGGCAAAGTGGAGGAAATAATCCGATTGGGGCCCCTTATAGGTTTCCCAGGCAGGATGTGGGGCCCTCTGAGCCTGGGGATTCTGGGGGGATGTCAGCTCACCCAATAGTGGCACTTTCCCCCGCGGGGCTCAGCAGTGCCGTGCAGGAGGGACAGTGCTGACCGGACAGGGCTGAGGTGCTGCAGGGCAGGGGAGCCCAAGACAAGCTGACACCAAGCGTGGCGCTGTGGGCTTCAGTCTCCTTAGGCAAAGCAGCAGAGCCAGAGAGGGCTGATGGATTGAAAACTCGAGCAGGGGCGAGCAAAGGCTCTCTGTCTCTCTTAGGTAAAACCGTCTCCGGTTTCTTGCCTCATTCTTCTCAGTCTCGTGGTAGACTACGATTAGAATGGGACAGTGGGGTTTTCAGATTTTAAATGTGGAACCTTGGGGGTCCCAGAGCTTAGAGTGTGGCTTAAGTGGATGGAGGGAAAGGCAGATGGTGTGTCGCAGCGCTGGGACCAGCAGCATACCACTGGGGAGAGGGAGGCAGACAGAGTTTCTGGGCTGCTGAACCGCGAGGACCCCAGGGGAATGGTGCTGTCGCTAAGGGGCTGTGTGGGTTGTCCCACTGAGCACGGGTGGTGCAGGGTGGTGGGGGGACATGGGTGGAGTAGTCCGTCCAGAGCCATAATCCTTGATGGCCACGGGCTGTGAGCAGGGATTCACAGATGTGGGTTATATGTGTAGGAGGAGATGAAAGGGGAAGAGAGGACCACAGTGGAGAGGGATAGGGTTGTGCGGGGGGCAGGGTGTGACAGCCTCCGGGGAGGAGCAATGGGGAGAAGGATCCTGGCTGGCACCTGCTCCAGGCAGTGTGTGTGCAATAGTAGGGTGAGCAGCTTCCCCTGGAGAAGCCAGGAGACAGTCTGGGGGCAGGAGGTGCCACATGGGAGGCCTTCCTGTAGTTCCTCTTGCTGTCCCCCTACTCGAGGCACCCCTGGAAAGGAAAGCAGAGAAGATGCCTGTTCCCTCTGTGCACCTCCTAATGCATCCTCCACCTCCTCCTTCTCTACCTCCACTGCTGGGCCCCGGTAGCCTGAGAGAGCGGCGTGGGAACCTCCCTGGCTTCCCAGGTGACTACAGGGCGGGCTGAGTGACAGGCATCCAAACGCCGTGCTCTTTGGCTGGATAGACTACTCTGTGAACCTGAGGGACCTGGTGCTGACAGGTGTCAGGCAAGTGGCTCAGCCACCCCAGAAGGAGGTGTGCCTGGTGGCAAATCAGGCCACTGGCAAGGCAAGGACTTCCCGGTGACTCCACTTGTCCTGTGACTAGGACAGGTCGGGACACGTGGTTTCTGGGCAGCCTCAGCCATTGAGCTGGGCAGAGTGAGGATGCCACCGCCTCCGTCTCCCCTCTGTGCTCCCGGACCTGAGGCTCTGGGGGGTGCCGTCAGTGGGCTGCCTAACGGGCAGTGTGCTGTGCAGCTCTGTGAACCGGGAGGAGCTGTAGGGGAAGAGCCTCGGGACGAAGGGGCCTAGGAGGGAGGAAAGCAACAGGGTGAGGCAGCAGAAGGTCGGAGGGTGCAAGAACTGTGCTCTTTAGTGCCCAAGGGTTGACATCAGGGGTGCCATCTTGGGTCTTCCTCTTCACTGGGCACAGACAGCGGTGGAGGTTGGGTAGGAACCAGAGGGAGAGTTTATCTTGGCCAGAGGTTCCTAGGAGTTATGTTTACAAGGCAGTGGCAGGAGGGATTGAGGAACATTCTGGAAATGCCTCCCTTAAAATCTTCTCCAAGGAGCAGAAACTTCTCATTTGTCTAAGGGTGGATGAAGGCCACTTATCTTCATAGCAAGGGCTGAGATGGAAAGATGGTAATAATCATTAATAGAACAGTAGGGGAACATGTGCCGAATGTTCCCAGTTCTCAGGGCTTTGGGGACATTAACTGGCTGAATCCTCACAGCAGCTCTATGAGGTTTTACCCACAAGGAAATGGAGGCCTGAGGAGGTGATGTAGGCTGCCCTGGGTTCCGCGACTGTGGTGGCTTTCCAATGGATGGGGAAGGGGCTGCTGGAGCTCCAGTGGGAGGGCTTGTCTTGGGGGATGGGGGATGGGGGGTTCTCTCTGGACGGAGCAGTCGCTCAGCCCTGATCCCGCCGGGGGCCTTTCTCCATCCCCTCCCGGCTGTGGTCCGAGGAGAATCGGGGGCTCGCCTCCCCTGCTGCCTGCCTTCCCTGAGCCCTCGGAGGAAGCCGACGTAGGCTAACTGAATGCATAACTTTATTAAATAAATGCTTTGTCATGACAAAAGACAAAGATCAAGGAGTAACATAAATTATACGTTGAATAAATAGTATACAGCAATCTTCACTTTTTAAGAAAATGTGAGATCCTTTGTTGGTGTTTTATTTCCTTAAGTACAAAATGCTAAACAGGAGCCGAGCTTAAGCTCTTCCGCATTCAGATGGTTTTTTCGTTTTTTTTTTTTCTGCTTTTTTTCTTTCTTTCTCACAAACTGGTTGTATTTGTTGATTTATTTTTCCATCCTTTTCACCAGTAAAGATTATCATCATTTATTTTTGTTTTTAAAGTTGAAACCAAAAAAGAGGAGAGAACAGAGTTATGGTATGAATGTATGTAAAACTACAGAGAACTACAGTAATATGTACTGTGGTTATTGCTGTCTTCAAAAAAAAACAAAACAAAACAAAACAACAACAACAACAACAAACAACCGGTAGGCAACTCGGAATCTGAAGGAATCTTGTCTGACAACTGTGCTATCCATGTGGGCTACTGTGTGACAGTGGCAGTGGAGAGGAGACTCCGGCTGGTGACTGGGGACCGGTGGAGTGGGGTGAGCGGGCACAGGGAGGCTGGGGTCCCCTTCCCTCGGACCCCCCCACCTTCCCTTTCCCCATCCAAAAGGATTTCAGGAGAGGAGGCCAGAGTCTGTGAAATGACTAAACTATATACTCCATTAGAAAACCAAGAAAATATGTTTTAAAATAGAAACAAAAGCCTAAGAGAAAATAAAAAGTGGAGAAACAGTGCAACATAATTCTTGCACTTTAGTGGTTTTAAAAACACAGACAGTACAAGGCCCGGGTTGCTGGTTGGTGAAACCCCCGTCCCTCGTCCCTCCTCCACTTTGCAAAACGGAGCCTCCTTTCTCTTGGAAGCCAGATGTGTCCTCTCTGATGCTATGGGGTTTCTTCTCCTTAGAGCTCTTCTCTGAGGTTCCCATCCTGGGCTGGAGCCCTCTCAGGGGTGAGTGGATGGGTCCGGGGTACTGTCCCACCTTAAGGGGGGCTTGGCGGTTGCCGTGGCAGCCCTGTCTCGCTAAGCGCTGGGTGGTGGGAGCAGGGTGGTTGAGGCCCACCCTCTAGGGGAGGCCAGCCCTGTGGGGGTACCATGGAGGCCACAGAGGTGGTGGGGGGGAGATGGGGTGAGAGAGAAGAGGCATGATCAGAAAAGGGCCTCCCTGGACCTCGTGCGCCTGCCTTCCTCCCCGTATGGGGCCAGTGTCCCCAGGCCTGTCTGTCTAGGCCTGGCTGTCAGAGAAAGGTTCCAGTCTCTTCCTCCCCACGTGCCCTGCTTTGCCAGGTGGGTCGGGGCAGGCTGGAGGAAGGAGGGTCAGTCCTGGCTGGGCTTCCCTATCTCCTGGCAGTCGTGGGAAAGACAGAGGATCTTCACCACTGCTGGAGTGAGGCACGAGTCTAAAGCGGATGGGAGAGACCTTCTGTGGGTCTCTTCTGTGGGTGTGAGTGTGGGAGTGGGCAGCACTTAGACCCAGAGCCATGGATAGCCTGGAGTCCAAGGTCTCTGGGTGAGTAGGCAGTCGGCCAAAGGCCAGCCTGGAGTCAAAGAGAGCCCTGCTTAATTGCCACACCCACACCATTCCAAACCTGCCTACCTTGCACCCTGCCACGGGGGAAGAGGTGCCGTCTTCCTCCAGTGCTTCCCTTCCCAGGGTCTCCCACCCTGGGCCCAGCCAGACCTCCCATTTGGGAGGCTTAGTTCCATGTGTCCATGAAGGCCCAGCTTCTCTAGGGAGTGACCAATTGGCCATGAG
Source organism: Macaca fascicularis (assembly GCF_037993035.2). Lineage (NCBI taxonomy): Eukaryota > Metazoa > Chordata > Mammalia > Primates > Cercopithecidae > Macaca > Macaca fascicularis. The sequence continues at coordinate 112,556,152 of NC_088386.1, forward strand.
AATCCCCTGCATGCAGAAGAGACTCACAGGTTCGGGTTACCAGGCACGAACTTTGGAAACCGGAAGAGTCTGGCACACTCACACCAGGCTCTAATCCCCCACCTGATGGCTGGCAGCAAAAAGCCAATGTGAGGGGCAGAAGCCCGCCCAAAGTCCAGACACAGTGGGCGAAGAGAGAGCCCCTCTCAGGTCCAGGCTGGGAGGAATGTGGGGGGAGATTGTAGTTCCTGGCTCAGTCTTTTCTTAGGGGAGTGGCACCCCAGTATCCACTTGGCAGATCCTAGTTGGATAACTGCTCAAGATGCAAAGGAAGAATGGGTGGAAAGAACAGTGACGTGGAAGAGGTTTGGGATACTGGCCTAAGACACACAGAAACGTGAGTTGGGTTTAGGGCACAGCTGTGCAGAGACATGGGGCGTGCTGACTCGGCAGGTCAAGTCCTTGTGGCTGCTGGCCCTATCGGGCCCCTTTGTCTCATGAAGATTGAGCACTTCTCCTGTCCCCAGTCAACTGTCCTGTCCAGGGGCATAGGAGATAGCTCCCAAGTTCTATAGCTATAGGGTTCCCATCAGTTGAAACAGATTTGCTTTTTCACTATTCCTCTTCGTAGCCCCAAATTCGTTGTTGGAGGCAGTCTCCACTGTGTCATGCCATGAGCAAAGAGTGAAGAGAGCTGTGTCCGCAGCATGAAGGGGTCTCCTTGGCCAGTGTCCAAGCCCCCTTTCCTGGATATCTTCAGCCTTAAAGAACAGTCACAAGGCCACCCACTGGTTGAGGAAGTCATTGGAGAATGGGAGTTTTCTTGGTTCGGAATCTGGCTGCCGAGTGACAGCATCCCTGAATCATGCGTTCCCTGCTTGTTCCGGCCCTCCTTCCACCCTCCACCCCAGGGAGGACGCAGGGACTGGCCAGAATGGAGGAAGAGCCGGAAAGACTCGTGGGCCTCCGTGCCTCCTTGCAGGCTGAAGGTGGGCAGTGGAGCGCATAGTCTTGTCCCTTCCAAAGCATGGCCAGTTTCGACTGATTCTTCCTATCTGGCTTCTAAAGTCTAGCATCCTCCTAAAGTTACCCACCTTCCCTGGCTCTGTGGCCTGGATTAAGTTCATTTCTATTTTGCAACCCATTCCCCCATTTTCCTCTCTTTCCTCTCGAATCCCAGAAAACATACAGGGTGGGGAAGCTAAAGAGGTTTCTATCGGCTTTTTCCCCTTTCTGCTGCTTTGTGCCAAAGCTAGAATGGAACAGTCCCTTCAGCCCTCTGTTCCTCCCCACATCTACTCTGGCCGGAACCGTCAATCTTACTGTTCTCCTGCATCTAAACCTTTTTGCCACCATCTCCCTCTGCCATCTCTTACTTCAGTCTCCCTCCTGCTCTGCCCGTGTGGAGAGTGAGGGAGGCTTCCAAAAATGCACGTTCTGTTCAGATGAAAGGAAAAGGCTGGGGCGGGACGGGTGGATCCGTCATGGACCTGTTGGGCTCATGTGGTGTGATGTCCGGAGACTGTGATTTCCTGAGGGTTTAAAGACTAAAATGGGATGGACTGAGGCGCATGCTGTTTGCACCACGGAGGACTGGCCTCTGCCTGGCTCGGTGGGTGCAGAAGAATATACGTGGGGAATCACTGTCAAGTCCAGCACTGTGCCCCACAAAAAAGCTGAGTTTATTGCTCACGGGAAACTCTGCCTCGAGGCAGGCAAAAATGCTATTACGGGTGGTTGTATTAGGAGAATATGGGTTTTCTCAGTTTTCCCAGCATGAGGAAGCTCCTCAATGCCCCTATAGGAACTACTTTGAAAAGTTAATGCAAACTTTTGAAAGAAAAGAAGAAAGAAAAAAACAAAGAAAAAATAGATTTATATGCCTATATATGACTATATGGAGTCTTGTAGATAAATACAAGCCCACTTTTTTTTTTTTTCAGCCTATCCTCCCCCACAGAGGCTGCTGTGCTACTTGTAAATTGAATTAAATGAGGGCTGAAACCGCACGCATCGGCATGTACTGTAGTCACCCTGGAAGAACAAGTCTTTCCAATTTTGGGGCATATATTGATTTCTAAAAAAGTCTGCCTGGGGAATGAAATATGCACATGAATTTCATATTCATAGATCTGCTTCCGAAAACCTCTCTATCTAATATCGCTCAATTATGAAGTTGTTTTGCTTTCAGAGGAATGGAATGCATTTTTGTTTTTATAAATCTGGGGAGAGACAACAGTCTGCCCAGGTAAGAGGAGAGGAAGTTCAGGGGTCCAGGTGTCCATACTGCTGGCTAGAGGAGGAGACAGATCCGGGAGAGGCCCTGGCATGTTTTGCCTTTTCCTTTCTCCCCCTGACCAATCCATACTGGGAAGCCCCAAGAGTGTCATTGAATGCCACATCCCAGGCTGCATCTTCTAGCGGCTACCTCTCCCGACCCCAGGCCAGGGCTGGACGTGAAAGTTGGGCCCCTCCCTGGTCTCGGTGCCTTTCCTTCCTGCCCACCTGCTTGTCCTCCTTTTCCTAACTCTATTCGTCTTTCTCTCTCCTCTACACAAACACTTCCTTCCCTTCTCTTCCTCTCATTCTTCCTCTTTTCCCTTCTCTGTTCATCCAACTTGCCTCAAAAAGAAAACCATTTTAAAGGGGGGTGGTGTCTTTTTAGCTTTTTGCATCTCTGTTGTTGCCATTTTCGAAGTTGAGCCCTTGCTAGAGATTCCGAGGTCCTCAGTTTCCTCAAATAGATAGATATATATTTTTCCCTTAAATGAGATGAAATGAGTGGCGTCCTGGGGTGGAGGGAGGCGCTGGCTGGAGTCGGGGCTGGGGGTGGGAGGGGGTGAGGGAAGGGTTTCGGGGGGACGCATCACTCAACGTTGCTGCTGTCGAAGGTGTGGCACTGAAAGTCCCCGTCGACGTACTCCATGCCTGGCAGTTTCATTCCGTACTTGTCCACGCACCAGCAGATGCCACGCTTGCGGCCACGGGAAGGTTTGCACTGGGGTGAGGAGAGCAACAGGCTGTGAGGACGCCGCACCCTGGGGCTCTGCTCCTCCCTGTCCTGCCTCTTGTCTACCCCAAGACAAGACTCTCTCATCTCCAGAGAGTTGAGGGCGCTAGACCCAACCCTTGGGTTTCTAGTGTCCCTGTTTCATGGAAAGACCCAGGGAAAAATGTGAATTTAGGCAGCCTACCCTTGGCTAGCTCCTTCAATCCCTTTCTTTCCTTCTTTTTCAGAGATGGGATCTTGTTATGTTGCCCAGGTTGGTCTAGAACTCCTGAGCCCAAGTGATCTTCCTGCCTCGGCCTCTGGAGTAGCTGGGATTACAGGCGTGAGCCGCTGTGCCTGGCTTACAGTCCCTTTTAAAATATTACCCATTCGAGTCCCCCCCAGCCTGAAACTCTGCAGGGATTCTCAAGAGAGTTATGATCCAATAATGATGACGATGGCAATAATAATAACAGGAGGAGGCATCATTTGTGGTGTTATCCTGTACCAGACACCACTCAGCGTTTGGTATGCAGTAGGTACTGTTCTAAGTGCTTTACAAAGATCAATCACTTACTCCTCATTCTCCATTTTACACAAGGGTGCAGGCACAGAGACATTAAATGATGAGTAAGGGGACATAGCTAGTAAGTGGCAGAGTCACGATTTGCCCCAGTGTGGCCTGGCTCTTACATTTAGATTATTGGTGCCCTTAAAGCAGCATCAGGGTCACCTGTCCACCCCAGAGTCCACCCCAGGTCTGCCAATCAGAAACTATAGGGGTGGGGCCCAGCCTTCAGCCATGCCCTCCAGGGATCGGATGCCCTTGGAAATCTGAGAACCGTTGCCCAAAGGGGAGCCTGGCTGTGAAGGGACGTGAGCTGATTTCAGGTGGTACACAGAGAAAATATGGCTTAAACTCCTGAGTGTGTGGTACACCAATGATACGTGCTGTGCGATAGTGTTACAGAGTTTCCTCTTTTTTTTTTTTTTTTTTTTTTTTTTTTTTTTTTTTTTGAGACGGAGTCTCGCTCTGTCGCCCAGCCCAGGCTGGAGTGCAGTGGCGCGATCTCGGCTCACTGCAAGCTCCGCCTTCCGGGTTCACGCCATTCTCCTGCCTCAGCCTCCCAAGTAGCTGGGACTACAGGCGCCCACAACCGCGCCCGGCTAATTTTTTGTATTTTTAGTAGAGACGGGGTTTCACCGTGGTCTCGATCTCCTGACCTTGTGATCCGCCCGCCTCGGCCTCCCAAAGTGCTGGGATTACAGGCGTGAGCCACCGCGCCCGGCCACAGAGTTTCCTCTTGCAATGAATTCACCTAGCTAAGGTGACCTGTGGAAAGCGTAGTGGATTACGGCATAGGAGGGAATGAGGGAATGGATTGTAGCATAGTAGGGAATGTGGAAAGTCATGATCGTGGTATATGAATGGGTATCTGAGGCCTGGGAAACAGTAAGCGGTTAACGGTGGAAATCTTAGGCACTTGCCCAAGGTGGAGTTTCCTGGCAGGTGCCATTTTCGGAGCCATCTGAGCCTGGGAGCTCAGGGCAGGGGACGTACCTGCTTTCTCTTGTAGAATCCTTTGCGGTCACAATTGGGCAGGTACACGGCACGGGGCACCATGCGTGGGCTGGCTTTGAGCTCCTGCAGGGAAGCCTCCATGTGTCTGCGGCAGGGGCCCTGTGTGGACAGGAGGGTGAGAGGCATGGCGAGACCAAGGGAAAACCACCCAGCTGCGCTGACGAGTGGCCCGGGGGTGGGGGCCGAAGGGTCTCGGGAGGAAAGTCACCACCTTCGGTGCTAATCATCTACTGCCAAAGCTCTTTCCTCCCTGTCACCTGTCACGTGCGCTGGGATCACAAAGCCTGCCTTTGGCCAGGTACAGAGCCATACTTTCTCTTTTGTGTTCCAGGTCACCCCCTCCCCTGCAGCTTTTCTCTTCTGCTGAGTAACCATGTCCAGAGGTGCCCGTGTCTAGATGCTCTAGGAGAATATTCAGTCTCTGCCTCGGACTGGACACAGCTGCAGGGCCCAGGTACCTGGTGCATGGCCGCTGAGCTGGCACACACTGTCCGCAAATGAGCACTGCCTCTATTCCCACTTACTAGCACAAGCCCTTCGCCCTGACAAGTGTACGCTCTGGAAACTCTCCTCCCACATCCTAAGCTGAGCCACCATGGTTGGCTGCAGGTCCTCTTCCGGGTCTAGCCTAAGCACCTCCTGCTGCCATGAATGTCCATTTAGATGCAGGAAAAGGTCAAAAGCCAGGAGGGAATGAGGGAATCCCCGAGATGTACCTGCTCAGACTCCTGTCTCATCTCAGGTGCAGAGATGACCCGGGGGTGGGCAGTGTTCTCGGCTCCCCCTACAAACTTGGACTGGGTCAGCTTCTTTCTGCGGTCCTTCTTCACTGCTTCAGCCTTCAGCTCGGAGATGCGGGTGTGTTTGGGCCGGAAGATCTTGGGGGAGTAGGTCTCCTCGGCCATCTCAGAGGTGGTGGGCTCCTCGTGCTCACGGGAGTCTCTCTCTGCAGGAGAAGGAACCGGAGTGTCAGCCCCCGTGGGCCAAGGTGCACACGGCCAGAGCCCAGGGCTGGGCAGTTTGGGGTGAGGGGAGTCATAAAGGCTGAAGGAGATGTGTCTCTGCCCTCCTGGGGCACTCTGAAAGCAGGGGGATAAGAACCAGGAAGCAGAGCGGATGCTCATTTAAGTGGTGGGAAGTTTCTGGCATGCTTGGAGTCACGCAGAGAGTGCAGACAGAGAGACCTCACAGAGGAGAACTGAGAGACTGACGGACGGATGGGTGAGGACAGAGTGGACCTTCTGGGGGCAGGAAGGAGGAAGGGCAAGGAAAGTGGCCCCTGCAAGGATGAAGGTGGTAGTGAGCGGTTTGCTTGCTGGGGGATGGCCAAGTAGATGGGACATGGCTGGAGGTGGGGCTGAGAAGTAGGAACGCGGGAATCTGGGTCCACGGAGGAAGATGACACAGCCAGGGCGTGGACGAGAAGGGCCAAGTCTGTCCTGTTAGTGAGATCTTTGCACTTTCAGAGCTGCTGGATGTCGAGGTCTCTTTGGACCTGGGGAACCTGGGAGGAGGGGGTCCTGGGGTCTGGAGCAGCAGGGTGGTGAGGACCTTCATACACAGCAGGAGGAGGGGAGGGGAGAGGAGAGCCAGAAATGTGGGCCCGGAGGGGACTGGCGTGGGGCCAAGTAGAAGTCAGAGGCCTCGCTCCCGCTCTGGCTCAGAACTGGTGCTGTGCTCGGGGGCCTGGGAGGCTGGGACGTTACTCAGCTCCGGACTGAGAGAGGCTGACAGCTGGCTGAGACCAGGACAGTTATATATAGGAGTGGCTTGGTGACAGTCTATACTTAGCTGACTTTTGACCTTTAGAGAAGTAAGACTTTGTTCATGTATTTGTTGATCCTTAATTCTACCCGTCTGGCCTTTTCTTGGTGCGCAGATTTCCCCTAAATTCTTATCTCATAGGCATCCATCCCTGGGTCCCCTTCTCCTCTCAGCTCCTTGACCTCACCCAGCCTCAGAGGAACCAGAGTGGGGGAACTTTAGATTGTTGTTTCCAGGCGGGCGGGGTGTGGCCACAATGCCCCACAGTGGGACCAGGTGCAGGGGTGAGTGGAGGTGGGGGGCCCTGTCTTCATTGCTTCCCTCTTTTTTCAAATACTGGAAAGAGAAAATAGAGCTTTGAGTGATATTAAATAACCAAAATGAGATGAAAGAAAATTCTGTTCTCCACCCACTCCATGATCGCTGGGATGTCCAGGAACAGTGACTGCCAGACATCTGGGATGGGGAACAGAAGAAGTGGGCAGAATTCAAGGAAGTGGGGGTGGGGAAAAGAGAAGCTTTTTGAGAAGACACTGTTTTATGCCTCTGGGCAGGTGTAGAACTCGACTTCTGAGCTTGCAGCCTTGGGCAAGTTCCAGGTGTGAGTTAGGAAAGGCATTTGAACACCTGGCCTAACCTGGTCAGGATGGCAGGTGGCAGGAAGCAGCCAAGCATCTGTTTCTCTCTTGGCTCAGGATTTGTCAAGTCTCATGAAATAGGTATTTGATCTTTAAGGCCTTGGCAGAGAAGGTCCCTGCCCTAAAGAAGCCTCCAAGGGTTCGCAGCATTCCTGGTGGTGAGTTGCTTTGGGTATTTATTCACAGGAAAGGAAGGAAGGTAATTACTGGAGAGGAAGATCATGACTCGGAGAAAACAAATAACAAGGTGGTGGGCGGGCTCTCCCTGAACAAAATTCAACCTGAGATTCCTGGCACCCCTTCTGGCCTCTCACCCACTCTTCCCAGTTGTGCCTTGATGTCCCAGTACCCCGATTCTCCTCTATCAAACCCTGATGTGACAACTCATCAATAGGGTGACATCCCTGGTAGGTGGAAGGCAGGATTTTAGGGATTAGTTAAAAGGGTCATGTTCTGGGGTAAACTGACTTTTCTTGGTTGTAGAGCAAGTGAGATTGGCAGGAGGGAGGGAGAAGCAAGGCTGGTTTGGGGACTCTGTACAAATTGAAAGGCTGGGGTTCCGTTATCTAGTAACACAGGCCTCGCCTGGAGGCTCGGATCTTGGAGAAGAGGGAGTAAGGAGAGGGAGTGCTAACCATCGTACAGAAGGGCTTTCGGACCCGTCTTATTGAGGGACTGGAGCCGCACCACTCAACCTCAACATCACCAAGCATTCTAATCCTGAAAAAGTAGTTGACTACTGTGGGGGGAGGGGCAGGCAGGAAATGGTGGCTACTGAAAGCCTGGGGGCAGGGGTGTTCAGATTGGAGAAGCCTGGACCCCTTCCCCAAACAAGATTGTAACTGGATAAAGTGAGGGCAGGTGGGGGAGTGGGCTGGCTGCTGACCAGCGCACTCACGCGTCTCTGCATCTCCTTCAGTGGGCTGCCCCAGCCTGGCCCGGAGAGCCAATACATTGTCACCTCTTCAAGGGGAGAGAGCCTGGGAACCTGGCTCCTCTCCTGTGGCTGGTGTAGCAGCTCCTGGAATCCTTTCCGTAGGCCATTTAGCCAATCCCCTGTGTCCAAGCAGAAATAAGCATCTATCTCTCTAGTCCTTAAGGACATCTGAAATGGGGGTGCCATTCCATCCTCCTCCGGCTACCTGTTGGGGGAGGCTCTGTCCATTTGGTCAGAGGGTGCCCTTCTCCAGCTGTCATTTCAGCTTACTCTCTCTCTTTGGCCTTGGTGGACACAGAAGCGTGGTGGCCCACAGCCTTCCCTCAACAGCTCTTCTCAAGACCCTTCCCATTTTGGGACTTTTTCTAAGTGCTGTGGGCTGTCCTTAACCTTGAGTCACCCTTTCTGGGAGGGGGATGGGGCTGTTGACAATGGTTTGACAAACCTTGGGGTAAATTTATTTTGACCTCTGTTACTCTTTTCTTTGAAAGTGTTCAAGTACTGCCCCAGGGCCAAGCAACCATGATGCTAGCATACAACATGTAGATTCTGGTATCTCTCTTCATTTAAGGAACTAAGAACGCTTTGGCAAACTCTCTCCTTTTCCCAGCCTCCCCAAGGCGAGTCTCCTGAGGGCACACCTTCCCCAGCTTGCAAGCTTTTTGGCTGCTTCTGAAGAGCAGGCTTAACATTTTGATGTGCCTCCCGGTTTCTGGTGCCACTTAACCCCATGGGACCTATTCCTTAGGCAGCAGCAGAGTCCAGGGTCGAAGATACTAATCAGGGTCTTGTGGTCACCTGTAGGCTCCAGAGAGACAGCGGAAACTTGGAGGGGAGCCAGGGCAGAGCCACGGAGATTAAAGGGCTGGAAAGTAAGACCGGAGCTGCGTGCCAGAAGCAGCTAGCCCGACTCAGCTGCTCTGTGGCTGAGTCATAAATAGGCTTTCAATTTTGGAAGGGTTTAAGTTTTAGATAAAACAAGAAGGAACAAGTAGACTGGCTACTCTTGAGCTATTTCATCAAGAGAAAATGAACTGAGGTTGCAGAAGGGATCTAGGCAGGATACCCAGGAGGACTTCCTGGTGAAGATTGTTCTGCACGTGAACAGCAAAAAAACTCAACAGTCAGCACTGGAACCTGTTTGACAAACAGGTCAATATCTCCATGTGGCCAGCAGAGGGCGTGGGAGACTGGCACCCACACAGCATGGGCTCACTTCTAGGGACTGGAAGCGTTTTTAAAATCTGGAATTTGGAATTAAGCACGGTGGCTCATCTCTAATCCCAGCACTTTGGAAGGCCAAGGTGAGTGGATTGCCTGAGCCCAGGAGTTCGAGACCAGCCCGGGCAACATGGTAAAACCTCGTCTCTACGAAAAAAAAAAAAAGTACAAAAATTAGCTGGGCATAGAGGTGGGCGCCTGTAGTCTGAGAAACTTAGGAGGCTGAGACCAGAGGATTGCTTGAGCCCGGGAGGTTGGAGGTTGAGGCTGAGGTGAGCCATGATTGCTCCACTTTGATAGCTCCACTGCACTCTAGCCTGGGTGACACAGTGAGACCCTGTCTCGAAGAAAAAAAAAAATCTGAAATTTGGGTGCCTCCCTCTCCTACTTCTGTAATAATCACTCGAATCCCTTCCTTCATTTGTGTGGCTGTAGCATATATTTAAAGAGTCAGGGAGACAAACAAGCGAGGCCCGGAGAGAACCATGTGTGGGAGAGTGAAGGCAGGTGAGGGAGAGGGGAACAGGGCTTCTTTCTGCATGGCATTCTGCTGTTTCTGTAACCTGCAACTGGAAAACGATCCAGGAAGGAAGAGAGACATATTCCAGACTTCCCCGCCCATGAGATACTGTTCTGAGAGGGTTTTGCAGAGGATGGGAAATGTGGAATGCACGGCATCCATTTCTCCTGCTGGGAGCTATGGAGGCTGGACCTTTACCTTCATAATCCTATTCAATGACTAAGGGAGGGGATGATGATAATATTATCTGGATACAGTATTTACCTTTGGGGTGGGATCTAAATCTCTGGCTTCTATATAATACCTCCAGTCCTTCCCACTGGCTCTCCAATGCCTCTAGCCCCTGCCACTTTTGGGTGGCCAACTCAGTTCCTCTTTCATTTGTAAGGCGTTCCCCATTCACCCCAGTGCAGCAGCATACACAGAGGCACACGCAGTACATCGGCCTCTCCCCACGGTAACATGAACACGTGCTTAAGGACTGCACCATTCTCTATGTCCTGGCAAACACAGAGAGAGTCATGGTGCAAGTCCAGCTGCTACAGACCCAGAGGCGTCTTAGGGTGAGAAATACTACAGTCTGCACAATTGCACAATGCATGTACCGTGCCCAAGCTCAACCACTTTCTCCAAACCTTCCCTTTTGCCACGGCTGTTCTCTTCCAGCAGAGGCAGGCACATGGTCTTCTGAACGGTTCTGGCTCCACCTTGCTTGCTAGTCATAGCAATGGATGGATCCAGGTGGAGACCTGCCTGCCTAAAATCTAAACCCCCAACCCCTGGACCTCTTAGTCACACCCCGGTGCCATTAACAGCCTGCTCCTGGGCTGGTGTTAGTTTATCACTCTATCTTGCTTGACCTAATAATCAATTGTAAGAGAAAACTAGGTGACCCAGATATTGTGCCTTAGCTTACAAAAATCGAAGAAACAGAGGTATCCTTGAAATTCACAGTCCAGGAAGAGTGTGGGGCTTTGCCAGGCCACCCAGACCTGGGGAGATTCTCCCATCTCCTTTTCTAGACAGAAGATAAGATGAGGACGCCTAGAATCTCTCTACAAAGAATGAAAAAGGGATCTGCATTTCTTCTGGGTTTCATTCTAGTCCCCTCTGTGGAATTTAAATAGCCAACTTCTTAAGGGCAGAGCTTTGTCATTTCTCTTTGTCTCACCAGCATATAGTATTCAATAAATAACCTTTAAATGGAGAGATGTGTAAATCTGCCCAAGAGGCAAAGAGAAGTAGGTCTGGAAGTATTTCTGTAATATAAGCTGGGGCTTAGAGCCCAGTTCATGCCTTGAGAGGTTATCTCATCCATGCCCCTGCCCTGAAGCACAATAACCCTGCCGCGGGGGACAGGGAGGCAGACCCGTCTCCACTTAGAGAGCTCCCCCTGGGAGTCCTTCCTCTGCCTAACCCCATTCCTTCATGCGGCATTAAGGGCACTCAGTCTCCTTCCCTAAAGATATATAGAGAAAAGGCGGCCCACAGCCCTCCACAGTGTAGATGCTATAGGCGGGAAGGTGACATCTCACAGAGTAAGGGGCTGGGGTCCCACCTACATCTGCCCCACTGTCCAGGGACCAGAGGTAAAGAGAGGCTCCTTGCTTTTTTCCAATGCCAAGCTAGGATTTGGGGTTGTGACTCTGGCTCACATTTCTTGGTCCCTAGGAAGCAGCTGGCAATAACTGTACACATAGGAAATACACGCTTATGCACAAGTCCCTGAGTGAGAATCTCCAGCCAAGCTTTTGGAGTTGGGGAAGGGGAAGCATGCTCAGTAGAAGTGTCTGTTCCCTATACATACCCCAAATGAGAAGGTAATGGTGGGGGGATAGGTGGGGAGCAGCCTCTGGAAGAAACGCTGGGCTGCTTTTCTCCTGGCCACTTTCCTATCAGGACCCATCACAGCCAGTTCAGAACATTGCCGTCTGCAGCCACATTCCCCCAAAGTCCTGCATGACCAGAAGGGGGCGGCAGGGAGCAAACAAGGTTTACTCTTCTCTCCCGAGGCCCCCAAGAAGGTGCCCAGGCTCTGCTAGGGACCAAACAAGGGAGCCCTGTCTGTCAACGAAAGCTGAGACTCCTCTTTTTTGACTCTTTGGGAGCAAAAGGAAAGAGTGGGGACAGCAGTTCCCTTCTCAGGTGAGAGAGGGGTTTGCTGGTAGCCACTAGCGACGTGGAGATACATACTGAACACGTGAAATGTGGCCCGGGGAACTCAGGGACCACGTTTAAAAATTTACTTAATTTTTATTTAATTTTAATTAGTTTAAATTTAAAAATGGATACTCGACTCAGTTATTGGAAAGATTTTAAAGTATGTTTGGAATGCCTCAGGTATGTGAATCTGCTTTTTCAACTGTAAATTTTATGAAACCTAAATACAGATCAAGTGTTTCCAATGAAAATTTAGTGTCCGAATTGAGATGAGCTGTAAGTATAAAAATCATACTGGGTTTCAAAGGCTAAATATGAAGGAAAGAATGTAAAATATCTCAATATAATGGTTTTATTTTGAGCATGTGGTGAAAGGATATTTTGGATATATTCAGTTAAAATGTGTTATTACAATTAATTTCCCTGCTTTTTAAAATCTTTTTAAAAAAGATGTGGCTACCAGAAAGTTAAAAATGACAAATGTGGCTTGTATTATGTTTCAATTGGAAGTGCTATTCTAAACGATCTGGAAGAAGAGTCATCCTGGCTGAGGTGACAGAGGGGTGTCACAGTCCCAGTTCAGGATAACTGGAACCCACATAAAACAACTCAGAGAATCAACAGAGGTCATCTGAGGCCTGGCTCTGAGTGCATATTCAGTGGGACCTTATTTTAGGCCAGGGAAAGGGGCCTGATGGTTTAGGTTGAGGGGTCAAACATGAGATAACTGAGTTAGTTTAAAATGTTCCTATAGTTCACCTGGCAGGTCTGACTTACTGGAAAAAGGGGCCTATCTTATCTGCCTCCTTCCTAAGCATCCCAGAGGAGGAGCTGCCACGGCCTCCAGGATGTATTAGAAAGGCTCTCAGCACTTCCTGCAGCAACCGGAAGTCCCCAGCTGCCCTCTGGAAGCGCATCTGTCCTCTCCTGCTGAAAGATCTCAGAGGCACCTGCCCATGAAAGCCAGGGGGCCCTCATGCTCTCTTCCTTATCAGCGTTGGTAGTGCATGGTTTTCCTTCTCTCCTTCGGATGCAGAAATTCCCTAGTTACTGCACTCGCCCCATCCAACCACACCCTCCCTGGATCTCTGCTTTCTGTTGGCACCACGTGAGGACTGTGCTGTTGGAAGCAGGCCACTTCTCCACCGTGTTCTTCAAGACTACAGGCCGCTGCACAGCCCAGAGGCAGCCAGAGCCTGCCTGCCTCTCCACATCAGGAGAGCTTCCTGTAATGTAGAAAATGAGGTTTGGCGCATGGACCTGAAAGCTGGACTGAACACCCCTCCTTCACACCCTCCAGGTCCTCTTTCCCTGACAAACCACTAGCCTAAGCCAGGCTTGTATGCAAGACTGTGTAGAAAAAGGGACAGAAGTGAGTGTGAAAATAAGAGAGTGTGGCCCTCTCTCCTTTGGGGAGGGCTTTGGGGCCGCTTCACTCCTTTTCCTACTGCCCCTAAAACAGCGCCTTCAGATTGTGGGTTATGATGTCATGGGGTGATAGCATCTGGCAGTGTTTGCCAAAGGCCTCACTGCAGGTTAGCCCAGGCCCAGGCACGTGACTAGCGAGAAAGCCAGGAATGGCTGAATGCAGTGCTGGAGCCCCTGCGGGGAAGAACTGAGTCCCAGCCCCTTTTCTGCCTCTAACCCTGCTGCCACATCTTGGGCAAGTGACTCCCCACTCAGGGCCTCAGTATCCTCATCCTAAAACGAGGACCTTGACTGTGATGATGGGTGTGGGTTCCTTCCGACGTTAACATTCTTTGACCAATACCCAGACAATTCCTGGAGAGACACTAGGACTGAGCTAAGCTGAGTGGCCAGGTACTAACCAACCTGGTTAGGTGCTCTAAACCAACAGCATAGTGGCCAAGGTGGGAATATAACCTCTCCCCCTCACAGAGATGTTCAGTCACTCCTCTGGATTTATATTTTAAAAAAAAAGAGAGAGAGAAATGACATCATAACAGAATTTATGGAAATAAATGAAACTGGAAATAAAAGGGGAGGTTTTGCTGGTATTGTGGAGCAGGGGGTAGAAGCCTACACTGCCTTCCTTGTTTATTTGATTATTTATTTTTGCAAATATGTAATCAATCTTACTGTTTTGAATAACATGTCCAGATTGCAATTTAAGGATGGTGTCTGGGAATTGCAGCTTTTGGACCAACTGTAGAGAAAAAGCAAATGTAAAACTAAACAAACCCCTCCAAATCCCCTGCTTGACTCAGCGCAGCCATTCTCCCGCCCTCTTTCCTTCTGCTCCGGCTCCTGGTTGGTACCTGCTCTTTAAGATCTTCTTCCAGTTTCTGGATGTAGTGGGTCTGGAGTGTGGTGATCTCTTCTCCAGAGTTTTTGTTTTCCACACACTAAATATCTTAAAAGTTTCATAGGCATTGCTTAGGTACAAAGTAGAAACTTTACACAAGTATTACCTCCCCTTCCCGCTGGCTTCTTCTTCGTTCCATTAAGGGGGCCAGGGCTTCTGCAGGGAATTCCTGCTCCCATGCCCTTTGCTGTAACCCTCACGATGACCTCTGGCTCCTAGGGTCAGCCTGGTCCTCCCTCTGCAGCTGCAGGCCCACCTGCCTGCTCAAATCCAGCCCAAGCCCGGGACTAACTCACAGCTGCTCTGACTTAAAACTCAAGCCCTCAGGGGATGCCTTAGAGTTGGGGTGGGGGTTGGGGGGTGGATGGAGAATGGCGGAGGAAAGAGTAGGAGGGAGGGGCGAGGAGGGGGAAAAAGAGAAATGGAAAGAAAATGAGCTCTCACTAGGGCTAACTGCTTGTTCTTCCAGTCTGAGCTGACACAGCAGAAAGGGGTGGTGGTGGGCGGAGGTGGCAAGAAAAGTCCAGTTAAAGCCCCATCTCATCTTCCCAACTCCCGTTTTGGTTGGCTCAGGGTACGGCCATCCTCTCAAAGACTTGTTTCAGAGGGAGGGGGTGCGGGTGGGAAAGGAATTTGGCTCCTTCAGTTTTCCATGATCTTGCTCAACCCAGACATAAATTTGGCCAATAAACCTAACTCTGGAACTTGACTTCAACATGGCATTTTAGACCAAGCTTGGAGTTGAAGCCAGGGTGATGGAGGCCAAACCCCTCAAAGTAGCAAAGGCTGAATTCATTTTTATTTAGGTAATGCTTTTGCTTTCTTTTCCAGAAGTCTATTTTTTGTCCCACGGTGTCTCATTTCTTAATGACAGAACAGAAACCCAGAACCCACGGTTCCCTACATCTCAAACTGAATGTCTCACCAGCACAGAGGAGACCTACCTGAACCCCAGTATCTGTGCTGGGGACCAGCCCATCAAACCTCATTCCCCACCAAAAATGCCGGAAAGCAAACCCAGCACTTCCTGGACTCCCTCCACTCACCGCTATTTACTGAGCTTTGCCCAACAAATAACTCCCGTCTTTCATCTCCCTCCAGCCTCACACACATTCTTTTTTTCATATCTGTCTCTGCTCCTGAACTGGTCGGAATGAAATGCAGAGCCAGGCTCGCTCTCAGCACCGGCTCTCGGGCCCACTCCCTCTGCAGTTGCTCAGCAACCGCCTAGCAAAACACCGTCTCCTCCGCCCTCTCCTCTCTCTCCCAGAGGCTTTGGCTGCCTGCCACCTCACTCCCCTCTGCTCCCCATTTCTGCTTCCAGAAATGCACCTTTTTTGGGTTCTACATATGTTTGGTTACATATAAATATATATAATATAGTATATAGCATATATACAATATATAATACGCCTTATATAGATATAATATATCGTGTGTGTGTGTGTGTGTGTGTGTGTGTGTGTGTCTGTGTATGCTGCAACTGCGGGAGGGAGGGGGAGAATCCATATCTGCAAGCTCAGATTTTGGCGGGGCGGGCTTGGGGAAGACGAGGGAGGTGGGTTGGGAAGCAGGAATTTTGGCTAAAGGACCAAAAGGGCACTCTCCCTCTCTCTGTCCATTTCTCTCTTCTTAAGAACGGTCTGTACACCATCTCCAACTTTTTGGGGACCCGCCCAATGGTTGTCCGGCTAAAACGCCCTTTCCAGGAGCGCCCACTCCCATCCCATCTGTTCGGGACGAAGATGTCGGCACCAGCCGCGGTGGAGCGCCGCCAACCCGCAACAGCAGCCGGCCGGGCACCTGCCTTCGGCGGGGTGGAGTCGGAGAGGAGTGCTGGGGAGGGGGCGGGTAGAAGAGGCTGCTTCGGGTTGGCCCAAGGGCACTCAGAAGGTGGGGGTTGGGCAAGGGGCGGCAGGGAATTCTACAAGGGATCTTGCTTGGGACTGAAGTGTCGTGTGTGTGTGTGTGTGTGTGTGTGTGTGTGTGTGTGTGTGTGATGCGCCCTCCGTGCTCGCCTAGCAATTGAGCGCGCGTGCGCCCTGCGTGCACACCCTTCACACTAGCCACATCACACTACACGCTTGGCAAATAATAAGTGGAGCCAGGATGCTGCTGAGTGACACCTTACGTACTTTCGGTGTGACTGGATTGTTACCCAGGGCGGTCGCTTCCCAGCCAGGAAATCAATTAATGTTTTCCCCCTCCGCTAGGCTTTTCCAAATCCACATCCCCCAAGATGAAGGCAGGCAGGACCGCCTTTGAAAAGTGGATCTTAATAAAAATAACCTCACAAGCCGGTCTCTGGGGTTCCCAGGGCCTGCGCGTGCTCCCCTTTTCCTCTTTTTGCAGGCTGCAACCTGGAGATCGACTACCTCTTGCAAAGCTGGAGGGGCTGGCGCCTGCGTCACTCAAACCCTGCAGGGTTTGCGGGGACAGAGGCTGAACACAGGAAGCTCTCCGGCCTCCTGGCAAGCGCGGACGCACTCCTCTCCTGCACTATAGTGACTGAAGTTTGCACTTCAGAAAACTCATGTTAGGGTGCTCGTGAGTAATGGAAAGGGACAGAGAGGGAGAAGGGGATTGCCCCCGTAACTAAACTGTCCCCCTAACTAAACTATGCCAATTAAACATTGTTTAGCCAAGTTTTAACCCCTATTGGAGAGACTCAATAGCCAGTTTGACGTCTTAGAATCCAGACTTTTATGTAGTTTATTTAACTTTTTTTTTTTTTTAACTAAAGATCAGGTAACTCTTTCCAAAAAGAAACTCAGTCTAAGGGGGTAGAACTGTTCTGATTGAACAAGTAGCTGTGTCAATCATTTCAACCCTAGACTTCTGGCGCCGAGAATTTGGGGGCGGGGCAACCCGGGGGCGGGGCAAGCGGAGGCGAGGCTCCCAGTGCGTGGCTTTTCTGTCTCCGCCCCGTGAATTTTGCATTCTGCGTTTCCAGGGCCCCTCATGCACTTACTGCACACCCACTTCTGATCTGGTTTAGGAGACTGGGGAGGGCGGGGTGGGGGGGGGGGCATTGCGGAGGGAGGAATTGCGGGGCGGGGGTGGAGATGGTGGTGGTGCCGGGAATCTGCACAGGCGAGGAAGTTGAAAGGTCTGAATCTCACATCCCCTTTTGCCTCCCAGCCCTATGTCCACCTTTCATCCTAGGTAAAATCTGAATTGGAGAGGGGGAAAAAGGAATTAGATTCAGAAACGAACACCAGGCACAGAATCCCAAACCCTTCCTTCCTACTCTTCCCCATCCCCACCCCGCACCCCCGCGCTCCTAAAGCATTTTTTCCCTTCCTGGGATAAAATAAAAGTCATTTTGCAGTTAAGTATGTTTTACCATCTACCACAGGCAATCATTTTCAATCAAAAGCAATGGTTATGCACATGGGAGGGGCTTCACGGCTTCCACCCGAAAGGCATTAGTTACCAAGAATGTGGGGTGCTTGTGGTGTGTGTGTAGGGGTGGAGGGATAGAAACGCCTGGAGGCACGGGGGTGGAGGGGCCAAAAGGGACAAAGGTGGAATTAGCTCAGAAGATGGGTAACGCCTCTCTCTCCAGGCCGCAATTAAAAGAGTATTTTAACAAAAGAGATTTTTTTCCAAGTTCAGAAAAAAACGTATGCGGGGCGCGAGGTGGGTGGAGGAGGGAGTTGATAATGTAACATACACTCTTTCAGACTGGAGATAGGGTACCAGGGGATTTGGACCTTGTGACCGAATGGGAACTCAGAATCAGTATTCGGACAGAGTAGGGGGGGTGGGGGAGGGGGCGGGCAAGATGTAGGTAGGAGGTAGGAGGAAGGAGAAAGAGCGAAAGCTGGGATAGACTTGGCTAGACAGTTCCCCAGGGTAGCAGGATCCTCCAGGGCTCCAATTCCGAGGTGCAAGGACCCTCCCCGACTACTCCCGAGCTGCACCCCAGCTCGAAGCCACTTGCTGCGCAAAGCGCGCGGGCCCAGCCGGTCCCGTGTCCCCCGCCCGTGCGCCGCGTAACTGACTGGCACACTGAGCGCGCTCACCGATCTTGACTTGCTCGCGGTAGCTCTTTTCGTTGAGGCAAACCCCTCGGCCGTGCAGCAGGGCGTGCAGCGGCTTCTCCTCGTCCTGCCGGGGGAGGCAGCGCAGCCCCTGGGCGCAGCGCTCGGTGTAGACGCCGCACGACTGCCCCTCGGCCAGGGCGCAGGTCATGCAGCAGCCGCAGCCCGGCTCCTTGACCAGCTCGCAGCCCAGGGGGCTGGGGGGGCACATGGAGAGGGCTTTCTCGTCGCAGGGCTCGCAGTGCACGAAGGAGCCCAGGCTCTGGGCCGGCCCCGCATAGGCGGCCAGCAGCAGGAGGACCGCGGTGAGCAACATCATCTTCTCTTAGTCGCCCCCTTTACCTCGGGGTGGGGCAGGAGAGCGAGAGTGCAGGGATAAAGGGGCCAAGAGGGCGCCCGGAGATTTTTTTTTGTTTTTGTTTTAAAATTTCTAGCAGGTAGAGCAGGTGCCCTCCCCCAGACACTTGCAAAAATGTAGAGAGAGATGGAGGACTGGGGTGCCCGCGAGCAGGTCCCAGCTGCAAGAATTAAAGCCTTGCAACAGGTTGGGGGAAGCAGGGCAGCGCCAGGTGCACCCAGTGAGCGGAGGCCGGAGAAACCCTCAAGCCTGAGCGGGTCAGAATTATAGAGGGAAAATAGCCACAAAATTGTTCACCCCCAAGCAACCACCGAAATAATGAGCTCGGAGGCAGTGGAGATGGCGTTGGGGTTGGGGGAGAAAAATGGATTTATCTTTAAAAATTTTGCTTAAAATCTAAAACACACCCCGCTCCTTTCTAACCCTCAGCTGCCGGCGGTGCGCGGCGGCGCGGAACAGGTAAGAGGCGTTGGCTGCAGCCGAGAGGGTGGGAGAAAACGTTGAAATCAAGAAATTAAAAAAAAAAAAAAAAACCCAAAACAAAAAAACCCCAAACCCTAACACCTCTTTTCTCCCACTTTGCCACCTCCTCTTCGAAATTCGCAGGTTCTACGCGAAGTCCGGAGAAGGGTGAAAACGGAGGAGGGGTAATGGGGTAATGAAAAGGAGCAAAAAAAGGAAAAAGCCCACACTGCTTTGCAGCTCTTTCCTAGCTCTTTTCCCCTGCAGAAGTTTCCAAAGAGACTACAGGCTCCGGGCGAGCAGGCGCTTTTAAATAGCCGGCCCCTGGCTGCCAGCCAGTTTGTAGCTGCAATTTGAGCTTCCCAACACCCAACTCAGGCAAGGATGCCAAGGAGCTTTGCAGTACAAACTCACACGGGGTGGGGGTGGGGAGAGGCCTTCTAGACACAAGGGGGCTCCCCTTCGCTCCCTGAACAGCGCTCTCCTCTCCCCTGAACAGCGCCCTCCTCCCCGCGGAATGTAAGAAAGGGGCAAGGGGGACAGGCTGGGGCTACCGAGTGTGGGGAGGAGGTGGAGGGGCCAGTGGAAGACAGAGTTCTTCGGAGCAGGATGAACACAATGAGGAGAGTAACTTGGTCTCCCCCTCCCTACTATCCCTTAACTAGTCAAGGCACAGGCTGAAGGGAGACGTATTTTCTTATTAGCCAACCGGATATACCATGCCCAAGAAATCTTCCTAAGCTTCTGCAATTGACTGTATGCTGGTGTCTGTTTCCATGTACGTGTGTGCGCTTGGGGGACAGGTACTGTAGGATGGCCAGTGATGGCTGGTGAGCTAAATTTTTTTTTAAAAGAAGAAAAACTGAATTTCTCCACTAAAGGTCTGGAGAAGAGGATTTAATCAGGGGGTTTCTGTACTCATGATGAGGAGGCGACCACTTTCCTTCAGCTACATTGGCCAGGGAGGTTCTCTCTCTCTCTTTCTCTCTCTCTCTCTCTCTCTCTCTCTCTCTCTCTCTCTCTCTCTCTCTCTGTGTGTGTGTGTGTGTGTGTGTTGTGTACCTGCAAGAATGGACATTCATACATTTTAAGAGCAGTGAGTTGCAGAGATGGACACTTTGGAGGAAATCTAAGTCTGAAAACCTTACATGGTGGCCTAAAGTGTCCTTGTGTGTGGGGTTCTTAGAGGGAAGAAAGGTGGATTGGAGTGACACTTCCTTCTCTGTCATTTTGCAGAGGTATTTCTATTGGGCAGGACCACATCCCGGAGGGAGTGGGTGGCAGAGTAGCAGGAGGAGACCTTGTGATAGGTTAGTTGGTGCTTGTAGGCACATCCCAGGAATATGAGCTGTTAGGGCCACAGGACCTGCTGGGAAGAAGTCCTGACCAGGAACCCAATCATGCCACTAGAACCTCTTTCTTTAGTAAAATGAAAGAAAACTAAGGCCTCAAAAAACGAAGGTGGTGGTTTTAGCTTTTTTTTTTTTTGAAATTGACATGAGTGGGCCATGAACCTCATAGGCAAGTCAGAGAGAAATGACCAATGTCACTGCGCCTGCTGGGTGGACTTGGGGTGGGCTGTTACACTTTTCACACTGTGCTTCCTCCCTTGAGAAGGATTCTAACTCTCCTTTGGAGAAGGGGCTGCATTTCATGAAGTTTGCCACTAGACTGCACCCTTATCTATGATAAGAATTCTTTCTGGAGGACTGCTTTTAAGAAAATATTTTTCCCTGCTTGTTCAGTTCAGGAGCATCTCATTTTATGCCGTTAACACCCCCAGATCCTGATCTCTCTTCTCACTTATCTATTTGCCGAAAGGCACATTTTAAAACAAGGCTAACGTTTAAAGTTATGTCTTTGCCTGTATTGCCAAAGGGGATTTAGATGGTGACTGGGAGAGGGAGAATTGTGTGTAATGATTAAAACAAAAAATAGCAGCAAGGCTCATCTTAATTTCTTCTTTTCTCTGTCTGGGGGCTTGGTAAGGTGTAGGAACAAATCAATATTCAAAACTTTGATGGAAATATTTTAGAAGTGAGCGAGATCATGTGTTATTTTCTCATTTGTGTCAAGTTCAGACTACAAGAGTGGCAGCAGAATGTGTGCAATACGTTCTCTTCCCTGCTCCTATTTCTTTCTGCACACCCTTAACAGCTCGGCCTGCCCCAGGCACACTGGTAGCTTTTAAGATGATTGGGGGAAATTGTGGTACCCCTTCCAAAGAAACATGAGTTGCCTCATTCCAGCCACCCTGTATTCTGAGAGAGATGGCCTCTAGTGACACCTCTTTTTGTGTAGCCGACTTCCAATGGCTGGATAATACAATATGTGAAGACAGGTAAAAGGAGTGGAGATCATTCACAGAAAAGATAAAAAGGGTGGAGAGAAGGGAGGAGGAGAATATGGTGGGAGCTGGATCCTGGGGCAGAGCAGTACAGGGGCCATGGAGAGAAGTTACTCTGTGAGACTATAAATGTTAAGCAGCCTTTTTTATTTATTATTATACTTTAAGTTCCGGGGTACATGTGCACAACGTGCAGGTTTGTTATATATATGTACATGTGCCATGTTGGTGTGCTAAGCAGCCATTCTTTATCTCCACCTAGAAATGGGCTTATGTTATGAGGGATTCAGAGACTGGAGCTGTTGTCCAAGAGACCCTGGGATAGGCTTCCCGAGAGGGCATAAGAGAAGAATTCTCAGCCTGGGATTGTCTGTAGTAATTTCATCCAAAGATGGAGGACTGGCCAGATGGGTTTTGCTTCTGAGTCCATAATTAACATATTACAGTGGAGTGGGAAGGTGTTGGTGTTGTTACTGCGGGATACGGGATTATGGAGGATGCCTATGAGCCTTACTTGATTCCATTTTCCCCTCCCCTCCATTCTGGAGGTCTAGATCTGTTCACAATCACCTTTAGAAAATTGCTTCTAGAAAAAAAAAAAAAAAGTTTGCATCAACCAGGTTAATTGGGAGGGGATCATTAATTCCTGCCATATACAAATGTTCCCTTCCTAAAGACCCCCTTTGCTGCCAGCTTGCTTTTGCTCTCATGGGCTTCCCAACTCTAGCATAGACTAGCTTCTATACCTGTTAACTGTATCTTTTTCGGGGAAGTAGTATTTAAATATCAACCACTTGTGTCCCGTTTCCCCGGAGATCACCCCTCCTCTTTCCTTTAAAAGATTAACTGCTTATCAAAACCAACTTTCAAGAAATGCGACCAAGTGAAAAATTCATGCTCTTTTATCTGGATAACTTTTCCAAGTATGGATAGCATTTTTATTTTATAAAGCTTCAGATTCCTTACCTGTGGTCATTTTCTGTGAGTTTCTAAGTGATTTTCAAGGATGATGTCTGATAACACAGTTTGGGAAAGCTAGACTTTTTAGTAGGACACAAAGTGTTATGGATTCTGCTGGTCAGAATGGAAAAACGTTAGCTAAGGATCTTCATTCTCTTTTCTGCGTCACTCCCACCACTCTCAGGCTTATTTGTATAATTTATTCAATTTTTAAAGACCTCATGACATTGACTTCAGTCTCTCCAAGAGGCCAACATACATCAAGAATACTAATGCTGTGGCCATGTTGTGCTGGTCTCAAACTAAGGCACAGTGATGTTCAATAAAGAAAGTAACCCGTTGTTCAGGTCCTTGCCTAGATCTGGGAGGTTCAGCAAGACAGGTCTGTATAGAAGAGCAGCATGAGGCAGCTTTGTTGTAGTGCTATTGCTGAAGGCTAGGTGGCAGGATAGATACATCATTAGAAACATGCCTCCTTTCATGAAGGGAAAGAAGCAGATACTGGTAGAAGTGTTTAACAATGGGGATGGGGGAGCGGGGAAAGAAAAAGCATGGATGGAGGGACATGTACGGACACCCTGTGGGTCCACTTACAGGCCACCCCAGCATCGGCACTGCACTGTTACCCCAACAGCACCAGGCCAGCCTCAGGTGCAAAACCCTCTGTGTCCCACCAGATGCTATGTTCGTGCTTACTTTTCTTTGGAGAAAAGGTATGGCCAGGGTAGGAACTTGATGACTTTGGGTTCATCAAAGGGTGTGTGTCCTAAGCCTTCTCTGAGGAATAATCAGAAGTGATCTTCAGCCACAATTCATAAAAATTCCCCCTGTTTAAAAAAAGGTAATTATGGCATATTTCAAACATTCAAAGAACAGAAGATAATAGAGCATGTGCCTTCTACTCTCTATGCTTATTTAACACATGTTCACTTTTTGCCATTGTTGTTGAAGACTTTTTGTTGTTGTTTTTGAGATGGAGTCTTGCTCTGTCTCCCAGGCTGGAGTGCAGTGGCATGATCTTGGTCCATTGCTACCTCCGCCTCCCAGGTTCAGGTGATTCTCCTGCCTCAACCTCCCTAGTAGTTGGGACTACAGGTGCGCACCACTGTGCCTGGCTAATTTTTGTAGTTTTAGTAGAGACAGGGTTTCACCATGTAGGCCAGGCTGGTCTTGAAATCCTAACTTTGTGATTCACCCACCTTGGCCTCCCAAAGTGCTGGGATTACAGCCGTGAGCCACCGCGCCTAGCCAAAGATTTTGTTAGAAGTAGAGTGGGACAGGTCACAGCTCACCTCCCATGCATGCCATCCCTGCATCTCCTTCCCTGGACAGAAGTAGCCACTATCCTGAAATAGCTCTGTATCCTTTCTGCACAATATTTTTCTAGGTTTTATGTGTAGTTTCTCATAGAGCAGAATTACAGTGATTTTTGAGGGTGAAACCACGTGCTACTTTAGAGTTAATTTTGTAGTGGTGCTTGCAGTGGTGGCAATTTAACTAGAGTCTAAATTGACCCTGAGGCTGGCTGTTAAAGGAGCCGGAGCCAGCTGTGACGCAGAGTGATTTATATCCTGATGTGAGCTGCATATAAGTTAATAGCTGCACGAATTGATGTTTAGGAGGCTTCTGGAGCAGTTCCAGACAGATAGAGCAGAGCAGGGCAGGCTCCATAAATACTGTTTCTGGTTGGAGCCCTTCTGTCTTCTTGGATCATGGGATCTGGCATGTCCCTACAATGGACCGCTCAGAAGTTGCTTCAATTTTGGAAAATGAGATTAACCGGGAAAAGTGATCTGTTGTGATTTAGAGACAGTGTTGGTAGCTCCAGATCTAGGTGGGAGAGAGAGAGGGTAGGTAGAAAAAATGGAATCACATGGAAAAAGAGGAGAGGGAGAGAGTGTTAATTACTAGAAGCAGGTTTAATATGATTCACATGAACTGTGAAAAGGCCAAGTAAAATCACAGTGCATGGTTAGCAGCTGAGATTTCACACAGTTCAGGAGGGAGAAGTGGTAAGAGCTAGCTTACCACTATTAGTGCAGAGGGTAAATTTGTGTGAATTAGGAAAAGACCTTCCTCAGGATACTTTACTTCTATCCATCAGAATATTGTTATAAAATACAGATTCTGTGAGGACAGGAAACTTTGCTGCCTCTTCCAGGAAATTGTCATGATGAATGTACATGTCTACGTTTGTTCTGTGAATAGCACCACTTAACTGGGGCCCTTGCTGTGCAGTACACAATCTGCACAGCTCTATGCAATGGCCCTGGTTGGAAGAGCTAAACTTCGTACCTAAACTTATCAGGAAACACTGCTTTTCTACTAGTGTGGAAAGCTTGGGTCCAGTGACATGATTTGATCCATTACTGGGGCTAAGGGATAGTCCTGAAACATTTAAAGCAGCTGCCTCTGGCCGTGTTCCCAGCTGGGTCAATCTAAACCCTTCTTTCCTTAGAGAAATCAAGCTTTTCCATGCCCCCACACCTTTGCACAAACTGTTCATTCTGACAGGCACACTTTTCTTCTTCACTGCTAACTGGTGAGCTGCTAATAGTCATTAAAGACCTAGATGAAATTGCATTTACTTTGGAGGATTTTGCTGACTGTCATGTGTGATTTCCTAAGTGCATCTTGCTGGTGCCCCTGGGATCCTCTGTGTCTTCTTCGTAAAATAGTGGGGAATATATTGTCTACTCCACAGGGCTCTTGTGGGCCTTGAGTGAGGCAGTCCCTGTAAATCTTGTTAGTGCTTAATCAATATTACCTGCTATAGTCCCATCTTCCCTACTAAACTGACAGGCTTGAAGCATCCCAGATTTTATTCATCTTGGTTTTCCTCCTCTCCTTAGTATAGCTCCTAGCACAGAAGGCACTTAATAAGTTATTTTTAATTGAAAAACACTGAGTGTGGTGGCTCTCGCCTATTAGCAGTTTGAGAGGCCGAGGTGGGGAGATCACTTGAGGCCACGAGTTCAAGACCAGCCTGGGCAATATGGCAAAACCCTGTTTCTACAAAAAATACAAAAATTAACTGGGCATGGTAGCCTATGGGCTGCAGTGAGCCATGATTGCACCACTGCACTCCATCTTGGATGACAGAGTTTGATCCTGTCTTTAAAAAACAGAAAGAAAAACATTTACCACCCCTGAATTATTCCAGCATCTTCTAAAATCTTCCTAAACACCTGAGTTTATCTTTGCATAGTTATGCCTGACTGTTGGTAATGTCTATGTTGATGTGTTTCTATTATGTTCTTTTATATACTAGTCTGGTCAATCCTGTATATTGCAAATGTAACTTATAAACATTTACAAAAATTCCAATAGACCCCTATTGTTGGACTTAAAATATGTTAATTGTAATGTAACTTAAATATGTACAAACATTTTAAGGTGTATGCTCTGTATGCTAACCTTACTGTAAAATCCAACTAATATGTAAATAAACCCAACTAAAGTTACAAACTCAACAAAGCGCAAATGACAACATTAATTTGTGTGTTGATTGGTGTTTGGTTGATGTTTTGCTGAAAATAAATCACTACTCATGTTGTGATTATGGTTTAACTGTGACAGTGCAAGTTTTTTTGAGCTTGGCATACAAATATGATATTCTTTCTGGTGATTTAATCCTCCCACTACTCTTTTTTTGTTTTTTAAACAACAGTGGAGTCATGTCTTGCATAGTGGTTAGTTTTAAAGTCATCTTGAAATACAAAAAATGAGTATAATCAAGATTCCCCATGAAAAGTCCTTAAATTACTTACAAAACACAATGGTACTGCCAAACCCTCACTTTTTGTAACATGGCACCGTGTTACCCAGCCTTCACTCAGCTTCCACACATCATCTCAGGAACATGTCTGCTTCTGTTCTTCAGCCCATCAGCAAATGACATTGAAAGTGGTGTTACTTGGGTTCTATGCCTTAGAAAATGAAAAAAGTCTTCTAGAACTGAATTAGGTGGCCATCCAGATGAACTAAAATGTGTTTATTTTCAAGATTATTAGCAAAATGACACATACACACATATATTGCAAAACAACTAGCATAGAATATATTTCTAGATCGCTCCAGTTTGAGAAATACTGGTGTACTCCTTCACTGTCTTTTTCACTCTCATCCAAGATGGCTCTGTACTCAAGGAGAGCATAAATGGTATTCAGTGGCTGCTTCTTTGGTCCAGGCCCAAGGAGTTACCTCCTCATCAATACAAGGAACACAGACGCTCGACCATGAACCGAAAGCTGGGTTCACAGTTTCATAGACTCTTGAGCTGACTAGAGCTCCAGGAAGCTGATCTGCAGAGATTCTGTTCCAACTCTTGGTCTGCTGGCAAGACTGTGAAGTCACTCAGTTTAACTAGGCAATTATTGGGTTTAAAATAGACTCAGGACTTATCCTCTGAGAGCTTCTTTCTAAGCCAGACACACTTGACCAGCTGGGACAAAAAATCTACACACAACCAAATGACAAATCTTGGGCAAAACCACACATTAAATATAAACAACATGAACAGTCTCCAGTATTACGGCTCGTGTGTGTATGTGTGATGGGGGGTATATTGGAAGCTACATACAGAGATGTCATGGGACCAGGAGAGTTGGCTACCAATTTGTTGCTGAATGAAGAAGGGGGAGATACTGTTTACAGCATAAACATTATGACTTAATAGGTCCTTCTCCTTGTGTAGACTTACAACAGGTTAATGCACCAATTCGATTACCAAGCAGAGAATGAAAGCATCTTAACCACAAGTCAACCAAGAGAACATCTATTTAAAGCAAGGATTGAAAGACCAGGCTGGGAGCGGTGGCCCACGCCTGTAATCCCAACACTTTGGGAGACTGAGGCGGGTGGAATATCTGAGGTCAGGAGTTCGAGACCAGCCTGGCTAACATGGTGAAACCTGTTTCTACTAAAAATACAAAAAAGTAGCTGGGTGTGGTGGCGCATGCCTGAAATCCCAGATACTTGGGAAGCTGAGGCAGGAGAATCGCTTGAAACTGGGAGGTGGAGATTGCAGTGAGCCAGGAGCGCGCCATTGCACTAGAGCGAAACTCTGTCTCAAAAAACAAAACAACAACAACAACACAAACTCAAAAAGACTGAGTGGACAGAGATACGGGATTTACCCAATTGGCATAGATTGAATGTGGAAGGTGCGTTTCTCTGAGGCCCAAATGTTGAATATCACTGTTTTATTTTTATTAAAGTGGCTCATCCTTGACCAAGTTGCATAACTTCTTCTGGTTCAATTTATTCTTCTGTAAAGTCGGCTAGGGTACCTATCAATGGGGTGTTGTGAGGACTAAATAAGATCATCTATGTAAATCACTTAGCACAGCACCTACTACAAAGTATATTAGTTTGCTAAAGCTGCCTTAACAAAGTACTACAAACAGAATGGCTTAAACAAAAAAAACTTATTGTCTCACAGTTCTAGAGGCTAGATGTCCAAGATCAAGCTATCAACAGGGCCATGCTCCCTCTGAAGGCATCACTTCTGGAAGGATCTCTTCCAGGCCTCTCTCTCAGCTTCCGGTAGGTCCTTAGTTTGTGGCAGCATAACTTCATCTTCATATGGTGTTCTCCCTGTGTGTGTATCTGTGTCCAAATTTTCCCTTTCGAGAAGGACACTAGCCATTTTGGGTTAAGGGTCCACTCTACTCCAGTATGACCTCATCTTAACTAATTACATGTGCAAGGACCCTATTTCCAAATAAGGGCACATTTGGAGATACTGGAGGTTCAGACTTAACATATGAATTTTGGGGGTACAATTCAATCCATAACACACTCAAGTGGTAATTATTATTCATAATGTCTTTTGAAATTACCTTTCTGTTTTTTTTTTTTTTTTTTTTGAGATAGTCTTGCTCTTGTCACACAGGCTGGAGTGCGATGGCACCATCTTGGCTCACTGCAACCTCTGCCTCCTAGGTTAAAGCGATTCTCCTGCCTCAGCCTCCTGAGTAGCTGGGATTACAGGCACCTGCCACCACACCCAGCTAATTTTTGTATTTTAGGAGAGACAGGGTTTCACTATGTTGGCCAGGTTGGTTTCGATCTCCTGACTTCAGGTGATCCACCCGCCTTGGCCTCCCAAAATGCTGGGATTACAGGCATGAGCCACCACATCTGGCCTCTGTGAATATTTTTATAGACAAAATTTTCAGATCTGCATTTCTCTTCTCATGGTTTCTCTGGGCCTTAATTATGCCTGGAGAGAAAGTGCTATGAGAGCAGGCAATTTGATGGCTGTGTTCACCACTGTGTTGCCCAGGGCCTAGAAGAGCAACCAACATATAGTAGACGCTCAAATATTTGTGAGTAAATGAATGAAGTCTATTTCTTTCCTCCTGTCCTCTTTCCATTTTTTCTTTTGATTACTCAATAGCCAGCTTCTCTTCCTTGTTATCTTTTTTACATTGCTAAAATATTAAAGGCAAAAAAACCCCACAAATTTTAATTTTCTTTGTTGATAATTATTAAATCCTTGCTAATCTCTTGCTCTCTGCAGCCCGTTAGAAACCCAACCAGATGGGAAAGGGCCTGGGAGAGTAGGGGGGTATTAGGGGTGGGGAGAGATGCCTGTGTTGGAGAGAGCCGGAGTCCACTTGGGGCATTTCCTAGGGGTTGATATGGGCCAGGGCTGGGAGTCTGGAATGAATGGGACTTAATTCTACTCAATAGTCTGGGAATAAACAAGTGAGGTCAATATTGGCCCTAGAGGTTCAAAGTCAAAGTTTAAATGAGGCATCACCAGTAAAGGCCCCAAAGATTTGGTCACCTGCATCAGATGGTTTCTGGTCCGCAAACACATAGGGAGTTGTATAAATCTTGGACTCAGGCAGAACCCGGAATATGAAATACAGGGAGAAAATGCTCTGTGTTCTACAAATCCTGAGATAAACGGTCATACGCTAAGCTCTGCAGTGGTCTCTGGACTGAATCCCCTACTCGCCCGAAACAGAAGTGACTGGAAACTGAAGGCACACTAATCATTACTGATTAACTGTCATCATCTGTGTACATATGAATTTATCCACCTACCTACCTATTTCTCACAGCTATAAAACAGAGGTTACATATGCACACAGCTCTGGAAAGAAACAGGAAGGATGCTAGCTGGCTGGGGACTGGGAGACATGGGTTTAAGGGGGACAGTTGCAATTCACTTTTTGCCTAGTGTCACCATGTGGGACTCTGAAAACAGCATTGGCTCACCCTCCCCCACCAAAAATTTGACTGGTTATTTGATTATATTAACACAAATTTTTCATTGTAGAAAATTTCAAACAGCCACAAAAGATGGCTCTCCTATCACTCCATGGCCACCCTACCCTATATACACAGCTCCATCTACTCCCCTCATTTCCATTGACTAGATTTTAAAATAGAATGAAAACATGGCCCTTCAGTCCAGGCACAGTATTATGTTTATGGGGCATCTTTCTTCTTATACCCTGAACACTCACCTGCATTTCCTGACTAGTAAGTAGGGAGGGGGATGATTCCTCTCTCTATTAGAGAAGAAAATTTGGTTATCTATAAAAGTGAGTGTTTGGGGAAAGTGGGTCAATGGAGGATGCAGGTGAGGTTCCAGAGTCTGGACATACAGGAGGATGGGGTGGGGGGCAGATGATCTGGGCAGAGGAAGCAGTGAAGCAAGAGGTGGAGAAAAGGAGGTGGAGAGGGTACATCCAGGTGAAGCGTCCTGAGCATAGGGGAGCCCACAGGACTGGAACAAGTGGGGCTGGTGGTACCTATCTGGGGATCATCCACAAAATCGTGGCAACATGAACATGACCTCCCACGAAGAATCACTGTGCAGAAGAGAGCACCTGATCTGAGCTTAGGAGAAGAGCCCGAGTTATTGCTAGAGAGGAAAAGAGGAACAGAGAAAGAACAGTCTGGAAATAAAAGGAGCAACTGAGGCATCAGTCTCTGCCTTCTTGAACTAGGAATGCTCTAAGGGAAAGACGAAAATCACCATAATAACACCATTAGCCAACTTTCATAGAAGGTTTCTTACATGCGAGCCACCTGACATGCATTATTTCACTTAATCTTCACTACAGCCTAATAAGGGAAAGCACATTTATTAACTTCACTTTATAACTGAGGAACTGGAGGCACTGAATGGCTTAAACAAGCCCAAGACCACACAGCTTCTAGGTAGAAGAGTTGGGCTATGAGCTTAGGAACTTTGAGCTGGCAGTCTCTACACTTAACCATGCTAACCTGCCTGCCTGGGGAAGCCATGGTTGGTTTCGCATGGTGAAGAACCACCACTGAAGCCTGAATTAAGGGAAAGGGTGGTGGGTTGCCAAGAGTAGAAGTCAATGAGAGCCACCACATGGAGTCATCAGTACAGACCAACCAGTCTAAGAGATCATTCTTAGAAGAGAGAAGAGAGAGGTAGTGGCTAGATCGATGACTGTGATGGTTAACTTATGTGTCAACTTAACTGGGTTAAGGGACACCCAGACAGCTGGTAAAACATTATTTCTGGGTGTGTTTGTGAGGATGTTTCTGGAACAGATTGGCATTTCAGTCAGTGAACTGAGTGAAGTAGATTCACCCTTACTAACATGGGCTGGCATCAGCCAATTCATTGAGGGCCCAAATAGAAAAAAAAGGCAAGGAAGATTGGGCGAACTGGCTCTGTCTTTTCCTGAGCTGGGACATCCATTTTCTCCTGCCCTTGGACATCAGAGCTCCTGGTTCAAAGTTCCCCTGAGTCTCACCCCCAATCCCCTCCAATTCTCAGGCCTTTGGACTAGGAGTTACACCAGAGGCTCTGCTTGTTCTTAGGCTTTTGGACTCAAACTGAATTACACTACTGGCTTTCCTAGGCTCCATAATTGCATGAACCAATCCAATAAAAAAATCTCCTTTTGCACCACTGCACTCCAGCCTTGGTGAGGAGCGAGACTCCATCTCAAAAACAAAAAACAAAACAAAAAAAATCTCCTTTTAGCTATGTATCTATGTATTTCTGTATGTATCTGTGTATCTATGTATTAGTCATCAATCCATCCACCCATCCATTCATCCATCCATCCATCCATTCATCCATCCATCCATCCATCATCCATCCATCCATTCAAGCAACCATTCAACCATTCATCTATCCTATTGGTTTTGCTTCTCTGGAGAACTCTGACTGATACAGTGGTCCTAGGAAAACCCTAGTTTTCTGCAAAATAGAGAGGGAAGTGGAGAAGCTGGTGACAAGGGAGACAAGAGGCGAAGGCAGGGAGTGGACATAGGAAGAGAGCTGGAACAGATACTTTTTGGTGTGGGTAGAGGGGCTTGGTTTCTGTACAGGCATGAAGGCAGAGAAGTGATTCCAGGAAGGAAGGAGGGATGAAGGGCACCTGTTTGATTTGATCATGGTGAAGGAAGTCAAGAGCTTGTCATCATGTCAAGGTGAGAAGAGACTGGAACCTATGGAGAGAAACGAGTGTGTGAAACAGCTGGGATAAACTGGGTAGGATGGCAGACTCTTGAGATTGCCAAGAAGTTGCTTAGCCTGAGTCCCAGAGAAGTGTGCATTTATATTTCTCGAGTTTTCTTGGTAGTGGCTCAACTTGACCACAGAGGCCAGCATTGCAGAAATTGGTTAAGGCAGACAGAGGCCTGGAAATCAGATCAAACTTGCTCCTCAGTGCCTTTTCCCTCCCTCTGCCAGCTCTGTGCCTGGAGTGCAGGATGGGAAAGAAGAGAGGTGGTTTGGAAGCAGGAGGCAGGGAGCCCATATCCCTGCCTTACCCTACCTCCTGCCACCACCTGGGCAGCACTGCAGTGAGCTCAAGGATGAGGAGGCTGACTCAGGTGACTGAGAGTCTCCTCTCAGAGCAAGTTGCTGCCCAGATCCAGGGCTGGCCGAGCCATCTCTCCAACCAGATTTCAGAGAGAGGTGGCTGGCGGGAGCATGGTGATCTCACATGTCTCAGCACACTCCTTTCCTACCAGCTTCTGGGAGGTGTGAGGCGTGCTTAGGAGTTCTATGCTTTCACCCTCACTCTTTACCAGGATGGTCATTTATGCCTAAGGTTCAGATTCTCAGAGTGGTCCCTGTCCCCAGAGTAAGAACTACTTGCCCTACCTCCTGCCACCACCCAGGCAGCACTGCAGTGAGCTTGGGAGTGAGGAGGTCGACTCAGGTGGCCCAATTCAGAGCAGGCACCCAACTACTTTAGAGCGAATTTCCCCCTGAACTCCTGGGGTAGTAGCCAGTGCCCCCCAACTCCTAACCCAAGTCCAAATTCCCAGCAGGCTCAAAGAAACATGAGTAAAGCTGCCATCTCCTTTCTAGACATACATGGATGGGGCTCTGCCACAGGCATTGGCTATAAGCAAGTTGGTTTCTCTTAGCCATACAATGTGACAGCAACAGGAAGAGAAAGGCGTGGCCCAGTTAAAGGCCACTGGGGAATGTGAGCAGGATCAATGTTAGTTGAGAAGTCTGGGGTATCTTTTTAGTAACAGCTTTATTGAAATATAATTATTCACACACCATATAATTCAACCATTTAAAGTATATAATTCAATGATTTTTAGCATATTCATAGAGCTGTGCAACCATCACCAAAATTAATTTAAAAATATTTTACCACCTTGAAAGAAACCCTGAGCCATTTAGCTATTACCCTATAATCTCCCCAACATCCCCTACCCCTAAGCAACTACTAATCTACTTTCTGTCTATAGATTTGCCTATTCTGGATATTTCACGTAAATGGAATCATATAATATGTGGTCTTCTGTGTCTGGCTTCTTTCAGTTCGTATAATGGTTTCAAGTTTCAACCATGTTGCAGCATGTATCAGTACTTCATTCTTTTTTATGGCTGAATAATATTCCAGTGTATGGATATACCATAGTTTGTGTATTCATTTATCGGTTGATAGACATTTTAGTCCTTTCTAGTTTTTGACTATTAAGCATAATGCTTCTATGAATACTTGTATACAAGTTTTTTTGTGTGAACATATGTTTTTATTTCTCTTAGGTGATATACCTGGAATTGAGATTGCTGGGTCATATGGTAACTCTATGCTTAACTTTTTGAGGAAATTACCAACTGTTTTCCAAAGTAGCTCATCTTTTTCCATTCTCTGGGGCAGTGTATGAGAGTCCCAATTGTCCACAGTCTTGTCAACACTTATTATTATCTGACTCTTTGATTATAATCATCTTACTGTATATAAAGTGGTATCTATTGTGATTTTGATTTGCCTGATGACTAATGATGTTAAGCATCTTTCTATGTACTAATTGGCCATTTGCCTATCTTTGGAGAGATTTCTGTTCAGATCCATCACTTTTCATTTCATTTTATTTTATTTTGTTTTTTTAAGATGGAGTCTTGCTTTGTCACCCAGGCTGGAGTGCAGCAGCATGATCTTGGCTCACTGCAACCTATATTTCAAGGGCTCTATAGCCACATGTGCCCAGTGGCTAGTGTATTGGACAAAGCACATATAGAATATTCCCATAAATGCAAAAAGTTTTACTGGGCGTTGTTATAGAGGCTAAGTTACATGTCTAAGATGACATATGGGTCATCCATCATCCTTAAACTCTGAGTCCTTGGGTCAGTGCTGGATCTCAAGCATGAACCTAATTGACAAGATAGAAAGGACTTACAAGAAGAAGAAACATTAAGTTGTTTTCATGGTTCTAAAGTTCTCTAGTGTTTTTAAAAAGTCAGAAGAAGCCACCAGCAAATGAACCCAAGTCAGCTGATGTTCCATGAGAGTACTTCAGCACCAGGCACTGTGCTTTGTTTTGTGTTACCAGGAACACAAAGTTGAGTATGTTTCCTGATTGCAGAGATCTTTATGGTTTTCTATGGAAGACTGGACACATATAGTTAGTACAAAGTAGCATACAGTAATTATCTTCAGAGTGATGCAGGCAACCAGCTTGGGGGCTGGGGATTAAGACTCACTCCCACAGGCATCTCTATAGTACACACACCTTGATAGATGTCCTCTGCTTCCTAGCCATTTAAACATCCCCTTGTCTTTTTGACTCTCCCAGAGAGCACGACCAGCTTCAGGGAAGAACATACCAATTGTGTTATTACAGGGCTGCGCTTTGACACTGACTGACATCTGGTCAACCCTACAATACTAAAACTGCACAGACTCAAAGTGCAGAAGAGGCTGACAGCCCCAGTGAAAAACTGAGTTCTCCAGTTCTGACTTCCAGGGGTTATTCAAAGTGTCAGGGAAGTGGGGCAGGGAGTGGCGGAGGGAAGACATTCTAGAAAATTGATGAGGAGTGTTTGGGCTGGGGCCTTTTGGAAACTGCTCCCATCCCGAGGCTGGCCCAGCCTGTCCCATCTTACCCCAGTGCCTTTGAAGTGTGTTACCTGGACGGGGAGCTGAGCCATGCTTGGCAGGAAGGGGCGGAAGGCTGTGTGGTCTGGCACAAGGCAGAGCAGAGGGGCAGCGGGACTAAGCTAGGATCTGGTGCTGACTCACGGCACCTCTGCAGCCAGCATTCCACCAGCCAGTCCAGCTGGAAAATGAGAGAAGGACCTAAGTGGAGACCTCACCGAGAAATCCAGATGTCTTTCACGAGAATAAACAAGGCAGCCCTCCTTTCTTTCTCTGGCCCACATTTCTCGCTTTGTGCGTGTGTCTGTTTCTAGGTCTCTGGGAGTGTGTATGTGTGTGTGTCTCTTTTAGCTTTGAGCATTTTTCTCTGTTCTCTGTCCTTTTACTTTCCATATAGATCCACGTCAGGGCTTGATTTCGGTGTCTGCCTCGGTCACTGTCTTCAGGTATCACTGGGCAGAGTCTGTAGTATCCTCCTCCCCCCACCTACCTCCCTATACCTGTCTTTAACTTCCCTTCTAGTTCAAGCAAGGTCTGGGTTTCTGCTGAGTCTTCTGAGTGGTGTGTCTCGGCGGCCTCTGCTCTTCCTCCTTGACAATAGAAATGTTGGGGGTGGGGGAATAGACAAAGCTCTTGACCTGGCAAAGGCCTTGCAGGACTCTGGCTCTGTTCGTTGCTGGAGCAACAGCAGATATTTATTTATTTATTTTTTAAATAGGCACTTCTGGTACAGGAACAAAGAACAACAAGAAAAAACCCCACTCCTGTAAAGTATGTACTTTTCTATGGCCTTGGATTTCATTTTCTTTGCCACCCCGTGCCTTACCCCCAGAGTCCTCAGGCCACACATCCTCCATCTTTCTACCTCTGCATCCTTCCTATTTATCAGAAAGAAAAATCCATTTACCTCCCCCGGCCTTCCTCTCCCATCCCATTCTTCCTCATGTAGGGTGATTTGGAGAGTAGCTTGACTTGAATTGTCTACATTTCATTTGACTCAATTTTCAGAGGGACACCCTTCTTCAGTGTCTGACTCTGTCTGAAAACATAC
The DNA here is from genome assembly GCF_037993035.2 of Macaca fascicularis. Taxonomy (NCBI): domain Eukaryota; kingdom Metazoa; phylum Chordata; class Mammalia; order Primates; family Cercopithecidae; genus Macaca; species Macaca fascicularis. The sequence goes on from NC_088386.1 coordinate 112,591,854, forward strand.
CGGCTGGGAGTCATGCAAAACTGAGTTGGACCACGATGCCTCCCTCAGTTAGCTGAGTGACCCTGGTGTGTTCCGTTTTGAGCTTCGGTGCTCCTTACTTGTAAAACAGAAATAATTTAACCCACAATGCAAGGTTGGTAGGAATGAGAGATGGGATAATATACATAACATTCTTAAGCATACTGTTCAATAAGTAAACGGGCTTTCCACCTGAAGTTCCAACTCTTCACATTCACTGTGGCTAGCAAAGAGTATTCCTTCTTTTTAAGATAGCCTTGGCTTCTCCTCTTAGTGTATTCCCATTTCCTTCTGTACCAGGCATAATGATGATTGTGTGTCTTGCCTCTGTTCATGGGGAGTGAGCTTTAGTGCTTCGAACCTCTCCTGCCCCATCACGGTGACTGCTCAAGGCAGGACACCTGATCCCATCAGGATCCACCCATAGGTGAGTCTGGGACAATTCGATTCTCTCTTTCATAAATGGGAATGAAAGGCACACAGGAGGAAGGATCAGTTAGGGGCAGTCGTGGGAGGTGAGAAGGCTTAGGAAGATGGAATATTGGAACAAGGATAAGATGAACACATAGTAGCAGGCGAGGAAGATGGAATCAAGAGACAGTGGCCCTGGATCACAAAGGCTTTTGGTTCTCCTGTTCCAGGGACCCATGACATCTTCCCCATTATCCCACGACATTCCTGTTACCTTTTCAACCACTGCTCTATTCTCTTGAACTAGTTGGAGAAGGTTTCTGTTCCTTGCAACCCAAAGAGGCTTTATGAGAACATTGTCATGGATTTTCTGATTTTGAGTGCTGCTTGGCTGTCACAGAAGTCCTCTTCTTCTCTCACCTTGAAGGGTTGGGGATTCTGTGTCTTCATGGAATGTCAACTCTGCAAGGTGCTGCACGACAGGAGTTCATTCTTCCATCAGTTTTCGTGCTAGACAACTTTCACACTTAGGAAACTCCTGTAGCATCCAGCAATATTCCTCTAGCTGCAGTTGGAACTCTTCTTCTCATTGTTCTTCTTCTTCTTCTTTTTTTTTTTTTTTTGAGATGGAGTTTTGATCTTGTTTCCCAGGCTGGAGTGCAATGGTGTAATTTCGGTTCACTACAAACTTGGTCTCCTGGGTTCAAGCGATTCTCCTGCTTCAGCCTCCTGAGTAGCTAGGATTATAGGCGCCTGCCACCACACCCAGCTAATTTTTGTATTTTTAGTAGAGATGGGGTTTTGCCATGTTGGCCAGGCTGGTCTTGAACTCCTGACCTCAGGTGATCCGCCCACCTTGGCCTCCCAAAGTGCTGGGATTACAGGTGTGAGCCACTGCGCCTGGCCTCATTGTTCCTTTCCCCCACTCCCCCTTTGGAAGACTTGTAACTCTTTTTTTTTTTTTTAATTGATTGGGTTCAAGGAGACCACAGATCAGACTCTGAATTTCTCAAGGGAGAGATTCTGGAGACATAAAATCTGTTTTGAAAGTTTTAAACTCTATCTTACCTTCGCAAGATGCCTGATGTTTTGGATCTCAGCCCTATTTTTTTGAGAATTCACCATACATTCACAGACGTCATCTCTTGGTCCTTCCCACAATATCTGGCTGGCTCAGTGAACCCATTCTCCCAACCTGGAAATAGAAGCCTAGAAGAAGGCTGGCTGGGGGCTTGGGTATCTGAGGCAAGTCAGCTTTGGGAACCTGGGAAGAATGCCTCCTTTCCCCACTATCCCAGGCTCATTGCCAAACTGCCAACTAGAGACCCGAGCTCTGGGCAGAACTCATTTCAGAGTGAGTCAGAAACATGAGGGAGTCTTGTTCTCACATGCCGACCAAGGGAAAAGCCCCAAGGGAGATGTTTCAAGGAGTCCTACCAGATACTTGGGAGATCTTTTCTCTTCTCTATTGGGAGAGACAGCCCACCCACTTGGCGGATGCCCAGCTCTCCAGACTGAGTGCCAGGAAAAGAATTAGAGATGTCCTGAGACCCTGGCTCCAGGGCCGTGGTCTGTCTCTATGGAGTGCAGGGTCGGGACCATTCATAACAGGCACAAAGCACTCCTCTGGCCCTTTAGCAAGACAGCTGCCAAGACAGCACCCCCACTGACCTGGACATCTCTGTGATGTTACCTTAGAAACCAGAAAAAGCAATCTAAGCCACTTCTTTGATTTTCTCTAGCATCTGGAAATTAAACTTTTTACATGAGCCAATACTTTTAGCCTTTTTCTTAACCCAAACTTCCTCTCCCAGGACTGCTGTGGAGGGAGAATTTAGAACGGGTGAGCTGAGAACCTTCTGGGATGCCAAAGGTCCTTGACATTTGGTGAGTTTGAGTACTCCTAGTACTCAAGGGTAAGTGCAGTTTGGTTGGATCTCTCCAGGTAGGGAGCCTTTTAAAATCCCAGAATTTCCAGGCAGGCACCTGCTTCCTTTCAACATTGCAGGGGCCATGGCCATCAATGAGGGCAATTTCCTTACACCACACGTCCCAGGGACAGTGTCTCTGCATGGCCTGGTGAGGGGCAGGGCCTCCAAAATCAGATGACTAGATTTCGAGTCACGGATGACATTCCTGAGTGAGATCGGGGTCAGGGAGGTGGTAAGAGGCATGAAAAAAATGCACTACTCCCTAGCTCCCCAGCCCTGGGTAATTTTTAGATGACTACATGCAAATAGAGAGAGTTGACAATGGATCGAGGTTCACGTTCATGGATAGAATGTTTATGTGGGCCTAGGTGAGAGTACCTCTGTGGAGAGCCTAGAAGCAGATGCCTTAGGGTTAGGGAAGCCTGATAAAATCTAGGGAGTCCAGTTAAATTTGAATTTCAGATAAACAGCAAATAAATTGCAGTAAAAGTGTCTCCCACTCCATAGTAGACACACTTATTTTAAAAATTATTATTATTATTTGAGATGGAGTTCTGCTCTTGTTGCCCAGGCTAGAGTGCAGTGCCGCGATCTCGGCTCACTGCAACCTCTGCCTCCTGGGTTCAAGTGATTCTCCTGCTTCAGCCTCCCAAGTAGCTGGGATTACAGGTGCCCACAAAAATTATTTGTCTATAATTCAAATTTAATTAAGTGTGCTATATTTTTATTTGTTAACTCTGGCAACTCCTCTTGGGTGGGCCCAGTCCCTGGCATCTTCAGGTTTGTGTGGAGCTGGTGTGCATGTACATCTGCATGTAGGACATTTGGGGTACCAAAGCAAATAGGACTATCTAGGCCAGAGGTCATTTCAGTGTTTGTTTTGTTTTGTTTTTTGAATGATTCCATAATTGTTAATTTTCTATTTCGAAACATTTCTCAAGTCCTTGGAGATCCTTGGAGAATTCCAGAGGCCCTCCAGAAACTTGACTGATGGATCTTCTTAATTAAATTTCCCCACTAGGTCATTAGGAAGAAGGAGCTAGCTGGGAGTCTTAGAGTCATATGTGATCTTCCCCCTTTCTTTCTGTCATTATTTCGGATCGCTCTCCTGCACTCCTCTTTCTTCTCTCTGACGAGCCACCAAGGAGATAAAATATGAAGTCAGAAGCCCTAAGAGCTTAGGCGTGGTGGTGAAAAATAAAATCAAATCTTAGTGAGGTGTGAGTGCATGAGAGAGGGGCATCCAGCAAGGGCTTTGTGGGCGCGGCGAGAAAAAGCTTGGGGCTAGGACTCAGGGAGCTTTGGCAGGAGTTGAATCAGTCCTCCGCCGGTCTAGGAATGGCAGACTCCACACAGCTGGCTCCGGGCTGTGCAAAGGGAGTGGCAGGTGAGGGCTGTTAGCCCCTGGCTGGATCCCGGAGGAGGGAGGGTGGGCACCCCGGCATCACAGGTTGCAACAAACTCCAAAAGATTGCACAGGCCGGGAGCGGTGGCTCATGCCTGTAATCCCAGCACTTTGGGAGGCTGTGGTGGGTGGATCACGAGGTCAAGAGATCGAGATCATCCTGGCCAACATGGTGAAACCACGTCTCTACTAAAAACACAAAAATTAGCTGGGCATTGTGTTGCGTGCCTGCAATCCCAGCTACTTGAGAGGGGGAGGCAGGAGAATCGCTTGAACCCGGGAGGCAGAGGTTGCAGTGAGCCGAGATCGTGCCACTGTACTACAGCCTGGCCACACAGTGAGACTGTCTTAAAAAAAAAAAAAAAAGATTCCTCAGAGCACTCTGGTTGCCCTGGAATAGCGGTGTAAGTGCCATCACCAGGCTGGGATGTCTGGATCTTTTTGTTCAGGGCAGATTTGCCACTGTTTGATGCTAGTTTGTCAGAAGACTTGACCAATATTGAGTAGTGTTAAGTGTGGGACGGAGGTGAGGAAGCAAGCTGGTTCCAGGTTTCCAGCTCTGGCAAGCTCTCCTGTTTGCCTGGTAGGACGTGTCCTCTGGAACCAAGTGTTCCTGTGGCATCCAGGGTAAGCATCTGCTCCTTGCCTTCTTGGCTACCTTCTTGGGAGACATTTGGGTCCCAGCTCTAATGCCTGGAAGCCCACACTTCACCACAGTGAGTGAGGGGCCTCCTGGGCCAGGGCAGGCTGTTCAGCCCATCAGTATCTCATTCTCTAGACCCAGACAATATGCCTGACTCCAGCTCCTGGAAAAGCTGGGTCTGGTCAAATGGGAGGACTCAACGTGTTAGTGCACGTGGGAGGGCAGGATTTCTGCTGTTTTCCCTGTCCCTCCAATTTATTGGCCAACGCAGACACCAGCTAGTTCCCTGCTGACCCTGCCAAGGCATTTTTCTCCTCTTTGCCACACCTTGAACTCTCATTTAGCTCAGGGTCGCAGACAAAACCATATACCCCTTTAGCCTCGGTTTCCTCGTTGGTAAAGTGGGTGGCACTTCATCCATAACTCAGCTTTAAACTAGGACATCCCTTCCTTAAGTCTTTGAGGATGTAGATCAAGAGTTAAGAACCACTTTGTAAAGGCTCTCGGGGTTGTCTCTGATATTCCCACTTTCTTAAATTTGGGGGATTCGTGAAGATCTCAAGATATAATCCTTGGGAATGTCAAGAGTTTACTGTACATTAAAATACTGATAGTGTGTTATCTTGTGTTCTGGGACAATGGATGATCTGAAAAGTCTTCTTTGAATCTTTATGTATGGATATACATTTTTGTTTTTTGGTACAGTGAGAAATAAACCATAAAGACTTTAAAGACTGTTATGAGCGGGAGAGGTCATTTGTTCACCTCCTTCTCAAGGGTGCTAAGGGGTGAGCGACGGTTTTGTGTAAGGAGGCAGAGATTCGGTTCCATGACCTCTGGAAGGATCTTGCAGTACACCATTCTGTGCTCAGTGCGCACGGTCCTTTCCCGTACCTATCTGGGGGAGCCTGTTGCCAGGATCCAGAAGAGAAGAGAAGGAAAGGGAATGGGAAAGGGAGACTGGAGGAGAGAGAAAGAAGAGCAAAAGAGAAAACTGCACCATCATGAAAAATTTGAAACCTTCCTTTCAACTTTTCCCTTATAATTAGTGGACGCAGCTGGAGGGAAGAACCCTGGGTGAGTTGCAACTTGTTGGGCTCCAGTCCACAGGATGTGTGAGGCTGGCACGGCATTTGGGGCAAAGACTCCGTTCTCAGATGGCTCTTCTCCCTCTCTGTCTTTTTGTTTTAATTCCCTGCCTGGGAGGGGCTTGTGAGGGGTTTGAGACATTTTAGTGTCCTCAGCCAAGAAACCTTTCCTACAGGGCTGGTCTGGAGATGCTGGGAAGGAGGTGGTCGAGGCAGGCTTCTTTCCACAGTGACTCAGGAGCCAGCTCCTAAAAGGGCTTGGGGGATGTCATAGGGAAGGTCCTGAAGGAGGAAGGGGGAGGGCCAGGATCCTGCAGGGGCAAGTGCAGTCTGGCTGGATCTCTCCAGGCAGGAAGCCTCTTAAAATCCCAGAATTTCCAGGTGAGCACCTGCTGCCTTTCAGCATGGGCGCAGCCATGGCCATCAATGAGGGTAATTTCCTTGTATCGTGGGTCCCAGGGACAGTGTCCCTGCATGGCCTGGTGGTGAGGGGGCAGGGCCTTCAAAGTCAGATGACTAGATTTGAAACCTGAGTCTCTGCTTACCGTCTGCGTAAGCTGCAGCAAGTTACTCAATTTCTCTCTGTCCCCCAGTTTACTCATCTGGCAGATGGGTATAATGGTAATATACCTCCTTAAGAAGGCTGCTCAGCATAGCCCCTGGTACATGGTGAGCATAGGTATCAGCTTCTGTTAATGCTATAGTGGGAGACCACATGGGTTTTGTTTGTGAACAGGACCCTCCTGCCTTCTTGTCCCATTCAGAGTTTGCTGCAGCAGGAAGGACTGAGATTCTGTGCCAGTGAGAACCTCCATCTGTAAACAGTTGATATGGCCCCTGGAGGCAGAAGTGTTGCCTTTGCATTGAACCAGAGCAGGTCCACTGGCGAGGATGCCTGGAGGTGGCTGTGCATGCAACAGAGGGCACTGTGGCTGGTGCAGCTCCTGGCTGGGCGATCACTCCTCTCCTGTCCCTATCCAATCAGCTATGCCTAGGGCTGAGTTCTCACCTTTTGCCATCATTCCTGTGCAGTGGTACCCAGGTGAGCAGCACAGGTCACAGGAGAGCAGAGGGATTCTTTGGTGTCATCCATCTAGTATGAGGTACTTCTCCCTGCAGGGAGACTGTGCTTACTCACTTGACATCTACACCGCCTTATGTATAGTAAACACTTAACAGTTGCTTTCTAAATGAAATTGGTCACCATAATAATAGTTAACATTAATTGCTTACTGTATGTCTGTTCTATAGACTATACCACATGCATTCCCCTATGTAATCCTTGAAACAATCTCATTTGACAGATGAAGAAACTGAGACCTGGAGAGGTGAAATGAACCTTTTCAGTGTCCCTAAGCAGCAAGTGGCAGAGTTGGAGACAAAAGAAAATTTTCTGCCTTTAAATTCTGTGCCTTTTTTCTTTACAGGCGTCTACAGTACCCTCCTCACTACAGCCTCCTTCTTTCCCCTTCCCCATGGTTTCTGGAGATGGCTTTTCCTAGTCTCATTCTGCAAAAGACATTTGCAGAATGCCCATCTTGGAACAGGGCCACCGAGACCGTCAGGAACTGACCAACACAGCTTTATTTCTTGCAAAGCAAAAAGGCACTTTAAGCCCACAAGCCTGGCCAGTCAACTTCAAAACAGCTGTCACCCTCTGCTTTCTACCTTATCCATCTTTGGGTTCTGAACCCATTCCTCTCACTTAGGTAGCTCCAGAGCCTTCAGAATTAGGGCTGTCACTCTGTCTTGCAAGAGGGTGATGGATTTCCCTGGAGGCAGTTCAGTAATGTGCACCTACCCCTCCTCCTCTGCCATCCTTTCTCTCCCTATTTGTATTCCTCCCTAGACTGCAGGTGTCAGTTAGGTACCCTTGAAGGATTGTAGTAATTTCCTCTTGCCGCTGTACCAAGTTACTCCAAAGTTAGTGAATTAAAACAGCACAAATTTATTCTTTTATAGTCCTGAAAGTCACAAGGCTAAAATCAGGGTGTTGCAGGGCTGGTTTCTTCTGGAGGCTCCAGGGGAAAATCTATTCCTTGCCTCCTCCAGTTTCTAGCTGTTGGCACACCTTAGCTTCTTGGCTCATGGCTGCATCACTCCAATCTCTGCCTCTGTTTGTCATCACATCACCCTTTCCTTTCTCTATATCCACTGCCTGCCTCTCTTATCATAAGACCTATGTAATTATATCACTGGGCCCGTTCAGATAATCTGGGACAATCTCCCCATCTCCAAATCCTTTGTTTACTTCTGCACAGTCCCTTTTGCCATATAAGGTAATGTATGCACAATTTCTGGGATTAGGGCATGGGTATCTTTGGGAGGCATTTTTCAATTGACCACAGGGATGGTTTGTGCATCTAGAATTGCCTTCTTTCAACCTGCCTGTCCGTTATAACAGTAAACAAGAGCGTGAACCCTGTAGCTGGAACTAGCCTGGCACTCTATGTGCTGGCATCATCTTGCTGACTTTTTACAACCTTTCCATGATGCTGGCACCATTACATTTGTTCCTGCCTTATAGAGAAGAAGCTCTATAAAGACTGAGGATTTAAGCAACTTGCTTGAGGTCATACAAGGAGTAAGTCAAGGACTTGAGATTTGAGCCCTGGTCTATTTGATTCCAGGATCATTCCGTTCAACATGACACTCTCCCTACCACGGTAGCCAGGCTCCAATGACCCTGATCACTCTCCTAGGGAGACCCTTCCCACACTGTATCAGGATTGGTCAGTGTGATGAATGGGATACCAGGAAAGTGATGGTGTGTGTCTTCTGAGGCTGGGTTGCAAAGACACTGTAGCTTTTGCCTTGTTCTCTTGGACACTTGCCCTGGGGTCTAGATGCCATGCCGTAAGGACTCTCTAACAGCCCTGTGGAGAGGTTCACAAGGTGAGTCACTGAAGCCTCCTGCCAACAGCCAGCACCCATGGGCCAATTGTGAGTGAACCATCTTGGAAAGTGGATCCCAGCTTAGTCGGACCCTCAGATGACTGCAGCCCCAGCTGCTATCTTAACTGTAACTTCATGAGAGACCCAGAGTCCAAACTACCCAACTAGGGCACTCCCAAATTTCTGACCCATGGAATCTATGAGATAACAAGTGTTGATTTTTCTTTTTAGACACTAATTCTTGAAGCAATTTGTTACACACTCATAGAAGACTAATACAAGGCCTAAGTTCCATAAGTCTGAACAGGTTTTGCTCTGGCTTGGCTATGTCAGAGGAGGTGCTAGTTAGGCCTCTGAAACCCACATTCCATTCCAGCTTTGCAGCCCTGGAATGGAGAACCTGACAATTCCAGAGCATTCCCCATTCCGGAGCCATTTTCCCCAGATAACTTTTCATTTGTTACTCCCTTGCTCTAAAACCATCAATGGCTCCTTAATGCCCATGAATGACTCTCTAGGGTGCAAACTCCTTAGTCTGGCATTTGCCCTTGCCCTGTGCCTCCTTCACAGTCCTTCCAGTCTCATTTCTCATTGCTCCATGGCAGACCCTTCAAGCCTGATCAGACCAAGGTGCTCACTGCTGCTGCCTCTCTTCTTTGTCCACTTGCAAGCACAGCTCTCCCTTGGTTGGTTGCCAATGAATGAACAAATACAGACTGAAGATCTGCTAGGTACCAGCAGCTAATGATGGATGCTTCTGCAGGCAGCATCTCAATGTTCACCAAAAGGGATTTTTATAGATAAGGAAACTGAGGTTAAATGACTTTCCCAAAGTCCCAACGGAAGCAAATGACACAGTCAGTCCTTGGGCCCTGCTCAACCTGTGGTTTTAAGTTCAGTTATTTTTCCACTGTACCATATTGCGTTTCACTTACACTTCTATGGAATTTTACAATTTGTAAAGTCTCCGATTATTGACAATTTTTATTGAGCCTCACAGCAGCCCAATGAGATAGATAGAGCAAGAGTTCCTCATCCCTTTTCACAGATAATAAACCTGGCATGAGAATGAGGATTTGCTCTCATGGAGACAAGTATCAGAGCTGGAATTTCCAACCTAGATCTCTGTCTGCAGATCCACTGCGCTCCCTTCTGCCTTCTCTTTTGTTCCTCTCCCTAAAGCTACCATAGATTCTCGCATATAACTGATACCCAGTACATATTTGTGGAGGACCAATTGATTAATTTTTTAAATGTATTCTTCAATAAACAGTGCAAAAAGGTCCAGGTGTCAAGAGAGTTGTTTAGGATGAATAACTGAAACTAACTTGAAGAAAGAACTTTAAAAGAAGTAGCAGGGAGGTATAAAGGCAGACTTCAGAAGGAACTTTACTATGGAAAGGGCCACTGGTCACTGAAAGTTGAAAAAAGGAGGCTGTGGAATTAATGAGGCTGAGGAAGCTCCAAGAATGACCCACACTTGTCTGGGAGAAAGAAAGTGTTACTTATTCTTAGGGGCAGGGTGATGGTCAGAATGAGCCATGGATCCCAGCGTCCATGACTCAGCTATGGGGGTGTCATTGTTATCCCTTGTTGCTGAAGCAGAGTGGGGAGGTTGTGTCACTTTCTCTTTTGGGCACTTCCTGTCCCTGAGGGCTGGCACTTCACTGATGAACAAGCTGTTCTAGAATGAGGTTCTTTGAGGACCAGGTTACACAGGTTCAGGCTCTTTGGGCTTGTGAGAGGCCCCACAAGTCGCCTGTCACACATCTGACTTTGCACACACCTGACCTTGCATACACCAGAATGCTGTAGTAGTCACTCAATACATATATGCTGAAGGACCAAGAGGAGGTTACATAAATGTGTAGCAGTGGCTTTCCCCTGTCTCTGAAGGACTCTCAAAATATTTCACCCTGTCTTGGACACCAACTTCAGACTTGGCTGTCCTGTATTGTCAGGGATGCCTTCTGCCCTCTAACCCCACTCCAGCTAAATCCAGTGGGCTCTTGTCCTAACCTCTGTGGACCTAGTCTAGGACTGGTGACCCCCAGCCCATGATCATCTTGAGCTGGTGTCTAAAAGCACCTTTTCATTCAGATTCAGAATGGGTAAGTGATGAGAAGAGACTTAGGCACAGCACAGAAGGAGACCTGGGTGCAAGGTACCCTCATGCACTGGGCTCTCTATGCTTAAGACCCCCTTGCAGAGTCCACCTTGGGGTCTGTGTAGGTGACTGGTGAGGGTAGGTGGCCCTTCCCAGGTCACAGTCTGTGTGAATGGGCACCAAAACCTCCATCTGGGAGCCAGGGGATGTGGGTGAACTTAGGTCTACACAAAGTGGCAAAGGTGACATTGAACAAGTTCTTCCCACTCTGGGTCCCCAGATTCTCACCAAGAATGAGGGGAATGGATTCCTCCGTTCTGTCCTCAACAGTTGTTCCCTGAGTACCTACTATGTGACAGGCACTTCAATGATTCAGCTTCTACAGTCATAGGGCACATTTAGAGCAGAGGCAGGTGAAAACCAAATAAAGCAGTGAGCAATAGGTAATGGATGTAATGTCAGATGAGATGAGTGTCATGCAGGTAAACTCGGCAGGTAAGTGGGGTGAGAGTGGTGGGCCCACCTTAGAGAAGATGTCTCCCAAGAGGTGACATTTGGGTAGAGACTGAATGAAAGGAGGGAGCAGGCCACACGTATATCTGGAGGAGTGGATCCTCAGCAAAGGAACTGAAAATGCAAGGCCATTAGAAGGGAGCCTGTTTGGTATATTTGAGAAACAGCAAGGAGACCAGGTGAGGACAGAGTGCAGAGAAGTAGCCAGGCGCTGGGGCCATGGTAAGGACCTTGGATTGTTTCCTAAGGGACTGAGGACACCATGAGAGCCATGAGAACAAGGGAGTGGCATGGTCTGGCTTGTGTGTTAAAAGGATAAGTTGATTCCCAAGTTCTACAGCTATAGGCTTCTTCCAGCTCAAGGCTAAGCAGATCTGGCTTAGTAGGGGAGGCGGCAGGATAGTCCCAAAGCCAGGTCCTGCCCTACAGGCAGACTTTGCACACGGTGCCAGGTCGGACTGTTGTAACCTGCCTGCTCACGTCTCATCCTGTTGCTGCGGGCAAGCCTCAGCCCAAGACCTCGCTGGGGTGCAGGAACGCAGAGCTAGCTGACAGATTGGCTGTAGCCCCCAAACCAGAAGCCCAGAGTAGCTGTCAGGTTAGGGTGTGGGATACTAACTTAGGAGTTAGATGTTGGATATCTCAACCACTGCCAAATGATAGATTCTTCCCTCTTTAAAAACTTGTTCCTCTTTTCTTCCCCTGTCCTTCTCATTCTCCCAGCCCCATCTTTATTTATTCTTCTGCTTACTTTCCTTTTTTTCCCTATTATCCATCCTCCGAGAATTGCATAGTATCTCCTAAGAGTCAGAAGTTTGTCAAGCAGAAACGAACAAAATTGGGTCAGGTGCTGTGGCCCATGCCTGTAATCCCAGCACTTTGGGAGGCCGAGGCAGATAGATCACTTGAGATCAGGAGTTTGAGACCACCCTGGCAATACAGTGAAATCCCGTCTCAAGTCAAAATACAAAAATTAGCTGGGCGTGGTGGTGCGCGCCTGTAGTCCCAACTACTCGGGAGGTTGAGGCAGGAGAATCACTTGAACTCCGTAGGTAGAAGTTGCGCCACTGCACTCCAGCCCGGGGAAACAGAGCAAGACTCCATCTCAGAAAACAACAACAACAACAACAACAACAACAACAACAACAACAGCAACAAAAAACCAAACTAAGATGGGATCCCTGGCCCAAAGCTAAGACACCTGCTTTGGGTCTCAAAACTAGGGATCTATAGAGCCTGTGTTTGAAACCAAGCAGTGTGATTCCAGAGTCCTGCTTGGATACCTCCACCTTCTCGCCTCCCACACCTATGTTATGGAACACACAAAGCACTGCAGGAACACAGAGGGAACAGCAGTGGATCCAGCCTGCAGAGGGTGGAGGGGTCTCTCAAGGAAGGCTCCGCAGAGGAGGGGGTACTTGAAATAGGTTTTGAAAAGTGAGTAGGATTTTGCCAGGCAGAGAAGAGATACGGCAGGGAGGAAGGCCCAGAGCAAGAAGGCTGGAAAAAAATCTATGGTGTGTTTGGGGAGCAACTAGTCAGTGACTTAAATCAAATACAGAAATGACGACTTCAGTGGAAAAATCAGACAAACTGGTGTTGTCTGACCCAATCCTATAGTTTTTGTTTTGTTTTTAAGGAACTGCCAGTAAATAAACAGGATAAATACAGATAATTTTCATGTAACAAATGACATTAAATATTTATGTTCAGGTCAAAGGGTAAGTAAAATGGGGGTTGGGAAGGGAAGGTTGGGGTTGGGAACAGAGAGTTTCCTGTTTAGACAGAATGGTGTCTGGTCACTTGGTGACATTTGATCCCTGAGAGAAGAAAAGCCTGGGAAGCCTGGTGGAAGGGATCCCAAATGCTCCACTCTTTTGGAAAGCCACCTTGCAAGTCTTTTGTTCTCTTTCGTAGAAATGGTCTATTGTTAAGAGAATTAAGGTGTATAAGGGATTTAAAAAGAAGAAATTCTGATTCATAATAATAATACCTGCTATTTACACCACACCTTTCTCCCAAGGAGCTCAGAATACCGTAGGGAGATGATGTCATTCATTCCTCTCAACCTCATCCCTGCCTTCCTTGTCCCCAAACCATTCTCTCCCGTCCCAACCCAGAGACACCCCAGCTTCTGTGGCCAGGATGGACGCCCCAGGGGATCTGCTGGGATGTGAGGTTTTCAGGACTTGGGGCCCAGGGCTCTGGTGTTTTTATTCTGCCTTCATCCCAGGCCCGCAAAAGAACACTAGATGTCTACGTGTCTGCTGTGGGAGGACCTCATGCTAATCATGCTAGAAATAAAGCAGTCTCTGCCTTTTCTAAAAATATCCAGAAAAGAAAACACCATGATCCTTTTTTTGAAAGTTTATCAGAGCCCAATACCATGAGGAAGTTCTTGATACCTAACTCAAATTTCTTCAGCTGTAGTGGAGCCCTCTTGTTTTTGGTCCTGTCTACCTTGGCATGAAGGGCAGGTAACTTATTTCTACCACTTCAAGGAGCCCACGGACTCTTCTCTGAACTGGCCAGTTTTTAAAGTTCATTGGTTGGATCCCCATCTTGCAAAGCTAGGCTTTTCTAAAGCTTATGGGGAGGAAGTTCTTGGATCCCAACTAGTAGAGGAGGAAGAGGTGGGTCAAGTATTATAGGAGAAATAAATCAATTATGGCATGGCCTTTGTCCTGAAGGAGCTTTGGGAGAGGGTAAAGCGCATATCTATGAAAAGATAAACATCAACTTAAGGGTTAAATGTCAATGCAAGACAGCCATGTGCCATATCACTAGGGAGAGTATAATAATAATCATAGTAATAATAGCTAACTTTTACTAAGCACTTACTATGTGCAAGGCCTGCTCTAAGTACTTCATATTCATTAATTTATTTCATCCCTGTTTCTCTCTTTTGAGGTAGGAACTATTATCTCATTTTACAGGGAAGGAAACTGAGTCATAGAGATGCAGAAAAATTTGCCTAGGATCACAGTGTTAGTAAGTGCAAGATTTCAGGAAGTGAACCCAGATAATTTAGTACCAGAAGATGAATAATTAAATTGCAATAGGGGCCAGGTGTGGTGGCTCACTCCTGTAATCCTAGCACTTTGGGAGGGTGAGGTGGGCAGATCATGAGGTCAGGAGATTGAGACTACCTTGGCGAACACGGTGAAACCCTGTCTCTACTAAAAATACAAAAAATTAGCCAGGCATAGTGGCACGCACCTATAGTCCCAGCTACTTGGGAGGATGAGGCAGGGGAATTGCTTGAACCCGGAAAGCGGAGGTTGCAGTGAGCTGAGATTGAGCCACTACACTCCAGCATGGGCAACAGAGCGAGACCCTGTCTCAAATAAAATAAAATTAAAAATAAATAAATTGCAATAGGGAGAAGAAGCAATTTTTATTATGATCAGATATTGGGAAGATTTTTGACATTTGTAAATGGTGGAGTCTAACTCTTAGAGAAGGTAGAAGGGATTTTGTGAACCAAGCTCTTTATGACTGGCAGAGTTACTGCACCTTCTTCAACTTTAGTGGGACTAAACTCAATCTTTCAACTTATGTGTAGAAATACCTGGACAGTTCCAGAGGCAGAGTGGGGTGGAGAAAGCTGGGGGTAAGGGGTGGAGACTCAGGCCTGGCTCAGCCTCTGACTCACTGTGTGCCCTAGAACAAGCCACTTTCTCTGTGGGCTTTCTTCCTTCTGGAAAATGCAGTGGTGTTGGACTCGATCTGATAGATCATGTCCAGCTCTAAATGTCATACTTCTAATGCTTTTTGTATAAATACACACACTGTAAGGCACATGAATGACTCAGCCCAGCTTGGTCTTTAGCACGCGTCCTATGCCAAATGATCAAGAAAAGTGTGTTGATTTGGTTGAATTGCTTTGGAAATATGGAGGAGTGGGGGCTCCTTTGGGGCCTGGAATGGGTGGACAGGACAGGTTTTATGGAGCGAGAGAGACCCAAGTGCGAATATGTAGAGCAAGTAGCTGAGGCCACTGCATTCTGCCCTGGAGGTGTGATGCTAAGTTACTGCACTGACAGTCATCCTCAGTCATTGTATCAGTTAGGATGTGTTCAATTGCAAGTAATAGAAAATTTCCCTGAAATTTGCTTAAACCAGGAAGGGGATGTTTTAGTTGGTAATACCGAGAAGTCTGACTGAGTGGCGGCTGCTTTAGGTTGGGCTCCATCAGGACCGCAGCTCACTGTGATTCTCTGAGCTCTGTCCTCCTCTAAATGTTGGCTGCATCCTCAGGCTGACTTGCCCAATGACTGAAGATGGCAGCCCGCCACGACCATGGATGCATGCTTCTTGTTCTTATCCTCCCGCCGCCAACAGACCAAAGTTCTGTGCAGGACAGTACGTAATTTGTGGGTTTAGTGTGAAAGGAAAATGTGGGACCCCTTGTTCAACAATGATTAAGAATTTCAAGAAGGCAAAACCGAGTATTACACCAACTGTGAGACCCAGTAAGTATGGGGCCTTGACCTTAAAGGTCATGTGCCCATGAGGTTGGGGCTGGTCCTGTGGTTCACTCCCATTGGGCCAACTTGAACCCATCACTGTGATTCCCAGGGGAATGCCATGGGCTGCTTCACTTAAATTTGGATTATTGCTCATTCCTGGATCAACTCTTACGGTAAATTGAAAGGGATTATCTGACTGGTTTAGACCAATTAGGGCCTGTCTTTGGAGTTGGGGTGGGTCACACTCCACCCAACCTACAAGGGCTACATGGTAAAGGAGGAGGGGCAGCTACCCGTATCAGTGGTTCTGCACATAGTTTCAGAATGGATGGATCAGGCAGTATCTCCCTATCAGAGGAGCATTTGCAGTGGGCTCCCATTCCAAGAAACTTTGATGTTATTTTCTACTCCTTTCCTCTTGTCCAGAGTAAATCACACTCCCTTCTGGTAAGCAGTAAAGAGCATAGGTTTCAGGCAGTGTGGTGTTACAGAAAGAACTCTAAGAAGAAAGGGATTCACCTCTCTCCACTTTGCTCCTTTCCAGACACATCATCTTGAACACTTGTCTTTAGTTTTCCATTGCTGTTTTCTTTTCTTTTCTTTTTTTTTTTTTGAGATGGAGTCTCGCTCTGTGGCCCAGGCAGGAGCGCAGTGGCACCATCTCGGCTCACTGCAAGCTCTGCCTCTTGGGCTTATGCCATTCTCCTGCTTCAACCTCCCAAGTAGCTGGGACTACAGGCACCCGCCACCATGCCCAGCTAATTTTTTGTATTTTTGGTAGAGATCGGGTTTCACCGTGTCAGCCAGGAAGGTCTCGACCTCCTGACCTTGTGATCCACCCGCCTCAGCCTCCCAAAGTGCTGGAATTACAGACGTGAGCCACTGCACCCGGCCTCTCCATTACTGTTTTCTTATCTTTCAAGAAAAATAATGACTGCCTTTCTTATTTCAGAGGGCTGATTGACAATCAGATGGGATTGCATACATAGAAATGCTTTTCAATATGGTAATTACCATATACATGAAAAGGAATGCTGCCATTTCCTTCCCTTCCTTCCTTCCTTCCTTCCTTCCTTCCTTCTTTCCTTCCTCTCTCTCTCTCCCCCTCCCTCCCTCCCTCCCTCCCTCCCTCCCTCCCTTCCTTCTTTCCTTCCTTCCTTCCTTCCTTCCTTCCTTCCTTCCTTCCCTCCCTCCCTCCCTCCCTCCCTCCCTCCTTCCTTCCTTCCTTCCTTCCCTCCCTCCCTCCCTCCCTCCCTCCCTCCTTCCTTCCTTCCTTCCTGACAGAGTCTTGCTCTGTCACCCAGGCTGGAGTACAGTGGCACGATCTTGGCTCACTGCAAACTCTGCCTCCCAGGTTCAAGCGATTCTCCTGCCTCAGCCTCCTGAGTAGCTGAGATTACAGGCGCCCACCACCATGCCTGGCTAATTTTTGTATTTTCAGTAGAAATGAGGTTTCACCATGTTGGTCAGGCTCGTCTTGATCTCCCCACCTTCAGTGATCTGCTCATCTCGGCCTCCCAAAGTGCTGGGATTACAGCCGTGAGCCACCGTGCCCAGCCGACTGCTGCTATTTTAAAACTTGGTGAAATAGTGCCTGTTGACTTTAACATTTTCCAGTCTCCTTTAGATGTGAAGTGGGAAACAAAGGAATGGGAAGTGAAAGGAAAGATAAATTGGGCAGGGAAATTTGGGAAGGCCATCGAGCTTTGAAAATTAGGAGAAAGATACTCAGTATTATAGCTGGAGAATAGGATTTCCTATCCAAAACAGTAGTTTTAAAGGAAAACTATCCCAGTTTTCTTTCCAACATGCAAAATCACCTCTTGGTGTTCCCCATTGGGTCTCTGCCCCATTGCCTCCTCGTCCCATGATCACCCTCCTCCACCGTGCCCCTCTCCCTCAAATAGCTGTTCTTATCACCTCTCCAATCACTTCTCTGGTTTCTAGGCTCCAATGTCCTCTAGGCAAACTAGAAAGAACCACCAATCACTGGTCATTGATAGTCAAGGATGGAGAGAATGGAACTAAGTTCCAACAGGTTCTCAAAGCTCAGGCCTCTTGTTTGTGCCTTCCTCTTCCCTGAGGTTTCAGGATCCATCATTCTTGACAGTTGCTTGCATGGGGGGGCCTTTTCCAAATCTGTACATCCCAGGTGCTCTAACAGGAGGGCAGCTTGCCTGCAGCGTACCAACATGTCTAGATGTCTATCTTGACATATGCACCTGCACACTGAACACACATCTATACATAAATTAGACATCGCCCACTAAACCTGAAGTTGGTTATTCCAGTCACTCACCCCATTGTGCTCTCTGCCCTTACCATCACCACCACACCAAAAACGAAACAGCATGATTTCATACTATCTCACACAGAAAAACACACTAACAATAATAGCAAACCATTCAGGTTCTCCTGGAACATCAATTCTTATAGATCTAGAAAGAACAACTAAAGATATTCTGCAGCATATTCTTCTACTTTCAGTCAATGTTCCCTTGAAATAATCTGAGACAAGGGTTACCTAGGAGGAGGGGTTTCATTAGGAGGAATCTCCTAAGGAAATTACCGTAGGAGACTTTGAGCATCCTTGGGTCCCCTGTTCTAGCACTTTGCATTCTGAGTTTGGTAAAGCTTCATAATTATAAGGGGCACCTGTGTATTGGGATCTAGTATGTGGCATAGAGAAGTAAACACCCCATTTCAACAAGGGTACTGAGTGCTGTGCTGGCAGAAGTCCAGGAGGTGCTGGGAAAACCAAGAGGGGCACCTAACCCTAGCTAAGGGGTTTAGGAAAGGCTTCCTCAACGACACAATATCCAGAAAGAACCTAAAGGTGAATTAGAATTAACCAGATATGCATGGGAGTGGTGGTCAGTTCTGGTGGTCTCTTTCTGTCATGATCTTGTTTGCTAGTTTATTGTCTGGAATGCCCTCACTTCCTGCTAGAATAAGTGGCACCATAAGAGCAGATCTTGTCTGTCTGTTCACTACTGTAGCCTCAGGAAGAAAGTCCAGCACATGGTGATGCTAAAAACGTTCTACACAAACATACCCTGAACCAGAGTCACCTTGCCCAGACCCTTTCCGAGAGGACCTGCTAGGTGTCCTGCCTCGGCCCTCTCTGCTTCATGCCCTCTGCTCCAGCCACACTGGATACCAGTGTTTCTCCAAAAACTCCCAGCTATTTCAGAATGTGGGCCTTTGTACATGAGATCTGTAGAGCTCTTCCTTTCCTTTTCTGGCTGAGCAGCCTCTGTCATCTTTCACAGCTTATGCATCGGGTTCCCCATCAACTCCTCTGCACATTTGGTCTGACCTTGCCGCCTCCCCTCCTCTGCCAGGTGGAGTCCAGCTCCCCTCTTCCTGCCCACAGAGGACCCTCTTCAGCCTACTGTAGTGGTACTTCTTGCTAAGGTTGCTAGATTTAGCAAATACAAATACAGGATGTCCAGTTAAGTTTGATATTTAGATAACCAACAATTAAAAAAAAATATATATCCTATGCACTATTTGGGACATACTTGTATTACAAATTATTCCTTATCTGAAATTGGGATTTAATTGGGTGTCCTGCATTTTATCTGACAATTCTACTTTCCACACTGTTTTAGCCAACGCTTTCCTGTTTCTCCCCTTTCAGATCACTGTAAAACATTTCTTTTCCTGTCTTTCCATTGAGTGTGTGGTCCCCTGCTGTCCCATAGGCTCCCTGTCTGTCACCTATGGGGTTAGCCTCTCCACCACTCCAGCAGCCCCTGTGGGAGTCCAGATGGCCTGTGGGCCCTCTGCCACTGGTCTCTGCAGACTCCTCGCCAGAAGCTATGAGAGGCATAGCTGGGTCAGGGGATGGGGGTGGGAGGTGGCCTGCAGAGAAGAAAAGGACTCTTTCTTCAGGCTTATCATTGGGGTTGATTTTTCCTTCCTGCCTCCTCCCTTCCATCATCTCCTCCAAACTCTGGAACTTCGAGAATAAGCGGGAGCTTCATTGTTGGCACAGGGCTGGGCGAGGGCTGATCTGTAAGATGACAATGACTGCTGCTCTGACTGCCACTGCTACTCACGTTAGTGGGTGCATCTTAGGTTTCTGCTTTGGAAAATTATCTCACTTAATCCCCATAAGGACCTTATGAGGTAGATACTATTATTTTCTTTCTTTTTTTTTTTTTTTTTGAGACGGAGTCTTGCTCTGTCGCCCAGGCTGGAGTGCAGTGGCCGGATCTCAGCTCACTGCAAGCTCCGCCTCCCGGGTTCACACCATTCTCCTGCCTCAGCCTCCCGAGTAGCTGGGACTACAGCCACCTCGCCCGGCTAGTTTTTTGTATTTTTTAGTAGAGACGGGGTTTCACCGTGTTAGCCAGGATGGTCTCGATCTCCTGACCTCGTGATCCGCCCTTCTCGGCCTCCCAAAGTGCTGGGATTACAGGCTTGAGCCACCGCGCCCGGCCAAGGTAGATACTATTATTATGCCCGTAATACAGACGAGGAAATTGAACTTAGAAAGGTTAAGGTTTTGGTCCAAGTTACACAGCTGTGAATCAGAGTGTGGTGGGACTTGAGCTCCATGATCTCTGCTAGAGCCCACCCTGTCCATGGCAGCACTCTTCCTGCCCTGGCACTGCGCTGGAACGGGGCTGGGGAACACAGCAGCGGCATTTTGGCGCCATCCCCATCTCATCCATACCATGGTTGGCATTTTCTGGGCTGTGACCTTGAATGTATAACTTCCTATTTTTGCTTGTACTTCGCTAATGTCTTACTGCTAATGCTCAGTATTAATCCATCCTCAGTTATAATCTGCCCAGTGGTTTCCCAAGCCTTGTTAAGAACTTTTGGAAACCTCACCTAGAAAAGACCCTGCCAAACCTTCCCCAGATAGTCACCTGCCTCCCCAGTCACCTTGCAGTCCCAGAGCTATACCTGGGAAGGGGGGCACTTTCTGAAGTTCTGGCTTCTGGGTGGAGCTCTGAGCACCCTCCTCTACAGCCCTGACAACCGTTGGGCAGGTGGGGCCTTCCCTTCAGGTGGGCGTGTCCTCAAGCAGCTTGAGACCCTGGCCTTCTCTGTGCACCTGGAGCCCTGGGCAGCCATTGACTCTCAAGTGCAAATACACCTCCTTTCCATGTTTCCAGCCTTTGCTAATTGCCATGGCTGGTTTATACCTGGAGCTCAGGTTTGACTCCCACATAAATCCTGTGTACCTGTTCTCTCCCCACCTGCCAGTTTACCTGCAAGGGTAATCACAGGATTGCAGTGTTAGTCTTAGATTAGATTTCAGTGAGAAGTTGTCTAATCTAATTTTCTCATTTTACAGATGAGGAAATGGAGGGCTAAGAAAGGTTAGAAATTTAATCAAGTTCACAGAGTTAGCAGAGGTTTTTCTTATTTGAAAAAAACTACTTGGAAAAATGGATCAAGTGTTCTAAAACAGCATCTGCTGAGGTGGGTTTGTTTGTTCTTACTAGAGGTGGTATCTCCCGTGGGCAAGAGAAAAGGCAGAGTCAGTCTCATAAACATTCCGGCTAGGATATCAACCAGCTTCGCCATTCTAGGACAGAAAATGTCATGTCAATGATATTTTCAAAGAGGTTTGCCTCAGATCTTTCCAAGGACCTGTAGCTAAAATGGGGTCTTTGAAGAATAAGTCCCCTCATCGTGGATGTGGTCAGATGGGGATTAGAGGTCAGGTTGCAAGATGGTGACAGTGTGGGAGGGATTTGCATGTGTGCTGTGGGAGAAGTGGGGAAGATCCCTGAAGTCCCATAAACCCTCACGTTCTATAAACCTCTACAAGCTGGGACTCAAACCCAGATGATTTTTTAATGTTTGTTTTTTAACTAGGACATATTGCCTCTGCTCAGGCCCTTAGAGTCATTACGGGTCACTGTGGCCATTCCTCTGCCTCTGCTCCCATCTGAAACTGACTGAAGTCTATCACGTTGGGAAATATCTCTGGGGAATATGCGCTTTGGTTTTACATGGTTTTGAGTTAGGAAGTCCTCCTAAACTTCCTCTTTGGGGCGGTTTTAATTCCTTCCTTCCTTATATATCATCTGTGAAAATCATATTTATTAGTTGAATATTTATCAAGCACTCGCCATGTAACTGTGCTAAATTAAGGGGTTACTGAGATGAACAAGGTGGGGACTTAATGGGGGTCACCTTTCCTGAAATTCCCTCCTTCTAGCATAGGTACCATGATGATCCACATTTTACACATGAAGCAGCTGAAGTAGAGAGAAGGCCATCACTTGTATAAGGGTATACGGTCACAGAGCTAATAACTGGCTTTGCTCCTGGCTCTGAGATTGTGCTTTTAACCTTCACACTGCTTTGCCTCTCAGTAAACCAAGGAATATGTCTGTTAGAAACTAGAACGACGTCTTAATCACAGTTGCCTCTGGGTTATGAGAATTTGGGTGACTTTTATTTCCTCCTTTATGCATTTTCTGTATAGCCCAAATTTTAGAATTCTGGAGCTATCTGAGCCCCAAATCTCCATATTCAGTTGTCTGACCTGGCTATCTTCCAGGTCCTGGTCAAGCTCAACATGTCCAAAGTGGAATTCAAGTTTCTACCCCAAACTTGCTTCCTCTCTGTTTCTTTGTTTGAGTAAATGTCCTCCTCTGCCACCTTTTCTCACCTCTTCTCAAGCCGGAGACCACCCATCCACTGTCTTCTTCCTCTCTTTCCATTTCCTATCAGTGTAGTAAGTTTTTCATAAAACTTATGGGCATTCAATCAAAACCCTCACCCTTTATCACGAAATTGTGTTCATCCTATGTTTTTGATATCAAATGCTTTATTCATTCCTTCATTCAGATGGAGTTTGCTTTTGTCACCCAGGCTGGAGTGCAATGGCACGATCTCAGCTTACTGCAAACTCTGTCTCCCGGGTTCAAGTGATTCTCCTGCCTGAGCTTCCCGAATAGCTGGGATTACAGGCATGTGCCACACCACCCAACTAATTTTGTGTTTTTAGTAGAGACAGGGTTTCACCATGTTGGCCAGGCTGGTCTCAAACTCCTGAGCTCAAGTGATCCTCCCATCTTGGCCTCCCAAAGTTCTAGGATTACAGGCATGAGCCACCATGCCCAGACTGTGTAGTATGTTTTTCATAAAATTTATAGGCATTCAATCAATACCTTCACCCTTTATCATGAAATTGTGTTCACCCTATATCTTTGACATCAAAATGCTCTTTTTAAATGAAATGTTGGAGATGGTAGATGGCAGCTGTTGTCTGTTTGTGTGTATTTCATATGGTGAAGGGACACTGCTCGTTGCTACTCAAACTCAGCGCCCCTTTCCACCTCCAACAGGAGCTGTTTTGTTCAAGCGTCCACCCCACCCCCTGATTCGGAGGGCAGGCCTGGTGAGGCTAAGCCAGCGGTCCTCAGAGAGTGGCCATGAGACCCTTTCAGGGGGTCTGGGAGGTCAGAACTATTTTTATACTAAGCCATTATGTGCCTTTTTCGCTTTCATTCTTTCACAAGTATACACTGAAGTTTTCCAGAGGCGAGCTGTCATGTGATATTGCAACAGATTGAATGCAGAGGCAGATATGAGAGGCCAGCTGTCTTCTATTAAACTGGAAATAAAAGGGATTTGCAAAGATGTGGAACAATGCCACACTTCTTACTGAATTCTTAAAGGCCATAGTTTCAAAAAAAATAAAATATGTTATTGATGTTAACATGTAATACGATTGTTATTGTTATTTTTAAATGAATTGATAAATATTTTTTAAAATTTTCAGTATTAATTCCTACTATAACACTTATCTACAGATGTAACTCACCTAAAAAAAAAGCTCTCTGGAGTCATCAATAATTTTTAGAGTTTTAAAATGTTTCCATGTCAGAAAAGTTTGAGAACTACTAGTTTAAGCTGGTGCATGACAGCTATTGTTCATGTAAGTGACCCAAATTAGCCCACTCAGATTCGATGGTGGAAAGATTTATATTCCATGCTTGGGGCAGAAGTTTCTCTGCTTTCTCTTGTTGCATGTGAAAGCTTTTAGTTTGCATTGCTCTTGGTAGCTTTGTGTAGCCAGGAGGGACCATATAGGGGCTGTAGATAGCAGTGTAGAGAGAGGGGAAGGTGACATTCTGGGGCCTAGAGAATGTCACTAGACTGCTAATGTGACATTGTATAAAGTCGCTCTACCTTTGCTCTTCCAGTGACATGAGAAGATTTGTCTCCTTATTGTTGGATTCAGGTTGAGTTGGGGGCTCCATTACTTGCCTCAGAAGCTCCCCTGGGTGAGCATTTGGAAAATGAGTTGGTATTCCCAAGTAGGACTCAAACGTTCGGGGACATTTTACTGTTCTCTATAATCTGTGAACCACCACATTAAATGACCCTTGGAGGTTTCCAATCATGAGGAACCACCACGAAGGAAGAAAGGGGCCGAGATGGAGACGCAGTAGAAGGAATTGAGGCTATGCAATCAGACAGAGCGAAAAACTCTTAGAAAATAAGGGTGCCATGGAATTAACAGGCCTGCTAAGTCCTCTGACAGCCACGTCTCATTCCCTCCCATGTTTCCAGACCCCACGCCTCCACTTCTCTAGCTTCCTTCTTTGTAAACCAAACTGTCAACATCTGTTTGGAAGAGCAGACTCATGGTGACAGCTGGGAGAATTTGACCCACTGCTTGACAAGCGGTGGATTAAACTTGAGGAGAGGCTCCTACACCAGATATTCATGTCACCAAATTGAGAAGGAAGAAGGGCTGGGGTGGGCAGGAAGCCTGAGGCATCTGGGGCTTGTTCCCAAGACCTTCCTTTCCTTCTGATGGTGATTGTGCTTGTCTCTGTTTTGCCACTTTGTTCAGGACTTTCAAAGGATCTTGCATATAAATTTGGGTGCAATGTGGGTGATGCTCATGGTAGAGAAATCACTTTGCACATCTTTTGAAAATAGCATCCCTAGGCCGGGCGCGGTGGCTCAAGCCTGTAATCCCAGCACTTTGGGAGGCCGAGACGGGCGGATCACGAGGTCAGGAGATCGAGACCATCCTGGCTAACACGGTGAAACCCCGTCTCTACTAAAAAATACAAAAAACTAGCCGGGCGCGGTGGTGGGTGCCTGTAGTCCCAACTACTCGGGAGGCTGAGGCAGGAGAATGGTGTGAACCCGGGAGGCGGAGCTTGCAGTGAGCTGAGATCGGGCCACTGCACTCCAGCCTGGGCGGCAGAGCGAGACTCCGTCTCAAAAAAAAAAAAAAAAAAAAAAAAAAAAAAAAAAAAAAAAAAAAGAAAATAGCATCCTTCCCTTTTTAAGCAGTGCTCTTGCCTGTTAAGATAAGTATGGAGCAAAGGAGGAATTACTGGTTCCCTCCCTCCCTCCTTCCCTCCCTCCCTCCCTCCCTCCCTCCCTTCCTTCGTTTCTTCCTCCCTCCCTCCCTTCCTCCCTCCCTCCCTCTCTTTCTCTCTTTCTCTTTCTTTCTTTCTTTCTTTCTTTCTTTCTTTCTTTCTTTCTTTCTTTCTTTCTTTCTTTCTTTCTTTCTTTCTTTCTTTCTTTCTTTCTTTCTCTCTCTCTTTTTCTTTCTTTCCCTTTCCTTTCTTTTCCTTTCTTTCTTCTTTCTTTTTCTTTTTCTCTCTCTCCTCCCTTTCCTTCCCTTCCTTTTACTTCCCTTTCCTTTCTTCTCTTTTTTCTTTTCTATTTTGCTCTTTTCTTTTCTTTCTGTAAGATAGTCTGTGTCCATGGCAGGCATGTCCTGGGAAGGCTGAAGTGATTGTGTTGGGTTAAAAATCTCAAGAGGGTGGAAAAGTTTTGTCTGATTTTTTATTTTCTTCTTGGTGGGCAGCAAGATGGGGAGGAAGCAGGAAGGGAGCTGGGAACTTGAGAGGACAACTTAGACTTTTCTCTGATAAACTGCAAGTAGGACATTCAAGGTCTCTCTTGTTAGAGACCAAAGTTGGATAGATGCTCCTTGAACTTTTCTTCTTCTTCTTTTTTTTTTTCGTTAAACAAAAACTGCTACAAAGATACAAAGAACACCAGGCTTGGAATAAGCCCTGGGGAGACTTTATGTCCAAGTTAGGATAATCAGAAAGCATTTAATTTGCTCAGTTCTGGAATAAAACCAAGGCTATATTCAGCAATATTCAAAACCAGTTAAGGTCAGCAACTGAGATGCCCAGTTGTATTTCAGTGTTTGCATCTATTTATGTTTTACATTGTACTCTAAATCATGTACTTTAATTTCAAAAAACATAATTGTCATATGTACTTATTTTAAATCATGGTTTAAAATTTTGAAAAAGAATAAGGGATGGTAAAAGCATTTTCTAATCTTCATTATTTACTTCACTCTCAGAGGCCTTTAAAGCCAAAGTGTCTGTTAGTGAATTAGAATAAAACCACAGGATAATTACTTTCTGGGCTACCAACGCAACATGAGTTGCTTTCCATTGTGAGAATGCTGAGAAGTTGCCACAAAATTAAACCAATTAGGATAATAAGGGGAGAAGGAGAAGATTAAATTTATTTCCGTCTGATTTAACTTATTAATTTCTCAGGGGAGAAGGTTTTCCCTGCCATTGACCTTTATGTTTTAACCCATGAGCCCCTTCTGTTCTCAAGATGTACTAGGGATTAATTCATACCCTGTCTGCCTGCTGGGTCTTTTTGGTTGACTCAAAAGCCTCTGACTTTAGGAAGTAGGTTTGAAGAATTAGAATCGGTGAACAAGTTAGTCAGTCAACGCATTTGTTTTGAGCCCCTACTATTTACCAGGCATATTCTATAGTCTAAGGATTCGGAGTGAACAAATCAGAGCTCCTGATCTCCCAAAGCTTATGTTTTAATGGGGGGAAAACAGATAATAAACACGTAAGCAGATAAATCAATAAAATAATTCATAAGTGCCACAAAGAGGATATTATATAATAGGGAAATGTAATAGAAAGTCTCTTCCCAGCAGGCAGGACAGTAAGGGCAAATGCCTTGGGGTGGGGGATATATTTGTGTTTGAGAGAGACCAGCAGTCCTTCATGCCTAAGGGCTAAAGTGGGGCAGAATCTACAATAGTTCATCATGGCCTGTGTAGACATACTTCTTCTCTGCCTGGTAAACAGGAGAAGTTTACTGTTAAGAAAAATGTCAAGCAGGGATTTGTTGAATCTGCTGGCTGGTTGTGCTGTTGGTTCTGGCCAGACAGTAAAGAAATTGGTGACTTCTCCTTCCTGGCACCTTAGGGGATCTGGTTTTTTGATTAGGTTTAGGCCTTTGTTTAACCATAATTACATTGTTAAGGGTGGTCACCTCTTCTTCGGGGATTCTTCCATTTCTAGATGCAGACAGTGGAATCCAGTCCAACGAGTACAGGATGAAGGAGATGTATAAAGAGGTATAGATGTATCACGGACCAACTTGGAGGACTAAAGAAAAAGAGTCTAGGCTAAGCTTCCGGGATGGCTCCCAAAACCACACTGCAGAATTGGGCCCCCACAGGAGCTGCTGCCTCTGCCATGATCACGAAGCTGCCTGTTGAATCGGGAAGCCAGAGCGACAGTGGCTGCTCCATGTACCTGCCTGCAGACTGGTCAGCTCCAGTGAAATGGACATCCCACGTGGGTCCTCTCTTCCCTCATAGCTTGATTCCAAATCGGAGTCTTAGAAGGAATGTATCTGGTTAATAGGTCTCAGATCACATCCAAAAGTTTCACTGCTTGGGCATCTTAGCAATGTAGTTTTTCGGTTTCTAGCCTCTGCAGTAGAGGAAAGCCTGCTAGAACTGGAATGGGGTCTGGGCCAGGCAATCTACAGAACCGGCCACTTCAACTAAGCCAGGGTTTACACCACCTGCATTCTGACACTGGGGCTCATTCAGTGACTCCAGCAGTTTTTTGCATCTGTAGGCCAAGACTGGGACAGCTGTAAAACCACAACCAACTTTCTTTTTCAGATTCCGCATTCAGGATTGTGTGCCCCTACGCAAGATTTTATTTAGGTCAGGCTGGTTTCACCGGACAGAGGTCATAGCTACTTGGAGAAGAAGTTAATCAAAAGAGATGCCGTTTAGACTCTGAACCTCAAGAGTGAGTAGACCATGGTTGTTTTTGCTCATTTTTACAGCTGCAGTGCTAACATAGAGCTTGACATACAGAAGGCATTCAATAAATATTTATTGAGTAAATAAATGAATGAATAAAAGAAGAATAGGGTGAGGGGCCCTTTGACATTAAATATAAGGTAAGTTCATTTGAGCCTGTGTTTGTTGAACCAATGCTAATAATGCTTGATGTGTGCCAGGCACTGTCCTAAGTGCTTCGCAAATATTAACTCATTTAATTCTCATAGTTTCTCTATGAGATATGTACTATCGTTTATCCCATTTAAAAACCGACATACAGAGAAGTCATGTTACTCGCCCAAAGTTACACAGATACGTGGTAGAGTTAGGAGTCTACTGGCCTGGGTTGCCTCCAATATCTTCTGTTGTTACAGGACGTACCTATTATTGGTTTGGCACATGTGGAGGGGCCTGAGTGCGTGCATGTGATATTATGAAAGTAAATGGGTGCAACAATGTAGGTAGGGTTTGCTAGTATTGATACATTGCAATCCACCCGTCCTTATTCCCTCTTTATACTGCCTCCCAGTTTCTTCCAGTCTCCTACAGGCTATGCCTGCTCATGTATCTTTTCCCTTGTCCCTTTCCCATTCCTGTGCTGGACTGGGTTTCAGTGCTATTTTTGCAGCCAAGGTGGGCCTCTCTGATGCCCTGCTGAGCCGCCAGGAGGCTGCGCCTGCAGAATGAATCCCAATGCAGGGGTGGGGTTGGAAGCAGCATCCACAGTCCTCTTGGTTCAGTTCAGAGTTGGAGACGTCTGACTGCCCTGGCTGCTGTGGGTTCCCAGAGCTCTGTGGTTTCTTCTGGAAACACTGGGGAGACCACAACAGCAGCACCGAGCATCCCATCCCCACAGCCCACCGGGTCCAGTGGCCAACCTTCTCCTAGGCCAGTTTATTTTGGGTCATGGGTGTCAGAAATGAGTGCTGTCAAGGCTTTTCCGGTCCAGGAGAGCGTGGTCTTTGCAAATGCTCTGCAGAGCTGGCTCTTCTCGCAGGAGTGGTGTGGATTATTTGCAAAAACAACAGAGACTCTGCTAGCATTCCCACAGATAACACAGGGCTGCAGAGGAAAACATCCTCTTTGCCAGCACAGGCAACAGAGTAGGGGGACGTAGGGGCAGAAAGAAAGGGTGTGCTGTTTCTTCAGAGTTCACCCCATCCATTCCCTGCCTCCAAATAATTCAGCTTACATAGTTCCTAAGCTTAAATGGACCTCTTGAGGTACCCTCCCTTTGCGAAAGCACCTGGCAGTGGGGCAGTCCTTCTGATGTTTAACAGCTGGCCCTGCTGCTTCAGGACTACCCTTTCTGTTTTTCATGGATGTTCAGCCCCGTGTGCTTCAGATATAGAGGAAAAGTCAACCGTGCATGGATCTGCTGCCCCTGACAAAGGATTCCCACCCTGGGAAGGGGTGCAGGCTTCCTGTGTGCAGGTTTGGAAGAGCCCCTGTGACTTGATAGCAGGCCCACTAGACTCAGGGCCCTTTGACTCCTGATCTTCCCCTCTTTGAGTCACAAAACTATATACCCTGCTCAGTCCTTTTAAAGCATATTTTTTCCCCTTGGATTTTTTTCTTTCTTTGGTGTTTATGTGAACTGGTTGAACCCATCACGTGGTGAGTCCATGTTTATATTTGCAGAAGCACCGCCTGGGGAAGTTTTGTTTGTATAGAGGTCATCTCATCTCTTGGGCTTGGCTGCAGCCCCAGCTGGGGTTTCGGCAGCAGTAGCTGAACACACACCAGGGACTTCTTATTTCTCTCTCTGCCCTGGGTTCCAGGCTCCTGGTTCCAAAGGCTGGTGCTTCCTAGGGCAGGAAGAAGGGGCACACTCAGGAAAGAGCAAGATCATCTTCCTTCCACCCCATGCTCAACCCAACCTAGAGTTTTTTCAGGATATGACTGTCTCCTTTCTTACAACCCGACTGCTTTCCATGGTCTGAAAGCTAGACTTAGATTGGTAGAGTAGAGGGTAGGATGTAGGGATGTGCTGTTCTGTTGCTACTCTCCCTTTTACAGTCAGTATTCTAGGATGGCTGAGACCACGAGCTTTGGAGTCAGACAGAATTGGGTTGAAATCATGTCTTTGCCAACTACTAGCTGTGTGACCTTGGACAATACCTCTAAAGCTCAGTTTCAACATCTTAAATGAGAAAATAGTATCTACACCTTTAGATGGTCAGCAGGATTAACTTAGGGCATGAGTATGAAATGTTTCTAATTATGATAATGATGATCATGGTAATAAATAACAACACTAACTATGATAGCACTAAAAATGACAACTTCCCTCTATCCTTGTTTCCCTCCTCTTTTAAAGCAGTGTTTCTCAACTTTTTAAAATTATCACTCCCCTAAGGAGCCTTGTAAGACATTGATTCCCATATCATTTCCCCTTCTCCCCCATATACTCTATGTCTGTTAATATAGTGTGACCCTTTAGAGACTATGAATCATTGTGATAGCTAAGATTTTTTTTTAATCCCCCAAGATCCAATTTCCCAACAATATGGCCCCTCAGAGCTCATACTTGGAGAAGCTCTGCTATCTGGGTATCGTGCAGGTTATCACTAAAGTCTTTTGGTTAGACGGAGTAACAAGTAAACCCCAGAGTAGCCCTTTGGTGGGGATGACTGTCTATAAAAGACAGCCCCAAATAAACCAAATTTTTGTCATACTATAATGGATACCCATTGACCATAAGGGTGGGGCGAGAGCTTTCTCCCATTGTGGTTCATGCTGCACCCTTCTCACTCCCACTCCCATTTAACATTTGTCTTTGGGACAGCTATCACTGATAGGAGAATGAAAGGATCCATATTCACTCTTGCTTATGGGACTGGAGGCCATTCTTCTCTACTGGTATTTCTGAGACTGAGTGAGGCCAACATACCAATGCTGACCATAGCTGCATGGATAGGTCTACATGAGACAGTAAAGCATAGGAATGATTTAGGGAATACAGACGTTTTTGTATGGAAAGGAGAAGATGATTCCTGAAGGAGAGTGGTATTTAGGACACAGAGACTTGAAGAAGCAGGAGCTTCAGGGCGTGTGAATGATCTGAGCGCAAGTGGGCAACTTAGGGGTGACACAGGACTGCCTTGATAGCTATGGGTAGATCAGGCCCCACACAGGGCCAGGGGAGCCTTCACACAGACTGTTATGTGAATGACGCTTCCCTGAGTTGTGCAATGTGGCAGCCCCGCACAGACGATGTGTTCCTTGAGAAAGCCTAGGCCTTAGATGCCTTCCCTTGGGAGCTGAGAGAGAGTTTCTATTCACAGTTCACCAGAAGTTTGTCCAGACTAAATGATCATTCTTTTCAGTTTTCCCTAATTCCCCCCTTTGTTTTTTTGAGACGGAGTTTTGCTCTTGTTGCCCAAGCTGGAGTACAATGGTGCGATCTCGGCTCACTGCAACCTCTGCCTCCCAGATTCAAGCTATTCTCCTGCCTCAGCCTCCCGAGTAGCTGGGATTACAGGCATGTGCCACCTCTCCTGGCTAATTTTTTGTGTTTTTAGTAGAAATGGGGTTTCACCATGTTAGCCAGGCTGGTCTCGAACCCCTGAGCTCAGAAGATCTGCCCGTCTTGGGCTCCCAAAGTGCTGGGATTACAGGCATGAGCCACGGTGCCTGGACAGTTTTTCCTAATTCTTCAACAAAGAAATTTGCATATAACTGCAACTTGGTGTGTGAGTCTTGTGGTGGCCAAGGAAAAGGAGGGGGAGGTGTTGTCTCATCTCCACTTCTCCTGAATTCAAGTAGAGAAGGGATAATGACCTCTTGGAATGAATATGGTTCCAAATACTTGGGGTGACCAGAGGGGAGCCCCTGAGTGAAACCTGTGGCAGAGTACCCTGAAAGGATATATGCAAGCAATAGCATTTGATCACGCCCTGCAAATACCTACTGAGGCCACACTCTCCTGAGGTGGGATGCAGAGTCTAGGAGAAACTCCATAGTTTCAGTCCTTTTTGCTGAGGGCTTGCAATATGCCAGGCAGGCTATTAAGGGTTTAGATTTACATTCTTGGCCTTCAACAAAGATGATGGTGATCCCTATTACTGAGGGTCTAGATTAAAAAAAATTTTCCAGGCTGGGTTGGCAATGTTATGTCCTGGTCCCTTCTAGTTCTGACATCCTATGTCATCTGCCTGACAGAATTTTCAGAGGTGCTCATTAGATTCTTCTTGGAAGAAAACTTTGCTCCTGAAGAAGAGAAACTCAATGTTAGAGAGAGGAAAAGGCAAAGAAAAGGAGGGTTGGGGCACAGATCACAAAAGTTTACATTTTATAGCTCTGTCTAAAGCTGAATCTTTCTTAGCTTTTCTTCCAATATTGCTGTAAACTTTTCAACTTTCCCACTCTGAATGTTTTGAGGTCTTCACTCCTTTTCTATTTCTCAGCCATTCACCCTTCCTCTAAGACTTTCCCCAGAGTCCTCTGTGGTTGATGCCCTGCCCTGTGCATGCTTCTCTCCCTATTGCATGACCTCAGGCTGTACAATAGCATCAAGCATAGCCTTGATGAGAAATAATCCGCACTCAAGGCGGGATGTGTGGGAGAGGGGAATATCCCAGTGAGGCTTAGCAGGGGCTTACATGTGGTGAGAATATGAACATGGAACAATTGCAAAGAACCCTGGATCTGGATTCAGAATCCTGTGGCCACAGCTCTGGCTCTGGCCCTGACTTGCCATGTTACTTCTGGCAGGCCATCTGGGTGAACTGAAGCTGGGTGTCTTCACTTGCAAAATGGGATTTTCAAGATGACATTTTAGCTCCTTTTTCCAATTGTTGATATGTTATAGCTTTTAAAGACTTAATTGTAAGAATCACCAACTCTTTCTCCCCCCAGCATCCATGTCTCACTTTGTAATCTCATCTCCACTTAGGACTTGGAATCACATGTCTTTCCAAATTGGGGCCTTAGTTGTCCTGTGAGCTAGATGACATTGGTTTTCCACTTTAATTTTGTCCAGAGACTTTGTTATAATGATTCTATCCTTCTTCATCCCTTCCCCATCACCTGTTCATTCCTAGTTAGGAAGATACTCTTCTATGGACAGTTGGGTGGGGAGCCTGAGAACTCAGATGCTGGAAGCTGAAGCAGTTAGGAAGGGCTCTGAAAAGAAGGTAGAGGACGGGCACCAGTTAGTAATGGCATCAGTTGATTCCTCAAACCTCCAATTATAATTGCCATGAAAAAGTTTTCCATTTTCCTCCCAGCAATTCAGGCAAATGACCTCAAAGAGAAGAACCTCTTTTCCTTCCAAATTATGACTATTAACTTT
This sequence comes from Macaca fascicularis, assembly GCF_037993035.2. Taxonomy (NCBI): domain Eukaryota; kingdom Metazoa; phylum Chordata; class Mammalia; order Primates; family Cercopithecidae; genus Macaca; species Macaca fascicularis. Next base: position 112,624,718 of record NC_088386.1, read on the forward strand.
TGCCTTTCTGGTCCACTCTCATCTTTATTCTTTCCTAACTTCTGTGGGCCGTGACAAAACTGTGCCAAAGCGATTGGTGGGTTGCTCCATGAAGACCCCATAGAGCTGGGTCTTTAGTCTTTTTAGACTAGCTGAGTGCAGCTGATGTCTCTGTGGGAGCTAGAGAGTGAGGAAGGGTGGATTCTTCTCCTTCTTCTTCTGAATGACTTCTTCCCTGCCCCATGGACCAGAGGAGGGGAGTTGAGTGGCAGAATGTGTTAACTCTCCACACTCAGGTTGGAAGCTTCTCTGCTCCACACAGACTTCTGCCCACACACAGGTCTTTACTTCTCCAAAGGTCATTCCCTCATTAATGCAATACCTGCCCATCTAAGAACCACCCCTTCCTTGTTTAGCCAACATACTTCTGCTTTAGATATTGTATTAAAGGCCCATCCTGGCATTGCTTTTTAGAGAATAGGAAGGTAGACACTAAGTACTGTCACAAACAAGATCATGGGATCTACCAGTACTTGTTAAAAGTTCCATTTTACAATGAACCCCCAATTCCTTGTAAAGGAATATTTTTTAGGCTCTCCTCAATGCCACTAATGAGCATGCGCAGCCTGGAGAAAGTGCAGAAGAAGACTGTTTATGTTTAACTTGGGAGGCTGCTGTGGTTCTAGGAAATGGGAATGTGTGTCAATTTGCTTTATAGAGGAAAGCAGAAATTGAAGAAAATGATCCATTAAGAATTATCAAATACTAAACCCTTTTGGTAAGATATTTGGTGGATCTCTTGGCATCTAGGAAGAACTGACCTCAATTCACCCCATACAGAAAGATCTAAGGAACTCCTTATCCATGTTAGGGTACAATTATCTTTATAGTCAGAAAATTTTCCTTACAGCTTCAGTTTTCATTGCTTTCTCTTATTTTATTTGTATCATAAAGCAACTGAAAAGATTGTGCCTCCCGTAGTGTATTTGGAAGTAGCCTTGGATGAGCTTCAATATGGTGACTTTGGTCTTTCCTTCTCTGCTGTGAATCATGTTGGATACCTTCAACAATCAATCATCCAAGGATTTGCAGATCATGGTGGATGGGAGGCAGGACTAGATTGCAGCTCTGGACAGAGCAGCATGTGGAGGCTTGTATTGTGAATTTTAGCATCAGATTGACTGCAAGAACAAACCAGCAATCCTGAGAGAACCCAGTGACCCTCTGAAGGAAGCAGACTGCTCCCACAGGACCAGGAGACACCCCAAATACTCTGGGAGGTGTAAAGCCTTGGGCAAGTTTTCAAGCCCAATCTCACCCTCTGCCTGGAAACAGACTCAGGGCTATTGTGGGGGGCACGGTGAGACTGAGACCAGCCCTTTGGTTTGCATGGGAGCTGGGTGAGGCCTGTGACTGCTGGCTTTCCCCCGATTCCCTGACAACCTGCATGACTCAGCAGAGGCAACCCTAATCCTCCTAGGTACACAACTCCAGTGACCTGGGAATTTCACCCCCATCCCCCATAGCAGCCGCAGCAAGACCTGCCCAAGGACAGTCTGAGCTCAGACACGCCTGGCCCTGCCCCCACCTGATGGTCCTTCCCTACCCACCCTGGTAGTGGAAGACAAAGGGTGTATAATATTTGGAGTTCTAGGGCCCCATCTGCCACTGGTCCCTCTCCATGCTACTACAGCTGATGTTTTCTGGAAAGTGTCACCTCCTGGCAGGAGGCCAACTAGCACAAAAATAGAGCATTAAACCACCAAAGCTAAGGACCCTCACAGAGTCTATTGCACCCTCTTGCCACCTCCACTGGAAAAGGTGCTGGTATCTACACAGCTGAGAGACTCATAGATGGTTCACATCACAGGACTCTGTGCAGACAACCCCCAGTACCAGCCCAGAGCCAGGTAGATTTGCTGGGTGGCCAGACTCACAAGAGAGACAATAATCACTGCAGTTTGGCTCACAGGAAGCCACATCCACAGGGAAAGGGGGAGAGTACATCAAGGGAACACCCTGTGAGACAAAAAAATCTGAACAACAGCCTTCAGCCCTAGACTTTCCTTCTGACAGAGCCTACCCAAAAGAGAAGGAACCATAAAACCAACCCTGGTAATATGACAAAATAAAGCTCGTCAGAACCGCGCCCCCCCCCCCCCCCCCAAATCACACTAGTTCACCAGCAATGGATCTAAACCAATAAGAAATCCCTGATTTACCTGAAAAAGAATTCAGGTTAGTCATTAAGCTAATCAGGGAAGGACCAGAGAAAGGCAAAGTACAATGCAAGGAAATTCAAAAAATGATACAAGAAGTGAAGGGAGAAATAGTCAAAGAAATAGATATAGCTTAAAGAAAAAACAAAAAATCCAGGAAACTTGGGACACACTTTTAGAAATTTGAAATGCTCTGGAAAGTCTCAGCAATAGAATTGAACAAGTAGAAGAAAGGAATTCAGAGCTCGAAGACAAGTTCTCAAATTAACCCAGTCCAACAAAGACAAAGGAAAAAGAATAAGAAAAAATGAACAAAGCCTCCAAGAAGTCTGGGATTATGTTAAATGACCAAATCTAAGAATTATTGGTCTTCCTGAGGAAGAAGACAATTCTAAAAGCTTGGTAAACATATTTGGGGGAATAATAGAGGAAAACTTCCCCAGCCTTGCTAGAGACCTAGACGTGCAAGTACAAGAAGTACAAAGAACACCTGGGAAATTCATCACAAAGAGATCTTTGCCTAGGCACATTGTCATCAGGTTATCCAAAGTTAAGCTGAAGGAAAGAATCTCAAGAGCTGTGAGACAGAAGCCCCAGGTAACCTATACAGGAAAACCTATCAGATTAACAGCAGATTTCTCAGGAGAAATCCTACAAGCTAGAAGGGATTGGGGCTCTATCTTCAGCCTCCTCAAATAAAACAATTATCAGCCAATAATTTTGTATCCAGTGAAACTAAGCATCATATACGAAGGAAAGATACAGTCATTTTCAGACAAACAAATGCTGAGAGAATTTGCCATTACCAAACCAGCACTATAAGAACTGTTAAAAGGAGCTCCAAATCTTGAAACAAATCCTGGAAACACCTCAGAACAGATCCTCTTTAAAGCATAAATCACACAGGACCTATAAAACAAAAACACAAGTTAAAAAGCAAAAACATAAAACCAAAAAATAAAGTACACAGGCAACAAAGAGCATGGGGAATGCAATGGTACCTCACGTTTCAATACTAACATTGAATGTAAATGACCTAAATGCTCCACTTAAAAGATACAGAACTGCAGAATGGATAAAAACTCTCCAACCAACTATCTGCTGCCTTCAGGAGACTCACCCAACACATCAGGACTCACATAAAGTAAAGGGGTGGAAAAAGGCATTTCATGCAAATGGACACTAAAAGCAAGCAGGAGTGGCTATGCTTACATCAGACAAAACAAACTTTAAAGCAACAGCAGTTAAAAGAGACAAAGAGGGACAGTATATAATGGTAAAAGGCCTAGTCCAATAGGGAAATATCATGATTGTAAACATATATGCATCTAACACTGGAGGTCCCAAATTTATAAAACAATTACTAATAGACCTAAGAAATGAGATAGACAGCAACACAATAATAGCGGGGGACTTCAATACTCCACTGACAGCACTAGACAGGTCATCAAGACAGAAAGTCAACAAAAAAACAATGGACTTAAAGTATACCTTAGAACAAATGGACTTAACAAATATATACAGAACATTTCATCTAACAACTGCAGAATACACATTCTATGCAACAGCGCATGGAACTTTCTCAAAGATAGACCAGGTGATAGGCCATAAAACGAGCCTCAATAAATTTAAGAAAATTGAAATTGTATCAAACACTCTCTCAGACCACAGTGGAATAAAACTGGAAACCAATTTCAAAAGGAACCTTCAAAACCATGCAAATACATGGAAATTAAATAACCTGCTCCTGAATTAGCATTGGGTCAAAAATGAAATCATGATGGAAATTAAAAAATTATTCGAGCTGAATGACAATAATCACACAACCTATCAAAACCTCTAAGATACAGCTAAGGCAGTTCTAAAAGGAAAGTTCACAACCCTAAATGTCTACATCGAAAAGTCTGAAAGAGCACAGACAATCTAAGGTCACACCTCATGGAACTAGAGAAACAATAACAAACCAAACCCAAACCCAGCAGAAGAAAGGAAATAACCAAGATCAGAACAGAACTAAATGAAATTGAAACAAAAAAAATTTAAAAAGATAAATGAAACAAAAATCTGGTTATTTGAAAAGGTAAATAAAATTGATAGACCATTCAAGATTAAGCAAGTAAAGAAGAGAGAAAATCCAAATAACCTCACTAAGAAATGAAACAGGAGATATTACAACTGACACCACTGAAATAAAAAAGATCATTTGGGCTACTATGAATAGTAGCTACTACTACTTTACGCACATAAACTAGAAAACCTAGAAGAGATGGATAAATTTATGGAAAATACAACCCTCCTAGCTTAAATCAGGAAGAATTAGATACCCTGAACAGACCAATAACAAGCAGTGAGATTGAAACAGTAACTAAAATCTTTCCAACAACAACAAAAAAATTCCAGGACCAGATGTATTCACAGCAGACTTCTATCAGATATTCAAAGAAGAATTGGTACCAATCCTTTTGACACCATTCCACAAGATAGAGAAAGAAGGAACCCTCCCTAATTCATTCTATGAAACCAACATCACCCTAATACCAAAACCAGGAAAGGACATAACCAAAAAAGAATCTACAGACTGATATCCTTAATGAACATAGATACTAAAATCCTTAACAACACACTAGTTAACAGAATCCAGCAACACATCAAAAAGATAATCCACCATGATCAAGTGGTTTCATATCAGGGATGCAGGGATGTTTTAACATGTGCAAGTAAATAAATGTGATACACCACATAAACAGAATTAAAAACAAAAATCACATGATCATCTCAATAGATGCAGAAAAAGCATTCAACAAAATCCAGCATTGCTTTATGATTAAAACCCTCAGCAAAATTGGCATACAAGGGAAATACCTTAATGTAATAAAAGTCATCTATGACAGACCCACAGCCAACAAAATACTGAACGGGGAAAAGTTGAAAGCATTCTCTCTGAGAATAAGACAAGAATGCCCACTCTCACCATTCCTCTTCAATATAGTACTGGAACTCCTAGCCAGAGCAATCAGACAAGAGAAAAAAATAAAGGGCATCCAAATCTGTAAAGAGGAATTCAGACTGTCACTGTTTGGTGGCAATATGATCATTTACCTTGAAAACCCTAAGGACTCCTCCAGACTCCTAGAAGTGATAAAAGAATTCAGCAAAGTTTCTGGATACAAGATTAATGTACATAAATCAGTACCTCTTCTCTACAACAATAGTGACCAAGTGGAGAATCAAATCAAGAACTCAACCCCTTTTACAATAGCTACAAAACAAACAAACAAACAAACAAACAAACTTAGGAATATACCTAACTAAGGAGTAGAAAGACCTCTACAAGGAAAACTATAAAACACTGCTGAAAGAAATCATAGACGACATGAACAAATGGAAACACACCTCATGCTCATGGATGGGTAGAATCGATATTGTGAAAATGACCATACTACCAAAAGCAATCTACAAATTCAACATAATCCCCATAAAAATACCACCACTATTCTTCAAGACTTAGAAAAAACAATTCTAAAGTTCATATGGAACCAAAAAAGAGCCTACATAGCCAAAGCAAGACTAAGCAAAAAGGACAAATTTGGAGGCATCACACTACCTGATTTCAAACCCTACTATAAGGTCATAGTGACCAAAACAGCGTGGTACTTGTATAAAAATAGACACATAGACCAATGGAACAGAATAGAGAACCCAGAAATAAACTCAAATGCCTACAGCCAACTGATCTTCAATAAAGCAAACAAAAACATAAAGTGGGGAAAGGACACCATTTTTTACAAATGGTGCTGGGATAATTGGCTAGATATGTGTAGGAGAATGAAACTGGATCCTTCATCTCTCAACTTATACAAAAGTCAACTCAAGATCGATTAAGGACTTAAACCTAAGACCTGAAACTATAAAACTTCTAGAAGATAACATTGGAAAAACCCTTCTAGACATTGGCTTAGACAAGGATTTTATGACCAAGAACCCAAAAGCAAATGCAATAAAAACAAAGGTAAATAGCTGGGACCTAATTAAACTAAAGAGCTTTTGCATGGCAAAAGGAACAGTCAGCAGAGTAAACAGACAACCCACAGGGTGAGAGAAAACCTTCACAATCTATACATCTGACAAAGGACTAATATCTAGAATCTACAATGAACTCAAATCAGTAAGAAAAAAACAAACTATTTCATCAAAAAGTGGGCTAAGGACATGAATAAACAATTCTCAAAAGAAGATAAACAAATGACCAACAAATATATGAAAAAATGCTCAACAACACTTATGATCAGGGAAATGCAAATCAAAACCACAAAGCGATACCACCTTACTCCTGCAAGTATGGCCATAATCAAAAAATCAAAAAACAGTAGATGTTTGTGTGGATGCGGTGATCAGGAAACACATCTACACTGCTGGTGGGAATGTAAACTAGTATAGCCACTGTGGAAAACAGTGTGCAGATTCCTTAAAGTACTAAAAGTAGAACTACCATTTGATCCAGCAATCCCACTACTTGGTATCTACCCAGAGGAAAAGAAGTCGTTATTAGAAAAAGATACTTGCACACACATGTTTACAGCAGCACAATTCACAATTACAAAATTGTGGAACCAACCCAAATGCCCATCAAACAATGAGTGGATAAAGAAGCTGTGGTATATATATATATGATAGAATACTACTCATCCATGAAAAGGAATGAATTAACAGCATTTACAGTGACCTGGATGAGATTGGAGACTATTATTCTAAGTAAAGTAACTCAGGAATGGAAAACCAAACATCATATGTTCTCACTGATATGTGGGAACTAAGCTACGAGGATGCAATGGCTAAGAATGATACAATGGACTCTGGGGACTTGGGGGGAAGAAGCGGGGGTGCGGGTGAGGGATAAAAGACAACAAGTATGGTGCAGTGTATACTGCTTCGGTGATGGGTGAGCCAAAATCTCACAAATCACCACTAAAGAACTTACTCATGTAACCAAATACTACCTGTATCCCAATAACTTATGGAAAAATAAAATAATAAAAATTTAAAAAGAGAAACAAAAACAATCAATCCTCCAGTTCGGTTTCATCGTATAAGAAAGCTAGATGGGGCCGGGCGCGGTGGCTCAAGCCTGTAATCCCAGCACTTTGGGAGGCCGAGACGGGTGGATCACGAGGTCAGGAGATCGAGACCATCCTGGCTAACCCGGTGAAACCTCGTCTCTACTTAAAAAAATACAAAAAACTAGCCGGGCGAGGTGGCGGGCGCCTGTAGTCCCAGCTACTCGGGAGGCTGAGGCAGGAGAATGGCGTGAACCCGGGAGGCGGAGCTTGCAGTGAGCTGAGATCCGGCCATTGCACTCCAGCCTGGGCGACAGAGCGAGACTCCGTCTCAAAAAAAAAAAAAAAAAAAAAAAAAAAAAAAAAAAAAAAAAAAAGAAAGCTAGATGGATAAAAATGTGTGGAACATGGAAAAATGCTTGTGATATAGTGTTAAGAAAAAGAAGACATCACAGGACCCAGGAAAGTTTGAACTGCATGATAATGAGTATACATATTTTAAAAGAAACATAAGAGGAAAAAAACTGGAAGAAATATACCCAAATTCTGTCCATGATGAAATTGTGGGCATGTTTCTTTCTTCATCAATTTTCCACAAGTTTCCAATTGTCTCTGTCTTGCAGAGTGTTTCTGTTGGAAGTCAGTTCAGTTGTATCAGTTTCCATGGTCATTGTCCGTCTTCTTGATTTAAGAAAACTGGGTGGGAACCATGCATTTTTCTGAACAGAAGATCTGTGGAAGATTTTCTGACTCAGTACCTATTTCCCTTGCCTCTGATTTTCCCCTAAGCAACCCATATACACACGTACACGTGTCCACACTTATACACTCACTCTCTTCTCCTCCACACTGCATGCATAGGAAGGCAGAGGAGCATCTCTGGGAGAAGCATCTGTGCAATGACACTGCTTAAGGCCAGACAGCCGGTCTCAACCCCCTCTCCAGCCACTTGAGATGGTGGGAACTCAGTGGTGGCTGAGTCTAATATGGGAGAATTGCAGAATCCACTGGTGAATTGCTCCTTTGTTTTCCTAATCTTCTAATCCAGGGGAACAGAGAAAGGAGTTTTCCTGGGACTTCGGGTCCAGCCTTCCAAATCCTTCTGTCTTTGACCCCACCCTGGGCTGGGATGAGGGAGGGCAGGTGGGAAGACACCAGGGAAAGTATGGTGTCAAAATTGTGAAAACCTTTAGCCATGGCCACCTATCACCTTTCTCAAGGACTTGGATTTACATTGATCTCCTGTTAGGACCCCTGCCTTTCCTGGTTCTGAGCCATAGCACCCTCTCAGAAGTCTGTGTGGGACTCCCATCCCACTTCACCTACCTTTTCTCCTACAACAGTGCCACGGCTGAGAGCCAGAGAGCGGGAGTGGGTCTTTCATATTTAGGTTTAAATAGGAAATTCTCCAAACTTATTAGCCAATCACCATTCCAATAATCCATTTATCTCTTGGCCTGTAGATGTATAAATGCTTGATTTCCTGTATTTATCTGATTAGAGTCCATGCAAGGAGGCCAGATTCATTGTCTGGTTTTCTATGCAAACCTTTCAGCTTTGCTCAGGTCTATGGCCATTGACAACTGCTTCCTTATGTTTGGCAGTGACTTTTGTTGTGTGGTCAGTTCAATGATATCAACAGCTACTGTTTATGGAATGCTTGTTATGCATCCGACACTGTGCTAAGACACTGTGTGTTAACTCATTCAGTCCTCAACTCTATGAAGGGAGTTCTGTTATTAACTCCACTTTGCAGCTGAAACAGCTGAGGCACACAGCTAAGGAACTTACCCAAGATCCCCAAGCTGGGAAGGAGCAGAGCCTACTTTTGAAAACAAGCAGTGTGGTTCCAGAGTTCACTTTTACCCCTATGCTATTGGGTAGGGGTGAAGGTGACAAGGGAGCATGGATAACTCAGGGGGACACATCCTTGCCACCTGGAAAGCCATCATCTGAATATGGCAGGGAGGAAAGGGGCTGGCTATACACATGAGCGTAGGAAAGCTCCACCTTACAGAGGCCACATCTTTAATCTTTCAGTTGCCACCATGATGTCAGACACACAATGAGCACAACAGTTTTAACTAAATGAATGAATGAATTATTGAGCTGTTAAATATCTACCTGAATCAGGAATGGTGCTTAATATTCCTATAGGGGCAGAAGCAGACCGGTCTTATTTACTCAGCACAAAAGGAACCCTCCTTGGATAATGCTGAGCATGGAGGTCATGTCCTGCTTGCTGTTTTTGCATTTTCTTCTTTGGATCCATCCACTCCCTTCCCTAACATATATCATCATTCCTTATGTTTGTTCTCTCAGATATTTGCCTGGTGCTTTATTTGCACTCCCTGTATGACTCCCCCTTCCTTCTTGACCTAGAGAAGTAGGCTTTTCCCAAGCTGTTCTCTGGAACTGTGAACTGATACCTCTCAGCTGATTGGGGGAACTCCAGGACACTAGGACCAAGGCTGGGGTCTCATCACACCTGTGTGGTTTTTGGCAAGTTGCTTCCCCTCTCTGAATGCAAAGAGAAAGCTGTTGCATGCTGAAATTATGGGATAGGGGTGCAGAAATACTCCCCAAATCTGGGTTTTGAGAAAGTTCTCTAGCAGCCCAGTCTTGGGTTGAGGGCTGGACTGCACTAGAATCTGGAAGGCTGTGTTGGTGAGAGGACTTGGTGGGTAGTATAGGGGCCTTGGAGCCTGGACAGATGGCTTCAGAAATGGCTTCTTAATGCATGCAGGTATCTTTTTGCCTTATGCTAGTTTGAGCCAAGCTAGAAGAGCTCTGTCATGGGGACCAAGGCTGCCAGCAAAGCAGCTCCTTCCCCATTCAAGCTGGTCTGAAAGCAAACATATTGCCTTTGGAGGCACACCTAGCTCTGCCAGCTCTCAGATCCAGATGCTGGCATTGGCTGTTTAATGATTCTGGCATGGGCAGGCAGGGCACCCTGGGTGTTGACATTCAAATATTCAGGGCACAATGTGTGGGTGGGCAGAGGGATGTCTGCTTGTAGGTTTAGGGTGTTCTCTGCCCCAGGGGACTGTCAATCTCTCCCTAATGCATTGACTTATGTGTAGGAGGGAGGTGGTAGGGAGAGGAGATTGCAGAGAAAGAAAAAGAGAAAGAAAGAGAGTGGCAATGGAAAGTAGGCTGCCTGGAGACAACGCCAGCTCGTGTTTCAGGGGGCCACCTGGGAAGGAACTTGGCCAGATCTCAGCTGGGTGGCCCAGGCTGCCCATCCAGTATGGCAGCCATGCAGGCTCCTCTCACACTTGGCAAGCATGCAGGGCAGGAGGGAGCCTTAACTCCTTTCCTTTTTGGAGCTGCCCTCAGCTGCGCCAGTTTGTCCTTGTAGACAGAAATCACCCTGCTCTGCCCTGAAGACTCTCCAAGGCACACTCTGAGTCACACGTTTTTCTGACTCTCCTCCTTGCTTTCAGGGGCTTGGCTCAGCTTTCTCCACCTCCCTTCAACCTTTGTCCAGCTCATTCTTAGGACTCTAGTCTGTGGCCTGCCCTCAAGGTGTGTAGCCTCAAATGGATGAATGGACATCAAATCTTCTAAGCACGCCTGTGGACCCTCTCCTGGTTCTTGCTAAGATAATAAAACTGCTGCAGTCTTGCCATTTGCCCTAAATATTGCTTTACAATTAACAATCTAGGGAGTGCTGTTTAGGTTTGTGTGGTTTAAACAATCAGCAACCAAACCTCAATGGCTTAACACAATAGATGTTGATTTCTTGCTCACATCTCCAGGGTGGAGGGGTACACTGTTGGAGGTGGGGACCCTCAGGCAGGGGCAGAGGGTAGGGGACTCTACTTCATGAAAACACCAGCCATCTAGCTCAGTGTCCTCCATTGGAGCCTTGCATTCACAGGGCAGCAGGGGTTGGGGAGGAGAGGCCATGGGTGCCTGTACAGAAAGTTTCCATGGCCTGGTCAATAGGCGGTGTTCATCACTCTCGCCCACATGGCCACACCTCGCATACCAGGAGGGAAATGTAGTGCCTGGGGGTAAAGGATGATGGCTTGGTGAGCCTCTTGTGGTCTCTGCCACAAAACATAATCTCTGGCGTCAGCAAGACTTGAGCTGAAATCCCAGTCCACCACTGAGTTGTGTGTGCTCAGAACTCTGGAGAAGCAACTGGCCACTGGTGTTAATGGCACACACGTAGGTAAGTACTGAGGAAAGTGTTCCCATAGAGGTCGGTCTGACTCCAGAGCTGTGGGATTTGAGACTTGTTACTTACTCTCTGGGTCGCCAGGTTTTCAACTGGAGAATAAGGCATCACACTCGCCAGAGTGGTTGTATAGATAAAATGAGGATGGACTTGAGCCCTTCAAAGAGGGCCCAGCACCAACCTCATCTGTCACGATTGTTCCTATTAGCATCATCGTGGTCATGATGCAATCCTGTCATGGGAGCTGGGGACAAAAATGGAAGCTGAGTAGAAATGATCCCCTGCCTTCCAGGGTCTCATGGTCTTTCAAGGGCAACAGCATGTCAACAGTAATTCTAGTATAACGGCATTCCTCCAGGAGGGGGACGGCTGTGGCACAGAGAGGACGAGCAGCTTGACTTGGTGATTCAAGGGAACTGGTGGTCTCTGAGACGGAGCTTGATGAGCAGGGAGGATTTCGAGAGTGGAAGAGGTGGAAGAAAATGTGGGAGACATTGAGGCTGGGGCTGAGGAGGTGGTAAAGACAATAAGCACCAAGACACAAAAGCAGGGGAGTGCTGAACAGGCCCGGTGTGGCCCTGGGGTAGAGCACAGTGCATGCACCTGGGTTGGGGCTGGGACACAGCAGAGGATGAGGGATGGATCCACTGGAGCCAGATCAGGAAAACAAAACAAAATGAAACTTGACTCTGGCCTGTAGACAGTAATTGGGCCTCCTTGGCAGACTCTGGCCTTGCCTGGTGCCTGCCCTGAGACCAGCCTCAGCATGTTGTCACTTTCAAAACCCACAAATCACGCTCCTAAAGCAGGGGGAGCTGCCGGAAGAGGGCATAGCATATCCCACATAACAAGACTTTCTAAATGTCCTCTTTCACCATCTCTGCTCTACCTCTGGCTGCTACCATATTCTTTTTGTCTCTTTCCATAATTCTGTCCTTTTCGGTTTCATTTCCCGATCCCTAGACAGGGGACAAGCTACCTCCACTCACTCAGGACTCCTGGGCCCTTCCCCTGGGTCAGTCTTTCTTTTGCATAGAGCATCTCTGTACTTATCTCCCTTCTCGTCTTGCATATTCCTGCTTCATTTCCTTTCTTTACCTTTTCCCTAGTGGGACATTAATCTTTTTTTTTTTTCTCCTGTTAAACATAGATTAATTGGGCTCCAACTTCATGGAAGACACAGTGTGTGCTGGTCATTGGGGCTCACACGGGCATGGGATAGTTTTATTATACCTTTCCTTACCCACTTGAATACAGACACGGCCAGTGACTTGCTCTGGCCAATGGCATGTGAGTGGAAGTGATGGTTGTCATTTCCTGTCTGAAGCTTTAAGAGATGGTGTGGGATTCACTGCACTCTTCCCCTTTTGCCCTCTGTCACTGACACTGACGATGATTGGCCCCATCAGCCTGGATCCTGGAGGGAGAAGAGGTGCATGGCAGCAGGTCTGCAATGCACACGTGATATAAAACAAACCTGTGTTGTTTTAAGCCTCTTAGATTTGGGGGTTGTTATAAAGCATACTTTGCCTGTCCATTCTGACTGATACACCTGGTAACTGGGGCTTGGTAGGATTCATCACAGACAGAAGTTGTCCATCCTCCGAGGGTAAAAGCCCAGATTGCTTTGTACCAGGGGATGCTTTCTGTTGAGAAAGATGGCTGTGGGGGTGACAGTGAGAAGCTGCTCTGGCACCCCAACAGAGGAGGCTCCGTCATGTGTGCTCTGGATAATGTTGGGAGATCCTGTCCAAAAAAATGTGGTGGCAGAGGCAGCTGACAATGGGCTGTCTCCCAAAGACCTCAACCTGGAGGCCTTTGCTTTTTTCCTTTGTTTATTTCCTGCATTCCTGCACCGTCTGCACAATCTCACTTCAGCTGTTTAACTGTGCCAAGCGATTTTACTAGGGTGTGATGCCATCTCCGAACAAACTTTATGTAGATAGATGATTTGTTCGTTTAAATCTTATGTGCTTTTTGGAGGTTGGGGAGAAGATGGAAATGGGGAACAGTGAGAAAAGGGAACAGAGAAAGAAACCAAAGGACAAAGAGGAGCATGTTTTCAGCAACTGGTGATCACACAGGATGGTGTACAATGGAGACAAGAGTCTGGGAGTGTTATCAGCTCGAACTTCAGTGCTCCAGATCTCTTCACAAAGCAGATGCAGTTTGAATCCACCTCATTTTCGCATTCAGTTATTCATTTAAATTAATACCTATTGAGGGTGGCAGGCACTGTGCTCAATGCTGTGAATTCAAAGATAATTAAGACATGCTTCCAGGTTTCCAGGGACTTCCAGACACATATATATGGGAATCCTTAATTAAAACACAGTGTGATTAAGATTATTGGTGTCTACAGACGAGTGGGCACAAAGTGGTTAAACAGTAAAGCTCTTGAGTTGCTGTGGGTGCTGAGGAATGAACGAATTGATCCTTTCTTGTCAAGTCTCCCGGTAGGAACTTCCCTTTCCCGCCAAAAGGAATTTGAAATGATCCTCCCAGGCAGAGAGAACACTGGGAGTCTGAGATCCTCATGCCCAGATTAGAGAGAAAGCTGCTGGGCTGTACAAACAGACCCAAGCTCCTTGCACGGCTTGTTAGTAAGGGAGGGTTTTTGTTGGGTTTTAAGAACAGTTTTAAAAACAAACTCAACAATTCAGAGATTCGGTAACTGAGAACTGGCAATGCAGAATAAGACGTGGCATGCACAGGTGAGGACTGGAGGAACTGTGAGTGCCAGCTGGAGGAGAGAAGGCCATGCCTGAACAACCCACTCCCTAAGGTGAAGGCTCTTTACTGCTTCAGAGGGAGGGAAACTGACAGCTGATCTGAGGACACTCCCTAGCCTGGTGGTTGCCTTGAATAGGATAAAGTGGGCTTTTTAGTAAAATGTATGTAGAACTCATTTGGGCTCTGCCTTTCTCATCAAATCCTTTCACTATCTTCAAAACATTCAGAATTAAAGAGCCCGCAGGGTAAGCTTATTGTTACCAGACCGTGACAATCTTGCTTGACAATCAGGCAAGATTCTGGCTATTAGAGTCAGCAACACCAAGCGAAGAGCCCCGTGCCAGGTTTGTCTTTGTCAAGCTGTTTTGGTCTGAGAGGGCCTAGTTTACCCAGAAGTGGGGTGTATAGTTAGCGGTAGGTCTAAGGAAGGAGTGGTCTATTTCGGGGGGCTGGCAGCTCCAGCTCCTCCTTGGTGAGGAGGTCAGGGAAAGTCTCCCCAAGATGGTAAGCCTTGAGTTGTATTTTCTGGATGAACAAGGATGTTTCAGGCAGAGAAAACTACTTTGGAAAGTACACAGAGGAGCTAAGTAGCCTGGTAAAGTCAGGGAGCGGTGAGTAGGTGAGATGGACTAAACCACCGTGTGGCAAGTCACAGGCTTATTTTACTCCTTTCTTTCCTTTCTTTCCTTTCTTTCCTTTCTTTCCTTTCTTTCCTTTCTTTCCTTTCTTTCCTTTCTTTCCTTTCTTTCCTTTCTTTCCTTTCTTTCCTTTCTTTCCTTTCTTTCCTTTCTTTCCTTTCTTTCCTTTCTTTCCTTTCTTTCCTTTCTTTCCTTTCTTTCCTTTCTTTCTTTCTTTCTTTCTTTCTTTCTTTCTTTCTTTCTTTCTTTCTTTCTTTCTTTCTTTCTTTCTTTCTTTCTTTCTTTCTTTCTTTTTTTTTTGACGGAATCTCACCTGTTGCCTAGGCTGGAGTGTAGTGGTACTATATTGGCTCACTGCAACCTCCACTTCCTGGATTCAAGTGATTCTCCTGCCTCAGCCTCCCAAGCAGCTGGGACTACAGGCATGTGCCATCAAGCCCGGCTAATTTTTGTATTTTTAGTAGAGATAGGGTTTCACCATGCTGGCCAGGCTAGTCTTGAACTCCTGATCTCAGGTGATCCACCAGCCTCGGCCTCCCAAAGTGCTGGGATTATAGGTGTGAGCCACTGCGCCTGGCCTATTTTACCATTTCAAGATAACATGCAATCTAATAAAATAATCATGCTTTGGCAATCCCAGGCTGATTTTCTCTGGAGCTGCCAACTTGATTTTCATCAAAGTCATAGGGTGTCTATTTGAAATATTCTAAATACAGGCCTTGGGTTTAGGGTGAAACTACCTTAGAATTGGCTGCTTGCTGATTCCCTTCCAACCCAGATCCAATTCCTGCCCACCATCTCTTTAGCAAGACTTTCTTCCTGGGGCCTTTGGTTTTTGGAACAACCAGGATGCTGTTTACAAATGACAAGATCATGTGATTCTTAGCAGTGTTCCCGCCCCTTTCTTAATAGAACCTAAACTAAATGGTACATCTTATTATTTTAGATTGAATGAATAAATGCCTTTTACATTCAATGAACTATCATTTAGTTGGTTGATGTACTTACTGTTCCAAACCTACCAAAGCAACTACCATCTTCAGGCTGTCATATAAATTTCTGTAAAGAGTTTTGGTTTGTTTCTATCTTTGCTCCTGTCAAAGTCATCAGCCTAAATGAATAGCCATTAGCTACTTGTCACACAGTCATAAAATTAGCATTCTGAAGATTCACTTTACGTTTCATATCCTTTTTCTCTGTGGTGAGCTATAAGTTAGGATTCAATATGCAATACTCTTTAAAAAGATTGCTTGAAGTAGTGAAAAATTAAGAATGGATGACTAGCCCACAATAAAGGATACGTTTAATAAATCATGATGCATCCATATGATAGAATGCCATCTGCCGTGAAAAATTATGTTGAAAAAGATCTACATAAATAACAATAGAAAATTGTTAAAGAAAACCAGATCATCCCTAGAAGCATGAAATGGGTAATTTTAGAAAACAATTTAAGAGGACACACCCGACATACAGTCATTAGGACAGTAAAAACAGATTTTATTCTGGAACCATTGCAATAGAGGGAGAGAGCCCTCAGTAGAGAACTGGGTTCAACTCGGAATACAGCATGGACCAGTTGGGGCACTTATGGCCCAGGTGCAGGGTGGGAGTCAGTGGATGGAAAATTGCTAAGAGGAAACATCAAGGATAAGGGAGGGGGTTCTGGCTAAACAGACTTGATGGAATTATTGCTGAAGGAAGACCAGGGTGGTCAGACACCAAGGAGGGAGGATGAGGTATTTGATATCAAGGTTGGAGGAGTTGTTCTAAACCCACTTTGCAAGATTCTTGCTACAGCTGGTCAATACAGGCCTGACAAAGATGGAGGTCAAGGTTGAGACCTCAAGGCCTTAGAATATCCTTACTAAAGTTTGATCAAGCTTTTTTGTCAAAGTGTTCATGTCTTATTAATACATCCAAAAAGCAGGTTAGATCTAGTTAGATACAGTATGATCCTGTTTATGTTAAAATATTTATATACAAATAACAGAGAGAATATGGGCGAGTTTTGTTTTCTTTGTGCCTTTTCTCTATTTTTCAACTTTCTGCAGTGAACTTATATTGCTTTTATAATAAAAAATATGTTAAGTTTACTACACATATGTGAGGGGTGGGAAATTCTTCACCCTGACTTTTTAGGGTTAGGCAAGACTTTTTAAACTTTTATTGGAATTTTGCAGCCCTAAAAACAGAAACTAAGAGTCTTTTGCAGACTGTTTCCTGAAGACAGGGTTGTTAGCTGTAGCAGAAAGCAAGCCAGCATGGTGTTGAACTTTGTCAAAAAGGATATTGAAACCAGAAGTGTTTGCTCTGCTCCTCATACAAACCTTGGTGCAAACACATTCTAGTTGCCGGGTCTCAAATGAAAACAATAGAGAGGCTATTATCTAAAAATAATAGATCTGGTTCATGAAAGACCTTCCATCTGCTTTTAAAGAGGATTTTCATCCTGAAAGTATGGAGGCCTATAGCACACTTTTATGAAGCCATTCAGGGTTGAAATATGGTGAACCTGGATATGATTTTAAACTCCTTCCCTATGAGAAGAAGGGAGCATCCCTAGAAGGATGAAATGGGTAATTTTAGAAGACAATTTAAGAGGACATACCCAAGATCCAGAAATAATACATGTTTGAGGTGATGGATATCCTCATTACCCTGATTTGATCATTATCTCTTATATGCATGTATCAAAATATCACATGTATCCCATACATATGTACAATTATGTATCAATAAAAAACTAAAAAAAGACAAAAACAGAACTTAAATTTTATGGAGCCATGAATACATTCTGGTGAGATTATTACCTTTCAAAGGTGGTACAGGTGGGTCACAGAAAAACTTCAGTGAAATTAATGGGATTCAGGTCTGTGTCTAATCTAGTGGTTTCCAATCATTTTGTACTTATAATATTGGAAACACGCTTGATATGATGAAAGAACTGAAGATAGCAATTGATGAGTCAGTGATTATTACAATACAACCAACGATGTGTTTTAGTATCCAAGAAAGCATTCAGTCACCTCATATTTCTCTTGGGTTCCTTTCAGTGCCGTGGTCCTTATGAGCAGAACTCTCTGTCTCCCTTTTTAAAAAAAATGAGACAAGGTCTTGCTCTATTGCCCAGGTTGGAGTGCAGTGGCATGATCATGGCTCACTACAGCCTTGGCTTCCCGGACTCTAGTGATCTCCCCACCTCAGCCTCCTGAGTAGCTGGGACAACAGGTGCACACCACCACACCTAGCTAATTAAAAAAAATTTTTTTTTGGAGACAGGGGTCTTGTTATATTGCCCAGGTTGATCTTGAACTCCTGATGAGCAGAACTCTGTATGACCCTGACCATGCTCCCATACATTGTCACCAGTGGTGCTCGCATGTTCCACTGAGCATGTACTCCTTCTTTGGAAGGTACCCTGCCCCCTTACTCAATGCAAGGAGCACCTGCTCTCAACTGAGTTACATGGTACAGTCACCTCAAAAGGACACAGGACCACCACTGCCCTGACAGTGTGTGCACTCAGGTGCGGCAAAAAAAAAGAGCATACTTATTCAGATTTGTTGGCTGCCCTGTGAGGGTCAGGGGTGATTGGTTGAGGGCTGCTGCCCTTGTTGATGGCCTGCTCCAGCACATGGTCAGAGAGCTTGCAGCAGTGGGCTACACACACCTTTGGCTTGATCCTGGGTGATACTTCTTATGTTTTTGCAGAACAAATATTTGTTAAATAAGTGAGGGAGGTATTCTTGCTGTTTCAGAGGTCTCATTGTCAGTGGGATATTTTCTTTGGTTGTATCTCTGGAAATCTTTGGAGGAGTGACAACCTATCCATTTTCCTTTCCACCTCCTCTTGTCCAAACCCGTGTATCAAATGAGAAAGTAGGCTAGGTGTGGAATGCCACATGAAGGTGAGAGGGAGGACTCAGTTGGGGGGAGGTTGCTAATTAGAGGGGTCTTGTAGCCTAGACCAGTTTCTTAGTCTTGGCTTTATGCCAAAGCCTAACTAGATATAAAACAATTGATCAAATTAAAAGTGTGTGTGTGTGTGTGTGTGTGCTGGGAGAAGTGTTGAGTGGAGTGGTTCATAGGTATTATTTGCTTATTGGTTAGGTTGTATCTTGATGCTCTTACAGATAAGCTCTCAAGGCAGTGATCCTCATAGAATTATAATAATTCAGATAGAGTAGAATGTGTATGTTGTGTGTGCTGTGTTGAAAAAATTCCCTAGGTAATTCTGATTCCCACTTCCCTTGAGAACTACTGATTGAGAGAGTCATCATCTCACTTCTGCTTCCTCATGAAAGGATCCTTTTGGCATTATTTCTCTGGATCTCCTCCATCCGCACCCAAGGCTCACTACTCCCTAGGGTCATTATCAGGGAGAAAAAAGCCCAGGTCATTAATATGCGAATGAACCATCCACTGCCTGCATTTGCAGAGCAATCTCTGACTGTAAGAGAGGCAGGCCACATGGGTTTGTATTAAGTACTGAGTCCCCATAGACAAGTTCCAAGTCCTAACTCTCACTCTAAGCCTTCAGGATGAGTAAGGCTGGGCTGGTGTGTGGGTTTGCTGGACTGAGACTCCAAGAGTCCTTGATGCTGAAGATGGTACCTTGGAAAGGGATGAAACAAGGCCCAGACAGGCTGGGGTACGTGGGAAAGACGGCACAGGCAGCAGGTCCAGTGGGCAGGAAGCCTGTGGCTGTGTTGGAAAGTGTCTAGACACACAAAGAAAGACCAGGGTGTCTTCAGCCAAGTGAGCTAAGAGAAGTGCCATGTATGGAGTTTCTGGTCTCTCCCTCATAATGGCAGGCAGCTGCAGTCTGCTCATTCAGAGCAGCGGTGGTCAACTCTGAAGGCTGAAATCCACATAGAGGTCACTTGGTGCATTTGTTTTCTATCTGCAGCTGTAACACAGTGAGGATCACTGCCTTGAGAGCTTATCTGTGAGAGCATCAAGATACAACCTAACCATGAAGCTGGTGGCTTGGAGCAGCAGGAATGTTATTATCTGACACTTCTGGAGGTCAGAGGTCTGACCCAGGTATTACTGGGTTAAATCAGGACTGTGTTCCTTTCTGAAGCCTCTAGGGGAGAACCCGCTTTTTTTCTTTGTTCCAGCTTCTAGAAGCTGCTCACATTCCTTTGCTCGTGGCCCCTTTCCTCCATCTTTGAAACCAACCACATCATCTGTTTGGGGTGTTCTTCCATAGTCACTTTGCTTTCTCTGACTCTCCTCTTCTGCCTCTTTCTACTTTTAAGGTTTCTGTAATGACATTGGGGCCATCTGGACCACCCAGGATAATCTCCCATCTCAAGGTCATCTGATTAACAACCCCAATTCCATCTGCAGCCTTCATTTGTCTTTGCCATGTAACTTAACATATTCACAGGTTCTGGGGATGAGGGCATAGCCATCTTTGGGAGGCGGGTCATTCTTCTACCCACCACAGTTGGTTTGCTGCTGGCTCACCTTCACTGTGGGGTATAGACACAGGGGGTGTACTGGTAGCAACTCAGCTCCAAGAATCAAGGTCCCCAAGACCCCCTCCTTCTACTTCCAGCTTCCTCTTCTGCTCACCTCCCAGCCTGGAACACCTCTAGACATACGTATGGAGTAATTTTAAAGAATACTTTTAAAAGGTATACTACTAAACCTGCAATTTTCATAGGACCCAGCAATCAATTCTTGAACATTTATGCCAGAGAAATGAAGACTTATCTTGACACAAAAATGAATGGCAGCTTTATTTGTAACAGCCAAACCTGGAAACAATCCAAGTGTCCTTCAACAGGTGAGCGCATTAAGCAAACTGTGGTCAAGCCATACGATAGAACACTACTTAGCCACAAAAATGAATGAACTATTGATACACACAACTACTTGGTCCAGTCTCTAGAGAATTATGCTGAATGAAAAAAGGCAATCTGAAAAAGTCACATGCTGAATGATTCAATTTATAGAACATTCTCAAAATAGAAACATTATAGAAACGAAGAGATCGGTATTTACCGGGGGTTAAGGGTACTGGGTAGGATAGGTAGGAAGTGGGTGTGGCTACATAAGGGCAACATGAGCGGTTCTGGTCTTGGAAATGTTCTGTATCTTGGCTATAAAAATCTATATCCCAGTTTGCTATTGTACAATAGTTTTGCCGGATGTTACTATTGGGGTAACTGGGTAGAGAGTGCAGGAGATCTCTGCATTATTTCTTACGACTGCATATTATTCTACAATTTTCTCAAAATAGAAAATGTAATTTAAAAAAAGACTTTTGATTTCAAAGAGCCAGCAGTGGACTTGGAGAGACAGTTACTGTTCCTGCAGGGGAGCTCTAAAAGGCTTCATCGGTTTGGAAAGGAGCAGTTAGCTGGTCAGGGAAATGTCTAACTTAACCTGCGTCACTTTGGAAACATTTCTTTTCCTTAATTTTTAATATGGGCAAATAATTCATTTCCTCCAATGCCAGGAAATTATTTTTACACATAGCAACAGGTGTATGGGGTGATTGTGAGTTCCAGCCAATGAGAAGGCACATCCCTTTGTGAGGCTGCACCTTATCTGTCTCCCTTTGTCCCTTCTCATGTCCTCTCTGGTCTTCTCTCGTTTCTGGCTGGGATTCTCTTTCTTGGTAACTAAGTCCCTCCTCCCTTCTCTCTCACTGCCTGTTGACCAGACACAGCCACTGCAGGCTGAGGGTGGGAGGCTGGGGAGCCAGGCAGGAGGGGCAGGAAGGCACTGGGTCACAGCCCGAGGCCACTCCTCGCTGCTCACTGGCTCTGGGGTTGGCTTTGCTCAAGGCAAGAGCTGTCAACTCTGCCCTTTTGAAAATGAGCAACAAAGGGAAAAAGAAAAGAAGAGAAAGGGAAGTGGGGGAAGCACAGGGTGGGCAGTGGGGGGAGGCGAGTGGTGAGGGAACAGGTGGGGACTGTTTAAACAGAAGGCCTGACTCAGCCATTTCTTTTCATTGCCTTTCCAAAGAACTGTTTGTTTTAGCTCCCCAAGGCGGGTGGCAGGAGTGAGGCTGGGGGCCCAGCCCTGGAGAGAAAAGGGGCCTGGGCTTTGGGGGTGGGGGAGCAGGTGTCCTCTGGGCTCACAACAGCCTTTCCTACTTCAGGGGCTGGTTTACTTCATGCACTTTCTGGTTTTTGAGTTTCAGGGCTCTCACCTAGAGAAGCTTTGGGGACGATGGAGGATGGAAAACTGGGTATGAGAAGCTTCAGGAAGAGCCATGACACCCCCCTTCCCACCCCCAAATGAGGTATTGATCTAGAAAATATGTAGATGAAGAGAACGATAAAGGGATGAGGAAAAAGAATTATTGAGCCTTCCCCCAACCAATATTATAAGACACTAGAAAGTCCCTCTTCTAGAAGAATACCTATACTTCCTGAGTCCACAATTATATTCACAAATAAGGCAGGGTTTGGGACTTGGCAATTTGCTCCTGTTAAACCACACCTCCTACAGAAAGGCCTCCAGGTCACCTTGTCTTTGTACACCAAGCTCTGTTTCTCTCAGTTCACTCACCTTGGACTTGCCTATATAACCCTGGAGATCAGTGATATGGTCGGTATCAGAGAAGAACAATTTGCAAATCCAGGGTGGGAGGTGTGGCGATGTTCTTTTGTTGAAGAAACCATTTAGAAAGCTAATGCTTTCAAAAGGTTCAGACTTATCAGGCCACTATTAGTGCCTACAGATAAATAACGTGGTTTTAGCATTTGATGGAATTCTCCCCAGGAAGTCAGGCTCAGCATGAGCTCCAGCATGGAACACAGTTGGTCTAGATGCAAAGCTGCACTTAAACCAACAAATGATTAGCATTAAAGGAGAAGGGTAAACAGGGCTGTAATTCATGTGTAGCTAACTCTTCCATTACAGTTCATGAATTGTCCCCACCTCCGTGCAGCCCAGTTTGATCCTTATCAGGTACCCACCACGCTGTGTCTCCACTCTGTGTCTTGTGTCTCCCTCCTCTGCCTCTTCTCTCCTTCATCTCCATTCTTCCTGGTTGCTTAGAAGTAGCTCAGCCAGTCTTGCCTGAGCTTGTCAGTTCCAGGGGTCAGGGATTCTGGCATTCCGCCTGCACAGAACCCAGCGCAGTGTCAGTACATGATCATTAGTAAATGCCTTCTGACTTTGACGGTGGTGGGTCAGGGACAGACCTGCAATATTTTACCTGGTTGTTTTGCTTAACATCAAATCAAATTTAAAAGATAAAAAATACTTGGGAATTTCCACATTTGACCAGATTCATAATCCATCCAGGGAAGTATTCTTATACCCTGAAGGTGTATCGGATCTAACGCCTATTCTAATCACTTTACCTTAGCAGGAAATTGGATAAGGGATGTGGGATCCTTACAAGTCCTCTGGTGACTCTGATTAAAATTAAGAGGTTGGGTTAAAATTAAGATTTGCTCTGAAAAGTTATGAGTTTGGATTAAATGATAGCTTCTCTAGTTTTTCCCTTCACCACAGAAGATCTCATGATTTCTTTTATTATCACCTGAATTTCATGTTGTGAAATATTTACAATTAAAATCTTTACAAATAGTATTCTACATTTCAAATCTCCAATATCAAAAACATAACTACCCATTAATGCATAAGATAACTGGTGTTCACCATGTAGAGTTCATTTAATTTCAAGAAAATCCATTGCATTTAACTGTTGCTAATGATTATAATAGTAACAATAAATATGGGTGCGGATGTAGAGAAACTGGATCCCTCATGCATTGCTGGTAGAAATGTGAAATGGTGTAGCCTCTGTGGAAAATGGTGTGGCAGCTCCTCAAAAGTTTAAATATAGACTTACCGTAAGACCCAGCATTTCCACTTCTAGGTATATAAACCCAAGAGAGCTGAAAACATATGTCCACGCAATAATGCACTAAAGTTTATAGCAGCATTATTCCTAAGAGCCAAAAAATGGAAACAACCCAAATGTCTATCAACTGATGAATAGATAAGCAAAATGTGGTATAACTATACAATGGACTATTATTTGGCAATAAAAATGAATTAAGTACTGATACATGCTACCACATGGCTGAACCTTGAAAACATTATGCTAAGTGAAAGCAGCCAGGCAGAAAATAGTCAAATATATAGAGACAGAAATTGACCGGGAGGCTGAGGCAGGAGAACCGCTTGAACCTGGGAGGCGGAGGTTGCAGTGAGCTGAGATGGTGCCACTGCACTCCAGCCTGGGTGACAAAGTGAGACTCAGTCTCAAAAAAAAAAAAAAAAAAAGAAATTGACTAGTGTTTGACTGGGGCTGGAGGGTGAGAAGGAATGGAGGAGTGTGGCGGGGAACTGGCTTGGGGTTTCTTTTTGAGTAGCGAAATGTTTTAAAACAGATTGTGGTGCTGGTTGCACAGTGTTGAATATACCCAAAACCATTGAAATGTACATCTTAAATGGATGACTCATATGTGAATTACATTTTAATAAAGTTGTTACAGAAAGAAAAAAAATTAAGTTCTAAACTCACCGCAGTGGTGGTTAGAGAAGAACACTGGACTCGTCAAGCCTGGCTTCCCAGAGGAGGTGGAATTCCTGCTGGGCCACAAAGAAGAGATAGGGTTGATTGTGGAGAAGGCCCTTAAGGTCCTTCCAGGCTTGATGGGAGCGTATTAGCAAAGGCCCAGAGGCGGGGTGGCCTTGGCTTGCGGGGGCAATGAGACTGTCTCCCTGGCTAGAGGAGAGCATGCCCTGGAGGATTTCTGCAGAATAAGCAGGTGAGCTGGAACTGATAGGAAGGCCCTGAAGTCCCAAACAGGGCCTTGGACTTGACCTCTCACAAGCAGGGCACACTGAAGTTTCTTGGGTAATTTGATGGAAGCAGTGTTTTAGGAAACGTCAAAGCTTTATTTGGCAGAGATGTATAAGCAGAGTTGGAGTGGGGAGAGATTAGAAGCAGAATGGGTAGCTTATTTGAGTAAATCCAATGAACAGGGCTGTCACATTTTCCCTTTAGGTAACTTTATCTCTCTAGTTATATCTCCTTGCAGTCCCTACCCTCCACCCTGTATACCAACCACACTAGTTCCCTTTCCCCCAAACACCCATGACATTTTATACCTTGGCCCCTCTCCAAGCACCCCACCCCTTATCTGGAAAGCCATGTCTCTTCTCCATTTAGTAAACTCCTATTCAGCGCTGAGGACCAGCTAGATGTGTTCTCATGGGAGGGGAGGAGAATCAGGTTGAAGGGCTTGGGGAGTATAGCGATCCCTACAGAGCATTAAGGGAGGTGCTCTTGCCTGGATGAACAGCCCAACAGAGGTCTGGTATAGTTTAACCACATGTACGTTAAAGACAGAGGATGGGCAAATATGGGACCTGAGACAAAGTGGAGAACCTGTGACCAGGACATCTGAGAGCGTAAAGGGTCAGCTTCCAGTTTTCTTACTGAGTCTAGAAATGGCTTTTCAATGGTACCCAGGGTGTGCCCTGGAAGTGGGTGCTCTTAAGAAGCCAAGCTGGGTTGAACAAAATGCCACTTCCCTGGGCTGTCCTTTCAAAAGACAGTCTCTGCCTCTTCCTGGCACTTCTGTTTGTTGCACTATGCATTAAAGCATGGTGTTGGCACTTGCCCACCTCTCCAGTGCTTCAGTGAGATAGCTACTCCTTAAAGCTAGTGATATGAAGACAATGTCTCATCAGTTCCCTCTACCCTGGTGCAGCTTATCATGATCCTCTAGTTCCAGATGGCCTCCAATGGTAGAATTCCGGGTACAGCACAAGTGTTAATACCTCCTTTTTTCCCTTTGCTTTTTTTATTTTCTTAGGGGGTGATGGTTCTGGGTAGTCAACCTCTTTATGTTAGATGCTTTATTTCCGTCATTATAAAGTGAGCATCCATGGAAATGGAGTCACATTAAATAACCTGAATTCAAATACATGTAATTCAAAGAGACAGAGGACAGAATGAACAAGCTGAATCGGTGTGTGTGATGACGTGAGCCTGAGATGGGTGCTGTCAATCTGCCATCACCTCCCAGCCTCTCTATCCCCAAGTACCTCCCCGAGTGCAAGCAGCTCATTAGGTGGGGGATGACTATGGTGTTTATAACACGGCCCCTAAACACAGTTGAACTGCTTCACCGGCTGCACAATTGAAGAAACTGATCCCTTTCTACAAGGTTGGAATTAAAGCAGACCTTGCTGGATCTGTTGAGAAGTGTTGTGTACTCTGCAATGGAGGGAATTCAAAGCTTGGCCACATGAGACTTTTCCCTTAGACGCTGACTTTAAAACCAAATCCCCATGGAAGTTGCTTCACTGGGGCCACTTGCAGTGTCTGTTACAATGGTAGAATGAGCTAAGGTTGAGCCCTGAGGGAGCTCACAGTTGAGAAACAATTTGCAAGCACATTGTCTCTGCTCCTGGCCTGCTTATTGCTGCCTTGTTTCTATTCCAACCCCTGGTGCTGCTTCTCATCTCTTCAGAGGTGACCAGGTCCCCCCACCCTGTCCTTTCCCTCTTCATAAGTGGTCTAATATGTGAGGGTGAGGAGGGAGTTGGCCTGATTGAGTATATAGTTTTGAACAAATTCAAATGTAAACTTCTGGTGGTTCCTAATTTTTTATTTACTAAGCAGAAAGAACGCGGTATCTGCTCATTCCTGGCACTGAAAACAAGGTTGACTCACCCTCTCACTCCATGGTGGCTGGCACACCAAAGCCAACCACAATCATGGGTTTCAGCAATTGCCTTACATTGTTCCTCATTTTTACCATTCATTAATCCATCAGTTTATCCATGCACCCATCTATCCATTCATCCCACCTATCCACCAATCCATCCATGTATCCATCCATTTGTCCATCCATATATCCACCCACCTCACTCATTCTTTCATCCACCCAGTCATTCATCTACCTATTAGTTTATTTTTTATAAAAACATATATCTGTGACAGTTTTTTTTTTCTTTTAAGACAGAGTCTCACTCTGTTGCCCAGGCTGGAGTGCAGTGGTGTGATCATGGCTCACTGCAGCCTCAACCTCCCAGGCTCAAGTGATCCCCCAACCTCAGCCTCCCAAGTAGCTAGGATTATAGGAGTGCACCACAATGCCTGGCTAGGTGTAACACAGTGTTAGGCTTTGCAACTTTGGAAGCACACACGTGACAGGATCATGATGAGCAAACACCACAAAACACAGGTTAAGAACCACTTCATCTCCCTCCCTCCCTCCCTCCCTTCTTTCCTTCCTTCTGTCTTGCTTTGTCTCCCAGGCTGCAGTATAGTGGGGGTGACCTCGGTTCACCACATGCTTTGCCTCCCAGGTTCAAGTGTTTCTGTGGCCTCAGCCTCCCAAGTAGCTGGGACTACAGGTGTGTGCCACCACACCTGGCTAACTTTTGTGTCTTTAGTAGAGATGGGGTTTCACTGTGTTGGCCAGGCTGGTCTTGAACTCCTGACCTCAAGTGATTTGCCCGCCTCAGCCTCCCAAAGTGCTGGGATTACAGGTGTAAGCCACCATGCCCGGACGCTGGCTAATTTTTATATTTTTTGTAGAGACAGGGTTTCGCTATGTTGGTCAGGCTGTTCTCAAACTCCTGAGCTCAAGGGATCCTCCCACCTCAGCCTCCCAAAGTGCTGGGATTACAGGCGTGAGCCACTGAAACTGGCCAAAATTTTATACAACATAACAAAGCTTATAGTGACAAGCAACTTTCTCTTTTCCTGCTCATCCTTATCTCCCCAGTTCCCCTGTCTAGTTTGTAGGGTATGCGTCCACAAATACTCTTTGCATAAGAAGTATTCTATGTAAATCCTTGTTTTTTATTTATTTTTCTAAAGTGGTATCACAAAATGCATACTGTTACCTTGCTGTTTTTCATTTAACAATATATCTTGGGTATTTCCCCACATCTCTCAAACTACTTTTCTTGGTCGGGTGTGGAGGCTCACATTTGTAATTCTAGCACTCGGGTTTGAGCCCAGGAATTTGAAACCAACCTGGGCAACATAGTGAGACTCCTGTCTCTATAAAAATTAAAAAATTAGCCGGGCATGGTGGCATGTGCCTGTACTCACAGCTATTCGGGAGACTGAAGTGGGAGGATCACTTCAGCCCAAGAGGTTGAGACCTCCCGGGTTTAGACCGCAGTGAGCCTTGATCACACCATTGCACTCTAGCCTAGACAACAGAGTGAGACCCTATCTCAAACACACACACACACACACACACACTCACACACACACACCCACACAACTTTTCTTTTTCCTTCCTGCTGGCACTTCTTTCTTTGATCTCCACACTGAACTCCACGTTCAACTTCTACCTGTGACTTCTTCATTTTTGGCAATTTATCTGAACAACAGCAACAATGACGTAGCAAACATATAGCATTCTACATATATAAACTTGTTTAATCCATGCAACAAAATTATAAGGTAGATAATATTATCCCCACTTTATGAAAGAGGAGACTGAGGCATAGTGAGGTCCCAGCAGACAGGTGAGCAGTAGAGGGGGATGTCAAACATGCAGTTCAGCGCTGGAGCCTAGCAGCTCAGCCTGTATGGTGTTTGTCTTCATTTGCTTTTTGATTTCAATATTCTATACATTCGCAGCTGAGGTGCTCCTGCTTCTGGGCTGTGCTCTGCCCTCCCTTTCTGTTGTGGGTGATGAAATTCAGACATCTGAGGAGGACAGAGACAGCCCATAATCCTGGAGGAGCCTCCCACCATTCCATGTAATCCGACCTTCCTGGGTTATATATGACCGGGGAAAACCTGGGTCACAGAAAGCCCCCGCACATGATTTCTGTGCTCTGGCTGGTGTATCTTTGGGAACTCTATCCAGTCTTCCATCTAGTTTCTCGCTGATAGGTTTGGGAACCTCTTTAGAATGTCTTGTGTATGCGACACAAATTAGTCCTCTTGGCCATCTCCCCTGAAAGCCATTCACTTCTAACTGCCTGTCTTGGCTCCCTGCCAGTGTGCCTCTGACTTAGCAAATGCTGCAAGAGGCAGCTATGTTCCCCAAGGCTGCCCAAATGGGCTGCCACCATGGGCACCTGCCTGCTCTGTGGTGGGAGGAGATAAGGATACTTTCAGAGCTCTGAGCAAAGTGCTTGGTGAGGGCCCTCCAAGATGGGAGAGAGGCTTTTGGATTTGGGCATTGGGGACTGCTCATGAAGGGAAGCCTTTGATCTGGAGCATGTCAGGGGGTGAGGACAGGGGGCAAGGGTGGGGTGAGCAGAGGCTATTCTGGGCAAGGAGAACCTCACTGGTGAGACACACAAAGAGATTTGAGACTATTGAGTTGTGTTCAGTATGAAGCCCCAAACTCCGCTGGAGCTGACCCTAGGTTGCCTTCAATTCAAATCCTGCCTGAACATACAGGGCCCAGGAGAAGCTCTGCCTCCTTCCTCTCCAGCCATTCTGGCTGTCAGCAGCATTTATCATGCAAAAAAAGCAACAAGTATTTGTTGAGGCCAGCTGTTTGCCAGCACTGTTCTCCATCTGGCATGGATTGAGATGCTTTCCCTCCGTACTTTCTGGGTTCATTGAAGTTGGGTGAGATGGAGATGGGACAGGATCCTCCAAACCTCCTGACTGAGCCTTTCCTCCCTCTCCCTTTGTCCCAGGCTGGGAAGGTTTTCCTCATTTTTTAGCATCCAGTGAGTGACTGGTAGCCATGGCCAGACATGGCCTTGAGCTGGTTTTCCAGGGCCCACTTTAGATTAGGTGCTTGGCAATGATGGCGCAGAGCATGAAGGTGAGAAGGAGATGGGTCGCTGTGCCTGGTAGCATCAGAATCTCTTCTATCTCAAGGTCCTGAAAGGTATGTGGATACTTGTGGATGCACTGGTGGCCAAGTTCATTGATGGTCAAAAAGAAAAAAAAATAATCAAAGACCGTACAGAGAAACTAGAACAGTAAAACAACTTCTCCAGAAAGATGGGCAAAATGAAGCTGAGACTAAACAGAGACCCTGATACCCCGGGACCCAGCCTCAAGTTCTCAACACACGCTGCTGTTTCGTAGACTCTGAGATCTCTGGATTCCACTTGGAATTCTTGGAGAGGATCGGGGTCTCTCCCCACACTGAGGAGGAGGCAGACTCACAGGATTTTAGTCTATGTGACATGTAACTAGATTAGCAACAAAGGAAACCACACCATAGCCACATAGAGGAGGGAATGCAGCCACCGCGCTGGAATTGCCTGCCTCGGGGGTGATGGTTGGGATCCCTCAAAATTTGACAGGAGTCTATCTTTATTTTCTGAAAAGAAGCAGAGTAGAAATGAAAAAGAATCATTCAAAGGATGAGGAGTTGAGTGTTTGGAGGGGCAGTTACACTTTCCACCCCTTAAACACTGGGAAAACAACAAGAGTTGCAGCACCCCTAGAGATTCCAGAGAGTTCTGGACTGCACTGGAAGTGCATGGAAGCTGAGTGGGAGGGGGAGGAAAGTGGTGCCTAAAAATACTCCACGAGGGAGGACTTATGAGGTCATTTCCCCACGATACTCTGTCTACCCTGGCCAGACTCTGACCGCAGCCCCAGGGCCAGCTCTGAGTACAGTCATCCGAACAGGGCAAGAGCTTAGGAACGGGTGTTGACGGATGGCAGCTTGAGAGGGACAAGGGGAACCTGGAGAGCATTCAGAGAAAGGACCCAGAGGTGATGAAATGGCTGGAAACTAGAGCTTGGTGGCAAGGTCAAGGGATTGGGACTGGCTCCACCTGGAGAAGAGAGGGAGGGCAAGTGAGGGGTTAGGGAAGAGCCTTGCTCCCCAGTGCTCAGGCCCTGGCTCTTCTCCGGCCTTGCTAAGGATGGAATTAGGGTCACAGTGCAGCTTTGCTCTTGAGGATGGACTGAGTTCCTGGAGCGTTAGAAACCCTATAGCAAGGGGTAGCTACATTTTCAGATTATCAGCACAATCACCCCCTTCTGTAATTGAGAGTGACTAACACTCACAGCCACTGCAGCTAACAGATCCCTAAAGCCCTTGGGGCCTGGAAGAATGACTCATGGTGCTTCAGACAGCTGGCCTGGCGGGGGGTGGACACAGGTTTGAACAGTTGGAACACATGCCTGCTATGCATCAATCACTCTCACTCTGTTGCCCAGGCTACAGGGCAGTGGTGCGATCATAGCTTACTGTAGCCTTGAACTCTTGAGCTCAAGTAATCCTCCCACCTCAGCCTCTGAGTAGCTTGTATTCCAGGTGGGAGCCATTGCGCCCTGTCTGAAGCCCCCTACTTTTACACTGGACCCATGAAAGGAGGACTGGAGTGAGGTTGGAGGGGGTGGGTATAGTCTTGTTCAGGCGGAAGAAACTAACTCATACTTCTGGGTCACCTTCCGTGTGCCAAGAACTTTATGTGGGTGGCCTCATTTAATTTTTACAATAATCCTGTCGGGGAAGGAGGAAAGAAACTGTTCTTTCCATTTTACAGATTAGGAGATGAAGCAAAAAGAGATAAAGCTTGTACCCAAACTCACCTAGTTACAATTGAGAGTGGTACAGTTGAGACCTGACCGGGCAGGTCTAATTCCAGAGCTCTCCTGCAGTTGATGAGGGAAATCTAGAGACATAGTCAGATTTTTCATCTGGCCCCAGGGCTCTTCAGACAAAGGTGCCCAGGAGCACATCCTTAGGTCAAGCTCACCTTCTGACTCTCAGAGTCCACATCTAAATTTAGAGAAGGCCAGTTCAGAGATTCTCCAGTACCCTTCCCATGTCTTAGCTTTGGAGGGTCCAACTTGGAGCATCTCTGAGTTTCCCCTAGTTGGAGAGAAAAGCTACGTGGGGAGGAGAGATGCCGTTTATGTGTCTCAAAGTGGTGAAAGAGATACAATCCCCAAGCTTGGATTTGCAATTGGTGTCTGGTTGCCTTGGCCTGGAATCTGAACCTGAACCATTTTCCATGGGAGAATTAGCTAAACAATCCAGCCCACAAAGGGAGCAGCTCTGATATGTTGGTGAACAAGCTCAGAGAGGTGGGGGGCCATGGGGGTGCACAGAGTTGAGAGGGGAGGGAGGAAGGCTACTGGCAAAAAGCCGACCTTCTCTTATCTTGCTGCCCGCAGAGTCAGCCTTTGCTTGGGAACCTGGCGAGGAGGCTGGTCTGATTTCCCTGTGGTCTGAATGGTGGGAATTTTTTTGGTGGCAGATTATATTTTCCTGAGGTGGTTTGAG
The DNA here is from genome assembly GCF_037993035.2 of Macaca fascicularis. Taxonomy (NCBI): domain Eukaryota; kingdom Metazoa; phylum Chordata; class Mammalia; order Primates; family Cercopithecidae; genus Macaca; species Macaca fascicularis. The sequence goes on from NC_088386.1 coordinate 112,656,710, forward strand.
TTACACCTACCCCATTTCATTTAATTAGGCTGGTGCTGCTGTCTATTGTGTCTCCTGGGCCTTCTTGCATGAATAAATAGTAACATGTTTGTTTTCTTTCGGGTGGGGTACTTTTTAAAAAACGGTGGGGTTGGAAAAAGTGGGGAGGTCCTCAGGAGGGAAGATGAAGTCATCAGGAAAGAAGTTAGAGGTAAATGTTCACCCCGTGGAGCTCAATAACTCCTTTCCCCCTACCTCTGAGGCCCACTTGTGTACAATGTATTCAGAGCCTCCTCTGTTTTCACTTCTGTTCCCAGCCAGGCTTGCTTTCTCTTTGCAGTCTGCCCGGGAATCAGGCTTTCCTCCTCCAGGCCTACTGGCCTCCCCTCATCCCTTCTCATTTTACTGTAGTTTTCCATCCAGCTCCCTCCTTCTCTCTCTTTCTCTCCATCTCTCTCTAGCTTCTGGCTACTCCAAGATCATTAACAAGCAACCATGGAATATTATGCAGCCAGGGAAAGAATATAGGAACTCTATACATGTCCATATGTAATGCTTGCCAAGAGATATTATAAACAGAAAATGTTGTAAATAGTATGCTCTCTGTGTAACAAAGAGATGCTTACATGTGCACATAATATTTCTGGAAAGACACAAGAGAACTGGATGGAGTCTGGAATAGAGTCTGGATTTGGAGATAGATCTGCTTTCATGTTGCGTTCTCAGATACTATTGACATTTTTTTATTACGTGCATGTATTACTTTTTATAATGAACATTTATAAAAGGAAAACATACTATAACATTGTACATATTTAATTACTAGATTAAGCAGTAAGTGCTGTCTTAAGAGGATGCAGGCTTGAATCCCATTTCCACCAAAATTAAGTATATGACTGTAGGTAATTTATTTAATCTTTCTAAACTTCAGTTCCCTCATCTTGTGTCTGGAATTGGTGGGTTCTGGGTCTCCCTGACTTCAAGAATGAAGCCGCGGACCCTCACGGTGAGTGTTACAGTTCTTAAAGATGATGTGTCCAGAGTTTGTTCCTTCAGATGTTCAGACGTGTCCAGTTTCTTCCTTCCGGTGGGTTCGTGGTCTTGCTGACTTAAAGAGTGAAACTGCAGACCCTCATGGTGAGTGTTACAGTTCATAAAGGCAACACATACGGAGTTGTTCCTTCTTTCTGGTGGGTTCACGCTCTTGCTGGCTTCAGGAGCGAAGCTGCAGACCTCCGTGGCGTTATAGCTCACAAACGTGGCGCGGACTCAAAGAGCGAAAGAACAAAGCTTCCACCGTGTGGAAGGTGACCTGAGCAGATTGCCACTGCCAGTTCTGGCAGCCTGCTTTTATGCCTTTATGTGACCCCACTCACATCCTGCTGATTGGTCCATTTTACAGAGAGCTGATTGGTCCATTTTGTCAGGGTGCTGATTGGTGCATTTACAAACCTTGAGCTAGACAAAAGTTCTCCAAGTCCCCACCAGATTAGCCAGACACAGAGCACTGATTGGTGCATTTACAAACCTTGAGCTAGACACAGAGTGCTGATTGGTGTGTTTACAAATCTTGAGCTAGACACAGATCACTGATTGGTGCAGTTACAATCCTTTGGCTGGACATAAAAGTTCTCCAAGTCCCCACCAGATTAGCTAGATACAGAGTGCTGATTGATGCATATACAATCCTCCAGCTAGACATAAAAGTTCTGCAAGTCCTCACCCAGCTGGCTTGGCCTAGTGGATCCCATGCCAGGGCCCTGGGCAGAGGTGCCCACCAGTCCTGCACCGCCTGCAGCACTCCTCAGCCCTTGGGTGGTTGATGGGACTGGGCGTCACACAGCAGGGTGGGGGGCACCCGCTGGGGAGGCTCGGCCATGCAGGAGCCCACCTGCCGGGGAATGGGGGCTCAGGCATGGCGGGCTGAAGGTCCTGAGCCCTGCCGCATGGGGAGATGGCTGAGGCCTGGTGAGAATTCAAGTGAGGCGCGGGTGGACTGGCAGTGCTGGGGGACCCGGAGCACCCTCTACAGCTGCCGGCCCGGGTGTTAAGCCCCTCACTGCCCAGGGCCGGTGGCGCCAGAGGGCCACTCCAAGGGTGCCACCGGCTGAGCTCGTGCCCACCCAGAACTCGGGGTGGCCTGCGAGTGCCGCGTGCAGCCCTGGTTCCTGCCCATGCCTCTCCCGCCACACCTCCCCACAAGCAGAGGGAGTAGGCTCCGGCCTCGGCCAACCCAGAGAGGGGCTCCCATGGAGCAGTAGCAAGCTGAAGGGCTCCTCAAGCACAGCCGGAGTGGACGCGGAGGCCAGGGAGCTGGGGAGAGCGAGTGAGCGCTGCTAGTGCGTTGTCACCTCTCAATCTGTAAAATAATAACCACGCCTACTTTATGAGGTTTTTAATCTTATACTTTGCAGTGAAGGCTATTGGTTGAGTACATCACTAAATGGAAGTAAGTTTTAATTTTTGTGTGAAATTCTCCTTGAAAGTAAGTGCACAAATTATAAAAATAATTCAGACCATGGATTCTGATTTTTCCATTTAGAAAATGATATTACTAGATAATGAAAGTCTAGATTGCAAGACTGAGAGTGTTGTTTACCTGGGATTGCTTTAGAGGCTTTAGGGAAGAGGCCGAGCCTTGGGCAATGGGGAGAATTTGGTAAGGCTGGAGGTGAGGCCATTGCAGTTATGGGCAGCAGTGAGGATACGGTGAAGGGAGGAAGGGACAGAGGATAGTGGTAAACAATGAGTAGATCAGTTGGGCTGGAGTAGCAGTTTGCTCTAGAGGGTGATAAATAGAGACAAAGAGGTTGGAACGGGAAGGCCAAGCCAAGGATCACACAGTACGTCCTGCAGGCAGTGGGAGGCACTGCAGGTGTAGATGAGAAAGTGGCTGGGTTATCTTTTGCACGGTATGCAGTGGCATGAAACAATCTTTTGTTATGCTCACAAATTATGTGACTCAGAGATTTGGACTGGGTATAGCAGGAATGATTTGTCTCTACTCTCCAATGTCTGGGGCTCCAGCTAGAAGACTGGAAAGTTGGTGACGACTTGATGGCTGTGGCTGGTGTCATCTGAAGGCTTGTTTACTCACTTGTTTGCAGTTCACACTGCAGTCGACTGAGTCCTCTGCTGTATCTGCCTCCCAGACACATGTCCATGGCATCTCCATGTAGGCTGGGCTTCCCCATAACACGGAGTCTGGGTTCCCAGGGCAAGCGTTTTGAGAGACCCAGGAAACTGTAATGCCTTTTCCAACACAGCTTCAGAAGTCATGTGCTGACTCCACTCATTAAGACAGTTGCAAAATCTTGCCCAAGTTCAAGGGGAGGGGAAGTAGAATCCCCCTGTTGGTGGAGGAACAGCACATGGGACCAGAAATACTGCTGTGGTCACCTTTGCAAAATACTTGCAGAATATTTGATGTTTGTCTTTCTGTGCCTGGCTTATTTCATGCAACATAATGTCCTCCAGTTCCATCCATGTTGTTAGAAATGACAGGATCTCATTCTTTTTTATGGCTGACTAGTCATTGTGCTTAGATACCGCATTTTCTTTATCTGTTTGTCTGTGGATGGATGCTTAGGTTGTTTCCAAATCTTGGCTATTGTGAATAGTGCTGCAATAAGCGTGGGAATGCAGATATCTCTTTGATATACTGATTTCCTTTCTTTTTAACATATACTTAGCAGTGGGATTGTTGGATCACCATAGTGGCTGTACTAATGTCAGTCTGACAGAGAGTGTCATGAAAAAAGCCATTAATTCAAAACGAATATGTATTGAGGCTGCTCTGGTAATGGAGTAGCCATTCTTTATTCCTTTACTTTCTTGATAAACTTGCTTTCACTTAAAAACAAACAAACAAACAAAACACATATGTATTGAGCATCTGCTATGTGTTAGGTACCCTGCCCCTGTGAGAGCCTGGGGAGATAGTGATGAGAAAAAACAAATATGATTCCAACTCCTAGAGGTGACAGCCTGGTAAGGAGGCCAACTTGAATCAAATCATCACATAAAAAGTATAAAATCTCAACTATGGTAACTCCTGGAGAGGAACATGGGACTATGAGTTCCTATAACAGGGTATGTTTTTTATTTTGTTTTTAATTTTTATGGGTACATAGTAGGTATATATATTGATGGGGTACATGAGATATTTTGATAATGTGTAACAATCCTATCAGGGTAAATGGGGTATCCATCGCCTCAGGCATTTATCCTTTCTTTGTGTTATGAGCATTCCAATTATACTCTGTTATTTTAAGATGTACAATAAATGATTGTTGACTGTAGTCACCTCTTGTGCTATTAAATGCTAGATTTATTCATTTTATATTACTTTATTTTTGTACTCATTAACCAGTCTCACCCCATACCCCACCCATCCATTGCCCTTCCCAGCCTCTGGTAACCATCATTCTATTCTCTGTCTCCATGAGTTCAATTGTTTTAATTTTTCACTCCCATGTATGAGTGAGAATATTTGATGTTTGTCTCTCTGTGCCTGGCTTATTTCATGTAACATAATGTCCTCCAGTTCCATCCATGTTGTTAGAAATGACAGGATCTCATTCTTTTTTATGGCTGACTAGTACTCCATTGTGCTTAGATACCACATTTTCTTTATCTGTTTGTCTGTGCATGGATGCTTAGGTTGCTTGCAAATCTTGGCTATTGTGAATATTGCTGCAATAAGCATGGGAGTGCAGATATCTCTTTGATATACTGATTTCCTTTCTTTTCAGCATACACTTAGCAGTGAGATTGTTGGATCACCATAGTGGCTATACTAATGTACACCAACAATGTATGAGGGTTCCCCTTTCTCCACATTCTCACCAGCATTTACTATTGCCTGTCTTTTGGATAAAAGCCATTTTAACTGGGGTGAGAGGATATCTCATTGTAGTTTTGATTTGCATTTCTCTGATGACCAATGATGTGGAGCCTGTTTTCGTATACTGTTTGCCATTGTTTGTCTTCTTTTGAGAAATGTCTATTCAGTTTTTAGGCCCATTTTTTAATGTGATTAATAGATTTTTTTCCTGTCCAGTTGTTTCAGCTCCTTACATATTCTGGTTATTTTATCCATTGTCAGATGGAGGAGTGTGGATTTTAGAGTCAGACACAGACAGAAAGGGTTCCCTGAGGAAGTGATGTTAGGGTGAAGAATTAAGGATGATAGACGTGGAGTAAGTAGATTAGGAAGGAAGAGGGTTCTCCATTCAAAGATCCAATGGCAGGAGGGAGAAGGTACGTGTGATGATTACTTGTATAGTCCTGATGAGGGAGGACAATGGCAATGAGAATAAATAGCCATGGAGAAGTGACAGAGAAATTTTGAAGAAAGTACCAGCTGATTGAGTATGGGGGACTTAGGAGAGGTGAAGAATCAGATGTTTCTGTGAAGTGTCAGGTCAGGATAACGAGGATGGTGCTACCATGAACTGGGGTCAAGAAGTCAGAAAGAGGGTGATTTGGTGAGAGAGAAATTGTGTTCAGGCTGAGAGATGTTGAATCTCAGGCAGTTGTGATATAAAATAGCAGAAATCTGGGTAGATAGTTGGCTTGTCTGATCAAGTAAGGGATAGAGCTATGGCTTTTGGAGTAACTGTTGTAAAACTGAGGGTAGAAGCCATGAGAAGTTAGGTTTGCAAGGAAGAGAAAGCAGGATATTCAGAAAGGACTGGACTTTAGCACATGCCCATGTTTAAGGGGAAAGAGGAGGAAGGGAAGGCAAAGAAGAGGATAACGAGAAATAGGGCAGAGTTCATCTGGAAAGTCCAAGAATGAAGACATTTCAGGAGGGGGAGGTCCACAGTGCCGTGTATGGCAGCCAGGGCAGGAAGAGCTAGTCCTGAAAGAAGGCCTGTGAGGCTTGATGGCTTGGTGAAGGGTTTTTCCCAGGGTTCTACAGACAGAAAGAGGCAAAAAAGAGTAAGTTAGGGTGGAGAGGGTGGTGAGGATGTGGAAGGAGGTGATGGAAGTGACTGGATGACTTTGGCAGTGGGAGGAAGAAGCAAGTGATGAGGTGAAAGAGGCAATGGCAAGGTCATGGGAGACTGGTCAAGATTTTGACGCACAACTCTCATGGGAAGATTAAGGCGATGGAGCTGGAAACTGCTGGAGAAGGAGTGAGGCTTTGTTGAGGTCAATTTCTTTAGGACTTTGGCATCTTCTTTTGGTTAAAGAGCTCCCTGTTTATTTTTAAGATGGTGACCCCAAAGGGTCATGGTTAGGAAAATTTCATCAGCTGGAGGGAAGTGTACTCAGAAGGGGTTGATTTGTGCTTGCTTTTTCTTTTCTTTTCTTTCCCCTCTCTCTCCTCCCCGCTTCCCTTTCCCCACCTTCTCCTTCCCCCACTTCCTCTCCGTTCCTGTCCCCTCCCCTCCCTTCTCCTCTCCTCTCCTCCCCCTCCTCCCCTCCCCTCCCCTCCTCTCCCCTCCCCTCCCCCTCCTCCCCTCCCCTCCCCTCCTCTCCCCTCCCCTCCCCTCCCCTTCCCTTGCTTTCAACAGTCTGTCTCTGTTGCCCAGGTTGGAGTGCAGTGGTGTGAACACAACTCACTGTAGCCTCACCTCCTAGGCCCAAGTGAACCTCCTGCCTCAGCCTACCACCTACCTGGGACCACAGGCATGTGTCACCAAGCCTGGCTAACTTTTTGATTTTTTATAGAGACAGGGCAGATGGAGGTAGCAGTGAGCTGAGATCATGCCGCTACACTCCCGCCTGGGTGACAGAACAAGATTCTGTCTCAAAAAAATAAATAAATAAAATAAAATAGAAGAGTCAGAGAAGTTTTGTTGCCCAGGCTGGTCTCAAACTCCTGAGCTCAAGTGATCCTTCTGCCTCAGCCTCCCAAGGTGTTGGGATTACAGGCGTGAGCCACTGTTCTTGGACTGATTTGTTTTTTAAACCCATGCCTGGCCAAGCAATTAGTGTAAGATTGTGTCTGGAAACAACTAGTCCATATAGAATTTTGCCTCAAGATTCCCTTGTACTGAAGAAAAAAAGAACTTTAAAAAGCCCTCCAAAGAACTCTCATGTGCTCCCATCAGAGTATTTACAACATTCTGTTGAAATGACATGTTTACATACCCTTCTCTCTTAGCAAGGCCTCATGTTCTCCAGGGCAGGGACTGCACCTTATTGTTCTTAGATTGCCAGAACCCAGCACCGGACCTGGTGTGCCAGGGCCTCTCAGAGGTCAAGAGAGGTCACGGCCTCTTCCATTTTCGAGGACTCCGACATCGATTGAAAATGGACCCAAGGACAAAACAAGGTTACAAAAATCACAATATAATTCAAACGATAACTGGAATAAGTTAACAGTCTTACTTCACTTACATAAAAATGAAACATATTTATGCTATTCATAATTACAGGTTTATGGAAAAAACCTTATCTGCAGTGAATAGTCTTCTTTCACTTCTGCTGATCTGTGTGGCTGTGCAAAATCACACCAGGAGATGATGTTGGCACATATATCTGAGGCTGGTAGGGCTATGACATGGAGGCCAGCAGCCCTCTCACCACAGCAGCCTTTCCAATCATCCCTCCCAACCCTGCCTGGCACGCAGCTGGGCAGGGTGGCATACAAAGGGCGCTCAATATGTGCTGCTTCCTAGACTTGAACCACACTATTCATGGATATCTCCTCGGATGTCTCCTTCACAGTTTTTAGTTCTTTGCTTGAATGTTCCCTCTTTGGAATGTCCTTCTCTGACTCTTCTATTTTATTTTATTTATTTATTTTTTTGAGACAGAATCTTGCTCTGTCACCCAGGCGGGAGTGTACTGGCATGATCTCAGCTCACTGCTACCTCCATCTGCCAGGTTCAGGCGATTTTCCTGCCTCAGCCTCCCAAGTAGCTGAGATTACAGGCTCCTGCCACCACACCTGGCTAATTTTTTTTTTTTTTTTGGTATTTTTTTAGTAGAGATGGGGTTTCACCATGTTGGCCAGGCTGGTCTCGAACTCCTGACCTCAGGTGATCTGCTCGCTTTGGCCTCCCAAGGTGCTGGGATTACAGGACTCTTCTATTTTAAATTGCAGTGCTTCCCATTCCCCTGTACTCTCTAACTCCATTCCCAGCTTTATTTTTCTCCACTGTACTTATGGCTACCTACATTTGCCATGCTTTGTTCATTTAATTGTTTCTTGTTTGTTGTCCCCTTCTAGAATGTGAACTCCCTGAAGACATGGAGTTTTGATCCTAGAATGAGGGCACTTGACTTGTAGTTTCCTAGGGCTGCTGTAACCAAGTATCACACCTTAAACAACAGAAGTGTGTTGTCTCCCAGTTCCAGTGGCTAGAAGTCTGAAGTCAAGGGGTTGACAGGCTTAGTTCCTTCTCAGGGCTGAGAAGGAGAATCTGTCCTAGGCTTCTCTCCTAACTCCGAGTAGCCTTAGACATACCTTGGCTTATATTTGTCATTCTTCCTGTGTCTTCACATCATCTCCCCTCTGCATGACTCTGTCCAGATTTTCCCTGTTTTATAAGGAGGTCAGTCATATTGGATTAGGGCCTGCACTAATGACTTCATATTAACTTGGTCATCTGCAAAGACCCTATTTCCAAATAAAGCCACATTCACAGGTCTTGGGGGTTAGGATTTCAATATGTTTTTGGGGGACACAATCCATAATAGTACTCAATAAATATTTGTTGAATAAACAATAAGGTCACTTCCTTAGGAAGAAAATAGACCATTTGAAGGTAGATATCATCTTGATATACCATTGATGAACATGGGACAGGCATCTGCAGAAGACAGAGAAGGGACCGATGGAGAGAGGTGGCTCCCTGGAGCTGGCGTGGCTGAGACTGCAGAGGGGAATCAAGGTAGGGACTCTCTGCAGCCAGTTTGCAGTGCAGGTGCTCTCACTCAGAAAAGCAGAGACCAGGGCAGGGCTCAGAGGAACCTGGAGGGGCCAGGGCAGCGACAGAGTGCTCTGCAAGGAGGTCCAAAGCCAGAGACAAAGGCTGGGGAGCCACATGCAGACAGAAATCAAGAAAGCAGGTTCTAGGAGAGTCTGGAACCTCCACCAGCCTTGGTGGAGCAGAGAGGGTCCGTTTTTCTCTTGGGCTAGAAAGATGAGCAGCTTGGTTTAATGTCCCACCTGGGTCACAGGTGAGAATGAGAACTGAGAGCACTGTGTGTGATCTTGGGCTACGTGGTGGTAGAATTCTGGGCCATGTGACCTACTGCTTCTAGGTGTTAGCATGTTACTTTCTCTTCCCTTGGCCTCTTTTTTCTTTTGATTGAAGTTACTTTAGAGCATTCCAACTTTTTCTTGGTTGAGAAATTCCTTTTCTTTCCTTCCTTCCTTCTTTCTTTTCTTTTCTTTCTTTCTTTTTTTTTTTTTTCTGAGACAGAGTCTTATTTTCTCAGAGTCACCCAGGCTGGAGTGCAATGGCATGATCTCAGCTCACTGCAATCTCCACCTCCTGGGTTCAAGCAATTCTCCTGCCTTAGCGTCCGAGTAGCTGGGATCACAGGCACCAGCCACCACACCCAGCTAATTTTTGTATTTTTAGTAGAGATGGAGTTTCACCATGTTGGCCAGGCTGGTCTCAAACTCCTGAACTCAGGTGGTCTGCCTGCCTTGGCCTCGCACAGTGATGGGATTAGAGGCATGAGAAATTCCTTTTCTAAGGAGAAAGGGAATTGCTGATGGTGGTGCCAGCTGGGGAAGAGAGGGTGAAGGCTTCACGTGGCAAGGCAGCAGCCAGCCCAGCATGAGAGGCAAAGGAACTGGGAGCAGATATTCATAAACTCAGGAGGGGGCAGACCTGTTGGCCTGACCACCGAGCCTTTCCTAGTTGAGTCTTTAATTCACGGAATATACAGCCAGAAAAAAATAGCTCATCCTTGGCCTCCTGCTGATGTAATGTCACTGGATCAACAAAGTAGTTACACACAGGCAGTCACACAGGCACAGACTCAGAGTGTGCAGGGCAATGGAACTTTAATTCAGTATATGGAGCAAATAGAGATCACCTCCCAGCAGTGTCTAGACCCTGGGGATACAGAGGTAAGCCTGCAACTCAGGAGAGGAGCCAGGCATGTCGACTAAAGTTTGGTGTAATGGAGCAAGTGTCGAGTGAAATACTGAGGTTGCCTGTATTCATTTTCCAGGATTGACCTAACAAAAAACCAAAGTATGAGTGGCTTTGAACAGCAGAAATTGATAGATTGTTCTGGAAGCCAGTCAAAAAGGTGTCAGCAGGGCCATACTCTCTCTGAGGGGCCTCAGGGAGAATCTTTCCTTGCTCTTCTTAGCCTCTGTGTTTTCTGGCATCCGTGGTGTTCACTGGCTTGTGGCTGCATCACTCCAGTCACATGGCCATCTTCTCTCTGTGTGTTTTCACATGGTCTTCCCTCAGTGTGTATCTGTCCCTGTATCCATGTATCCCCATTTTATAAAGGTACTGGTCCTATTGGACTAAGACCCACCCTAATGACATCATTTTAACTTGATTACCTCTGCAAAGACCCTGTTTCCTTCCTTCCTTCCCTCCCTCCCTCCTTTCTTTCTTTCACTCTCTCTTTTCCTTCCTTCCTTCCTTTCCTCCTTCCTTCCTTCCTTCCTTCCTTCCTTCCTTCCTTCCTTCCTTCCTTCCTTCCTTTCTTTCTTTCTTTCTTTCTTTCTTTCTTTCTTTCTTTCTTTCTTTCTTTCTTTCTTTCTTTCTTTCTTTCTTTCCTTTCTTTCTTTCTTTCTTTTTCTTTCTTTCTTTCTTTTTCTTTTTTCTGCTTTCCTTCCTTCCTTTCTTTTCTCCTTCCTTCCTTCCTTCCTTCCTTCCTTCCTTCCTTCCTTCCTTCCTTCCTTCCTTCCTTCCTTCCTTCCTCCCTTCCTCCCTTCCTCCCTTCCTCCCTTCCTCCCTTCCTCCCTCCCTGCCCCGTCTCTCTCTATTTCCTTCTTTTCTTTTCTTTCTTTTTTCTTTTCTTTTCTTTCTTTCTTTTGAGATGGAGTCTCACTCTGCCACCCAGGCTGGAATGCAGTGGCACAATTTTGGCTCACTGCAACCTCCGCCTCCCGGGTTCAAGCAATTCTCCTGCCTCAGCCTCCTGAGTAGCTGGCATTGCAGGAGCCTGACACCAACCATGCCCGACTAATTTCTGTATTTTAGTAGAGACGGGGTTTCACCATGTTGGCCAGGCTGGTCTCAAACTCCTGACCTCAGGTAATCTGCCCACCTCGGGCTCCCAAAGTGTTGGGATTACAGGTGTAAGCCACTGTGACCTGCTCACTTTTTTTTTTTTTTTTAAGTTTATAACTTTATTTGATGTATTTGATGATCAGCAGTTAGTTCTCATCCACATTGACTGTAGGTTTCTGAAAGTCGTAACAGCTACGTAGGTAACCACAGTGTAGAGCTTATTTGGTGAATCTTTATCCCATTATGTTTTCTGGACAGCCACACACAGATACGGTATGGGATATTCCTTATTCCTTTGGCTCAGGCAGCTTTGTTGAGACGGGTATCAATGTGTACATCTGGAGTTGCCATCTGCTTCCTGGCAAATTTCTGGATCTCTTTGAGTGCCTGAGGGGCACGCCTCTTGAAGCTGACTCCATGGATGCACTTGCGAATGTCGATGGTGTATTCTTGGGTCACCACCTCGTTGATGGCAAAACGGCCCTTTTTCTTCTTGTCACCCTTCTTTGCAGAGCCATTCTGCTGGGCCCAAGTTGGAAAGGAAGAGCACCGATCTTATTTTCAAATAAGGTCACATTCTGAGTATTGGGGATTAGGATTTCTGCATGTCTTTTTGGGGGGACCCAAGTCAACCCATAACATTGCCCAGTGAGGAAGTGACTCCTCAAGGTGTTTGTATGTAATGGGCAGAGTGTTGGGGGAGGCTTACCAGGAAAATGAAGTGGAAGAAAAGGCATTCCAGGCAGGCAGAACAGTGCAGACAAGAAGACATGAAGATGAAGATTCAGGACAAGAAGAAACTGACACCTCTTGGGATCTTACTGTGTTGCCAGCACCATGTTAGATACCACATAAAAACCACCATCAAACTCTCCCCACATTGCCATTACTCCCCCACTTCACAGGTGAAAACTGATATGTGGAGATAGGAAGTGACTGGCCAAAGGTCAGCTCACAGTGTGGCACCATAGTGGAGACAAGAAGCCATACCAAGCACCCTATGTCCAGTGCCTTCTCTAAAAATACGGCATAAAGCTGAAGAGACTCAGGTCTCTTCTCAGCTGAAGAGTGTTAGGAGTAGGGCTTTCTCTTAGGGGTCCCAGATATCATTCCATGTAGATGGGTGCCTACTCCGCTACGGAATGCTCCTGGTCAGGCATTGGAGAAAGGCCTTAGGCTGACCTCTGGGTCCCCCACGACACCTGCTGACCTGCTGGAGGCTTACGAATCCAAGCAACAGCCATGGTGACCAGGCTGAGTGATTATACCACATCGGAGAACTTGGCTTACTCTGTGTCTTTGGGCATGGTCAGCTCTGCTCCTAATGAGAACAGTAGCTGTCAATTTCCTGAATGTCCATGGCCTTAAGGAAAACATGAAGCAACCAGGAGGTTCTGACTCCCCTGCTTCTGTGCCTTTGCCCAGGTGTTCATCCCCATCTGCTGCCTTCAAGCCCTAATAAACACTTGGTGAAATGGACAATCTAAGCTCCCCCAAGATGCAGTGGGAAAAGCTCTGCCTTTGGAGGTGGAATACTGTATTTGAACTTGGGGCTTCCCATTTACTGTCTGATCTTGGCTGTGTCTGTTTTGACTCTCAGTTTCCTCATCTAGACATTGGCATAATAATACCTAACTCACAGGCTTGCAGTGGGTATTGAATAACAGCACAGATGCATTTTGTTAACATTAAAGTGCTGTGTGTATGCAAGTTATTAATCATAGTTGATACATTTAGAACTCTTCATAGAGCTAAATCAGACAATCTTTCCCTGTAATTCTTTCTCTCCCAAATAGAACCCCCTAAAATAAGGGTCTACAAACTGTGGCTCATGGGCCAAAGCCATCTTGCTGCTCATTTCTGTTCAGCCTATGCACTAAGAAACACTTTTACATTTTAGTAAAACGTTTAGTAAAATACTTTTACACTAAATGGTTGAAAAACATCAAAAGAATAATATTTTGTGACATGAGAATTATATAAAATTCAAATTCCCGTGTCCATAAATAAAGCTTCTTCAGAATGTAGCCATGCTCATTTATTTATGCCTACGGCTGCTTGCAGACAACAACAGCAGAGCTGAGTAGCTGCAACAGAGACCAGACAGCCCGCAAAGGACAAAATATTTACCATCTGGTCTTTTACATAAAATGGTGCCTGACTCCTGATCTAGAATAACAAAACCAGGCGAATAAAAATGCTGAGTTAAGCTTGGATCTTTAAGCATTAAAACTGGCTATGTCCACAGTCCTCAAATCTTTGGGTCTTTGAGGAGTTCATACCGACCTGTCTTCCAGGAGTGTTAGAGCATTGGCCTGAGTTGCTCATGGCTTAGGCAAGGTTGACAGAACCCCCAGCAGAGTGCTTGTGCTGGCAGCCTGTGGCCTCTCTCACTACTGAGGGACCAAGGAAGGCCTGTCCCCTTAGCAGAGCTGCAGCTGTCCTGAGTCCAGAGCCACACAAATCCCACCCTGCCTGCAGCCGTTTAGCCATTGAAGTTGCCTGTGTGTCAACTGGCAGAGTGCTTTGCCTAGTGACAGGTCTCCCATTTAGATGTAATCACCTTTTTATATCCAGGGAGCTTTTTTGAATGCCTCTCTCCACTCAGCGCTTTCCCTGATGATTGAAAAGAGCTCAACCATCAAATGGCATTATCTCCTCTGAATGGCCTCAGTTTATCACCTGGACAAGCCCAGAAACTTCAACCCTGAGCTTCTCTTTGTTGTAGCAACAGGTGCTCAGGAAGGGGGTGGGGTGGGCAAGGGGGAGGATGCGTCTAAGAGGAGGAAGGCTGGGAAATGCTCTTTGGGGGAGATCTTTAGAAACTGAATCAGCTTTGCTGCTCTGGGACAGGCTGCAACAGAATTTGTGCAGGACTCAAGGGTAGCAGGTGATGCAATGATCTTTCAAGCTTCTGAGAAAAATGTCCTATGACTGACCTGAGTGTTCCTTAAAAAGAAAGAGGGTACCAAAGAGTTTCCCTAAAAAGTTCTAAGGGAAAAAAATTTCAAGAGTTACTTTTCCACATTTTTTAGTTGTGTATAAAAATATTCTCATGGCTTGAGCCAGTTTAGTGACTACATTTTCTACTTAGTCTTCTCTGACAAGGGTCTAAGATGGCTCCATCATTCCCAAGTGCCAATTTTTTATAGATGCATTAAAATGTTTAGTCAGCCAGGTGCAGTGGGTTGCACTTATAATTCCAGCATTTTGGGGGGCTGAGGCAGGAGGATCACTTGAGCACGGAAGCTTAAGACCAGCCTGGGCAACACAGGGAGGGTCCCAGCTCTACAAAAAAAAAAAAAAAAAAAAAAAAAAAAAAAAAGAGAAAATTAGCTAGGTATGGTGGCATGCATCTGTAGTCCCAGCTACTTGGGAGGTTGAGGTAGGAGGATCCCTTGGGCCTAGGAGTTCAAGGATATAGTGAGCTGTGATTACACTATTGCACTCTAGCCTGGGTGACAGAGTAAGACTCTGTCTCAAAAAAAAAAAAAAAAAAAAAAAAAAAGGTTTAATCCAACTATAAAGGTTGGTACTGGGGAGTCTGGAACTAAAATTCAGAGGAAGCAGTATTATAGGGTGGGAGTTGGGAACTTTATCTGGAAAGAGCTAGATAGTAAATCTTACAGGCTTTACCAGCCATGTGGTCTTAGCTGCAACTATTCAACTCTGCTGTGGTAGCACAGAAGCAGCTACAGATACTATGTAAATGAATGACCCGTACTGTGATCCAAGAAAACTTTATTTACAAAAACAGGTGGTGGGCTGGATTTGGCCTGCGGGCCACGTTTTGCCAACCCCTGGTGTGTAGAGCTTTAGCCTGCTTAGTACTCTCTGCTTTTCCCTACCAGATGCTAAAGCACAGACAATGTGCCAGTTTATGGCAAGAAGTTCCCTAATGGCCCTAAGCTGAAGTTATGAGTAAGTGAAACCAAGCAGAAGAGGGACAGGATCTTCAATGTGAAGGTGATACGGTGGTTGGCAGTAGGAAGAAGATTGTGGACCAGGCATGGGGTCTCCTTAGCAGCAGAGCATCTGAATATAGATGCTAAGGTGGCGCAGGAGGTAGGAGCAAGACATCTGGTTCTTTGTGCTGCCCAGGGCTCTAAGCAACCTCAGGCGCCACCTCTACTATGATTCCTGCTCTTTTTAGTCATCCCTGGAATCTTCTGGGATTTATGTCTCCTTTATGCCATCTACATTCTTGTAAACTCCCAATCTTGGCTCTCTTGCAAAACCCATTAGAGCTCACCTTTAGTAATCCTGCCTCAACAGTACCTTTCCTTGGCATTCAGAATAAATTAACCCTCCTCTATGCTTTCCTAGTGCTGCTATACACCTCCACCAGGTATAAATTGCATATCGCATGTTATATTTATGGCTTCCTCATTGCTAGATTGCAAACTTTTTGTGTGTATGTTTTCCTCATCTTTACATTTTCAGCGGCTAGCTGGGGAAAAATGCCAAGAAAGAAAGAGAGACAGATAGACAAAGAAGAGAAAGAAAAAGAAAAAGTAAAAGAAAAAGAAAAGAAAAAAATAAATGCAAGGTTGAGTTAATTCAAAATTACCCAATCTAGTGCTATTTTGAGTGGCTTTCTAATTGCTTTATTTATCATGTCTTCTCTCCCAGTGACTTATACTGTTTTTGAGAGAGAAAGGCAGAGTTGTAGTAGCCAGGATTATACTAGTCACAAATGGCAGAATTTCCATATCCAGCCTAGGTTAGAAGGGGGATTTGTTGGTTCCTGTAACTGAACTAAGGGAGGGCAGAGTACAACTGGCCTCAGGGTCAACAGGGAACAGGGAAAAGACAAACGGAGAGGACTCACCGTCCCCCATCTTGGTTTCTGCCCATGTACTAGTCTTGTTCACTCTGACTCTCTTTTGGAACCAAGGGTGCCAGCAATGGCCAGGTTTCATGGCCTGCCATTTTTACCCTGAAGAGGAGCTGCCTTTCCCCCCTACCCCTGAGGTCTAACTTAAAAAAGTCTTAGGGAACATTGGCTTTCCCTGGGTCCTGTGCCCTACCTGAGATCAGGGAGGCCTGTTTTCACAGCTGGAAGCTTCTAGTAGAATACAGCTGGCATGGGGTGGAAGGAAGACATCGCAGAGGAAGGGGGATGCATTTCTTAGAAGCAGAAGAACATATGACAGGCAGACAGAGTAAGAGACATGCATTCAGTGTCTTCCTTCCTTGAATAGCACTTTCTCAGTGGTTGACCCTAAGCTGGGCGGAAACACACATGAACGATGAGAGCCATTTTCCTTTTAAAGTGCTGCCTCTCATCCCTCATGTAAATTTAACTCCAGTTTGGGGGCTGCCAATAATTTTTTCCAGGGTAGATACATCTTCTTACCCTGATGGATTAAGAACCCACCTTTTTGGCCGGTCATGGTGGCTCACACCAGTAATCCCAGCTGTTTGGGAGGCTGAGGTGGGCAGATCATGAGGTCAAGAGATGGAGAACACCCTGGCCAACATGGCGAAACCCTGTCTCTATTAAAAATACAAAAATTAGCTGGGCATGGTGGCGTCCACCTGTAGTCTCAGCTACTTGGGAGGCTGAGGCAGGAAAATTGCTTGAACCCGGGAGGTGGAGGTTGCAGTGAGCTGAGATCATGCCACTGCACTCTGGCCTGGGTGACAGAGGGAGACTGTCTCAAAAAAAAAAAAAAAAACCAAAAAAACCTCCCACCTTTTTAACAGACTTTATAGGCTAGAAATCCCACCCTCAACGTTGATCTTCCTTTCTACAGCCTGTAGGCATTGAAAAAAAGAGGCCCAGCCATCTATTAGCCATTCCACACTCATTTGTCCAGCATTTATAAAAAATTAATAAACTATTTTTTAGAGCAATTTTAGATTCACAGCAAAATTGAGTGGAAAGTACAGAGATCCCGTCCAGCACATATTTTTCATGAACTATTGTGCAACCAGCTTTTATTGACATTATTGTTTTTCCTTTACTCAAAAACTCTGTGAAGTAGGGATGCATTTTTATCTGCACATTTCAAATAGGGAAACTGAGGCCTAGAAAGGTAAAGGGGCTTGCCCAAGACCTCACAGCTTTTGAGGAACAAATCTGGGGGTGTTACTGTGCATTTTTCTGGGCACTTTCAAAGAGCAGAAGTTTCCAAAGCAGGAAGAAGGGCTGGCTTTTCAATGGTAGAATTCTCCTTTCATAGTAGATGTTGAGAAAAGTAGTGTAACTATTGATAAGTTTTGAAAACCCTGAACTCAGAAACAGACCACATTCCGTCTGCCCATATCCATCCTAGTCATCAACTTTGGGTCCCCATTGTGCCCCTGTAAGGGAGTCTAGCGGCTTCTGATAAGGGATGGGCATCTTCTGTGTGACTCCCTTCCCACCACTGATGTTGACATACTGGCCCCTGAACACCCATTTCATTAGTACCAAATGGAAAAGCCCCTGGAGTGGAGAGTGCCTAGGATGACGGGGAGGGTAGTTGATGGGGCTCCCCAGATAGCCCTGGTTTGTCTCTACCAAGACTACTTCTCATGCCTGAAGGGGTCTCCTGACTCAACCCATGAGGTCTGTGGGGCTACAATTCCAGTTTCTTCTTTCTTTGGCTTCAGTACTTTCCAGCTCCAGTCTCTTGAGGTTAGGGTGTATGTGACAGGGAGAGGAGACTGGGGGCAAGGGGTGGGGAGTTGAGTGGAGTGGGTGGTTGGTAATATTTTCCAGTTCTTTCTAAAGTGTCTGCCTTCCGTTAATGGATACGGAAGTGAGCCAGCCAGCTGACTGCCCCAACCGCAAGATTGGTTACTGCTTACATCATCTGAGCAGCCAGACTGGGGACAGGGGTGTGGGGGAGGTGGAGGAGAAGCTGAGCAGGGATTAATCCAGCCCTGAATGAATTAATAGACAAAGGCATTGGAGATCAGGTAACCTTTTTCCCAAGCTCATGCCTTGGGGACGTGGAGAAGAGCCAGACCGTTCCATTAGTGCATGCATGGCGTGCTTTGTGGGTGCTCCGCCCTTTATCAACATTTCAGTTCCATTCCATTGCACCCTATACCTCTCCAGTCTGTGAGCTTTGGTTGAGAATCAGGAATGTCCCAAGAATATATTAGTGGAGGAATGATATATCTAAGATTAACCACCCTCTTGGCATTCCCTTTTAGAGGGGCCAGCAACCTGCATCAGTTAGCTTTTGCATGTTGAGCTACCCCTGGAGTTAGCGATGTGTGACAACATTCCTTCATCACTGCTGTGGAGTCTCCAAACCAGCAGGGCAGTCCTGCTGAATCGGATTGGTCTCTGTGGCTCTTGACTGCACTCGCTTAAGTGTTTGTAGGCTGGCTGATGGGCCAGGCTGGTCAGTGATAGCCTGGATGACTAGAGTCTTTCTCTGCATACTCTCTCATTCTCTCCCAGGCAGACTTGGGCTTGTTCAGGTGGCAGAGGCAGGGTTCCAGGGAGGCAAGGGGCAGCTTGCAAAGCCTCTAGAAGACAGGCTTAGAATACACG
The DNA here is from genome assembly GCF_037993035.2 of Macaca fascicularis. NCBI lineage: Eukaryota > Metazoa > Chordata > Mammalia > Primates > Cercopithecidae > Macaca > Macaca fascicularis. The sequence continues at coordinate 112,675,355 of NC_088386.1, forward strand.
TAACATGTTCTGTTGGCCCCAGCAAGTTACAAGGCCAAATCCAGCAGTGGGGAAGAGCTCCAGCTCTTGATGGGAGTAGGGGAAAAGAATTGCAAACATTTCTGCAATCTGCTTTAGACACATGCACCCTCACTATGCACAGAAGACTGATAGTCCTCTTTGATTTCTTTTATCACACATGTCTATGGCAGGATGGAGGAAGAGTAGTTATGTCTGACAGGGGTGAGTGGGATGGGACAGAATTAGAAGAAAACTTCACAGAGCAGGCAGCCTTAAAGGACAAATAGTATTTCAACAGGAGCAGAAACACATGCCTCTTTCTCTTCCTTTTCTATTATTTTCCTCTTGCCAAAAACTCACATTGGGCCCAGCTACCACTTAATCTAGAGATTGCATCAGCGATGCTGTGGTGGCTCCCATTCAAGTATAAACCAGGTCAGGCCCTGCTTAGCCTCTGAGATTAGGTGCATTCAGGGTGATATGGCTGTAGACAGTGACTCTATGTTGTAGAATCTGCTTTCTGCATCTGGAGGCAAGATGAGCTCTAGCCAGAGCTTCCAGGGGTTAGAAAAAGGGAGGTTCCCTTACTCACATTTTGCCGAATTATAATGCTTCTTTCCTATCTCTCATCTCTTCTTGAACTCCTCCCCTACTGCTCTTTTTCTGTGATTGCTAATGGGTATAGATCTATGGATGGCAACAAGGAAAAAGAAAAGTAAAAATTATTGTCATTCCATTGCCAATGGAAAAAAAGATCAATTTATTTCTCTTATTCTGTGGCGGGGTCATGCAGATACCCCACACATTAGTATGTGAATTCCTTGTTAAGTGCTTAGCGCAGTTTTAGGGGCAGAGTATGTGGATCAATAGAAAGCATGAGGGAAACAGAAGTGATGGTAATTGTTGTAATTATTGTACTTAATGAGTCATTGGAAATGGAAACATTATTTGAGCAGACTTCTACTGCCTTAGCAGAACTTGCTGATTTACTAGTATACTTTACTAGTAAGATCATTAAAAAAAAAATTCAAAATTTAAAATTGTTTTTTCTATGATCCAGCACTTTCACTATTAGGTATTTATCCAAAGGAAATCAGTATATCAAAGGAATACCTACATCCCAAGGTTTATTGCAGCACTATTCAAAATAGCCAAGATATGAAATCAACCTGTGTCCATCAACAAATGAATGGATAAAGAAAATGTGAGACATGGCTGGGCGCAGTGGCTCACGCCTGTAATCCCAGCACTTTGGGAGGCCGAGGCAGGTGGATCATGAGGTCAGGAGGTCAACACCATCCTGGCTAACATGGTGAAACCCTGTCTCTGCAAAAAATACAAAAAAATAAATAAATAAATAAAATAGCCAGGTGTGGTGGTGGGTGCCTGCAGTCCCAGCTACTCGGCAGGCTGAGACAGAAGAATGGTGTGAACCAGAGAGGCAGAGCTTGCAGTGAGCTGAGATCACGCCACTGCACTCCGGCCTGGGTGACAGTGCAAGACTCCATCTCAAAAAAAAAAAAAAAAAAAAAAAAAGGAAGAAAAAGAAAATGTGAGATGTGTATATATATATATATATATATATGTATGTGTATGATATCTATATATAAAGTTGGTGCAAAAGTAATTGCGATTTTTGCCATTCAAAGTAATGTAACACACACACATGTAGAATACTATTCAGCCATAAAAATGAAATTTCCTTATTTGCAGCAAAATGGCTGGAATTGGGGGTCATTATGTTAACTGAAATAAGCTAGATATAGGAAGACAAATATTACATGTTCTCATGTGTATGTGGGAGCTAAAAGGTGGATCTCATGGAGGTAGGGAGTAGAATACTAGTTACCAGAGTTTGGGAAGGGTGGGGAGTTGCGGGAGGAGAGGGTGGTTAATGGGTACAAACATACAGCTAGAAGAATATGTTGTAGTACTCGACAGCACAGTAGAGTGACCACAGTTAGCAATAATATGTTGTATAATTCAAAATAGCTAGATGAGAAGATCTGAAATGTTTCCAACATCAAAGAAATGTAAATGTTTGAGGTAATGAATGTCCTACATACCCTGATTTGATCGTTACACATTATTATGCATGTATCAACATATCACATGTGCTCCACGCATATGTAGGTTGTTATGTATCAATAACAAAAATTTAGGGCCAGGCATGGTAGCTCACGCCTGTAATCCCAGCACTTTGGAAGGCCGAGGTGGGTGGATCACCTGAGGTCAGGAGCTCAAGACCAGCCTGGCCAACATGGCGAAACCTCGTCTCTACTAGAAACACAAAAATCAGTCTTCCTAAAAAGTTAGCGGGCATGGCGGCACATGCCTGTAATCCCAGCGACTTGGGAGGCTTAGGCAGGAGAATCACTTGAACCCGGGAGGCAGAGGTTGCAGTGAGCCAAGATCGTGCCATTGCACTCCAGCCTGGGCAACAAGAGTGAAACTTGGTCTCAAAAAAAAAAAAAAAAGAAAAAATTAAACAAACAACTTTCTGTTTTAGCACATGCATGAGGAACTCTCTTCCCTAGGGGAAAAAAAGTCCCACGAGGAAACCTAGTGTGGGTCTGGGGTTGGTCCTCCTCCCTGTGAAATCTACCCTTGGAGAAATCCTCTGTCCACTTCTCCACCTGCGGGAAGATGCCCTAACCTTGCCCTCACCCTAGCAGCTGTTGGAGAAGATGAGGGAAATGTGGAGAGTGCAGACTGTTTTCTTATGCTCCCCAGTCTCTGTGGCCAGGAGTACTTTCCTTTTGCAAAGAAAGGGGTGGTGCCCCATTAAACCTGGTTGGTCTTTTCTCTGTCTCTGCCCTGTCTTTGAAGGTCCTGGGGGCCTTGTGCATTTCTTGCTTGCCAATCATGGAGTAGGCTGGGACCTGGGGTTTTGGGTAGGGGTTCTGTTTGTTCATTCCCAGTCTGGAAGATATGGCCAAGAGTGGAGGTTCTAGATGGGAGCTGAGGTGGTGCTAGCCACCTCCACCCTTCTGTAATCCTCAGATCTGCTTCCCCTCTGTCCTTCCTGACAGAACCAGTGTCTAAATCTGAATTTGTTTGGTTGCAGAGAACAGAAACATAATTCCAATTAGTGTAGACAAATGAGACATTTCTTCCAGAGATACGAAGGGCACTGAGATGCCTCACAGAAATAGGGGAAGAGCTGCAGCAATTACTGTTTGCTCATCTCTGCTTATCTGTGCTTCTCTGACTGCTAGTTAATTTTGAGTACTTCCCAGAGGCTTTCGTCTCCTAGGAGGCACATAACCACCAGCTGTCCCTGCTTAGCAACTTCTGCAGAAAGAGAATGCCTTTTCCCCTTACAGTATTCTTTGCTGCAACTCAGGGAAAGATTCTCAGTTTCCCTACTTGGGCTACATGTCACCGCTGCCTAAATACAGACCAGTAGGCTTTGTTCGTCCTTAGTCCTATGCCCACTCCTCCAAGTAGCAGATGAAAGAGGATGGGAATGTTTGCCGAACAGACAACACCCAAAAAGTACTCTAGCAGACCTAAGACCTAAGCAGGCATGTACCCCCTTTTCTCTACTATCACCAGAGCCCATCAGCATAGTTGGTGTCTACTCTTCCTTCGTATGACTGATGGGTATAAGCCAATCATTGCTGTTCCTCTTCTCATTTACAGTGATTGGTTTAGGTACAAGCATGTGGTGTGATCCTGGCCAATATGATGTAAGGAGACACCAACTAGAAGAGTTCTCAGTTCTTAAGAAGCTTGATCTCTTTTGCTGGCCACTATCCAGTCTGTAAGGGATGCCTGGAACTGCTGGACCCAGCCTGCAGCTGTAAGGACCTGGTTAAGGTCAAGGTTGACATGCTGAGAATGGCAGAGTGGAACCATGTCCTTGAGGATCTGGTTGAGCCATTGAGTTAATCAATCCTGGAGCCACCATCTCCAGGGCATCTTTTTTTTTAAATATGAGAGAGTAAATTTTTCATATATTTTAAGCCAGTGGTTTTCCAAGTCTGGTCCCTGGACCAGAAACGCCAATCAGCATCCCCTGGGAACGTGTTAGAAATGCAAATTCTTGAGTCTTACCCAGAACAACTGAATCAAAATCTCTGGGAGTGGGGCCCAGCTGTTTGCCTTTTAACAAGCCCTTCAGGTGCATGCTAAAGTTTGAGACCCACCGTTCAAGTCATTGGAGTCAGGATTGGAGGAGGATTTGGTTCTGTTTATTTGCTGCTGAAATATTCTAAGTGGAATAGTCTTAACAGAAAGGGTCTGGAAAGAATCTAGCATCATTCTAATTCTACCCCTTCATTTCATACTCGTGACTGAGTTTAGGAAGGAACTGCATGTAATATTTGCTATGATGCTGCTCCTGAGGGCTGGGCCCCTTCTCTCTTGAAGTTCTTCTTCTCATTTTTATCATTATCATCAATAAATCTTTACTTTCTGCATAGAGTGCATAGGGTGAGTCCCACAGATGCTTTATCTGATGCCTTTGACCTCAAGATGCCTGTACCAGTCAGGAAACAAACTGGGTGATTAGAAGTGAGCTTAATGAAAGTAATGAAATGTTCACGGGCTGGGTGCAATGGCTCACACCTGTAATCTCAGCACTTTGGGAGGCCAAGGTGGATGGATCATGAGGTCAGAAGATTGAGACCAGCCTGGCCAACACTGTGAAACCCCGTCTCTACTAAAAATACAAAAAAATTTAGCTGGGCCTGGTGGCCATCCCTGGAACCTGTGAATGTGACTTTATTCGGAAAAGGGGTCTTTGCGGATCTCATTAAGTTAAGGATCTTGAGATCAGGAGATTACTCTGGTTTATCCAAGTGGGCCCTAAATCTAATGACAAATGTCTTTTTAGATGAAAGAGAGGGATTTTAGAAGAGAAGACACAGAGAAGAGGAGGAGGCAATGTGACTACAGAGACAGAGATTTGTGTGATGAGGCCACAAGTCAAGCAATGCTGACAGCCACCAGAAGCTGGGAGAGGCAGAGAACAGATCCCGTTGATCCCAGAGCCTCCAGAGGGAGCGTGACCCTGCCAACACCTTGATTCCAGACTTCTGTCCTCCTGGAACTATGAGAGAACACATTGCTGTTGTTTTTAACCCACCAAGTTTGTAGTAGTTCATTATAGCAGCCACAGGAAACTAATACGGTAGCTCCAAAGAGAGGAGCTGGGAGCTGTGAGGAGCCCAGACAACCTGGAACAATGCTGCAAGGAGAGAATGAGGGAATAAATTCCCAGCTTCCCCTTTCTTCATGCTCTCTGACTTCCAGATAGTGCCTCCTACTGGCCAAATCCAAATGAAAACTGTAGGGCAAGGGACTCCCCTTGATAGGGCCCCTAGGGGTTGGTCTCCTGAGGCTCAGCAGGAGGGAGAAGGTTGGACTTGGAGGGGCAGGTGGAGCTGTCTGGCATGCACCCCATTGTTGGAAAAGCACAACTAAACTGTAAGCATTGAACAGCCATGGAAGGATGAGGTACAGACATTTCCATGAGATATATGTGGCAGGAATTAGTGCTTTGTGTAGTAAATTGTCTGAAAAAGCTGGTGGGAGAAGTAGAAATTTAAGTAATGTTTGAGTGGTGGGAGAAAGATGGTTGGATGATCCAGGGATGAGAAAGTGATTCCTCATATATATATATCTGTGCTTGGAAGATAGCTAGAGATGATGGTGGCATAAGAGTATTAGATATGTGTGAACAGCGTATGCTTATCATGATGGGGAAATCAGGTGGGAAAAGGGAGGAACTGGGGAACACTAACCTAATGAAGAACTATGACATTTTTTTCAAATTTCTGGCCTTGTGGCAATCAACAGTAGGATCACTGCTGCCCCATGGAGAGCCCTAACTATCCTTTCTACTGACAGGCAAAGACAGCCCCATAAAATCTAGCCTCAAAGTCTAGGAGTACCGCTTCCCAGAAAGGTAGTGATGAGTGTTGAGGTCAGTCCTATGTCCTTTGAATAAGAAGACACAGGGCTCAGAGGATAGAAGTTGGGCTGGATGAATTAGAGGGACCTGTGGTCATCATTCCAGAAGCAAGCTGCTAGGCAGGGTCTGGAGGTGTTGGACTCAAATCCGTCACAGCCACTGTCCTATGTGATCCTAGGCAACAAAGTGTTTTGTTTTTCCTGTGTCTCTCAGGAAAGTGGCCACAATGAGATACTTTCTATCTATCTTGAAGAGACTTTGTTTGATTAAAAACAAATAATGGTAAATAAACCAAGGGAAATAAATAACAATCACTAATTTATTAAATTATCAAAAATCATCGAATTACAAAGCCGAGAAGAGAAAAGAAAAGGCTAGGGAGGTGGAAGATACAGAAAAAATGTCAGTGTGGGCTAAGAAGAGACAAAAGCATTCACATTTATTAGAAGAGAGAACCTTGAACCCTCTTTCACCTCTGCTCAGGAAATTTTGCTTCTCTTTGCCAGATAATCTAAGAGGGAGGACCTGCATCTCCATGGCACCTCACTCTGATTTGCGAGGATTCGACCAGAGAAATTGTTCTCAAGAGTGTGAATTATGTGGCAGCTTCTATTTTATGGTACCTCGCTATCCACTTTGTAAGGTACGAGTAACAACAACAACAGCAAGCAAACCAAATTACCAAAGCACATAAAAAATGTGTTCAGTCAGTTACAAAATGCTCCTCAGCCAGAGAAGTGGGCATCTGACTCCTGGAGAGGCCCTTCAGCCTGTTGCAGGTTTCACAGTGAGCAGAGGCTGTCTCTGAAATGGGCAGAGAACCAGTGGGTTGTAGTAGTTTGCATATGGGGAGAAAGGGAGAAAGGGAGAAAGAGAGAGAGAGAGAAGGAGAGAGAGAGAGAGAGCGCGAGACAGACTGTGTGTGTGTGTGTGTGTGTGTTTGGCTGAATGTCATCTGTGTGTCTGCACACAACATCGTGCCAATGACGTTGGACATGCTTCTATGTGTGAGATGGGGTCCTGGCCTTGGCAACAAGGGGTGTACGTGTGGATGTGAGTGACAGCAGACTCAGAGTCCAGGCCCAGGGCCTCTGGGGACTGTCACCTGCAGGACTCATCATAGAGGAGACCAGGTGCTTGGAGTGTCCCCAAAGCAATACAGAGTGCATGGCCATGAGTTTGAAAAATACTCCTGTGAGAGATATAAATAAAGCCTCTAAGCCCAAAGCCAGAGTTTTCAAAAGCCAGCCTTACACACAAGATAATTTATAGCTGCTGCTGTCCCTTCCCATGCATGACTCAGCTCTCCTAGCCCAAGTAGGCCCAGCCTGCTCCAGTAACCTTTGCTGAAAGGGAAGAGCTGAAGCAAACTCCAAGAAGCCCAATGATCCAACCACCCAGCTCCCGGACTAACTCCTGCCGAGCTCCCTTCCTCTGTTCCCTTTGGGCAAACTCCAGCCATGACATGGATGAACAGATCCTGGAACCTGAGAAACCGGAGACTTGGGTATTCCCAGCTGGCTGGTCCTTGGAAGTCTATTAAACTGGTTCCCGTATACCTTCAGGATCTTGGTGGATTCTGCTACCCATACAATGGGCATTGGCTCAAACACCCTTCCCACCACTCCCCAGCCTGCCTCCTAGGCATTGGGAGGCAGCAAAATCAGAACAAAGACCTGCCTGAAGCTAGAGAGTTTTTCTCAGTCTCAGAGACTCATGAGTCCAACAGGAAGAATAAAAATGACAGCACTTTTACCTTTTATTTAAAAGACAGTATATACCATATGTCAAGTGTCAAAAATATGGCTAAAAAGAGGGATAAATAGTGGCATGCTTAAACATTGTGGTGAATTTGTGGGGGAAGGCAGCCAGCAAGGAACAGGGTTAGTTTTTTCAATTTTCTCTCTATATTCCCCCCTTCCCACCCCTCTTCTTTCATTATATTTTTAGCAGACTCTTTGGCCAACCATATCCAAAGAGACAGATGCAAGTACAGAGAGTGCACACCGAAACCAAAGGGTGTTTCTTTTTCATCTTTTTTTCTTAAAAACCTTCCAGGAGTGTAGAAAGGACTGGAAGTGCTTGAAGGTCTTTTTAGCCACATGCCTTACTCCAACTTGGATCTGGAACATTTTTATGCCAAGGCCCATATGCCTGATTGCCCAAGGATAGGGGAAAAAATATCATTCAGGGCTTTTAAAAAAATAGTTTAGTTTTTGATTAAACTGCTAAACAGCCTTGAATCAAATATATATTTTTTTCTGCTCTAGCAGATGAATTTGTGCAACTGGCCTAATTTTAACACAGGTCCAGCACATAATAGGTATGTAATAATTGTTGAATAGATGAATAATTCTTTAACCCTGTAATGAAGTGTCCTCATTCAACATGCATTTATTAAGCCACTCTTGGTGTGTGTGTGCTTCTACAAGTGTGTATCCTCAAAGGCCTCTTCGTGCAATAACGTTCTATAATTCTATGACCTATATTCTGGGTAAGTCATATGCTGATTCTTTGATTAATCTGGGGGAAGGAAGTTTCAAGTTAGCCAAGTTAAAACACACATACACGCTACACTCCAAACCTGCACAAACCTACTTCTTAAATGATAGAAAGCAGAGGACCTTGGTAGCTGCATAGCTAAAACCACAGAATTTCTGCCTGGTTTGGCCTGGCCTTGTTGGAAATGCACAGAGCCTCCTCTAGATCCCATAGCTCAGTCTTTTGATGTTCTTCTTTTGTTCCTTGCCTCCTCTTCTTTCTGCTCTATCCATTCAGAGGTGGCCTTCCACATTCTCGGTTTCTGAAAGCCCCTGTTCTCCTAGTCACCCGTCTTTTCACATCTTAAAAATAACAAAGGCTCTGTGTCATTCCTCTGTGTGGATTGATCTGCGCATGTGGATGAATTTGATTTGGAGATCCTTGCCTGTTATCAGAAGGTAACAGACTAGCAGAGAGGTGAAGAGACTCCCAAGGTTATACAGCTATTGAATAGCAGCAGTCTAGCCCATTGGTCTGATCTGAAATTGATCTATAATTCTCAAGTGAGAGCTACAGATACAATTCCACAAGCCTGCCAGTTAGGAGCCTTGAGGTGGCCTTGAGGCTGAGTCAAGTCAATCTTTCTGCCCTTTTGATAGCTGATCACTCCCCTTGGATCTATACTATTTGCTTCAGCTTCCAGTGATTTCTTCTACTCTATTTGGGATATTTGCGCTGTATTAGGAATTTATAGACCTGGATGGGTCCCCTAGATGTCATCTGCTTTCTGAAGTTCTCAGTCACCAGGCAGAATTCCAGCCCCAGCAATCCTTGGTTCTGAAGGATATACGGTGATGGCCCTTCAGTAGGAAAATCAGTTTGAATTTCTGTTTTTTCCTCCGGAATGAGAGTGGCCCCTTCTGTTGGGTTTGCAACATTTATTCTGGAAGCCCCCACTGCACACTTACCCTAATCATCTGCAGGTCTTGGCTGAGCATTTAGAGATTCAGAATACCATTTCGGGTACAGCAAGGGTCTCCTAGAGCCAAAAAGATACAAACTTTCAATCCCACTGGTTAGGGTTGGAAGGAAGACAAATACATAGAAGATTTTGTTGCTCCAGTGAAAGGGATCTCTGTGTCGGCACAGTGATGACAGGGAGTGGTGTTTGGTCTCAAACAGCATGTTTCTGACACGATTGACTTGGAAGATGGGCTGCTCATGTGCATTGCAGCCCATGCCAAGGTCACGGGGACTGGCACACATGACCACTGCCGGGAAGGAAGATCTCTATTCTCTGGAGAAAATTCAGATGAGTGGGGGAGGAGGGGACGAGGTGGCATGCAGAGAGAGGGGCCATCCCACTTTGCAAATCCCTCCTCCAGCTTTGTCACCGCTCCCCACCCCTCAAGTTAGAAGCACCAGCAGCATGGGCCAGATCAGGGCCGGCTGATGCTGTGGCCTGTTTATACCCTGTAACCAGAGCCTGTTCTCAAAGAGGCTGCCTGACAGCTGCGGGGGTAAGGGGATGGACCGACACTTGCAGAGATTGAGTGACCCGTGCTGGTGTCCATCTCAGGGGCAGCTTAGCCTGACAATCGTCTCAAGCCAGGGGATGGCAGTGGGAAGAGGTGGAGCAGGCTACCAGTTACTGCTCATGGTGGCGGGACCTCGGAGCCTGCTACTGAACTTGTGTGCTCCCTCCGGCCCCTAGCCTGCCAATGGGATTGCTTTCTTCAGGGTCAAGGCAGGTGAGAGAGGAGTTCTGCATGTTTCATTGGTTTATTTTCCCCACTCTTTATCTTTGTCATTACAGAAAACAAAAAGCACACGATGAGGCTCTGGGTCAGCCAGGATTCTAGATTCTGCTGCCAGACACATCTTTCAGGGTAGAGTGCTTGTCTCCTCATCCCCACCCCAAGCCTCTCCTCAAAGGTCAGCCTTTCTTTCTTCCCCTCAGCTCTGGAAGGCAGTAGCAGGGACCTTCCTCCACTCAGCCCAGCCCGGACTCCCAGCCAGGAGGCTGGGGCAGTGAACCCCACTGCTAGGGTCTGGTGAGGCTGAAAATTCTTCAAGCCAGGCCATCTCACAGGCCTTTCTACAGCTGTATCCTGACCCCCTATCCCTCTGCAATTCCATATCCTAATCCGTCTGGGTCAGGCTCCCTCCACCTTCATCTTTCTTTTGTGTCTTTTATAAATTGGTCCTGTAGCAGCTGCTCCAGCCCAGCCCCCAGTCGTGGGTGCCCTGGAGAGTGGGTATACATCGTATCCTTGCTCTCTGTGTTCACACCTCTCATAATATTTGCAGATGGTTAACATGTTCTTTTCTTTAGTCTCCTGCTCCCCGCCACTTTGGCCAGGGTCGGGTTGAGGGGGCAGGGGCAGGAAGGGAGGGGCAGATTTAGCTCATGCTGGAGCCCAGCCCTGGCACAGCCCATGACCCGCTGCTCTCAGGGCAGCATGCCAGTGCACCCTTTTACTGTCCTGGCCTGTCCGCCTTCTGATGGCAGTCGTGGCAGGAGTGGGGGTGGAGCTCATGGGATTGGCTGGGTTTTTTCAACAGCTGCCTCAGAAAGGAAAAAGCGAGGATGAGACTAGAGGGTATGGGGAAAACAACACGAAGCAAGGCGTAGAGAGTTGGAAATCAGAGTTCAAGTCCATGCAGGGTCACCAACCAGCTGTGAGAACTCAGTTTCTTCATAATTTAAAATGGGAATGATGAAAATTCACACTTCTTGGAGTGGATATCAGAATCATGGACATCGGGGCAGGGGGAAGATGCTTGGGAAATTGTTTCTTAGAGTCTGGCTCATAGTTTGTATTGGCAAAAATGAAAGAAGGAAGGAAGGAGAGAAGGAAGGGAGGGAGGAAGGGAGGGAGGGAGCGAGGAGGAAGGGAAGAAGAGAGGAAAGGAGGGAAGGCAGAACTTTCTGGGACTCCTGTCTTTTCAAGCACTGAAATATGAAGCAAACTGGACTTAGAGGCTGCTGAGTCTGCAGGTTCTGGCCCCAGGATTCACTGGGTCTTTGCACTTGGTCACTCAGTGATGAGCTCTTTTGTCTATTTTCTTCCCATTGATCAGAGTCTCTGAGAGCAGAGGGAGCACTTCCCCTGACACCTGGCACATGGCAGTTGCTTCATCAGTGCTGGTTGTGCTCCCGATAACTCAGCATGGAGAGAGGCCTGGTCCCCGCTCCCCGGCTCCCAAATGCTCTGTGCCCCATTCTCATGGCTCGCCCTTCAGGTTCTGGTTCTTGAATTTCTCCTGCTCCCTACCACTCCCAGGCCTTGCCATGTCTCCCCTGTGCCTGGAACACTTTCTGATGCAGGTCACCTTCAGGACTCTGCCACTTTCAAGCTGAGTGTCCCAGGTAGGTCACTGAACCCCTCTGAGTTTCAGTGTCTTTATCTGTAAAGATAAAAACTAGACATAACCTTTGGCTGACTGGGAGAGTTGGGATTGGATAAGGCAAGTATCGAGTCCAAGGCCTGGCTCTGAGTCCCTGCCCCAGGGACAGTAGCCCCTGTGATTTTGGTTCATTACGGTAGGTGATGAACCTACCTGTTCTTGGGAACTGCCGCCATCCTTTCTGTTCTTTAACTTGCTTCTCCCCCAATAAAGGCGGAGTGGAACACTCTCCTCCTGGCTCCACTTTCCTCGCTGCCTCCAAAGACAAGCCCATCACCTCCCCACCCCACCTGCCTACATCTTTGTTTTACTAAATGCAGGAATAATTATAAAAATTTTAGAACTTCGTCAGGTCCTACAAGCATACACCTGAATGATAACTTCCCTGTTGGGATAATAGCTAGAAACAATGTTGGATGTTTGCCTCTTGCTTGAATTCCTTATTTTATTTTATTTTGAGCAAAAACACACATTTATTTACTAACCAAAGGCTGATCCTAATCTAAGCCAACACTTTAAAATAGCTGCATGTAAAATATTTGTGATGAAGATAATTAAACACAGTAATAGAAAAATAAAAACAAAAATAAATAGGCAGGATGGAGATTTCAGTTCATTGAACTGTAATTATTCCTTCTATCAGCTAATTGCTCTCCAAAGCAGTAAGGACATTTTTATTCTGCTTCTTTTTATTTTCACAGATCTCAGTACAGGTGACATTGTTCATAATGCATCCTATCCCTACTATTTTGTCTCCTACTTTTTTTCTTGCGTTTTTCCTTCCTCATCCCATTCCCAGTGTTGAACCAATGCATGCTTTGTAACGTCGCAGACAAATAGTCTGAGACTTTTCTGCCATCACCTGTGGTTCTTTCATACTTCTCTCCAAGGTTAGAAGAAAACCGTGTTGTTTTCAGAGTGCTCTTAGTTTTTATAGTGAAGCTTTTGCCATCAGAGATGGCACCATCTGGTTTAGTCATTGAACCAATTTTGCAGGGCCATTCTCACCCCTGCTTCTTTGAGATATTTTCTCTCTGCCGGGCGCCATCTTCCTAGCAGCTGCTGAGTGGTGACCATGGTTGGCAGATGGCCTTGCAAGGTGGTCAGAGTTGAGGAGGTATACTCTCCTGTTTGAATTTTTTTTTTTTTTTTGGTTTTGTTTTGTTTTGAGACAGAGTCTCATTCTGTCGCCAGGCTGGAGTGCATTGGCACAATCTTGGCTCACTGCAACCTCCGCCTTCCAGGTTCAATTATTCTCCTGCATCAGCCTCCCGAGTAACTGGGACTACAGGCACGTGCCATCTTATCCAGCTAATTTTTTGTATTTTTGGTAGAGGTTTCCATGTTGGGGATTTACCATATTGGCCAGGATAGTCTCGATCTCTTGACCTTGTGATCTGCCTGCCTCGGCCTCCCAAAGTGCTGGGATTACAGGCGTGAGTCACTGCGCCCTGCCCTGTTTGAATGCTCAACAGTGGAGTTCACAAACCACAGCCCCCTTATTTCTGACTTATTTCTACTTTGGCCTCCTGGATGGCTCTCCTCTTCTCAGAAGTAGACCAGGAGATGCAATTAAGGAAGAAGGATAAGTGGTTAATACTCGTTCTCTGGAGGTCGGCCTTACCAGTGATGAGCTTTGACCCTGGGAGTGGGGAAGCAAGAAAAGATTTTCTTTTTTTTTTTCTTTTTTTTTTCTTTTTTTTGAGACAGAGTCTCGCTCTGTCGCCCAGGCTGGAGTGCAGTGGCACGATCTCAGCTCACTACAAGCTCCTCCTCCCAGGTTCACGCCATTCTCCTGCCTCAGCCTCCTGAGTAGCTGGGACTACAGGCGCCCGCCACCACACCCGGCTAGTTTTTTGTATTTTATTTTTTTAGTAGAGACGGGGTTTCACCGTGTCAGCCAGGATGGTCTCGATCTCCTGACCTCGTGATCCGCCCGTCTCGGCCTCCCAAAGTGCTGGGATTATAGGCTTGAGCCACCGCGCCCGGCAAGAAAAGATTTTCTTAGCAGTGGTTCTCAAATTTTAGTGTGCAGAAAATCACTGGAGTGCTTTCTAAAACATGTCCTTTCTAGACAATCTCCCCCTACCCCAGTTGATTCTGATTCAGTAGGTCTGGGGAGGGACTGAGAAATTTGCACCTTAGCTCCTTAGGTGAATCCAAAGCAGGTGGTCTAGGGTACCCCAACTACAATTGTGAGCACTTGAAAGTGCGTCTTCTGCTTGTCCCATAAGAAGTGAGTCACTACTGGGTTGTCTGCCTTGTTACAAGCCAACCTGAGTCAATCTGTTTGAGCACAACTGTAGGGTGCTTTTTAGTGGTTAATGGTAGAACCAAGGAAACGTAAGTTGGGTGAGATTAGCTGTTCCTTCTCATCCTCGCCAGCGTCTTCTAATGAAAGCAAGTCTCAGACCAGATTCATCCCTATGATGATTAGATAAGCATTCATGATCAAACAGGCATCTGCTTTGCTTAAATAAGTCCCTGATCTCTGTCCTTGTAGATCCTCTTATCTTCCACCAGTTTATTTAAGGCAGAAACAACACAATTTCAAAGGCGGGAGCTGGTTACCCTGATTATTGGCATTAGGCAATTAAAGCTTCTCTTGGCCAACGACTGGACACAGGGATGCTGGGGGGTCAAGTTCCAGAAGCCATCCTAGGTGCAGCCTAGGTCTCCACAGGTTCACATCCTGAGTGTTTCTAAACTGCTTTCGCCAATGCACATATTGTGAATATCATTCATTTCACAAAAACAATTTATTTTTATCACTCTTTTTTTTTTTTTTTTTTTCCTGTTTTTAAATAGAGGCAAGGTCTTGCTATATTGCCCAGGCTGGTCTCAAACTCCTGGGCTCAAGTCATCTGCCTCCTTCGGTCTCCCAAAGTGCTGGTTACAGGTGTGAGTTACCACGCCCAGCCCATCATTCTTAATGCTCTAAGACAGACAGTTATGCATGTCTGTAGACTGGTGATTCTCTGATTTGACAGCAAATCAGAATTACCAGAGGTTCTTGTTAAAAATGCAGATTTTAAGATCATATCCCAGAGACTGTGATCCAGGAGAATGGGTCTCAGGAATCTGCAATTTAGCAAACTCTCCATGTGAATCCTGCTGTCTGTGGTCCTGGGGCCTCATTTTGGGAACAACCACTGTAGCTCCCCTGGAAGTGTGAGTGACCAATAATGGGATGATTGCTCACTTGGGTTCCTGCAGCCCCACCCCTGCCCTGACATCTGCTGATCCTACAACTCCAAGTGGCTTGGCTTCAACCAGGAACAAATGGCTGCTGCTTACAGGCCAACTGGCACTCTCCTGGTATCAGGCTGATTTCTAGGCCTGGAAACCGCGCTCAGCCCCAGCTCAAGAGGGGCGCTCTGCAGAGACCAGCTTGTTTGAATGCTTGAGAACCGTAAGACCTCTGTGTGGTTCCCATTCTTCTACTCTGCTTTCTGGCCCCTGCCCAAGTTGCCCAGTTTTCATTTCCTGGTTACTGAGTCATTCACACTCACATAAACACTCACACTCCTTGATTTCAGATCTCAGGGACATGGGGGTGAGACAGAATCTAGAAGCAGCCATTTCTAGCAGTAATTCTAGTAGTTGCACACACAAGCATTATTGTCACACTTTCTGGGTTGAATCTGGGCTCCCTTGGCAAGTTAATTTCTTTGTACCTAATTATTATTATCTTTTCTGAAAAAATGGAAATAATGAGTACCTCTGTGAGTTTACTTGTTGCTGATAAGTAAAATGCCTGGCACACAGCAAATGCTCAATAAACATGAGCTACACACATACACACATACATGCACTCACACACACACACACCTCATACATGGGTATGCAACTCACACATCTTCTCTCTCACACACCTTATACATGCATATGTGCACTCACATGTACACACCATGCACGCACACATACATCTTTTATGTGCATATAAACACACACACATACTCTCTCACACATAATCCCACAATACACCTCATACTCACATGTACACTGCACTCACACATACTCTCTCACACTCACCTGCACATTCTCATACAGGCATATGTACACTCACAGTACTCTCACACACATTCTCACAATACACATTCTCTAACACATTCTTATACTCACACCCGCATACTCTGACACAGACATGCACACATAGACTCACTTTCATACACCACACCCCCACTCACACATCTCACACTCACATGCCCACATAGATGCACTCATGCTCGCCCTCACACATGCGAGCACACATTTGTCACATGCTCACTCTCACACCCACACACCTACATAGATGCCTCATACTCATGGTCACATACACTTGCACACATATTCGTCACATGCTCCCTGATACTTATCCACATATAGTCACACTCATACTCTCACACACTCATACACACACATTTGTCATACACTCATACCCACATAGACACACTCACACCCACATAGACACACTCACACCCACACAGACACACTCATACACACTCTCACACTCATGTCACACACTCACACTGTGTCACACTCACACACCCACAGATGCACTCACACTCAAACCCTCACACTTTGTCACACATACACACTCACACCCACATAGACGCCTCACACTCACACCCATTTTTGTCACACACACACTCACACTCACACACCCACATAGACACACACACACTAACCCTCACACACACCTATTTGTCACACACTCAAACTTACACACAGCAAGTGCTCCACATAGACACACACCCTCACACTTGCACTCATTTGTCACACTCACACTCTCCCACAGATGCACTCACACTCACACACCCACGAAGACACACTCACACTTATGCCCTCACACACACATGCATTTCTCACTCTCTCACACTCACCCACATAGACGCACTCATGCTCTCACGCGCACACATCTGTCACACACTCAGTCTCTGACACATGCCTTCTGTGGAGTCAGAGTGAAAGGGGCCTTCGCTTGGAGTGGGTGTCGGTGGCGGGAGCTCAGGAGACGGGAGCAGAAGGAATTCGACATTCACGGGGCCTCATCTGTGCTTGTCTTGGGGAGGTGCCAGGTGAACGAGACTCCACCCCGGTGTCTTCGGAGCGAGGCAGCCATGGGCAAAACCAAGCCTGCTGCAAAGCCCCAGTGTAGAGTTCAGGCAAAATGTGGTGAAAAGGGAGGAGGCGGGTTTGGCGAAATCTTCCCGGGAGACCATGCAGCAATACCAGTGATGGGAATGAACAGCTATGTGCCAGGCACGGCGCGGTGTGCATGTAACACATCTCATTCAATCTGCTCAACGACCAGCAGGCATCGTATGACCCCGTGTTGCAGACAAAGAAACTGAGGCACAAGGAGTTTCCTCGGCTCACGTGCCTGGGTGTCATGTATGAGCCAGGCCGTCTAGGTGAGTATGGCAGGCAGCCCCCTGTGCCCCCGTCACACATAGGGTGTGTGTGTGTGTGAGCTGAACCTGAAGACAGTGTGTGGGGCGGGGACATGGGGGGCGCAGGAGGTGGACAAAAGGCAGACGAGGGGGACAGCGTGTGGCATGGCCCTGGGAAAGGGAGGCAGCCCGGGTCAGTAGGGGTCAGATCTGGGAGCCGCTTCAATGCTTGTGGGAGGAGTTTGGCTTTTGTTTTGTTCCATGAACTTTGGGAGGAGCTGAGGCCTAGAGCAGAAGAACGATTTGAATTTTAGGAAGATGATGGGGTGGATGGAAAAGGTGAAAGAGCAGGGGAGGGACGCTCTGCTGTAGGCAACCCGAGAGGAGATGGGGTCTCAGTGAATCAGGGTAGGGAGTTCAGGCCACCGCCGGAGCCCAGCGGACAGGGCTCTCTACGGCCGGAGGTGGCTGTGGGGGAGATGGGCAGGAGGCCGGCACCGGCAGGGAGCTTTCTGCAGGGAAGCTGGAAGGATGGTGGGGCGGGTAACCCAACATGGAGCCGAAGAGCGGGAGACACGGCTGGAGGGGCGGCGAGGAACGCAGCGCGGATGGGCTAGTCTGGAAGGGAGCTCGGGGAACAGGCAGGGGACTCTCAGCCACGGGAGGCTCTGTCACCCTGGGGCTCGCCAGGGCAGGCACGTGGGTCAGTGCCCTGAGGAGAATGCCCTCGTGGGAGGCCGGGAGAGCTGCCAGTGCTGGTCGCCAGAGCGGTCAGACAGAATATTCCACTGGAAGAGAATGGTCAGTGTGTGTGCAGAGATGGCCCCTCGGCGCCACCTCCCTGCTTGGGCAACTCTTGTGCTGTGGAGAAGGGTTCAGGGCATGCTCTGTTTAGCTGACGGCTTCCCCAGAGCCGCCAAGGTCTGAGCTTCTGCCTACAATCTGGGTTTCCCCCACATCTTCGCCGACTCTGGAAGGAACCAGGGGCCTGTGGGGAAGTCCTGCCCTTTGGGGAGAACAACTGAGGCTGAGCCAGAGCTGAGAACCACTGTGATGGGGAAGCGAGGCAGCTGGAGCCCGCCCCAAACCTGAACGGAAATGAACTAGACATCGATCAGGTGTCTCCTCTCTGCCAAGCACTGGGTTCAGCCCCAGGGGTACAAAAATAAAATGTGGTATTATGCACAACGGAATACTATTCAGTCTTACAAAAGAGGGAAATCCTGTCACTTGTGACAACATGGGTGAACCTGGAGGACATGGTGCTAAGTGAAAGAAACCAGGCACAGAACAACAAATACCCCATGATCTCTCTTCTGTGCGGAATCTAAAAAAGTCCAACTCGGAGAAGAAGAGAGTAGAATAGTGGTTACCAGAGGCTGGGGAGAGGAAGCGAGGATAGGGGGTGGGGTGGGGGTGGGGGGAAATGGTGGTGTTCAGAGGGTGCAAAGTTTCAGTTCTGGGGACCTATGACACAGCAGATGACTATAGTTAATAATGTAGTGTATGTATTTCAAAATTGCTAAGAGAGTAGTTTTTTTTTTGTTTGTTTGTTTTTTGAAGTGTGGCTCTGTCGCTCAGGCTGGAGTGCAGTGGCACGATCTCTGCTCACTGCAAGCTCCACCTCCCGGATTCACGCCATTCTCCTGCCTCAGCCTCCCGAGTAGCTGGGACTACACGCGCCCACCACCACGCCCGGCTAATTTTTTAAATATGTTTTTTAGTAGAGACGGGGTTTCACCGTGTTAGCCAGGATGGTCTCGATCTCCTGACCTCATGATCCACCCGTCTGGGCCTCCCAAAGCGCTGGGATTACAGGCGTCAGCCACCGCGCCTGACCAACAGTAGATTTTAAATGTCCACTATCACCACACACACAAAAATAAGTATCTAAGGTGATGGATATGTTAATTAGCTTGATTTAATCATTCCATAATGTGTATGTGTATCAAAACACTCCATTGCACCCCATACCCATACCTATACACAATGATGATTTGTCAATTAAAGATGAAATATAGGCAGGGTGCAGTCACCCACGCCTGTAATCCCAGCACTTTGGGAGGTTGAGGCGGGCAGATCACTTGAGCCTAGGAGTTTGAGACCAGCTTAGGCAATGTGGTGAAACGCCTGACTAATTTTTGCACAAAAAATACAATAATTAGCCAGGCGTGGTGGTGTGCACCCTTATAGTCCCAGGTACTTGGGAGGCTGGAGTGGGAGGATTGCTTGACCCTGAGGAGTTTGAGGCTACAGTGAGCCATGATCACACCACTGCACTCCAGAGCCTGGGTGACAGAGAGTGACTCTGTCTCAAATATATATATTTACACACACACACATATACACACACATATATATATACACATATATATACACATATACACATATATATACACACACATATACACATATTTGTATATATATAAAGGTCCCTGCCCTCAAGGGCTTAATAGAGAGCCTCATGCCAAACACACATCATGGCACAGATGTAATGAGACAGCAATTGTGGAGCCAGAGGAAAGGGACAGACTGATTCTTCCTGGAAGGGTCATGGAGCCCTGCACGGCACTTTTGACACTGGGTCTGAATAGTGAGCAGGGCTTTTTCGGCAGACAGGAACAGTGGGTAGGGTGGGGTACAGGGTAGGGAGGGCATTCTTGCCAAAGGACACCACACGAAAAAAGTCATGCAGGTGGATCATGAGGTCAGGAGTTTGAGACCAGCCTGACCAACATGGTGAAATCCTGTCTCTACTAAAAATACAAAAATTAGCCAGGTGTGGTGGCACATGCCTGTAATCCCAACTACTCAGGAGGCTGAGTCAGGAGAATCACTTGAGCCCAGGAGGCGGAGGTTGTGGTGAGCCGAGATTGCGCCACTATACCCCAGCCTGGGTGACAGAGCGAGACTCCGTCTCAAACAACAACAACAAAAATAGGCAGGGACAGGTGGAGGCACCTGCCCAGAAGAACACATGGTCTGGGTGTGGCAGTCAATGAGACTGAACAAGTGTGGCTGGGACCCAACTGTGAATGACTCTGTGGCTCATGTGAGTTGCTACCATCTTCCAGCAGCACTGCCCAGTGAAACTCTGTGATGATGGACATGCCTGTATCTGCACTGTCCAATATGGTAGCCAATAGCCACGAGTGGCTACTGAGCACCTAAAATGTGGCTTGTGTGGCTGAGGAGCTGAATTTTACTGAAATCAATATTTAAGTTTTAATAGCCACATGTGACTAGCAGCTACTGTATGGGACAGCACAGCTCTGGGCAACAAGGAGCTGCTTCGATGGGAAACAGGGCCAGTATAAGAGTGCGGTTGATGTAATGACAAACATAGAACCAGTAACTAACTTTGTACAATGTATTTGTGAGCTACCATAATAAAATACCACCAACTGGCTGTCTTAAACAACAGAAATTTATTTCCTCCTAGTTCTGGAGGCTGGAAGTCCAAGATCAAGGTGTCAGCAGAGTTGGTTTCTTCCAAGGACTGAGATGGATTCTGCTGTCTGCCTCTCTCTTAGCTTCATGTATCCTCAGTCATGCTTTGGCTTGTAGCTAGAATTCTCCCCGTGTTTTCACACTGTCTTCCCTCTATGTGTGTCTCTGTGTCCAAATGTCCCCTTTTTAGCATGGATCATATTGGGTTAGGATCCACTCTAATAACCTCATCTTAATTTTATTATCTGCAGAGGCTTTATTTCTAAATTATGCCACCTTCACAGGTACTGGGGGTTAGGACTTCAGTGTCTTTTGGGGGAATACGGTTCAATCCATAGCATGTGGTATGAGGTCATTCATGCAGAATATAGTCCAAAAACTTCCATAATTGGCATATTTTTTCAGAATACCCTCCTCTCACAATGACTTACATGTACACCTTTCTGCACCATCATATCTGAGAAGTCATTGTTCCTCACAATTACTCGGAGTTGAGCAGAGATCACCTGTCCACTTTTCAGATTAAAAGGGGTTCTGGAAGATTATATGACTTGCTAAAGTTACATGACGATTAAGTGACAGAAACAGGGTCTTCATCTAGTTTCATCTACAAGCTGTTCATGGTTACCATCTGAGGCTCTCATCTGCCTTCTGAGTCAGTAAGGTGAAATGTTCACTGTAGTATTCTTTGAACACTGGTCCCTACATATGGGGCTCTGCTTTACTCCACAGTCAGACAGAAGAATGGGGGAGTGGGGTTAGACTGTGGCTGGGTAACAGAAGGAATATTGGACTCCTCTCTTGGCTCCATCAAATGGCAAAATCCAGCTATGGACTTTGGGCCAGTCACCTCCCACCTTCAGGATTGAGTATTGTCACCCATGGAATAAGGAGGCTGGAGGAGGGGACACCGTGGTCCTTTCCATCTCACTTGGGGAACTGAGACTCAATAGGAATGATGCTCTGGAATCAGGTCCTGAAGAGGACCTGATGTAATGTGAAGGTGTCTGAGCAACTTCAGCCTTTTTCCCAGAGGCCTTGCATGGGAGGCAGATTCAAGGTTCCAACATAGAAAATGCAGTTTCAGGCCAGGCACAGTGGCTCATGCCTGTAATCCCAGCACTTTGTGAGGCTGAGGCAGGTGGATCACTTGATGTCAGGAGTTCGAGACCAGCCTGGCCAACATGGTGAAACCCTGTCTTTACTAAAAATACAAAAATTAGCTGGGAGTGGTGGCATGCACCTGTAATCCCAGCTACTCGGGAGGCTGAGGCAGGAGAATCGCTTGAACCCAGGAGGTGGAGGTTGCAGTGAGCCGAGATAGCGCCCCTGTGCTCCAGCCTGGGCGACAAGAGGGAAACTCCATCTCAAAAACAAAAAACAAAAAACAAAAAACAACACAGCTTCAATACAGTTTAGCCTTACCCTCACAGGAGATTCAAATGGAGCTGTCATTCTGTCTAGATGAGGGAACTGGGCAGGGGAAAAGCAGGCTTCTGGTGGCGCAGGGGCTGAGGAGTCCTCACCAAGGGACAGATGTGAAAGTTCTGGAAATTTTGAAGCTAAAGGAAGTATAGGCAGTATATGGAAACATGGAAGTATAAGCAATGTAATTTTTAAGCATCTTATTTTTTTCTCAATTTTTAAACTCAAAATAGGAAACATCTCCTAGCTCTAAATGCTCTTAAAACAATTACATTTGGTATATTTTGAGATGAGAAGTCTTCCTGAAAACAACAGAAGAATTTGTAGGGAAAAACCACTGTTTTTAAACGTTGGCATCCTCATTTGTAGTGCTAATGAACATTTCGGTTTCTTCATTCCCTGTAGGGCTTCATATCTTAACATTGTTATAGATGTCCTCAGCTAGCAAAGGGCATGGAGGGCAAGTCCAGGACCAGCCTGGGTTTGCTCAGCATGGGGTCTTGGCAGTATCCAGCACAAGACTCCCTCCCTGGGCTTTGAGTCCCCAAAGAATGGGAAATTCTGTATCCCATTTCACCTCACCCTGCATTTTCTCCTGTTACTTCTCCTGTCCTTATACAAAGGAATCACAGCTCGTCACTCATGATCGAGCCAGTTGTATACTCAAGGCTTGGTGAAATGGGAAATTCAAAGATCCTCAAGGGAGATAGATAAGGTCCTTAAAGGAGATGGTAGATATGGGCTGGGGCTTTGTATTGCATTCGTCCTGTGCCCACGTGTGCATTGCACATGGATTGCCAGATAAAATATGGGATGCCCAGTCAAATTTGAATTTCAGATGAACAATAAAAAACTTTAGTATAAGTAAGTCTCAAATATTGCATGAGGGCATTCTTATACGTATTTATTGTTTACCTGAAATTCAAATTTAACGGAGTATACTGTATGGTTGCTCAATCTTACAAACCCTAATGGCCCACTTTTTACATAATTGCTGTGATAACCAGCTTGGAGCCCCTGACAGTCCATGTCTAAGCTGTGTCTTGTATCTCTTGTTTTGCCCTGGGGCTTCTCTGATATTACTGTCTGGAAATTCTGGACACTGGTATAATTGCAAACTGGGAGGGATTTAACACCCATGGGACAACCTCTCATCGATGGAGAGAGGAAGTAGGCAGATAAACATTTTTCTTTTCATCCTTCTAGTGGACAATTATAAGGTGCATTCTATATGGCTCTTTAGAGGATACCAGTGGGATTGAACTCAATTTCCTGCAGTGGTGACTGGTTCATAATGCAGTCTTATGTTATACTCCTTCCCTCCCTCCATCCTCCTTTTCTTCCTTCCTCCCTCAATCTCTCCTCCCTTCCTCTCTTCCTCATGCGCTCTCTCTGCTTCCCTCCCTTCTTTCTTTTCTTCCATCTTTCCTGCCCTTTACCCACTCCTATTTCCTGGAGTCACTTCAAAACAGCTGTACTCAAGTCCTTGTCTCAAGCTTGGCTTTCTGGGGGGAAACTCAAGGTTAAGAGAGGCTCACTGGGGCTTCTGTTAGAAGGAGAAACTAGATCTCAGAGCTGCACAGAATTTTAGCAAATTTGGGCTGGAAGAACCCTGAGAGATTATGTAGCACACCCATACATTTAACAGATATTGGATAGGCCAGAGACTTTCCTAAGACCATCTTCCAATGCTTCTAGCCCGTGGATAATCTGAAATTTCTGCTTCTCGTAAAGTGAACTAATCTATAGAAAAGCACAGTGCTTAACACACAGCAGGTGCATGGTAAATGTCAGGATAAAATAACACAGGGAAAGGAATGGATAAAGGTCAGCTGTGATATGGTGCAAGATATTTCCATATGTCTCTGTGGCAAGTCTCTGCCTTCGGGCTTATGGCTCTCTCCACTTGCTGTTGCTTTTGTGGGCTCTGATGTGCACAGATCATTCAAGGGAATTCTAGATAGTTACAGACCATCCAAGAAAGGCAGCTCTTCAGGAAAAGAGACCCAGTGAAAACTCTTAGTGGAAACGCTTGTTCTTCAATTTCGACACCAGAGACGGGGAATTTGGACAAAGGCAGCATTGCTTCTGAGGAATTGCTTCGAGTCTCCTTGGATCAACCCAACTCAAATAATTTAGTTCAGTTTCACAGATTTTTGTGTCTGGAACTTCCTAAGTCTGAAGAGTTCTTAACAAGGTTTATGATTTGGTTCATGCTTGCAGAAGCCCATGGTCCTGTGGATCACAAAGGTAAGTCTCCCGAGAAGGGAGGCATGGACCTGATTCATGACACCAAAGACTTGAAATGGGGACCCCATAACCTTTAAGAAAGCACCTGCACTAGGGAGAACAGAAGAAATGAATGACACGAGAGAAGGAAGAAAGACCAAAGATGGTAAATGCTTTCTCTGTGATGAGAGTTTAATTCTCAGAACAATCTCTCCCACTCTCTGCTCACAATAGTGCCGAAATCGTGCTAATTGGATCTGGTAGGCAGAAGTGGCCCTATTAAGACACATGCATGCCAGAAAGTGGGAGATAAACTCCACAAAGATCCAAAGATCTACTACATCAAGTGGATTTTCAGGGGTCCACTGCTTTAGAACATACCGAAACATACCTCTGAGATGAATGACAAGTTGTTGTACTTTGGATCCACTACCATTTCTTTACTACTAGGTGATTTTAGGCCCTACATGCTGAAGGAATAGCAGGCAAAGAAAGGAGTTATGCTACCTGGGGTAGGGGCGGGGGTGATTGACCCAGACTGATATGCGGAACCATGGTGGCTTCCATATGATGAAGGGCAGAGAGGAGTCTATTGGAACTCGTGGGGTGCACTGGGCATCCTTGCCCAGTAATATTGGTGAATGAGCAATTTCAGCACACATGGTCTAAAAAGGGCAAGGCAACTAAAGACTCAGACCTTTCCCTGAAGAGCCTGTGATGCCCCACCTGGAAAGCAACCCAGACCAATGAAAGTGCTGACTGAGAAGGGGGAACCCAGAAAAGGTGGTGGAGGAAGGAGATGATGAATATTAATTATGGCTTCTGGACAGATGCAGATGTAGGGACTCTAACTGGTTCCACTAATTATCTTGCATTAAGTCTTTGTGGAGATTGTGGCCAGTCACCACTCCAGGGTACTCTGTGTAGATGGGGCTTGTAGGATGAAGGGTGTGAGTGGATCTGAGTAGTAAAAGAGGTGGACTGTATCAGCCATTTCTTGGGCATCATTTTTTTTTTTTTCTTTGAGACGGAGTCTCGCTCTGTCACCCAGGCTGGAGTGCAGTGGCGCGATCTCGGCTCACTGCAAGCTCCACCACCTCCTGGGTTAACGCCATTCTCCTGCCTCAGCCTCCCTAGAAGCTGGGACTACAGGCACCTGCCACCATGCTCAGCTAATTTTTTTTTTTTTTTTATTTTCAGTAGGGGTTTCACCGGGTTCGCCAGGATGGTCTCGAGGTCCTGACCTCGTGATCCGCCCGCCTCAGCCTCCCAAAGTGTTGAGATTACAGGTGTGAACCACCGTGCCCGGCCTGGGCATCATTTTATACCCTCTTGGGCTCACCCCTTCCAGCCTCTGCTGCGCTGACCACTTCCACAGAGGTTTTGACCCACTTTACAAAGATGTAACCTACAATTGTCTCACCTCACACCGGTATAGACTGCCTCCTGTAATCTCTCCTGGGTTTTTACTGATGGCACAGTATGGAATACCTGTGGGAAACCCCTAGGCTCTCCCCTATATGCCACCTGCAAGTGCAGAGCAGTTAATACTCCAGAGCGGGGACAACACTTGGCCAATGGTGCATGGGAGCTGATGGATAAATGTACCTCCCTATTCTTGCTTCAGATGGACAAAAAGATACAACTCATAAGATTTCTCAGGTGGATGCAGGTGCAAGCAGCATGCAGTTCTCTTAACAATGACCAATTTGATAACATATTCTAGTATTGGTTCCCCCTTCATTACTGTTTCAGTTCCCTTATCCCTCACACCTGCTCCGTGACATCACTTTCCTGAGTAAACTACCCACCCGCAAGATGTTGCCTGGTTCTCTGATTTGTCAGAGCAACCCAGGCTAAGGTGGTTTGATCCCATCCCCAGCTTTTGCCACTTTGGTGCTGTGTGATTTTAGGTCAGTTACTTAATCTCTTTAAGTCTTATTTGTTTTTTTTTTTTTTTACCCTTTGGCAGGAGAGATGCTTTCTGAAGCACTTGGGATCCTGGTATCAGAATAAAATGGGGCTCTTTTAGAAAATAAGAGAAGAATAGTTATGGGTGTGTGGACCGGTCAAGATAAAGGGGGCAGGAAAGAGATGGGACACTCAAAAGGAACGTTGACAAGAGTTTAACAAAGGAACTATAAAGTTTGGACCGAGTTGAGGGAAAACAACAGGGGGTAGCAAAGCACTCAGGGATTAGCAACTAGTAACGGTGACTAGCTGCTATCCTTGCTAGGTCTAATGTCATCAGGTAGCACAAGAGACAGCTGCCTGGTTGGGGTTAGGATTTTTGGCAGAGGGCTCAGTTACTATCGAGCTGAATACCTGCAAGGAGGGAGTAAGGGGAAGAAATAGCTCAGCCTGTTTATCCCCTACTTTCTGTCTCCCACTGTTACCTTCCAGTGGCTGAATCCAGCCAGAAGCCAGAGGGCAAGGAAGCCTGACTAGTGCAGTCCATCTAGGTCAGCCTCCTGGGACACAGAGGAGGAGGGAGGAAGGGGGAGGGGGAGAATGGGCCTGGAGGGTGAATGGAGAATATCTAGTGTAGTGGAACATGAGTGTCTGTCCCAGTAACTTCATTTAAAATACATAACTACAGTAACACAACTGGCATGAACAAATTGGGGAACACATGACCTTTGATAAGCAAACAACTCGATTAGTGAGAACAGAAGTGCACAGGGCATGAGAGAGTGAGTGGCCCAGTGCTGTGAGCAAGGAGTGTGCCAGGAGCTTCTCTGTGTGTTTCTTAGTGGAAAGTGATGGTGCTGGTTGAATCTGTGAGGCAGTAACAGGAGGTGGGTTAAGAGAACTTTTCTATTTTACCTCCTTTCTTTCCTGGAATGGGTAAGAACAGAAGAGATTCTGTTAAACACAAATTTGTATTGTTTATTAAGTACTTCCTCCATACCTATCACTGAAAACTAGAAGCTGTAAGGAGAAAAACAGAAAGTACCTCAAAACTCTTGGATTTTACATTCAAGGTGGGGAGATAATTCCATAGATGACACAGAATAACAAAAAGTAGAAAGCATTGAAATGTGAAAGTGTGGGATCCAGATGAATCACAAGGAATTTCACCAAGCCAAGAAGCACCACCTCCGAGTCTGGTTTCTACAGGGTGCTCCAGGGGCTCCCACCTGGGTGGGAATAGGTTGCAAGAATTTGGAGACAAGGGTGTGTCTAATTGAAATTGGGCAATGGAACTAAAGAGAGCGTATCATATTTGGCCTTCTAATTTCTTCCTTTTGGGTGGGGTCGTCTTGGATCTCCCTGTCTTAACTGAGTGTTGCAGACTCACACAGGGCTTCCCAGGGCCCAGACTGATGATGGATGATAGGCTGAACAGACACTTGGGAATGTCTTGCTCTTTGCAGATACTGTGTGTGTCCTGGGCAGAGGAGGAGAGTCATATGCAAGCCTGTGTGAGTGGCGTTCCTTTCCAGGAGTGGGGGTGTGGGGTAGGTGGGATGATGGATAAGAGGTGTGGTATCCTCACTCTCCCTGCTCTTTCCATATACCCAAGAGGAAGAGGAAGTGTTAGACTCATCTGTTCTCCCTCATGGGCTAGCTCAGGGTTTCACAAAGTGTGTTCTGTGAGGCATAAAGGATCAAGAAGTGATAAAAAAAATTCCATGAAAAAAATAATTATTTTGACAAATTAAGGAGAGACTAGATTAAACAAAGTTAAATTGTTCCTCACTGCAGGGTCTCTCTGAGCCTTTAGTTTGGTGCTGTGTATTATGGACTCTCTTGAGGGGCTATGGCATGCAGCAATTTTCAAATTTATTGGACCTAAAAAACCATTTTTTATGAACAGTCAAAAATATGTCTTGGAACACTAGGATTCCCAGGAATCATTTTGTAAACTGTTAATATGTGGGGAATTTGCCCTTTCAAAGAGGACTCCCCACAAGATGGAGTAATGTTTACTGCTACAGGATTTATACCGTGCTATAGTCTCAATGTTTGTGTCCCCCCAATTTCTAGGTTGAAATCCTAACCCTCAGAGTGATGGTATTAGAAGGTGGGGCCTTTGGGAGGTGATTAGTTCATGGGTCTGGAGCTCTCATGAATATTAGTGCCCTTATAAAAGAGACCACAGAGAGCTAGCTAGCCCCTTCCACCATGTGAAGAAACATGAGAAGGGGCCATGTATGAACCAGAAAGAGCTCCTCGCTAGACACCAAACATGTTGGTGCCATGATCTTGGACTTCCCAGACTCTAGAACTATAAAGAAATAAATTTCTGTTTGTAAGCCATCCAGACTAAGACATTTTGTTATAGTAGCCCCAGTGGACGAAGACATGCTACCATATAGAATTTCAGTTATCAGTGGGCAGTTGAGGGAATTCTTCTAACAGTCTCAGAATGTCCTCTTTTCCCCATTGGGCTTAAGCGGGAAGTTGAGAGAGGGCTTCTGGTGAGTGGCAGGTAGTAGGGTTAGTTTCTGCTGATCAACAGAGCAAAATAAGCAAGAGGTCGGGGATTTGGGAACTTCTTTCACAAAGGGCTGAAAGAACACATGGAGGAAAAATGTGAAACTTCCAAGGTGGTGAGACATGGTTGATTCTGAGGGAAGGTTCCCCTTCCTTAAAAAGGCTTCCATTTCCCAAACCATAGACCAGCAATGCATATTTTATAACTTTTCCCCCTAAGGAGCAGGAAAGAAACTGAAGAGACAAGAATCTGTTTCATCCGGAATATAACTTTTTACTAGGGTTTCTAGTTCACAGAGTCGTCTGGCAACTGTAGCTCAGGTTTGGGAGGGAGGAAACCCCCTGCCATATTTGAAATGCTGAAGCATTTTTCTCAAGGCTCTCATGCAATCATCACAAAAAATGGACAAGACAACTGGCTGTGGCCTAACATGGGAAGAGGTGGAGATCACAGAAACCCCAAGGCTGGGCCACTGGAGTAAATGTATCAAGTTGAACCAAAAAATTGCCATTTTTTAAACATCAGAAATTGTTAAACACTGGTAGTTTCATATAATCCAACCTATAGCTGGCAAACATTTATGGGAGAGTTAGAAGGCAGGATATATATATATATATATATATATATATATAGAGAGAGAGAGAGAGAGAGAGAGAGAGAGAGAGAGAGAGAGAGAGAAGAGAGAGAGAGGGGTGAGGGTGTTGCTGATAAGTTAGGCTTATATGTGACAAAAATAGTCTCCCTGCTGATAAAAAGGTGGAATAGGAAAGCTCTCTTTGGCATATTTCCAGGGGGTGAATACCCAGATTAGGAGTCCATGAGGGGCCTGGATTCAAGGACATAAGGAGGAGGCAGTGAGTGACTGGCTCTCAGGATGCAGAGTGGAGACACTGGGTACAATGACAGTGAATTAAGTCACAAGGGTTTGGTGACTTAGAAATGAGAGTGAAATAAAGGAGTCAATATTAGTAGAAAAAATGGAACCCAACCTTGAGGGTTGTGGCGTCTTCTTTACTCTTCAGCCTGTTCCTTCATTTGTCTTCCCATTCAACCCTGAAATCCAAAGTGGTAGATGAGAGGGGAGGGCTGGGAAAGGGGTGTATATACAGAGAGACATGGCTGATGTAGGGAAGTGTGGTGAGCTCAAGAGCTTGGCATTAGGAATCTCCATCACTATCACCACCGTGGATACTTTTAAAGGATGAATGCAACCGCAACAATGAAAAGGGTTCACATTTCCATAAAACTTTATAAAGCAGCCCACAGATATTGTCTTGTTCATTTTGATTGTCAAACAACCTGTGAAGAAGGTATTGCCATCCCCATTTTCCAGATTAGGAGAATTGACTCAGGGAGCAAATTTCCCAAGGGTGGTCATTGGTAGAATCAGGCTCAAACCTGTGTCTTTGGACTCCAGGTGGAATACTTTCTTGTTTGAACTCGTGGAGGGTGACTGAGGCCATCACATAGCCAGAAAACCCTGAGATAGAAACAATTGTTCAGATGCTGATGGGGGCGGGGCAAATCACCAGTACGAAGCTGTTTGGATGCAGGACAACGGAGTGGTGGGGACTGTGTTTCAGGACTGGTGGGCCAACACCCTGCTACAGGGAGTAATCACTACTCAGCTCCAGGCGATTACTGCCAGGAAGAAATGCCAGCTTGATTTTTTTTTTTTTTTGAGAGAAGCTAGAAATTCAATTGGACAAATATTTATTGGGTGTGTACTATGTATCAGACACTGGGGATAAGGCAGTGAATAAAATTGATAAAAATCTCTAGATTTTCATGTGAACTTCACCAATTTTTAAGTGTTGGGAACTAATAGAAAGTTTAGAAAACATTGTTCAGGTCCAACAAAACACATCTGTGGGCCACATTTGGCCTGTAGGTTGTCAGTTTGTGGCATCCAAAAGTTCTGATGGACCAAATTTTTGGTTTGTTTGTTTGAGACAGAATCTTGCTCTGTTGCCCAGGCTGGAATGCAGTAGTGTGATTTTGGCTCACCGTCACCCCTGCCTCCTGGGTTCAAGTAATTCTCCTGCCTCAGCCTCCCGAATAGCTGGGATTACAGGTGCCCACCACCACTGGCTAATTTTTGTATTTTTAGTAGAGATGGGGTTTCCTCAGGTTGGCCAGACTGGTCTTAAAACTCGTGACCTCAAGTGATCCACTTCCCTCAGCCTCCCAAAGTACCAGTATTCAGGCACCTGCCACCATGCCCAGCTAATTTTTCAATTTTTTGTATTTCTAGTAGACATAGGGTTTCTCCATGTTGGCCAGGTTGGTCTCAAACTCCTGACCTCAGGTCATGGGCCTGCCTTGGCCTGCCAAGGAGCTAGAATTACAGGCATGAGCCACCGTGCCCAGCCTGGACCAAATGTTTTCTGAAGAGGGGAGTAGAATGGTCCACTAGGGTCAGGGAAAAAATTGTTGGCACTTCTAATCCCATTTGTTTTTTAATCTCATCCTTTAAAAAATTTCATTTTTGTGAATGCTACATAACTGACTCATATATAGCACAGGCATATCACTTAAATATTTAAAGACATTACTTATATATATTGGGGATAAGTGATCGAAGTATTTTTATTGATAAGGGTGTGGAGCTGAAGGGTTCAAGACCCCTGGAATAATAGGCCAGGCATGGTAGCTCACTCCTGTAATTCCAGCACTTTAGGAGGCTGAGGTGAGCGGATTGTTTAAGCCCAGGAGTTTGAGACTGGCCTGGACAATATGGTGAAACCCCATCTCTAACAAAAGAAATATAAAGATTAGCTGGGCATGGTGGCATGCACCTGTATTCCCAGCTACTCAGGAGGCTGAGGTGGGAGGATCACTTGAGCCCAGGAGAGTGAGACTGTGGTAAGCTGTGCTCACACCGCTGCACTCCAGCCTGGGTGACAGAGCTAGACCCTGTCTCAAAAAAAGAAAAGAAAAGAAAAGAAAAAAGAAAGACCCCTAGACCCCTGGAATGGTCTTTGAAAAGCATATATTTGTACATCACCTACCTGAGACAGGGCTAAAGCTGTAGTCTCCAGCTTGGTGCTCAAGGGACCTCAGAAAGTGTGAGACTGGGCAGTGTGTCTACAAAAAACATTGGCTCAACCCAAACCATTCCCTTTTTCTTCCACCAGAGCACTGTCCTATGAGCAAAAACTGCAGACATCTTTGAGCGATAGAAGAGACAACTGAGCTGGGGGCCAGTTCAGTGTGGACCTACATTTCAACCACCATGATGAAGGTTTGGGACTGTTATGGTCACATTTGCTTTTTGCTCTTTATAATACTGAGATATACTTGTGAGAATACAGCTGTGCTGGAGAAGCCAGGACTAAGAAGTAATTTAATATTCATTCTTAAGTGTCAGGAAGGTTACTATACGAAAGCAGGTGACCAGCTACTCCTCCCTGAGCTCAGAGAGTGAAGACATGGGTGTAAACCTCTACGAATGAGACTCTGGTTACAGTCATGGAAGACATAGTGAGCTTCAGCTGAGTCCTGTTCTCGGGCCTGTCTCGGACACCATACCCCCATCTGTTAGTAGAGTGGCAACGTGGTCTAGAAAGAGCACTGGACAAGGAACCCTGGAGTGCTGTAGAGACCTTTTTAACTGCCATGACCTTAGGCATGCCAGACGTGTCCGTTTCTGGATCTCATTTTCTTCTCTTTTTTGAATAAGGAAGGGCATGGGTTATGGTCTCTGAGCTTCTTCCTTCTACTTCAACCACTGGTTCTATGCTAAGTGTAAGTGTTGGAATGTAGATACTCTTGAGTGTTTTCCTAAACCGGAATCAGTTGTCTGTAACCCAGGTCAATACACTAGCTGCTGTAGCAAACGAATCTCAAAACATACAACAGCCCATGCATGGTAGAAGTTTACTTCTTGTTCACAAAAGGTCTAAAATGTGTTTCCCTAATGAGCAGGCCGTTTTCCTCCAAGTGGTGATACAGGGAAGCAGGATCTTTCCTCCTTGCGGTTCTGACATCTTAGGTACTTGACTCCAAGGTAGTCATGCTCATTTACATCGAGCTGGTGGAAGAGGAAAAAGCATAGGCAATTGAGCCTGAGAGATTTTTAAGGACCGACTAGGAGGGGTGTGCATTAATTCTGGTCAAATTCCATTGGTGAGAAATCACTCACATAGAAACACCTAAATACAGAAGAGTCTGGGCAAGGTAGTTCAGCTCTGTGCCCAGGAAAAAGAGGAAATGGATTTAGACAATAGGAAACAATCTGTGCCATAGAAAGGAGAGTTTAAAGGAGAAAGAGTTATGTGAATCGAAGAAGAGTAAGATTAGGGTGATGTTAATTATATTCCTTTTTCTGAAGAGCTAGAAGTCCTCAGCTGCTGAAGGATGGCAGGACCTGGGTTTAAAAATATTTTCTGGCCCACAAGGAAGAATCCTGGGCAAAGACTCAAGACACACTAGGTTCTGGTTTGGTTGTCTCAAACTAGCTATGGGACTGAATATAATTTATCTGACCGTTATGTTTACAGTTTCTTCATCTGTTAATTGTAACCAAAATGCATACTCTAACTACCTAACAGAATTGTTTTAAAAGTCAGGTATAGCAACATCATGCACATTTTGAAAAAAACAAAACAATGATTAAAATGGAGAATGAGTTTAAATTGTAGATGGAGAAAATTAAGTTGGATAAGGAAAAAAGAAATAAGAACTTTCCCCATAGTGAAACAAGGAAAATTTTTAGGGAATGTGCAAATAACTTCAAGAAATCAATGGGAAACAATTTTGACAAGATTGGAAAGAAGGCTCCAACTCGAAGGGTAGCTTGCGGGGGTTGGCACAGGAGACATGGACTGTGGTTCTGGCACTACACGCAGATTGCTGTTTGACCTTGACTGAATTTCTTCCCCTCTTGGGGCTTCAGTTTCCCCTTTGCAAAACAAAAGGATTGAACTAAATAATTTTGCTAGGGTCTCATTCTCAAATGGTATACCTCTGATTGTGCACTCAATCCTGTCTGGACGCAGGGATCCCAAGGGCTTTAAGACACAGTCAACTGCCAGGTTGGCATTTCAACATGGATGTCCAACAGGCATCTCCAGCCTCTCACATGCATCCAAAGCCTTAGGTTGTCTTCCTTTCCCAGAAGGTTCCTCCTGCGGTAGAGCCTTCCACACTTCAGGAAAAGGGCAGCTACCCTGGGAGTCCCCCTTTATCCCTCAGTGCCGCACACAGCCTGCATCCCATCGACCAGCACATCCTGTTGCTCCACCTTCAAATCTCACCTCCTTCCTGCCATCACCTCGCACCTGTGCTGTGCACCTGCCTCACAAGGGCTCTCCCTGAGCCCGCTCTCACCGCTCACTGTCTGTTCCTCACTCAGTCGTCAGGGTGAGCTCTTTATTCTTTCCTCCATTCAAAATCTCCCAGGGACTTCTCATTGCATTTGGAATAAAATCACAATCCTTGCCTTGGCCTGCCCAGGTTCTTGACCTCACCTGTAGCTCTCTCCTGCTTCTCCTGACCACCCCCACTTTGGCCGTAGCCAGTTTGGCTGCTCTTCAGCATGTGGGGCTCAGTTTGGTCTCAGGGCCATGGCGCTTGCTGTGCTTGGGGCTCTTTCCTTCCAGATCTTCTTCCAGTTCCTTCATTTGCTCCATTCCCATTTCACTTCTGAGGCCCCTTCTTTCAGGAGGCTTCCTTCTCTAGCCCCTAATCCATTGACCTCTAGCTCTCCATCCTTCTCTAGCCCCCAATCCATTGACCTCTAGCTCTCCATCCTTCTCTAGCCCCTAATCCATTGACCTCTAGCTCTCCATCCTTCTCTAGCTCCTAATCTACTGATCTCTCACCCTCACCCTGACTTATTTCTCCTTAAGGCACTTCTCACTCCCTGACATTGTTTTATTTCTTTAGTTGTGTATCTTCTGTCTCTCTCCACTAAGATGTGAACTCCATCAGTGCAGAGACTTTTCCTGTGTTGTGTACAACTGTATCCCTTGTGATGTCTTGTAAGCATTCAATAAATATTAACTAAATGAGTGAATGAGTCAAGGAGGAGAAACTGACCATAGGGCCTCTGCAGAGCGACAAACATTCTTCCACAAATGGAGGAGAGCTTGGGACTTGGTTTTCTGGCCAGAGGTGAAGCTGGGCCATCCCCCTGCAGCCTGGAGTGGAGGCATTCGTAGAGGGCATGGGTCTCTGATACTGGGAGCCAATTGTCTCTGCCCCGAGGCTCTGATCAGATCCAGGCACTCGGAGGTTCTGTGCTTCCCTGTTTTTCCCTTTTTAGGTGGTACTTGGCTGACCTCCCAGGGAGTATAGCTGGCTTCTTTTCTAAGCCATTTGTTCTTGCTGTTAAGAAATGACTAAGCAGATTCTCCATCTCCTGGTAGCCAACTGCCAGCCTGCAAGACCTGATGCTTTTCTTAAAGAGGCCCCTTCTTTTGCTGTGTGTTCAGAGAAAGCACGAAGCAGACATCACCATCGTTGTCTCCTTTGCAATGGTCTGACTCACTTCCTCTTGGTGTGTGGCTCTAGGTTGACCCCCACAAGGAAGAGGGAGACAGAAACTGGTGTGATTCCTACCCTCAGGACTCAGTGTCCAAGTCCTGCTGGATATTACAGAATGACTGGTTGAGAATATTCAGATGGTGACCTGATAATACTGGCACCATTTTTACTGACAGATTGCTAAGTGCCAGGCACCATGCTAACCTCCCTAGGTACCTTAGCTCATTTAATTCTTGCAATTACCTTGTGAGGTAAGTACTGTGACTTTATAGGTGAGGAAATGGAGGCAAAGGAAAGTTGAGGAACTTGCCCAAGGTCATATGGTTCCGCGGTGGGGGACTGCATGGAAGCATAGGACCCTGTTTTCAATATGCTTGCCTGTCTTGTCCAGGGTGCTTCTACACAGTGCTGCACAGACAGCTCCTGAAGCTGAGTGCAGCAGGCACACAAAGAAAATCCCAAGTAATTCTTCCAAGGGTCTCTGCTTCACCCCCTTAGTTTACTTCAGGAAGACCTCTGCCAAGTTCAGTGTGAAGTTAACAAATTTAATGTGAAAAACTGGTTTAGAAGTGAACTAGCTTGTGGACTACTGGGTATAAATAAAACTAGAAAAAACTTTGCAGAATTATTTATATGTTGGCATTTATTGCAAATCATCAGGAGAGTGATATATCAAACTGTCATTCCTAAGTTTAATTGACTAGGGAATATTTTTTTTTCCCCTTAGGAGTATCTGAGGGGCTAGAGTTCCACGAACACTCTTTAGAAATTGCTGAACTGTGCAGATATACCCACTGACTGTAAAGATGCCTTGGGCATTCCTCTTTCTATTCCTTTGCCCACCCCACTTTCCCCATCTGGAATTCATCCTCTGTCCATCCATCCATCCATCCGTCCATCCACTAAACATCTACTGTGTTCCAGGCACTATACAAGGTGCTTTCTCCTAAGTCATCTTGTTAATTTTTGCCACAGCCCCATTCCATAGATAAAGAGGCGATAGAGACAGGAGACAGACAAGGGTCCCTGGCAAAAACCCACCTAAAACCTAAAACAGGCCTGAAGGCTGAAAAACTGGACTGCTGGTCCCGGATGAAACCCGCCCTTTCCTGACTGATTCGCTCTGAATAATGCACAGGTGGAAGCAGGTGGCGCAGGGAGGAGGAGCCTGTCGTCTTCAGTTCCTACGTAGTGGCCTGGGATTCAGTCTGTAAGGTGCAGGCCTGCTAGCAGGACTCTCTCTCGCTGTGCTAGGAGTTCCTCTTTCCTTTTTCCCTCTTCACCCAATAATCCCTTCCCCGCATCTCACCCTACAATGTGTCTGTGTGCCTAAATTTTCCTGGTAGTGTGAAAAGAACCTGTTTTTCCGGCCGCAGAGACAGCATATCAACAAACCACAAAGCTGGACAGTGAAAGGGCTGGGATTAGAACCCAAATCTCCCAATCCAGATTCCAGATTTTTTTTTTCTTCTATTCTTCAGTGTTTTCTCCTGTAGTTGCTTATTCATATTTTCTCCATTTGTCAAAATCCCAACTCAAACTTTGTTTCCTTCAGAAATTCATGTTCCTCTTTCTTCCTACCTGCTCTGCACAGAGAACTCCCTCCATCTTCTAAACCTCCTCCAGACCATCTCTATCTAGATTTGGCACCCACTTCATCAGGTTCCCGGTTAAGAAGTGAGTGTGTGTATGTCTGGGGGGGGGTGAGTGTGGGTGTGGGTGTCTTGGATCTCCAGTGGTGTGTAAGCCAAGCACTTGGCACACGTCATCTTTACCTGGCACATCAGCCTTGTGAGAGAGGCACCATTACACTCATTTTGTAGATGACGGAACTGATGCACGATAAGATTGAGCCACTCGCCCAACATCACAAAGCATCCGTGATGAAGCTAGGATTTGAGCCTCAGTCTTCTGGCCCCAGAATCTACATTCCTTCTACTATTCTATGCCGAACTCCTTGTTGAACCCCTAGTTTCATAGCTGAGAAACTGAGGCCCATGGAGGGACAGTGGCTAGCCCCACATCCCACAGCTGTGAATAGCCGTGCTAAGACCACATGCAAAGGCTCACATTCGGGAACCTTTCTTCCCCAGCAGGCTGCTTCCCCAGGTCTAATGCAGGTCGCAGCTATTGCTGCCAGTCAGTTCCTGTTACCTGGATGCCATGGAAATTGTACCTTGTAGCTCTTGATACAGCAGGAGCCTGGTAGCTGCTCCCTGGGGGAGAGCCAAGGAAGGTCAGAGTACTAGCCTGCAGACCCAGCACCTAAAATAAACCAGGCAGCAACCCCAGTGGAAACCAGGCAGCAACCCAAGAGCGTGACATAACCTTCCCACAGCTCAGAGCTGGAGGCGGCTTCCAGCTCCAAGGTTCCCTGGGTACAGTGCCTAACAGAGCACATGTGCACTTCAGGGCTGCGACTTCTTCCTTTTATTTTAAAGAAAATGAGTTTCTTTTACTCTGGTTCTAGAACTGAGGGCTGGCAGGAATTGAAGGAGCTAAGAGCCAGGAGACCCTTGGACCATGGTGGGGAAGGCGCAAGGATTAGGCTTCAGATTGGTTTCCAAATTCGAATGTTCATCAGAATCACTGAAAGAGCTTTCAAAAATGATCTGGGTTTCATTCCAGACCTACAGAATCAGAATATCTGGGGACAGGGCCTGGGAATCGGTATTTGAATGTGTTCTCCTGGTGAGTCTCTTCTGGTTCAGGTTTGTGAACTACCTTCCCAAATATGCCTCTTCATGGCTATCTCCATTTGCTGGTAGTCCACCAGATCTCCATCTGCCAACCTCAACTCACACTTAGTACACGTTTTTTTTTTTCACCTGTGAAATTTAAATTCTATATTGTCCATGTCCATAGCTTTGAGGGCTGGTGTGATAACAGCACTTAATGGGGGTTTCTGTTATTTTTTTTTTTGGCAGATTTTAGGTTTTCTCTTTAAATGGAAGTTTAGGAGGGGTCTGTTCTGCCAGAGGAATAAGTCCCCTGAGAAGTCACTTTTGAAAATTTGATTGTTTTAGAAGTCTGTCCCTGAGGCCTTTAGTATCCAAAGCAGTCCGTGAAAGTCAGAGGTTGCCATGGGAATGGCAGCTGCCAGCAGACATGCTATTGTGTTTAGATTCTTGTACTAATAACACCCTCCCCAGCAGCCAGAAATACCTGTTGAAAGAGGAGAGCTTCTTTTCTTCTTATTCAAGAAGAGTTTGGAAAGTTACTTTCCTCTGCCTTGAAGAGGGTCAGGGGTTTGTGGTTAGGTGGACAAGTGACTGTTTTTTTCTCCTCTTGCCCAAGGTGCAGCAAGAGAACTCAGTCGGAACCTCGGACCCTCCTAGCCTATCTAAGGGGGAGAAAAGCCACACTGGCCGTGGGGAGACCCTGGATGAATGTTGACACCAAGCTGACCTGAATTCCAGGCTCACATTCTAGATGTGTGTTCTCCCCTGGGTAGGAGTCACTTCCAAGGATTCTGGGGAGATTGTTAGCAGCCTACTTTCCACTTCAGTGGAAAGAGCATTGGGTTCCATGTATCTCCTAGCTGCATGACAGGGCAAGAAAAGGAAAAAGAGGAGAGGACTAGTTTTAGTTGAATATTATACCTACCACAAGTTAGGTGTTGTGTTAGGTGCAGGGAAATAAAAATCACTAAGAATTTGTACTTGCAGGGAGTTCACTGTCTCGAGGCAAGCGTGGAATCAGAGATGGCAAGTGGTGGTCATTTTGTTTGCTGACTGGGGAGGAAGGGATGGATGTCATTTGCTATGTCTGGATCTAAATAAACAATACCATGATTTCCACTGCTCAGAGCTGTATGTGGTGCCCTGTGAATGGTGCAGATGAGACATCCAAAGACAGCATTGTTCATACTGGCTCAGGATGGATGAGGTACTGAAGGAGGCCAGATTGGAGGAGCCAGTCTGGGCAGGGCAAGGTAAGGGGTCCTTCTGTGAACTCAAGAGAAGTTTCCTGTTCTGCGTCCTTTCTCAAAGCCCCGGTAGAGTGCTAGCCCTTAGGAACATTACAAAGTGCACCCAGTTTTTCTTCGGAGAAATTCCACTTTTTGAGTCCTTTACCCTTTTAAGAATATTTCTTCCCTTGTTTCTCCTTATCCTTGATCAGGTCCCTTTTTCAGGGAGAGAAATTGTCCAACAATTTATACTGCTAAGGGTAATTTAAACCACTCTAGAAAGGCTTCAATTTGAAAGAAAGAGCCATGAGGTGATGGATATGTTAATTAGCTTGATTTAATGACTCCACATTTTATTAATAAATCATAACACTACTTTGTGCTCATATATAGATACAATTACAAGTTGTCAATTTGCAATAAAATAAAAATAAACAAAAATAAAAAAGGAAGAGCCGAGAGACCAATGCTTAACTCCACACAGTTAACATTGGGGATCTAGACCACATGTACCTAACTGGGGAGATTCTTTAGGCCAGGGATTGGCAAACTTTTACTGTAAAGGACTAGATAGCAAATGCATTCAGCTTTGTGGGTGATGCAGTCTCTGTTGCAACCGCTCAGCTCTGTTGCTGTTCTGCAAAAGCAGCCACGGACAATACCAATAAGTGAATGGGAGTGGTGTGTTCCAATAAACCTTTATTTATAGATACCAAAATTAGAATTTCATGTATTTCATGTGTCATAAAATATTATTTTTCTTTGCATTCTTTCCAGCCATTAAAAATGTGAAAAGGAGTCTTAGCTCATGGACTGTACAAAAACAGAATTCCATTGGCCAGTTTGTTAACCTTTGCCTTCCTATCACCTCTTCTATCACATTATAAGATGAGCGGTGGTGTGGGGTGAGGTCACTCTGCCTGCAGATTCTTTTTGTATGGCCTAATAGTTTATCTATTTCTTTTTTTTGAGATGGGGTCTCGCTCTGTCATCCAGGCTGGAGTGCAGTGAGTGGTGTGATCTTGGTTCCCTGCAGCCTCTGCCTCCCAGGTTCAAGTGATTCTCCCACCTCAGCCTCCCTAGTAGCTGGGATTACAGGCACGCACCATTGTGCCCAGCTACTTTTTTTTTTCTTCTATTTTTGTAGAGACAGGGTTTCACCATGTTGGCCAGGCTGGTCTTGAACCCCTGACCTCAGGTGATCCACCCACCTTGACCTCCTAAAGTGCTTGCATTACAGGCATGAGCCACCGCGCCTGGCCTACCCATTTCTTTAGTCAAATGCGGAGGACCTACTGTGTGTTAGGGGCTGCTCCAGGTACTGGGAATTCAGAAGTGAATGAGACAAGTGCCTGCCTTCGAGTAACTTATGTTCCCCTGGCCATGGCAGGAAGATTTAAGGAGTGGAGACAAGATGTGGGTTTTGGTCTGAGTCTTTGCTCCCCTGGACTTGGGTCTCTTTTAGAGACTGGTTGTTCTTGGGGGCTAGGCTGGTTGGCATCATTTGCTGTGGATCCTGAACACAGGTCCCGTAGTAATCAGCTGCAGGAGAGCTGTGTGACATGCTTGGAACCAATGCCCTGGGATAACTTTAGTGTTCTGAATTTCCAACTAAAAGTGCAGCCAAAAAATAAAAATGAGTAAAATAGCATAAAACCCAAGACCTTTAGGGCTCAGTGTATTCTGGCACAGCATTCCAGTGGGATTCTGGGATGGTTTTCAAGAGCCGTGGCTTCTCTTGACTTTCCCATGGCCTATTCCAAGACAACCACTGATCTGCAGATGTTCCCCCAGGACTGGGGCATGGCAGAGGCCCATTGCAACAGCAGCTACTGCTGCTGCCAGGGCCAGAGGTCAGTACTCATGTGGTCTCTGGCAATGGCCGTCCTCCTCCAGCTCCCACCCGTTCCCAGGCAGGTGATAGAGAAGCCCTGTGGATTCCTCCTTTGAGACCAACAGGTCCCTCCATGATGTAGGGAAACAGATGTGGCTGCATTGAGACAGAGGAGGGGCTCTCCAGTGAGTAGGAAATTGCTCCCAGCCCATGGGCCTCATGATTTACAGGGCATCTGCCCCACATCTGGTCTCTTTGTTGTGTGCTACGGGGATGTGGGGGTGAGGGTGAGGTGGCGAATTGAGCCTGGAGGAAAGAGGACAGAAAGATAAGGGAGGTGGTATGGTTCCTGCTTCCAAGTTCTGCAAAGTCTGGCGAGGTGGAAATTACGTGAAGTAGTTCGGGCATCCCAGGGAGCAACACTTTTGTTCTCCTTTAAAATTCAAACTGCTCTAATCACCAATGATCTTGCTGTCCCCTAAGTTCCTTGTGTAGACAATGAGAAACTTCACTACCTGATCACCTGATTGCAAAGGTTTTTTTCTGCTGTCAGAGTCTAAAGTTTGAAGCATCCTGCCTTCTTTTCCTGGGCTCTCCCATCTTTTCCATATCCACCTCATCTCTCTTCTTCTACTTCTGCCTCTTCCGCTGTGATCTGGCTTAGAGATGCTCAGCATCTGCCCAGAGCTCATCTGGGAGTGCCATCCCAGGCCAGGTTCTCAGGGAATGGGGACAGACAGTGTGGAAATGTGGAGGGAGAGGGGAATCTGCCCTTGACCAGCTGGATTTCATTGGAAGCCTCCTCTATGTGGCACCTTGCTCCTAGCCAGACTTCCTTTAGCCACTTTTAATGTGTATTTTTAGGGCTTATTCATAAATATCACATGTTACACATGCATTCATTCAGCAAACATTTGTTGAGTGCCTATCATACACCAAACACAATGGTGGGGATAAAAAAATGTGGGTGAAATAGACCCAGAATGTTGGTCCTATTTCATGCCTCCAAGGTCGCTCCACTCTCTTATTTTGTGGTTGAAGATTCTGAGGCTCAACGTGGGACAGTGACTTATTTAAGGTGACGCCATTAAGGGTAGAGCCAAGACAGGAACACAGGACATTTTAATCTAGGTGAGACCAGACAGCCGAAATTGTATTTCCATACATATATTTAGCATTTAAAATGTACAGAGTATGTCACCATAGACATACTCTGTATGTCCATCTCCATGGTGACAGGAGGCAGGCGTGGTTATTATTATTCACATAATTATGAAGAGCCTCCATGTGGTTTATTCATTTTTCAGATGAAGAAATTGAGGTTCACGAGGTTAAGCATTTGAATAAAAGTCACATGGCTGGAGGTAGCAGAAATGGGAGAAGGACTTGGGTCTTCTGATTCCCAATCACCTGTAATACAGATCTCCTCACCTGCACCAACCACTTCTCATAGAAGAGCCGTCTCTCTCCTCTGTGGCTTCCTGGTGGCCTGTGGTCAAAGATGACTGAGAAAAGACCCCAGACCATCTCGGTAGTATGCTGCAGTACCATCAGGATACAGGAAAGAGGCAGAAACTCAGAGACCATTAGGAGAGGGGCGAAAGAAAAAAACCAGGAAAGACTGGCTGACATAGAGAGAGGTGAAGAGTACTGGAGAAACAGGAGAAGAAAGCGGCATAAGACTGGTCTGGTAAGAAAGAATGGAGCTTTGTGATAATTTTGACACCCTTCAACATAAAAATGGACACACCTAGTGTGGACCAAAACTAGCTGTCATGGTAAGGGAGGTGTTGATACACACAATGTGACTTGGACCACTGATGGGCAAGGGAGTTACAAATCCCATCTGTGATTTGATTAGGGCTGGCGATCCACAGTGTTCGACTGCCTGACGTCATCCTTGAATTCCTTAAATTCCTATCAGCCTTCTGATTGGATTCCTCCTCACTAACCCCTCTCCCACTGGAAACAAGAAACAGTAGCCTTGTGGCTGGCTCCTAGAATTCCCTAGAATTCCCTGAGGTTCCCTCATGAACCTCAGTTTCTTCATCTGATAAATGAATAACCACGTAGAGGCTCTTTATAATTATGTGAAGAATAATAATCATGCTTGCCTCCTGTTACCATGGAGATGGAGATGGACATACTCTGTACATTTCTCTGCATTGAGGAGAGTTGGTAAAAGAGAAGAAAACAACTTCAGTCTCTCTTGAGTGTCTTTTAAATGATCTCTTTAGGTTTAGGGGGATCCCAATGGTGTTAGACCTCCCAGAATTGATGCTACTATTATAACCCAACCATTAAATTGCTTTTTTAAAAAATTCAGTTTTATTCCTTTTTTTTTTTTTTTTTTTTTTTTTTTTTTGAGACAGGGTCTCACTCTGTTGCCTAGGCTGGAGTGGAGTGGCACAATCACTGCTCACTGTAGCCTTGACATCCTGGGCTTAAGCCATCCTCTGCCTCAACCTCCTGAGTGGCTGGGACTACAGGCACATACCACCATGGCAGCTAATTTATTTTTATTTTCTTGTAGAGATGGGATCTTGCTCTGTTGACCAGACTGGATGTGTGATCCAATTTTCTATCAATAAGTCAGCAAATATGTAATGAACAGCTTCTATGCAGCCGTTTTTAGATCAGCTGCTTTGGGGGATACAGAAGGAACGTATTTGAGAGACTTTTAAACTAGATTATGAACCCCTTGGAGCAAGACTAATGTCACAGCTAAATGTAATTACTCACTTATTTGCTTGGTAGACCATTGGGGCTCTGGAAATTTATCATCATCCTGTCGGTGGCTCTGTGCTATGTAGAGAGATTATGACTTATTCACCCATTTGACAAATATTTATTGAACACATACTGTCTGCTAGATATGGTAATGAAATAGTGGTTCAAGTATTCATGGTTTCTAACCTCAGAGAGCCCATGTTTAGTGAAGGGAGAGAGGTAGCAATCACTAACAGAATAAGTCATTTATGAGACACATCAGGAAGGGAGCAAGGAGTGTGAGTAACACAATGACATTCAGGGTGGTGGGGACCCGGGGTATGTATGTAGGGTGGGAAAGGAAGGCCCTAAAGTGGGCTGGGGCCTGAAGTTTGACAATGACCAGCCGCAGGGGATGTGAGCGTATGGGTGAGGGAGACAGAATATTCTAGAGAGAAGACAAAACTACCCCAAAACTTAGTGGCTTAGAACATAAAGGTATTATTATTTCCCACAGCCCTGTGGATTGATTGGCCTCTTCTGGGTGTCAGTTCCCACTGGAGTCTCTCACGCAGCGGTAGTCAGACAGCTGCTGGGGCTGGAGTCATCAGAAGGCTGGACTTGGCTGAATGGATATTCAAGATAGTTCCTTCACTCCCATGCCTGACCCTTGGGTTAGGCTGGCTGGAATAGCTGGAGGTTGCTCTCAATGCTTTCTCTACGTGCAGCTTCTCCACATGGCTAGTTTGGGCTTCCTAATGGCAT
Organism: Macaca fascicularis; assembly: GCF_037993035.2. Taxonomy (NCBI): domain Eukaryota; kingdom Metazoa; phylum Chordata; class Mammalia; order Primates; family Cercopithecidae; genus Macaca; species Macaca fascicularis. The sequence goes on from NC_088386.1 coordinate 112,719,794, forward strand.
GGAGGGCTCGGGATGGTTGAACTTCTTCTATGGAGCCTGGCTTTGTCCAGAGTGAGCAGGGAGGAGGAAACCACTTGTCTTTCTAAAGACTAGACCTAGGCTGGGCTAGTATCACTTCTGCAGTATCCTCTTGATCAAGGAAGTCACAGTCCAGCTCAGATTGTAGGACATGGAGAATTAGACTCCACTTCTCAAAGGGAAAATGGCTGGTGTCTTCAAGGAAGGAAGAGATGGTGACCATCTTGGAGACAAGCTAAGGCTTTGAGATCAAAAAGTCTTGGTGCGTCGGAGGACCAGAAAGCCAGCCAGTGCTGCTGGAGCACAGGAAGGTGGCACAAGATGAGGCAGGAAGGATGGACAGAGTGGTGTCCTCATAGGTAAATTGTGGTAGGGAATTTTGATTATTTATTTATTATCATTATTACTTTGAAATGGGATCTCTCTCTGTCACCCAGCCTGGAGTGCAATGGCACAATCGTGGCTCACTGCAGCCTCAACCTCCCTGGGCTCAAGTGATCCTCCTACCTCAGCCTCCTGAGTAGCTGGGACTACCAGCGCATGCCACCACGTATGTCTAAGTTTTCTATTTTTTGTAGAGGTGGGGTCTTCCTGTGTTGCCCAGGCTGGTCTCAAACTCTTGGGCTCAAGCTATCAATCAGCCTGCCTTGGCCTCCCAAAGTGCTGGGATTACAGGTGTGAGTCACCACGCCCGGCTAGATTTTTTTGTTTTTTAAGTCACACAAAAGCTTTAGGTTTCCTTCTTTCCAAGGGCTGATAGCCATAAGGAGTCTTCTTTCTTTCTGTTCCAGTCCATCTTCATTTGCTGCCCATAAGTTATCCTAGAGCCCAGTGCTGGTCGCACGCTCTCTAGCCCCCCACACCTTCAGTGAGTTTCCATTGCTTCCAGAACCAGGCACAGATTGCCCAGCCTGGTTTCAAGAGTGCTCTACCACATTGTGCACTTAAACATCTTTGGTCACATTTTTGCCCAACCTGTCAAATTGGATCCCTTGCTCCCCCTCATCCCTCTACCAAGAGGTGCCTTTGTCTCCCTGCCTCCACACCTGGTCACATCAGTCACTTGCCCTTCTGTGGCCCCATCTCCCCTTGTCAAAATCCTGCCTTTCCTTCACAGCTTATCTCCAATGTCACTTCCTCAAACTGAGCGAGCCCTCTACTGCTCAGAAACCTAGTTCTTCCTGATTTAAAGCAGAGCTGATGCTTCGGAAGGTGCAGTCACATCTGTATGTGTCTTACTCTCACTTTCACAGGTCTCCTCCCCATTGACTCTAGGTCTTCAGGGACAGAAAGCATGCCAGCCTTGCTTCTTCTGCCCCATGGCTCCATGCCTCACACACAGCAATCATTCAGTCGATGCCTGTCAAATTCAGCAGCAGTTTTTCTGGGCCACCAGCCTCCAATTGTCTCTTTCTTTTCCCATGGCAAATTGCAGCATTCGGCTCCCAGCAACTCCTGATTTGCAGCCCCAAGGTTCCTGGCAGGTCTCTTCTTTAGGACCATGGAGCTGCCGTTCCCAGACGGCCAGGCCTGCACAGGCCAGAGCTGGGTCCCAGGGAGATGGAGTGCTTCTGGTTCTGCAGACTTCCCTGGCTCCTCTCTCTCCAGCTGCCTTGCACTTGTTTTCCTTGGCAGGAGGAAGCCCTCAGTCACCACTTCATCTTCCATTTATAGGCATGTATGCATCTTTGTTATTCTTTTCATAAAATGACAGTGTTCTCAACTCAGAAAAGAAGAAAAGAGGGTTGAGGACCATGCAAAGCAAAGAAGGCATTTTATATAAGGTCTCCAGCTTCCTGCAATATTTCTGTCTGTATTGGAGAACGGAGGGCATTCTTTCTGCCTCCACTGCCCTCTCTTCTGTGACTTAGCCTGTCCCACTAACTTCTCACACTTTGATGATGGGCTACTATGGGCTCCTGGTGTGAGTCCATGCCTACACCGTCGTTCGGTCCTTCATCTGACACCAGAATACCCTGAGGTCCAGAGTGAAGCTTTGTGAGCTCAAATGTGTTGTTTTTATTGTTGTTTGGTTTGTTCGCTTGTTTGGTTTCTCGTTTTTTGTTGTTGTTGTTGTTGTTGGAGACAGGGTCTCCCAGTCACCTAGGCTGGAATGCAGTAGGAGGATCTTGGCTCAATGCAACCTCAACTTTCCAAGCTCAAGGATCCTCTCACCTCACCTCCCAAGTAGCTGGGATTATAGGCATACATCACCATGCCTGGCTAATTTTTATTTATTTTTTATTTTTTGTAGAGATAAGGATCTCATTATGTCTGACCTTGAACTCCTGGGCTCAAGTGATCCTCCTGCCTTGACCTCCCAAAGTGCTGGGATTGCAGGCGTGAGCCACCACGCTTGGCTGAGAGCTCTAATTTGTCCATTGGTCAAGCTATACGTGAGTGCAAAAAGGAAGAATAACAGCAGCAAAGATTTATGTGGTGCTCTCTGTATTAGACAGTGTTTTAAGGAGTCTATAAACAGTAGGTCATGTAATCCTCACAGTAACCCTATGAAGTTGTACTATTATTATCCCCATTTTGCAGATTCAGGAACTGAGGCAAATAGAGGTTACCTCATCTTCTCTTGGTCACACCAATAGTCAGTAGCAGAGCTGGGATCTGAGTCCAGGAAGGCTTGCTTCAGAGTCTGCATCTCTGACCTCTGGCCATGCTGCCTTAATTGGTCATCAAACTGAGACGTTTAACCTAGCAGGGTCACTTAGTCCTTCTTATATACCCAAGTGTGCTGGAGAAGACAGTGTGTCTGAGGGTTGTAGGCAAGAGCCCGCACAGGTTTGAACTAATTCTTGGCACAGGTAAATCAATTAGATTCATATTCTGACTTTCCCACAGATTTATGATTCTTAGTTTAGGGTTTTGTGCCTATTTGGAGGGATAGATCAGCAAAGGGATTTGTTGGTGTATCCAAGAGCAACCTGCTTCTTTTGGCTCCAGTCCATATCCTGGGAATTCACTAAGTAACTAATGAATTCATTTTCTTCTCTCCTTCCTTAATTCATCAAACTCTGATCCCGTGCCTTGTGTGTGCAAAGCACCATATGGCACAAGGACAGGTGCAGAAAAAGAACACTAAATGAAACAGACACCATCTCTGCCTTCAGGCTGTGAGTATGTGTGCACATGCATATACTCACAAGGAAACCTGAGACTCTACCTGTAACTGTCTGCGTATTCTTTTGGGTCATCTTTTAGTATTCTCTGGAGTGCCATATGTTCTGCATTTCACTGGTTTCCTGGAGTCTAGAATGCCCACATACAAACATTTTCATAAGGAAGCCCACTGGAGCACAGATGTCACAAGCCAGTGGCTCTCCTAGCAGTCCAAACTGGATAGCCTAGTGACGGTAGATTCCTGCCCCGGACTCTGCATGGGACTCTGTTCAGCTAAGTTAAGGTGCAGACTGGATTAGCTTCCCAGGGCTGCTGGGCAAATTATCACAGACTTGCTGGTTTAAAACAGAAATGTATTCTCTTAGTTCTGAAGGCCAGTGGCCAGTGGTTTGAAATCAAGATATCAGCAGGGTTGGTTCCTTCGGGAAGACTTTGAGGACAACTCTCTTCCATGCCTCTCTCTTGGCTTCTGGGGCTGTTGGGAGCCATTGGCTTGTAGATGAATCACTCCAATCTGTGCTTCATCTTCACACAAACTTCTCTCTGTGTCTCAAATCTGTGTTGGCCTTTCTCTCAATGATCAGTCATTGGGTTTAGGGTACACCCTGAATCCTAGTAGACATCATCTTGATCCTTAATTATCTGCAAAGACCGTATTTTCAAATAAGGTCACATTCATAGGTTCTGGGCTTTAGGATGTGGGTCTGTCATTTTTAGGGCCACTATTCAGCCTACTCCACAGACAGAATCCTTCTCAACTCAGTGTTCCTGACGGGTGCTACCAATTTGGCAGTATTGTCATAGAAATTAAAATCTATTTGTATCCCTAGGGTAGTACCCATTTATTTCCGTCTCCATGTGTGTGCACATATGTATAAGAATAAGGAATCCTTAGTGTTTATTTTTTTGTTTGTTTGTTTTTGCCTGGAAGCATGTTTGAAGTGGGATGCAAGAATGTTGCACTGACTGATAAAGTATGTATCAGTCAGGTTCCAGAGTTCAACTCAAATGGTTCAAGTGAAAACAAAAAGAAAAAGATGAAAAAACCAACAAAGCACTACTTTCAACGGTGTGGACAGGTTTAAAGAAACCAATAAGAAATGCCAAGGCACCTAGAGATTAGCAACAATAGAACGCCATGGACACACTTTGGCCTTAGAGGGGAAGGGGAGGGATCAGTGTTACAAGAATCCCAGTGAGAGCTGGAATTGTAGAGGAGGTGCTGCCCGGTTTTAGAGGAACAGACACTACTGAAATGTGGCCCAAAGTAGGAATGGAGAAAGAAAGACAGTTCAAATGTCTTTCCTCCCAACTCCTCATCTCAAGCTGATGTCTTCTGTTGGCCAAACCAAACCAGAGCCAGTTGGCAAGAGTGCCCTGGTACAGAGTTCATAGAGATAGGTTCTAGGAGCACCCCTGGGCCCAAGAAGAGCAGAGTTGGGTCTGTAGTAAGAACTAACCAGCATAGGTCTGTATGTGGATTCTGGGAGCCCGGGGACACATCCGCTTCATATACAGTCGTGGGATCTTGGAAGTGGACCATCAGTTAGAGATGATCTATTCTAACATTTCATGTTCCAGATGAGGAATTGGGTTCCAAAGAGGATAAGTGTCTATGTGTGTGCATGGGCACACTTGTCTGGGTGGGGTGTGACTTTCTGTCATCATCCAGAGGTCCAGGAAGGGTGGGTAGTATGGCTATTATTCACTTTAAAACCCTGAGGTTCTGAACTTGAAGAACCTCTTTGTATCTATAGCAGATTCTTATTGGTTATGTTCCCAGTATCCATTTTGCCTTCCTTTTCCCCAGAGGCCTCCAGTTTTATTTGGGAATTCAAGTGGTTCAGGGAAGCTTCTTTTGCTGTTGGCTCAGTGGGGAGCTCAGTCAGATAGCATATCCAGTCTCCAATAATGATGACCTCTGGGTGGTTTAAGCTAGTCACGTCCCAGTGAACTTCATGACTTTTGTTGTGAATGCTGGAGCAAAGAAGCTCCTACATTCCTTCTCCATGTGAACGAGGAAGCTCATAGCCTTGGGGGCTGCTGGCAGCTATCTGAAGAACAGTAGGGGAACCAGTGTTAAGATGAAGTTGAAGTTAGAACAGAGATAAAGGAAGAGAAAAAATTCCAAGTGAAACTACTGAAGCCAGCATACCTTTCATCTTTTAAAATTAGGTGAGCTAATAAGCCCCTTTTAAAGTTTAAGCTATTTGAGTCAGGTGTTTTTTCTTTCTTACACGCAGTCGAAAGAGTCAGCAGGTAGGTGCACTGCCTCTCTGGCACGCAGTCTTCTGAACTTGAATGAATCACCCAGCCTTTTAGATTCCTTTCACAGATGCAGGTGTAGTAAAAAAATAATTAAAATGCGTTAAAAAAGTTAATTCTTTTTCTCTACCTCATTTTCCCCTTCTGGAGAACACAAGGACTATTATCACAGCTGCCAGGACCTGCTCATTATTACATTGGGCTGCACGGATGAGTGTTCTCAAGAGAACAGAACCAGAAGGCAATGGAGGGAGAGATTCTGTATTTAAATTTCACTAGTGGTTTTCCTTTGCCATGTGTTCTGTCTTTAAGGAAACCGGCACTCTCCCCTCATACTGTCTCTTAGAGGTTGGGGGCCCTCTAAGGAAGGATTGGGGGTGTTGAAGAGAAGTCTGTGAGGACAGGTTTGTAGAATGTGGGTGCAGATGTGTTAGGAGAGGTAGAAATCTTTCACGGATTTCTCTCTATTTTGTAGAAATATAAACTGAGGCTTAATGCTGGGAACCTGCTCCTTGTCACCCAGGCAATCCGGCGGCATTACAGAGAGTTGAACTCCAGAGCGCTTGCTCCCAAACCAGTCCCCACCCTCCAGATGGTCCATTTGCCTCCTCCTCAGGCCTGTGAATTGCTTCCCCTGGAACCAGACCAGATATTCTGGAGAAAGCACCAGGTCAGCATTCTATGCCGAAGACCCCGGTCTCCGGAGATGCCATTTGCTGAACTTACTGTGCTGGGCTGATTTGGGGCCCAGGTGTTGTCTGAAGTCAGGTGACAGGCTTTGAGAGCCTCTTGGAGCTTCCTTTGGGGGAACATGGAAGAACATATGACATGAGTCTCCTAAAAGTTGAAGAGGAGACTGAGGGCTGAGAGCTGAGGTGTGCAGTTAGCAGCAGCCTGTGAATGTCTGTGTCACGGAGAAATTCACAGACTGCAGCGGCATCCCTTCCTTTTGTCTTTAGCTTCTGAAGTTCCACTAAAGTCCTGGGCTGGGCCATGGAGCTGGACCTCTTTCCCCAGGAAGATTTTCTCTTTTCCACTGCAGGATTGGAAAGAGCAGGGATGACAGAGCCCAAGTAGAGGCCAGGGGGCCTGGAAGGAAAGGGCACATGAAAGGGGAGAAAAAGAGTAGGAGGGGACATAGGAAAAGATTTAGGATGTTGTGTCAAGAGGCTTATAAAGTTTGAGAGCTGGAAGAGATATTTAGAGCTATCTGTCACATTCCTCATTTCACAGGAGAGGAGCTGTCAGCTTCTCAGAGAGGGAAAAGTACTAGCCTAAGGGTTCGTCGTAAACTATTGATGGAGGTGAGACTGGAACCCAGGTCCTTTCACTTCCAAATTGAACTTATTCATTATCTGTTGCGGTGCAAGCAATTAACCCCAAAATTAGTGATTTTAAAACCATAAACGCATTATTTCATGGTTTCTATGGGATAGAAAAATGATTGTGTCTTAGCTGGGTCCTCTGACTCACAAACTCTCAGAATGCTGCACTCAAGGTGTTAGGAGGGGGCTGTGTGCTCATTTAGGCTTAATGGGAGAAGGTCTGCTTCTAAGTCCACTCAACGAGCTCACTTGTCAGAATGCTGTTCCTTGAAGGCTGTTGGAATGGGTTTTCTGTTCCCCATTGGCTGTTGGCCACAGACCTCTCTAAGTCCCCTGCCATGCATCACTCTCCACGTGGCCCCTCACATTGTGGTAGCTGGCTTCCATTAGTGCGATAAGTGAGGGTGCAAAAGAGAGTGAGCAAGATTGAAGCCAGTCTTTTTCTAACCTTACCTTGGAAATGACATATCATCACTTTTTCTGTATCTCATTCACTGAAGTAAGCCACTCTGTATAGCCCACACTCCTGAACAGCAGAGGCAGGAACCATCTTTTTGGAAGCTGCCACCATACCAAATACTTCCTGCTAATATTTGCTGCCTCCCGCAGTCATATAGCAGAGAGGACTGGGAAGGCAGCCCTAAGAAGTGTGCATTCTGTTCTACAGCTATTCTGCCCAGCCTTTCGTTTAGAGAAAACACTCTTCCCACCAAGGAAGGGAAAGCAAGCATTAGTGGCAGAAAGGACAATGTAAGACTTCGAAAGAAGCAATCATCACATTGATTAATAAATACTTACAATTTCTTTTTTCATTGTTGGTCAATTGTTTGGTGATAAGATAGAGTAAGCAAGGAATTCAGTTTAGAAACTAGAGAAAGCTGGAGTCTGAATTTCAACCAAAACAAGTCACTTACCCTCATGAAACCTCAGTCCGCTGATCTAGTCACCAGGATGACAGTGTCAACTTTTTAGGATTAATTGAACAACATGTAATACCTTTTGAAGTTAGCTCTTTCATATTGAGTGCCTTAGTTAATAAAAACAGGCCTATTGGAATGTCAAATAAGGACTTCCCGTCTTGCACTGCATCCTAAACTTTAAAAGAATGGATATGGTAGCCAATGGGATAAGGCAGGAAACAGAAATAAGTGGCAGAACTATGGGGAAGAGCAGCCAAAATTCTGAGTATTTTCTGATTGTATGATGGTGTATTGGTTTGCTAGGGCTGTCATAACAAAATACCACAGAATGGGTGGTTTAAGCAACAACAACTGGTTTTCTTACAGTTCTGGAGGCTGGAAGTCCCAGATCAAGGAGAAAGCAGGTTGAGTTTGTTCTGAGGTTTTTCTTGTTGGCTTGTAGATGCCACCTCTTGTTGTCTCTGCATGATTGTCCCCATGTGCCCAAATGTCCTCTTCTTATTAGAACATCGGTCAGATTGGATTAAGGCCAACTCTAACAGCCTCATTTGAACTTAATCCCCTCTTTCAAGATCCTAACCCTAAATACAGTCACATTCTGAAGGACTAGGGGTTACGGCTTCAACATATACCTTTTAGAGAACACGATTCAACCCATAACAGATGGCATACCGAGAAAAAATGGAGAGAATGAGCTGAAAATTCAGGAGAACTAATAAGAGATTATTAAGGTAGCCAGATACAAAATAAATATTTAAAAAGGCTTAGTGCTTTATTGCATATCAGTAATGACCTATTGAAAAATACAATGGAAACAATGCCATTCACAATAACCACCAATCCTTGGTCTGCAGGAGAGTTTCCACACAGGGCAGAGAGAGAGAGGGTGTCTTGTGACTTGGGGCTTTACTTAGTTATCTGCACACAGAAAGAGCACAGCTTGCAGCCAGAGTTGGATGAAAGACAGAATGAAAATATTTCAGGCCTCTCATCCTCAAACTTCTAACCACAAGGGCCCCAACTCTGAGCATGCCGCTGTTGAGGGAGACATAAGTGGCCTGCCATCCCTCTGGGTTTTCGTTCCTTTCTCAGCTAGGTCACATGTCCTTACAAACTTCCTAGTCCAGTCTGCTCTGCCCCAACACAGGGACATGTTAACACAGGGAATATTAATCCCCCAAAATAACCTTTTCTCCTGGAAACCACATCTTGAGCACCGAAGAAAGTCCTTTTATATCATCAAAAGCCTCATTTGGGAAATTTCCGCAGAACAAAGAAACTCTCTATGCTAAAAGACTGGTGGTGTTTCCATTTATTGCCAGATAAAAATTGCTTGCAGCTTGAAGAAATTAAAAAAGTTAATTATAGAAGTAATGTGTAATAAAACTCAAACAATATAGACAGATCAAAAGTCTTCTTTGTTCACCACTTAATTTCACTCTTCCCCCCAGAAATGATCACTGTCAACAGCTTGGTGCAGACATAAAAAAATGTACAAAACTGTGTGTGTGTATGTGTGCTTGTAAATATATGTATACACATGCACATATAGATACACACACCACATAGACACACACTCATCCACTTTATTTCTAAATATGAAAACTTTTATCCTCTTAAATTTAAGTGGGATCATACTATATGTATTGTTTTGCTTCTTACGTTTTTTGCTTACCTAGTAATATGACTTGGAAATCTTCCATATCAGAGCATATGTATATGTGTGTGTCTATGCATACACACACACATACACATATCTACTTTTAAATTGCTATAGAATGTATCATGGTACAGATGTAATTTTGTTGATTTGACTAGTCCCTTAGGGTGTACTTCAATGGAGAAGCCTATATTAGACTTTGCAGCAGTATATTTTTATTAGTTAAATAAATATATTAAGAGTCTTGTTAACATTAAATCCTGCCATGACTATTATGGAACACTTTTTGTGCAGAGATATAATGATTTCTCTAGAATAGATGCTGCCTTAGCCAGGTGTTGTGATGGGCACCTGTAATCCCAGCTACTCGAGGGGTGAGACATGAGAATCTCTTGAACCCAGGTAGTGGAGGTTGCAGTGAGCTGAGATCATGCCACTGCCCTCCCATCTGGTTGGCAAAGTGAGACTCTGTCTCAAAAAAGAAAAAAAAAAAGCAAACAAGCAAAACTTTGGGCTTAGAACAAATACTACTATAAAAAAAATCTGACATTGGGCAATATATAAATAACAGAAACTTATTTCTCACAGTTCTGGAGGCTGTGAAGTCTAAGATCAAGGCCTCAGAAGACTTGGTGTCTAGTAGATCCAGTCTCTGCTTCCATAATGGTGTCCTGAATGCTGGGTCCTCTGGATGAGATGAACACTGAGTCATCATATAGGAGAAGGTAGACGGGCAAAAAGGGACCTATCTCGTTCCCTCCAGCCCTTTTATAAGGCACTAATTATATCCATAAGGGTGGATTCCTAATGGCCTAATCACCTTCCGAAGGCCTTGCCTCTTAATACTGTTGCATTGGGGACTGAGTTCCAACACGAATTTTGGAGGAGCCACAAATGTTCAAACCATAGCAGATGCCTAGAGGTGAAATTTCTGAGCCCAACGTTTTGCTTGTTTGCTTTTCTTTTCTTTCTTTTTTTTTTTTTTGAGACAGAGTCTCACTCTGTCATCCAGGCTGGAGTGCAGTGGCGTGATCTCTGCTCACTGCAACCTCCACTTCTTGGGTTCAAGCGATTCTCATGCCTCAGCCTCAGGAATAGCTGGAATTACAGGCGCCCATCACCACACCTGGCTAATTTTTTTGTATTTTTAGAAGAGACAGGGTTTCATCCTGTTGGCCAGGCTGGTTTTGAATTCTTGACCTCAAGTGACCCACCCACCTTGGCCTCCCAAATTATTAGGATTACAGGCATGAACCACCACACCCAGCCTCATTTGCATTTTTTATAGATTGGCTCTTGAAGTGTTTTTTTGTTGTTGTTGTTTATTTGTTTGTTTTTAAATTTCAACTTCTACACACAAAGGTTTCAAAAATCTTAGAGCTGGAATTTCTTCCTGGACACCCCAGACATAGCCCCAGGGTTCCTCTCCCAGTTTATGGGACTTGTTGGCTGCCTTGTTTAGTTTGTCACATTTTTCTTGCTCAGACCAGACATTAGAACCATGATCTACCTTATCACTCATGTTCTAAATCTAAAGTCTTTCTGGATGATAAACCAAATTCATGAAATGGCTCTCAATTTTCTGATGGGAGCTCAACATCTTAATACACAATTTATATATGGAAGGACGATTTATAGGCACATAACTGGGTCAACTTAACACAGAATGGAATAAAAAATGACAGGGCTTACGCATCAGTCTTTGGCTAACTCTTCTACCTCTCTTGGTCCTGAGTTTGGAGGATACCCAGTTCTTGCCAACGGCGTTGTAGGTACGAACCTTCTCAAATTGAGGTCCAAACTTTTCTCCCAGCTGCCACTTGGCTACTGCTGGCTGTTTGCTTATTCTCTCAGTTCCACTAGCAGAATCTTCTGCATTCCCTTCTTCCCCAGACCTAGCACCCTGGAGCAAGTCTGTCAATCCCAGCTCAGATTAGTGTCAGTCTGAGTTTTGAAAGACACCCCATCCATCTTGAAGGCAGAATCGATTTTGCTCCAATAGCCATGCCTTTTTCTGGTTTTTGGCAGCTTTCTAGGGCCGAATTCAACCCCCTTCAGTTCTGATCAGCTTTCTGAAATGCAACTTTACAGTTACAAGGGTGGCTGCATTTGCAATGAGCGCCACTAGAGACTGCATGAAAAATTTAGCATGCAATTGAGAAGGAATGTATAATTAATAACTTCTTGTGTTTAACAAATATTTAATATGTAACTAAATTGTGGTGGTGGATGTTAGGGATACCATGGCCAGTGAGAAAAGAACAAACCAAAACTATGACCCCCCACTGCAAGCTTCATGGAGCTTACAAATAGAGAATTACATAGGAATAGAATTGAGAATGTGAAATGTGATTTTGGAGAGCATAAACATACATGTGTTAAGAGCACATGACCTGATTGGTGGAGGGGTGGTGGTGGTAATATGGCAAGGACTGCTTCCCCAACAGCACCCCTACTGACTATTCCTTTTTCTGAGTTTTTTTTTTTTTTTGTCAGAGTTAATGCTTCCAGGTCTCCCAAACTCTGGTTCAGTGCTCTTTCTACTCCATCATGTGACCTTGGCCCTCATTTGCTAATCTAAACATAAGAGGCTGGTCTTGCAAAACTTCACAGTCCCTTCTAACTGCAATGTTCTTCATTCTCATCCTCCTCTTAAGATGTATGTGGTTGCTTGTCAGCAGCATCAACTCCATCTGTCCATCTATTCAACACATATTTGTTGAGCAACTATCATGTGCAGGCACTTTACCAGAGGCTGGAGACAGTAGAGTACAAAACGTCACACTACCTGTCCTCATGGGATGTCCAGGCCTGGAGTAGCAGTTGGGTTAATGGAGCCCTCTTCTACACTCTTTGGCCAAATAATTACATTTAGAATTGAGGCATTGTGGAATGAATAAAATTGGGAGTATCTTTCAGATACTCAGCACACCCATGGTAAAACCTGTCTCTTTCGTGTGGATCTTGATGCCTGCTCACCTTACAGGCATATACATTGAAGGGTGAAATTGGTACCTGGACCACTCATTCTATACAAGCACCAGTCTATAGTGTAAGGGGCTCTTACTCCACAGACATTTATGGAACGGTGGCTGTCATCCTGGATGAATGTGGGAAACTATAAATACAGTCTGGGTATAGGGTAGACATTCAATAAGCCCTGAGTTAGTAAGGAGGGTATTATCCCAGCCTGAGAAGCCCTGTTGTGAGCCACGTGGATGAGACAGAGCTGATAATGGTTCTGTCTTCAGGGAAATTATACTCCATTAGGAACACGAGACCTTAGCAGCTATAATATCATTGTATTCGTAGAAAGTGAGGACTTCTAGAAGGGCGTGCACAGTGAGCCAGGAATTGAGAGATGATAAAGCCTATTCATTTTTGCCTGGGTTGATTAGGAAAAGATCCTTGGAACTAGGTTTTAACATTTGGGAGGAATTTCAAAGAGAAAGGTGATAGTGAGAAACAGAAGAGGCCTTTTTCCAGAAGGGAGCCTCCTTTTGGTCTTTGGCCTAGTTTCCTTCCAACCAAAACCATGGAAGGTCAAGTTGGCCTAGAAAGAGAAGGTGCTTTCTAGTCTCTGGGAGTCTTGGGGTCTCACCCATTTGTTTTCCATCTGCTCAGTAGGAGTGAGAGCCGTCTGTGGTGCCTACTGGCAGATAGAAAAGATGGGCCTGGGAGTGTCCTCTGAGCTCCACAATATTTGAGTTCCTATGTTTTTGTTGAGGAAACCGGGGCATGGAAAATGGGCTCCCTTTAAGCACAAAAAGTCTTAAAAATGGAATTTACTTAGTTAAAATGCAATCTAAAATAAATAAGAATGAGGCATCTCCTTTTTCCAAGTCATTGCTTTTCCCCCACACCTGTCTCCACCTCACAGGGTACCTCCACCTTTGGCCTTGCAACACGCCAGGCTGGGCATCAAGCCAGCCTTTCTTCGATGAAATCGAGGCTGCCAGATCACCCCGCCCACCACTGTTCCGTTAGTCTGAGGTCCCACCCTCCCCTCTCCGGGGAGACACAAAGGGCTTCTGTGACTCAAGCGAAAGCCCACAATCCTCTTTCTTTCTAGCAACACAGAGCGAGGCTGTGGGGTGGATGTCTCGGTGGTAACCCTTGCCCGACTTGCTATGCAGTGACCGGTGTGGAGGTTGCTCCTCTGCTCCTGGGGCAACTCTCTAGATCTACACACTTATTGTCCTCCATGATAGACCCATTGGCAGAGATTTCAAGGGTCCCTGTTTGGTTCCAACTAACCTTGAGAAGAGTCAGGGTGGTCTGGGGAGGAACTGATGTTTATCAAGTAGCCAGGAGGTACTGGGTGTGGTGTAAATTGTTTTGTATGTGGATTCCATGTGAATCTGCATGCTGGTCCTAGAAGCTGTTCTTAACTCAATTTTACAGAGCAAATGACAGCACTCGGAGAAGCTAGATAACTTGTTCAAGGTTATATAACTGCTAAGTTGTTGTTGTAAGGTTTGAGTCTAGAACAGGCTGTTGGGAAAGCCTGAATTTTTCTGATATTGTTTGTTACTTAGGATTTGAATCAGGCTGCTGGGTTTTTCTGTTATAGTTTGTTACTTAGGGTTTGAATCAACTGGCCCTGTCTCTATCAGATCAAGAGATATGGGAAACATCGTCTGTCTTCTCCTCCTTGTCTTCTACCCCTAAGCATCCTAGGTCTGCTATCAAAACCCCCGTTCACTTCAGACAATGACGTAGTCTGGTTTTGCGGGTAGAGAGATGGGGAGGTGGGGTGGGGCAGCATTTGTGGGGGTGGAGGGAGGGCAATAGAGCACAGATTTCTAGTTTTGCCTCTGTCACTTACCGAGCCATGTTGAGTGCATCTTTCTCAATCTCCAGGCTTCATTTCTTCTGCCTGTAAAACACAGATGCATAGCTTAGTTGTTAAGCACACAGAGAAAGGACAGACTTGCTCTACCCCAACTCTACTGCTCACTAGCCCTGTGACCTTGGAAACATTTCTTGTCTCTAAAGTAGAGATCATCATCGTATCTGCTTCATGGGACTGTGATGAGAGTGAAAGTAATTAATACATATAATGCTCTTAGGAGAGTATCTGGTATAGGTGTTTTATGAGTATTGCTGTCATTCTTCTTCTTAAATGTAAAATTAGTGAAATTCTAGTATTTTCAAATAATACATGGGAAATAACATAGAATTTAAAGCTGAGTACCACTCCCTTGATATTTTCTTCTCTACTTTTTGTCTGTGTGTGTGTGTTTGTGTGTCTTGATATTTTCTTCTCTACTTTTTGTCTGTGTGTGTGTGTGCTTGTGTGTGTGTGTGTGTGAGAGAGAGAGAGAGAGAGAGAGAGAGAAAGAGAGTTAAAGGCAGAGGTGTGAGTAGATCATGGTGAAAATTAGGTGTCAAGTTATCCTTTCCTCTGTGTGTGACATAGAAAACTTCCTCATATATCAAAAAGAACACATTTTCTGTTTCATTTTATATGCTTATAAACCAATCAACTTCGAGCCCATTCATAAGGACCTTAGATATACAGTGGTGAACAATTTTGCCTCCAGACTTCCAGATAAGGTGATCATATAGATCCATCAAAGGCAACAAGGATGAGCATGAGAACAACAAGAACATCACAACAGTGCCTCAGCAATCACCTCCTACACATCTAGACCTATAGGATTAAACTAAGACAGAAGGAGACAGAGAGAGAGGAAAGGTGCGGGGAGATAATGGGCTCTGTCTAGCACAGGGCCTGGCTAGTAGGCACTGCTCTAAGTGCGAAGTGCAGAAAGTGTGTGGAATGAGGAGTTAACACCTAGGGCAGCCTAGGCCAACTCTATCCAAATATGGAAATAGATATAATGCAAGTCATATTTGTAATTTCAATTTTTCTAGCAGCCACATTTTAAGAAGCAAAGAAGAAACGTAAATATTGATTTTCATTATTTGATTTAACTTCATATAGTTAAAATATTATTTTAACATGTAATCAATGTAAAAAATTATGAATGAGATATTTGACACTCTTTCTCTTGCAAGGTGCCTTTGGTTGCTGGTGTGTCTGTTATAATAGGAGCACTTTGACATTCAAACTCACCCTCTTTCCAGTGCTTGGTAGCTGCATGCGCCCAGTGGATCCCAGGCTGGCGAGCCACAGACCTCAACCCCGAGGAGCTTCTGTCTGCTGAATAAGCCAGAGCATGTCTTGCTTCCTGGCTGTTCGGAGTGGAAGGAGAGGAAGAGGGGTCTTTTCTTGCTAGGAGTTAGGCAGGGACAGATGAGTGCCCTGAGGCCAGGGTCCCCTCCAACCACCACACCTTTATGCCATTGTACTCTTGGCTTTCAAGAACATCACAGCCTTTATCCTGGACTCTTATAAAGAGTCTATAACCCCCAGGCACGTTTCTTTTTGCTGTGGCATGAATATAAAACATGCTCACTAGCAAATGAGCCTGGCCATCCCTCCAGCGTGTAGACCTGCAGTTCAGTGTTCCGTGACTCCCTCCTTCCTACCCCATTTGCTGTTACCTCTCCTGATGTGGTAAAACTTTCTAGACAGGGAAAATAATGGAGTTGAGAATGAACTGGTTCTGGTGGTGAAAAGTAAAATGTATGTTATGTATTCTAAACAAATTCTTTGTGCTAAGATAGCCATTTTACAGAAAAAAACTGCATGTTATAAGTGTGTTCACAGATTTAGGGGTTCAAGAAAGTGGCTGTTGTGTGCTGTTTTTATGCTTTGCCACCGGTACCCTGGAATTCTTTGCATTGCAGGGAAATAGTTTCTTGTATCTGTAGAGGATATCATCATATCTGACTGATCAACACGCATATACCCATCTTTGGTATTAGTCTCTCAATTTTCCTTTTAGGACCAACCCTTGTTGTCTCCATAGCATCACAAGTGTGGTCATCATTTTCTGTCTCCTGGGACTCTGAATTTTTAGCATAAGTGATGTAAGAATGAGAAACAATCAGTCATTTCAATCACAGCAGGGTAGGCTTGAGGCCCCATCTGATGCCTGCCTGGCTCCCCTTATGAGGCCCAGTTGTTCAGCTTTTCCTCGTATTCCCTAAGCTCTTCCACATTCTTCTAATAGATATCATCTTCTCCCCACCCCACCCCACTTCTAAGTGAGCTGGAATCTGTCTCTGCAAACGAATGCACATTTCAAGCAGCAGGTTGGGGATGATATGGCTCATGATCTGTAGCATAGGGGAGCACATAAAAGAAAAAAAGGAAAAAAAGGAAAGGGTCATGTGGTGAAAACAGAGATCTGACTGGGCACAATGGCTCACGTCCATAATCCCAGCACTTTGGAAGGCCAAGTCTGGTGGATCACCTGAGGTCAGGAGTATGAGACTAGCCTGGCTAACATGGTGAAACCCTGTCTCTACTGAAAATACAAACATTAGCTGGGGGTGGTGGCACGCGCCTGTAGTCCCAGCTACTCGGGAGGCTGAGGCACGAGAATTGCTTGAACCTGGGAGGCGGAGGTTACAGTGAGCCAAGATTGCGCCACTGCACTCCAGCCTGGGTGATAGAGCGATACTCCGTCTCAAAACAAAAAAACAAACAAACAAGCAAGCAACCCAGAGATCCCCTTTCAAGAGTCCAGTGGTGGCCATGGTGGGAGAAGCCTGACTGTTTTCACAGCAGTTTCTTATCTCTTCTTTCATTTTTTTGTCTGATATCCCTGGGAAGTCAGCTCAGGTTCAGTTAGGGGTAATGAATGGTTGTGGAAGTTTGGAGAGAGCTTCCCATTGAGTATTCTTATGTCCTTGCTACTCACTCTGGTCTTTGGACCAGCAGCATCAGCCCCAGCTGGGAGCTTCTCAGAAATGCAGACTCTTAGGCCCACCCTGGACATACAGAATCAGAGTCTGTATCTTATCAGGATCCCCTGGTGATTCTATGCACATACAGTTGCAGAAGTATTATTGTATAGCTGGTGTAGTGTTGTTCTTCTGTGTTCCTGAAGGGAACTTCAACAAATAAAGGTTCAGTTTCTAGGCCTGTTGAAGACTCTATCCTTCCTTCAACTTTTAGAAAAGTTTTTGTTCTAAAGCATTTTTGAGGATGATCCCTGCTGATGGTGAAATTCAAGCTCTTTACATCTTTTTAGTAAAAACCTGTGTGGGTTAGACTCAGGGACTTCATACCTAATTAATTTTAAAGATACTTGCCAGTGCTAATGGAAAAAGATAAGTATGGTGCTAATTGGTGGGTTTATTGATCCATCCTTGGTCCTTTTCACCAACATTCATACTCAGATTTTATGTTTTACAATATTTTAAGAGGTGGACTCATTGATTTGTTTCCCAAGATTCCATGGCTGTTTGTATGTCTTGATGTGACTCTGATGCCCTCACTTGTGAGTGCCGTGCCTCCCGCTCCCAGGAATCTACAGTCTAGGTAGAGGGATAAGATCATCCCCAACTCCTAACTTTTATGGGAGAGGAAAGCAAGCCCCAGGGAGATGTAGGTACTCTCTGATCTTAGGATCTGGCCTAGACAAAAGGATCAGGAGAGGCTGAAGTGCTAGGTCACAATGGGAGCCTGGGGCTAGCTCTTTGCTGAGCAGGCAGGCACCGCCAGGGACATCTGTCCTCAAGTGTGGGGTCCTCCTCCTCTGGTGTGGTATCCTGAGACTAAGATCTGGGAAGCAGTCATGAGTCAAGATCAGACAGGCACAATGATCCCTAAAAGACCAGTCCAGAAAGAGAAATGAGGGGTCGTGCAATGTACTCAGGGCCTGTAATTTACAGCATTTTAGATTCTTACAAGCCACCTGAGAGGTAGATTTTACGACTGGCATTCTACAGATATGGAAGATGAAGTTAATGGAGGTTATGAAATTCACCTAAGATCACACAGCTAGAGAGTGGGCATTCAGACGCAGACCCACTCACCCCAGTGCCTTTCTGCTTCATCCTGTGTCATGCTGCCTCACTGCCTTCTGCCTGAGGTCAGGCCTGCTTATAGCGATGATAATGCCGGGCCATTGAAAGAGATGAAATGGTCCCAGTTGCAGGAGAGGAGGTGTGCAAAGCTTAAAATGAGGCAGGACTAATAGGTCAATTGAGGTAACAAAGCCAGAGGAGTTGGCTCAGAAGGAGTCAGGCCCCTGGGTTTTGATTCTCAACCCTCTTGTACCCTGATGCTAACTACTTCTGAAACGCTGAGCTCAGGAATGGCTGGAGGGCTCAGCTGCAGGAGAAAGCTCATGTTTGGAGTGCCATGGGAGGGATAGGGAGAGAATGGAGAGAGGCTTGGTGGGGCCAGCCATGAGGAGAGGCAGGCTTTATTGAAATAGCCAGCTTCCTCACGTACAGCCTAGTGAGGCAGATCAACCTGGAACCAAGACCCATTGCTCCTAGAGGTCAGGAATTAAGACCCTTCCCTGTTTGGGTTTTCTCCCAGCGTAGGCCTGGAAGTGAGTGCTCAGATTGCAAAGCCAGAAAGTGAGAGAGGTTTCAGGCTGCTGCCGTTCTCTTGTTTCAAAGGACAGAACCTTTGGGTGACCCCAACAGCCAAGCCCCAGGCCATGTCTGGCTTGCACCAGCTACCCCCAGAGCACAAAGTCTCCTCCCTGCTGCCTTTTCTGGGCTTTCACCTCCTTAACATAGCCCTGAGCGTTTCTCCAGAACTTCCTGTTTGCCTGCAGCTGCACAGATGCAGGTCCCACCCAAGGGTCATCTGAAGGAGGCTGGGTGAAAGGTGGGAGTTGGCTGTGTTCCCCATAGCTCCTTGGGGTTTTCTCCACCCACACATGGGTTCTCTGGCTTCGCCACTCCCATCGGGCTCTGAAGCCAGTGGAGCAGAGGCCCCATATCCAAGTTAGCTCACATGAAGGTCAAGGTGACCCAAAAGGGCTTGTGGCCAAGATCCTTCTTCTTCTTCTTCTTTTTTTTTTTGATTTTTCACTTTTCCAAAAGTCCAAACAAGTGATGACTTTAGGACATAGCATTCTGGAGAAAACAGGGGAAGGAAACAAAGTCCTCCTTGGTTAGGGAAATGGAGAAAAAGCACACAGGGGGTGAGGCCTTTGGATTTTCTGAAAGAGCGTCCCCATGGTCAAAAACCCGTACACAAACCTTGTAGGTGCTGGGCCTATAGGAACTGTAAACAGAAGGACAGAATGAATATTCCTGGGGTACAGAGACTAAGTCAATGCCAGTGTTGAAAAATTTCCAATATGTGGGTCTGGAAAATGTTCCTAGTGCAAAGCAGAGTTTTCCGGGCGGCTACCATTCCTTCACAACCTAAGAGGGCAGAGGCTGAAGTCATCAGGCGAGGATCTGTCTGTTCTGGCTAGTCTTGGGCTGTTCACCACATGCCTGTCCTAATGATTAATTAGATTATTTCAGTGTTTAGAGTATTGTGAAGATATAACACTGTATTAGAACATTGCATTGTATTGGCTTGGGGATAATACCGTCATGCAAATAACATGAAAACAAGTTTTTTAAGGTGAGGATTCAGGAGCTCCGTGTAACTGTTCTGAGTCTCTCTTCTCACTCTGTCTGTCTACAATTTGCTTCTGAAGGGACTTTGGTCCATGACAGCATAAGGGAGGAGATAAGCAGGTTGATAAAATGGCAAACTTCTAAGGAGTCCAAGGAAAGAAGAGATTTTGTCTACAAAGTTGTGTCAGCTATCGCTGTTGGATTTTTGGAGATTTTATCCAACACTCTCAGCTCTTTGATGCCCCAGGGGGCTGGCCCTTATGCTCTGTGTCACCTGGGGTCTCTTGTCTGCTGACTTCTGAATTTTGCCAATGAGAGCAGCAGCGGGAGATTAGATAAATGTCGGAATGTTTCTTCCCTGTGTCTGAGCCTGACAACAGCTGTGATCCTCCTAGTACAGATTTTACCAGGAGGTCCATTCACAACCATTCCTCCCCACACACAGTTTTGGCTGTCAATGGGCTCCTGTCGTGCTATTTTGCCCTTTTTCCTTCTCAGTCCTAAGGGTCTGAAGACCCCATTGCTAGGCTCTAGGTGTCTCTTCTCTGTAAATAATCCCTTTGACAAAGTCTTCATTTGGACCATCTGCAGGGATCTGTGGCTCCCTAATCATAACAAGTTTCCTGAGGGAAGTAAATATTGCACACTCAGCATCATGGTATTCTAGTTTGTTCCTGACTGTTGACTTTGTCCTATGGGAGAGGTCATCTTTGTGCAAATTGGCAATCCACAAGAAGTGAGCTGTGCACAAGAGCATTTGAAGACTCACGACACACAGTCATAGCAGGAAGTGGCAAGGCAGCAAGCTGTGAAGAGGCAGAAGGGG
Organism: Macaca fascicularis; assembly: GCF_037993035.2. Classification (NCBI taxonomy): domain Eukaryota; kingdom Metazoa; phylum Chordata; class Mammalia; order Primates; family Cercopithecidae; genus Macaca; species Macaca fascicularis. Next base: position 112,740,395 of record NC_088386.1, read on the forward strand.
AAGATGGGGACCAGAAGCTGAAAGATACAGATGATCCAGAGAGCAATTGTAATAGACACCGAGGTGAGCTGCTCAGATTGCAGGTGTGTGGTCCACCAAGCAACCTCCAGCTGATGCTCCCTTCTGAGTCTGCCTCAGCAGGGAAATGCCATTTCTTACAGGCGCAGCCCAGCCGGGTAGGGTATAAAGGGTATGAAGGCCTGGCTATACTGCCTGATGGTTTGTTCGGCTCCTTCTTCTGTACAACCATGCAGCCTCTCTCTTCAAGTACTGACCTCTAATAAACATCTTGCATTCAAACTCCATCTCTGCTCCCTGAGAACCCAACCTATAAGGCTAAGTTTAAAAGAATTTACAGCAAGAGCAGCAAAAGCACATTAAAATAATTAAACCATTTTTACTTTTTGGATTTATTTTATAGATTTCATATGTTGCAAGGAGCATTTATATTTTGTACAGAGGCAGAGAAAGTCCCAGGGGGCATGAGAGCTGGGTGAGAGCCATGGCTGATGAGTTCTTTCAGAGCTTCCGAAGGAGGGAATCCAGATCAGAAATGTGCAAACTTCTAAGAAGTTAGAGCTTCGTTCAGTGACATTATGGATACACACAGGATTATTTGAGACTAATCTGAGCTTACATTTAGGAGGTAAAATAGACATAACCATGGAGGATCCGGGCTATGAAGCATTTTCCCTATCCCTATTTGACAAAAAGGGAAACTGACAATGGGAAACTTTGCAGTATCTGTGTGCCTGATGGTCAGCAGAGATGTTTTTCACATGAACTTGAAAACAGCACTGAATCAGCATGTGCATTCTTTTCTTAGGGTTATGGAAGAGTGAGGACTTGAAATATTTTACCCCAACAAGTAAAATGACTTATCTGAAAAATGAACATGTTTTTTATTGCATTTCTAGATTTCTGACCCACAGGAACACTCCTTGCTACCCCTTAATAGTCTTTTCATCCCAACATCCTGGTACCCACACATTTGCATGAGGCTCAGACTTAATAGTGTCCTCTTCCCATGTCTCACACCCCTGACTGCTGGAAACTTCGTGTCTAACCTCATGCCCCCTCATTCCTTCCTGCTTATACCCTTTCCTGGTTACTTCCCCAGAAACCATGTGGGTGGCTGGTTCTTGAGTTTAAATATGAGTCTCATTTCTACCCTGGAGCTACCTCTGAGGCAACAGGAAACACAAGAAAAATACGATCCACCTCTGAGTGGGTGAATGTCATATCCTTGACCAGAGACATAAATTGTGTTACAACTCAGGGACAAGGTAAAGTGAGGGCTTAGGAATTTCCTAAATGAGCAGAACCAGCTCTATCCCTAAAGTCAGTTCTTTCAAATGATTAATAAGGCCTACTCAGATTGAGACAATTCTTACTTCCAGGCACACTGGACTAAGGCTTATGACAGAGTCATGCTACGAGGCAATATCCCACTTTTCAGTCTTGCCCACCTCAAGCCCAACATAGCTACCAAAATAACCTAAAGAAATCTAAACTCTCATCACTTCCACTGTTACTAATAGGATCCTTTACAAATAGCATGTTGATCTCTGTCCAGAAGGTGTTCCCATCTCTTAGCCTGCTAATCCTGCCCATATGATCAATGAATTAAGAGCTTCTAAAAGCTCCTCCAAATGATCTCTATCTCCGGGCCAAGTCTTTAGATTTAGTTTAGCTTTCAACACCTCTGTGATATAAGCTCTGACAAAAACAGCTTGCATCCTTTGGTTTAAGCTCTAACAAAAACAGCTTGAATCCTTTGGTTTATGCTAATGAATGCATTTCTCCCTTTTTATCTCTTCTCCCTTTCCATGTCAGGGAGGGAGACAGCACACTGGGACGAAGACAAATATGGTGATAGTGTGTGGCCAGAGTAGGACCACCGTGGGAGGGAATTGGAGGACAAATTACTTTTGATATTTTCCAAGTCACATTTAATGGTTTCACACTAGCCAATTCTTCCCCAAACCCACCTAGCTCAGGAACTCAAGTCTTTTCAACCAAAGGATCAAAGGAAACATTTCTGCTTTCAAAGTTTTATTGAGATGTTGAGGAGAAACAGCCAACATATACATTCCTCATTTCGTCACAACTGGCATTTGATCCACATTCCATAGGCTCCTCTCTGGCTTTGATCTAACATCAGTTCTCCTTGGCAGTCCCCCTTCTGCTGTTCTTGTTGCTGCCTGGTGCTGTGTGAAGTGCACCAGGGCAGAGCCCGCTGAGGACTCACAAGTGGGAGCGGTAATTGCGATTGGCTGTGGGAAAAGACAGGTTTGCAACAGAGACGCAATTAGAACATTCCCATCAATACTCTTATTGCTCAAATCTGCATTTAGTTATTGGAAATAATCTCAGGCCAAGATTTCAGGGTCCTGTGAGGGCTGCCTCCAAGAGGGAGGGCCTGGCAGCAATATGTGCCTAAGTTTGGCAGTTTCCTCCCCATTCCTCACTCACCATCATCACCCCGTTTCCTACTTTTCAGGTTGCCCTTACGGTATTTCCTTTTGCTGCCACCTCTCTTGACTCCCTTGTGAGGAGATCGGCTCTTGCTCCTCCTCATGCCATGACTCTTTAATTTGCGGCTGGTCGACATGGTAAGTTCTGCCAAAATGAGGGGCTTTGCAAGGCCCGGGGGCCAGGAGTCTGGATATTTAAGGGCTTGGCCATTGTGACAGGGAAGGGGCGTGGCTCAGCAGGTGGGCGGGGCTCTATTGTGCTGTCACTCACCTTTGCTGCACTTTGGTCATATATGTGAAATAAGGTGGTCCTTTTCATGCAGCTCAAGGGTTTCCCTTAGTTTTGAGGTCCTTTTGATGTTAAGTGAGGCTTTCCCAGAGGTGTTATTGAGCAACCGAATCCCAGCCCTGTGCCAGGCATTGGAGGAGTACAAGAGACCATTCGAATATGCTTCTCCTCCCTGTAGGAAATGTAACAGTCATTGAGTGTGTGTGTATGCATCACTGTTTAAGTCTCTCACAGCATCCGGAGATAATAAATATATTTCTATAAGGACTTGACTCTAGAGAACCCAATTCAATAAGATCAAAATAGAAATATTCCTTCTTTTTCGTCTAGGTCAGGATTTCTCAGTCTAGGCACTATTGACACAATGGGCAGGGTAACTTTTGGTGGGCTGTCTTGTGCATCCTAGGATGTTTGGCAACGTCCCTGGGCTCTACCCACTGGACACTAGTGACAACCCAAAATATTCCCAAACATTGCCACCTGTTTCTTCGGGAGGCTGGGGAAGTGAGGGACAAAATGACTCTGGTTCAGAACAATTAACCTAATCGTTTTTTAAAATTTGGTCACAGATATTGATCACATAGCATATGCCATACATTTAGGTGGTAGAAAATCAGTGGAGGATAAAAACAGGTAGAAACTGTGCTCGTGGAACTCTCAGCCCACTAGGGAGAAAGCCATTCATAGGCGTCTACATAAGTCAGTGAATAAGTACTTAGGGAGTCATTTTGGCTGGAGAAGGACAGAGGGAAACTCCCTGCATGGTACAGGATGAGGTTGGAGAGAGAGAGATCAAACCATGATCAAGTACATTGGGAAGACTTAAAAATGTTAAGAGGATGGCTTGTGAGATTAGAGGGTGCCAACTGGGTGATGTATTGACTGGAGGAACTGTGTAAAGGGAGATGCTACTGTCAACATCAATGGTTCAGTAGAGAGAAAGATTTGATGATGGCTTAGGTCTGGCCAGGAAGGGTAATTGAGATATAAAGGAGACAAGAGACCAAGACTTGGTAATGGATTGGATTTGGGAGGTGAAACAGATGGTGTCAAGGGTGTGGCTTTTGTTTCTGCATAATGCAGTTATCTGGATGCTGGTGCCATTCTTGGGGATAAAGGCCAGACATGGGGAGAGTGATGATCATGTACTTGGTATGACATACTGGCTTTGAAGTGCCTTTGACACTTACAAATAGATATATTGAAGGATTATTGGTGTATAAGTCATCCAGCCTTTCCTTTTTCCTCCATTATACCTCATAGTAAATGCTTTTGAAAAGATTTCTTTTTTTTTTTTTTTTTTTGAGACTGAGTCTTGCTCTTTTGCCCAGGCTGGAGTGCAGTGGCACAGTCTGGGCTCACTGCAACATCCGCCTCCTGTGTTCCAGCATTTCTCCTGCCTCAGCCTCCTGAATAGCTGGGATTACAGGGGCATGCCACCACGCCCAGCTAATTTTTGTATTTTTAGTAGAGACAGGGTTTCGCCATGTTGGCCAGACTAGTTTTGAACTTCTGATCTCAGGTGATCCACCCACCTTGGCCTCCCAAAGTGCTGGGATTACAGGCGTGAGCCACTGTGCCCGCCTCATTCAGATTTCTATAGAACTTGTTTGCTATTTCTTCCATTTGTCCCTCCTTCTCTCTCCACTGCCATTATCCTCATTCAAGAACTGAGCATCTTGTGTGCAGGAGATCCTTAGCAAAAGTTGGTTGAATAGAAGAGTGAATGTAGTTCAAGCCCCACTCCCTGGTTTTCTGATATCTATAGATGGCAAATTGTGTTTTGAAACCCAGATTCCTTGAATAGCCACCATATGTGTCACTTTCCGTTTTCCTCTTCCAGGCAGGTCTCTCTGGAGACCTTCTGTTGGTGATTTGTTGGTGACTTTTATTCACACAAAGAAGCAGTTCTATAAAACAGACTACTGGCTTGCTTGTTGGTACTCCAGACCTTCTGTGTCCACTCAAGGCTGGTTGTTTCCTCTACAAACCTGCTCCCATGAGAGCAGGGACCTGCGTGAAAGCAGGAATTGAGAAATTGGGCTCACCACTGAATATTCCCTGGGAGTTAATCAGTCCTGCCACAGAATAGAAGCTCAGTAAATATTTGTGAAATGCATTTGGTCAGTGAATAAAAAGTCCTTTTATTTTTCTAAATCCTGTTCCTTCCCACTTTGTCCCACATCTCTAAGGAAGACTTCCCAACTTACCAAATTTTCACTGTCCTTTGAAACTTCTTCAGAGTTTATTATCCATATGACCTTGGCTTTAAAGTCTAGACAACCAACCCTAATTGTGTGAAATCGTGTTTTATGCCTGCATTGCCAGCCATGTGTGTTAGACTGGTTTCAACAGGAGGTGGTGTGTCTTCGTTCTGGTCCTCACTGGACTTCTCTGGACGTTAGCTCCCTTGTTCTATAAATAAGCAGGTTGGGCTAGGTGATCTCTGAAATGATCTGACTTTGGTGATAGCCTCCTTCTCGTTAGGGACTGTACCTTTTATTTCTACTGCATTTTCCACAGGTACTAGCATGGCCCACACTAGGTGGTCAGTAAATATGTGTTCAGTCTAGCTGCTTTGGTGTATTATGAGGATAGTTCAACACAATCACAGTGACTTTGCACAAGTGGGGGCATTTCTAGGCAGGGAAGAGAGAAGACATTGTCCTCACAACAGGTCCTCTGGTGCTCTGTGCCCGCCTCTCATGCCTGACACCATTGGCTATAATGTTTACAGAGGAACTGGCCTCTTTGGTTTTAGAGGTATTTTTCTGGATGGTCCTGAAGATTGGATACTATTTCTCTCCTCAGTCCCTCCCACCCTCAAAAGACCTGCTGTGCCAAGGAGAAGTTGAGATCACAGGGAAGAAGACAGCCAGACTTGGGAACTGATGAAGAAACAAACAAAAAAGTCCCCTTTGCCCAGAGTTGAGGAGCAGTTCTGGTTCCAGACACCCATGCTGAGAAACTTGACCAGCAGAAAACCCAGTGGGGGACGGGGTAGGCGATTCACAGGCCACTCAAGGCGGGGGTGTGTGGAGGCTGTTTGGGTTGGCTCCTGTATCGGACCTCCTGGAGGGAGGACGGAGCAGAGCTGAGCATTGGCCACTGCTGTCTGTCTCTGTTTCTCTTTCCATTTCTGCCCCACTGTTGCTCAAGCTAGCAGCAATTTAGATAGAGCCCAGTAAGCTACTTCTAACCCTTAGCAGGTCCAGGATGAGGCCTTTCCTTGAGAACCATCTGTTAATCCAGTCTGCTGACTGTCTCATCATTTTTTTTTCCTGCTATCTTTGCACAGAGAGGACATATGAGTGACTTCAAATAACTCAGCATAGGACTAACAGGGACAGCCCCATAAACCTGTTTCCTTCATACCTTAGCTTCCCTGGTGGGACTTAACTTTTTTTCCCCTTGATGAAAGGAAATGACTATGTTCTGATCATTGTTGGCACAGAAAGAGAGATAACTAAATTCCTGGCCTTTTGAGAAGAGACACTATCAGCCTTTTCTTTCTTGGGGCCCAGGGATGTCTTGCCTGGAGACAGGTAAATGGACAGGATGGTGTCTGTATCTCCTAGATGGGTAGCCTGGGTTGCAGTGCAGGAAAGGGCTTGGGGGCCAGTGCTCTCACTGGTCCCTTTCCTAGGTTAGGAAAGGTAGGCTTAGGGTGTCACTGTTTTGGAAGTCAGATCTCTAGTTAGATTCCATGTCACCTCTCCAATTCAAACTCATTCCATTAATTTTCCCGGGGAGTACAGCGGATGCCTTCATAGGGCTGGATCTTCCCAGCAGGCTGAGACTTGGGGCTTATGAAGAGGGAACATGGAAAAGTTGCTGACAGTCCTTACACATGTCGATGACTCAGTCTGAATCCCTCTCTGAAATCTAAGTCTCTCCAGATGTTGACCTCGGCTGGAAAGCGGGGGCCTTTTACCCTGTTCACATGCACACCCTGTCTTCTCTACTGCTGCTGCTGCTGCTGCTGCTGTTCGAACAGGCCAAAGGGGCGTGGGGACAGATTGGAGGAGGAGAAAGTGGCTGACAGAGGTGCCTCACCAAGGGGCAGAGCTCTCTGAACTCAGAACACATTCACTGTCTTCAGTAGGGAATAAGAAGAGGCCAGAGACCAAGGCCTAGGGGTAGTTTGCAGAGCAAAATGGGGGAAGGATCTTAACTCCATACACCTTTTTTTCATCCAGTTCTGGAGGTATAGGCAGCATCTTGGTTCTGAGGATGGCCTGGAGTCTGTCTGAAGATATGGTGGTGTTCCTTCCCATTTTTCCATCAGGCTTCTCTCCTATTCTTTCTGCTGCATTCTCAAATTGTTTTTCAGTAAACAATTTCTGCTTTTTTCAGGAGAGAGATTGGGGTGCTTAAAGTGAGAGATTTATCACAAGAGCAATGGTCATGGGAGGCTCTTAGGGTCTACCTTGTCCTGCTTCTTTGGGAGCCAAGAGGCTTATCTCGGGGGCCACACCTGGGCGGTGGAAGAGCCAGGATAGTGACAAGATTGCCGACCCCAGGCCAAGGACTGCCTGCTGCACCATAGTGCCTTCCCTACTCGACTTAAAAACAAGCCTGTCCTTGAGTCTCCACTCTATTAGCCTTTTCTTTCATGCATGCATGCTATGATCACAGTGAAGGAACCTAATATTAAAGAGGGAGAACTGGAAAAAAGTAGTCCTTTTTAGAGGCAGAGCATGAATTTGGATGACCTCTGGACAACTTTCAAGTTCTCATTTTGAGAGCATTCAAACTTTCATTTGCTTTTAATTATTTTCAGACTTCTGAAAATTGATCATTTCTGTTCCTTTTATCTTTCCAAGTCCCACTAACAATAAAATTACATGGTATAATGGTGCATAAAGAAAATTCAAATTGTATGCTTCAGAGGGTTCTAAATAAAGTTTTCACATTGACCACTAGCCACTAACCTGCCTCCCTTAATCCCCATCTATAACATAGTAACAAAAAATATGTCCTTTTTCCGAATACACTGGAAATACAGTTCCATTCAGCTGTTAAGTTAAAAGTAGGGCTGCATCCCAGGGTGTTAGAAAAGGGTGTTATGGTACAAAAATATCACACATATTAAAATCATTTGGCCTCATGTGGTCACGAATAATATGTTTTAATCCATCCACCAACTGGAGTAAGGAACTTTGAGTTGGAGTGTTGCTAGAGAACAATTTTATAATAAATAGACCTTGAGATGAAGGGTAACAGACAAAGTCACAAATCATAGGCAAAGTGAGATCTCAAACCTACATCTCTTAATCTCCAGTCCAGGCTTCTGCCACTATGCAATGATGCACCGCAATTATAATTTCTGGCCTCTTTTTTATTTTCTGTGCATTTGGTCTGCTTTTCTCTTCTCCCCTTGTGTGCTAAGAGCCATGTACAGGAGCCTTGGCCCTCTTAAAATCATCCCACCTGCCAAGGGCCATCAGTTCAGAGTTTTAGGGCACCTGACCCTTTGAAAGCGGGGAAAGAGTTGCTATCAAGGGGGGAAAAGGACCGCAGAGACAGGCTGAGGTTGCCACACATGAAGAAGGTCAATGGCTTCATAATGGGTGATTTCAAAGCATTGTGACCATCAGGCTGGTAGAGTGCATTGGATACAGGAGATCTGACTAACTCTACTGACCAAGGTTGGGCCAAGAGAGAGCATCACAATGAGCCCTACCTCTTTGACTTGGCTTGCCAAGCCTCTACTTCCTAGTCTTAGTGGTGATTGAGGGAGAAGAACAGGCAGATTCAAAGCATAATTTTACTACATGTCCTGAAACTCTTAAAAGAGAGAGTTGGCAATGAAGGCTTGCTTGACAGTGTCACTGTCAGGTTTCCCCATTGTTCTTTGGGGCAGAATTCTCATATTTGGAGATCTCAAAAAGTAGGTTTAGTTGTATTTATACTAAATAAAAAGAAAAAAGTCGATCTTTTGCTGCTCTTTCTAATCCTAAAGTTCTGTGGTCCAAAGCACAAAGGTTTAGTAACACTTCCCTCTTCATTACATTCTTGTTCTGGGGAAGCAGATGGGACTTGCCTAGAGAAATGTTCAAAGCAAAGCTTTTGTTTTTAGTAAGGACCAAAGAAAGACCCAGATGCTTTAGAGTCACAGATTTTATTGATCAAGAAATTCCAGATACTTGGCAGTCTTATTACTGTTATTATTATTATTATTATTATTATTATTTGGTGGGGAGGAAATGTAGTAGGTCATACCATGGAAATGTTCTGGGGTTCTAGTAAGGACCATGTCACCATGTAGAAATATTTGTTTTCTAAGACTACTGCAACAGTAAAAGTGCACTTTCTTCATGTTGCAAGAGAGGAAAGACAAAACTGAGGTTTAAAAGTCCCTGGTTAGAGCAGGAGAGCCACAGGAAGTTCTTCAGATGGGCACACAAGGCTAACTTGACATTTTCCAAATTTTCCCTTATGATTTTATTACCTCTTTAGCTCTGGTTTGGCCTAGCTTACTTGCTACTTCCTGTGACATCTGCTTTCTTGTGGGTGTGACTAGCTAGGGCTGGTGTTGTGGGCAGTAAAGGAATTTACCAAGACAATCATAGGTAAAGAAAGGCAGATTTATTAGACAGAGTATGAAGGTATGTTGCAAGAAAGCAATGGGCAGCACAGCAAAGAAGGGGCTGTCTGCAAAGAGGCAGGGGCTGGAGGGGAGTTTTATAGGATTTATGTGCAGAATGACGTTGTGCTGCTGGGTCTATGTGGGGAAGGAGGTCATTGTGCCCACAGGTTATTTGTGTTTAGCCATTTCTCAGAAAAATTTTTTATTTTTCTTCTCCAACCTGGGGCTGGCCTTCCCCTACCTTGCGT